>NC_134086.1:85940832-87140832 GCF_000715075.1 Nicotiana tabacum | reverse complement strand
TTTTTAATGATAATAAAAAAAATTATATATTCAAAAGAACTTGAAACAACATTGAACTTTCATATCTGATTAATTTATGACTGTGTGTTAACTTGTCGATCTGAAAAAGCTGCCCAACTGACATAAAGTTGTTTCGTACCCATTAGAACATATAACACGCAAAGCATAGCGCGGGTAAATACTACGTTATATCTATATATATCGCGGTTAAATACTACGTTATATGTGTGTGTGTTGTCTTGTCGATCTGATATAAAGCTGTTTCGTACTTGTTAGATTCGTACCCATAAGAACATTTAACACACAAGGCATAATGTGGTTAAATATTACGTTATGTCTATATATAGCGTGGTTAAATATTACGTTATGTCTACATATGACGTGCCGGTACCAGGACATATACCTCTGAAGATCAACCTCCTGGATACGTGTAGGTGGGGGCGCAATCATCTGATTCGATGGTCCCATATATGGATTTGCGCCGCTAACCATGCCATAAATGCATCGTCCACCCTGCAACGATCATCCATCTGATAATGTGTAGGCTCCCATATAGGCCCCCTCGGTATATACTGCGGGTGGCCAAACTGCCGAAATACCCGCTCCGAGGCATGATTCTCCACAGTATCAAGGCATATAAGTGGGGCAGAAGTGCTCCAAATCAATCGGTCGGTCGAGCAATAAGGTGGCAGGGAAGTTATCAAATTGTCATTGTATGGCGTCCAGATGAACTATCAAATAAGAACATGAAACGTGAGTATGCGCAACACTAAGTTAATCTACACCAGGTAAGTTTATGTACATATTTACCTGTGTGCCCTCTAGCAGATCCAACATATCCCTACAAAGGGGGAGATTATGATGAGCATCATACTCTCGTGAAAGTGTATGGCGGAGAACCCACCTCCTGGCTAGAAGGAGAAACGGAAATGCTACAGTATGAGGTAATTGTGGTCGCTGTGGCTGAAACTGCAAGAACCGCTCCCATGCCCAAACCTAACATACAAAGTTGACGTAATATTTAAGATAAAGTCTACTAGGTAGAGTTGGAACTGATGAACACTTTATTTGAATATATTGTCACCTTTAGAAGCGGCATAAAACCACAAACATCTCTCTGAGTGCCCATGCTCGCCCGACACATCTGCCCATACATGTATCCGAGAATAGCAGCACCCCAGCTGTAATAGGGTAACTCATCTAGCAGCTGAAGATGATGCAAAAATCTCAGACTGACTAGGTTTCCCGAAGTGTTCGGGAATAAGACCCCTCTAAATAGAAGAAGCAACAACAACCTCGTATACTAGGTGATATGTACCTCCTCTGTATCGTCGGTGATATCGGGGTAGAGTAGCTCCAGGTGCTGTCTAATAGGGGTCAAAGTCAATCGACTAGCACCCGATGATGCAGTCTCGTTCTGTGGCTTGAAACCCGTGAGTTGTTGCAGCATGTCCAAATAAGCATCACGCGAAATAAATCTCATAGCAATAGGCAGTGAAACGGGCATGCCATCAACGGGTAGGCCATATAAAACCTCAATGTCCTTCAGCGTGATGGTAGCCTCGCCAATAGACAGGTGAAAAGTGTGTGTCTCCGGTCACCGCCGCTCAATTAACGCCGTGATCAAAGCCCAGTCAACTTGTATTCGCCCGATCTCAGTAATCCAATAGAATCTCGTGGCCTGGAGGCAATGGACTACACGCTCGTGGAGAACTCTGTGCCTCAAAAAATCCCACAGGTCGTCCACTCTCCTAGCGCGGAGAGTCTGGGAAAGTAACTCTCCCTCCCATATATGGGCTGACCTATGATCGCCCTGAAGCATTAATAGCTCACGAGAGTAAGGGCCGGGATGTATAAGCGCGTCCATGTTGTCAACTATAAATTAAACAACATTAATTGTATGTTTATTATTTAGTTGTACAAATTATATATAACAATTGGGTTCCAGGCTTGATATTTGAGGCCTAGTAGCACCAACTTATCATGAATATTTATGTGTGTCAAATTCAATTTTTTGATAATTTTGTGTGTGTTTGTTTTATAATTTTGAGTATTTAATTGTACAAAGTATATATAACAATTGGGTTTTAGACTCGATATTTGAGGCCCAGTAGCACCAAACTATCATGAATATTTATGTGTGTCAAATTCAATTTTTTGATAATTTTGTGTGTGTTTGTTTTATAATTTTGAGTATTTAATTGTGCAAAGTATATATAACAATTGGGTTCCAGACTCGATATTTGAGGCCCAATAGAACCAAACTATCATGAATATTATGTGTGTCACATTCAATTTTTTGATAATTTTGTGTGTGTTTGTTTTATAATTTTGAGTATTTAATTGTACAAAATATATATAACAATTGGGTTCCAGACACGATATTTGAGGCCCAGTCGCACCAAACTATCATGAATATTTATGTGTGTTAAATTCAATTTTTTGATAATTTTGTGTGTGTTTGTTTTATAATTTTGAGTATTTAATTGTGCAAAGTATATATAACAATTGAGTTTCATGCTCGATATTTGAAGCTCAATAGCACCAAATTATCATGAATATTTGTATGTGTCAAATTCAATTTTTTGATAATTCTGTGTGTATTTGTTTTATAATTTTGAGTATTTAATTGTGCAAAGTATATATAACAATCTACCATTATAAAAAATACTTAAACTACAAGGATTCTACACTAAAATACTATACAGTTTACTACGCTAAAAGTTTCTATATTTTACTACTCTAATAAATAAATTAAATATAAACTACATTTTAATCACATAACATTAACAAAAATACATATAATATACTAGTTTCGCAAATAAAACACAAAACGACATGGACACACTAATATCTAAATTCGGAATTAACATAAAAAATTAAATCTCAATTTTACATTTTTTTAGAACATTAATATCTAAGTCCGGATAAATATAACATACTAGTTTTGCAAATAAAACACAAAACGACATGAAAACACATTCAATAGCCAGTGATATACATTATTATACAAGTTTGGACATAAAGTAAATCGAAATACCTCGATGTAGTGAGTGTTTTGTGTGAAAATTTGAAGACGAAGGAGTTAAACCACAATAATACAATGTTCTACTACGACGTGGGACTTACATTCTTAACCTTTTGTGTGACGGGAGGGGCCCACAATTTTTTTTTAATAATGGGCAGTGGGGGGGGACCATAATGGGGTTTTAAAAAAATGGGGGAAAGGGTGGTCGGGGGAAGAACACGAAGGGCAGTATTTAAATTAGGATATGGCGTATGAAAAGAAAACGCTATATATAATGTACAATAACAAGACGCTATATGTGACAGTCAAATCGTTAGACCATATAGCGTATGAATAAAAGACGCTATACCTTAACGACAAACGTTACCGTTAATATATAACGTCTTACTTTTGTACGTTATATATAGAAATGTATTTTTTTTTAAAAACATTTATTAAGGTAATTTGAGTCCAAAAAAATAATATTTAGGTTCCGGACTTTTATAACGGGGGAAGAGGACTAAAATCACATCACAGGTCCACACTCTCACGCATAAACAGTACAACAAAAAGGACAAAGAATTGCAGCTGTTATGTGTCACAGAAAATAGCAAAGAAACACTCTACATCTCTTAAACCATTGCCCCCACCCCATATTCTCCACCTCTCCACATTCCAATTTCATCCATTTCCATTCTTTTACTTCCTCTTCCTCCTTCTTGGAATATTCCCCATTTTACCCTCCCCTCTTCACGAGCGTCGGCACATTTTCTTGTTTTTTTTCTGACCCACACAGCAAAAGCTGTTTCCTTTTTACAAATTTTAAGTTTATCTCCTAATATTCATTCATGGTTGAAGAATTCAAGAAACCCCACTTCACTTAAGTAACACCAAAAAGCTTGGAAATTTTTTCTGTTCATGGCTAAGGTGTGCTTTTACAATGTGAAGATGAATATGCAAGTGATGTTTTGCTTGTTTTTGGTGTCACTATGTCGTGATGATGCAGCTGCTGAAGCTAAACAGGGGATGTCTCTTGCTGCCCAAAAGTTCGAGGTTCAAAAGCACTTGAATCGCTTAAACAAACCTGCAATCAAATCCATAAAGGTTAAAATTTTATACCCCTTTTTTTGCTCCTTTTTTTTGTGTGTCTTTTTGTATTGATGGTTTCTTTTGGAAAAAAATAACAGAGCCCAGATGGTGATATTATTGATTGTGTTCATATGTCTCACCAACCAGCTTTTGATCATCCTTTGCTCAAGAATCACACTGTACAGGTCAGCCTCTTCCCAAAAATAGAACCCCTTATTCTGTTTGTAAAAATTAAACATAATTCTTGTGATAATCTTAATGGGAAAAAAGTTGATTTTTTTGGGTTATAGATGATGCCAAATTATCACCCAGAAGGGCTATTTCGTGATGGAAAATTGTCTACAGCAAAAACCAAGAATGAAGGTTCAAAATCAATTACTCAACTGTGGCATTTGAATGGAAAATGTCCAGAAGGAACAATTCCAATTAGAAGAACCAAAAAAGATGATATTTTAAGAGCAAGTTCCATGAAAAGCTATGGTAGGAAGAAAAAACATTCTACTATTCCTAAACCAGAGTCTGGTAGACCTGGCCTTGTTAGCCAAACTGGTCATCAGGTACACCAAATTGTTCAGATTTGTATAGAAGGAAAATCAGAAGTTTCATTGAATTAATGGTTTTGTTATCTGTTGGAGTTATTTTAGCATGCAATAGCCTATGTTGAAGGAGACAAATATTATGGTGCAAAAGCAACCATAAATGTTTGGGAACCTAAAATTCAGCAACCCAATGAGTTTAGCTTGTCTCAGCTTTGGATTCTTGGAGGTTCTTTTGATTCAGATCTTAATAGCATTGAAGCTGGATGGCAGGTACTGCTACTTATCTTTTCCAAATTATTTGCTTGTTTGAACAATTAGAGAGTGATATTATTGTCATATTATATGTCTGTATTTGGTTGTCTTGTGACTTCTTCTTTTTTACTTTTCTTGTCTTTTTGGGGATAAAAACAGGTTAGCCCAGATTTGTATGGAGATAACAACACAAGACTTTTTACCTACTGGACTGTAAGTTAAATATTTTTCCTTCTAAATACAGCTAGCATACATGCATAAAAAATCTAAAATCAAAGAGTGTGTGCTATATAAAGTTCATGTTTCAAAATTGAAATTTTGGAAAATTATTTTTTGTACAGAGTGATGCTTATCAAGCCACAGGCTGCTACAATCTGTTATGTTCAGGATTTATTCAAATCAATAATGAAATAGCAATGGGGGCCACCATTTCCCCTCTTTCCAGCTATCATGGTTCCCAATATGATATAAGCATTCTTGTCTGGAAGGTAATTTAATTTATTGGATTCACATATCATGGTTTGACCCTTTTCAGTTTACTTAATTCTTATCAACAATTATACCTCATATTGTATTGAAAAATACACCCTTGTATGTTCCACAGCATATTTTATTGAGGTGTCCATTATTTGCATGTGAATGCATAATTGATTAATTAACTTATGAGAAGACAGACAGAATCTCTGACACTTGCTGTTGAGCCCATGCTCTTCTTTCTCTATTTCATAAAAATCTGTTCTATAAAGGGGAGATTGTAACTTGTAAAGTTGCGGTCATGTGTTCAAGCCGTGGTACAATAGGCTCTTATGTTCCGGCCCTTCCCTGGAACCCCCTCTTAACGGAAGCTTATTATACCGGACCGTCCTTTAATAAAAATCTGTTCTTTAGCTTTTGTTATTTATCTTGAAAATATTTTAAAGTTTGATTTGGCTTAACTTATAGGATCCAAAAGAGGGAAACTGGTGGATGCAATTTGGGAATGACTATGTATTGGGATATTGGCCAGGCTTTTTATTTTCATATTTAACAGACAGTGCTTCAATGATTGAATGGGGTGGGGAAGTGGTGAATTCAGAATCAGATGGACTTCACACCACAACTCAAATGGGGAGTGGCCATTTTCCAGATGAAGGTTTTGGGAAATCAAGCTATTTCAGGAATATACAAGTAGTTGATGGTTCAAATAATTTGAGAGCTCCTCAAGATCTTGGGATTTATACTGAGGATAACAATTGTTATGATGTTCAACTAGGAAAAAATAATGACTGGGGGAACTACTTTTACTATGGTGGACCTGGCAGAAATCCTAATTGTCCATGATCAAGATTCTAAGTATTTTTAATTAATTTTTTTTAACTCTTTTAATGTAGTAAAACTGGTAATGTAGACATTGAGTCCTTTGTATGTTCATTGTTTTACTCTTTGTAAAACTTTTGTTTTTAGGGGCTAAGTTAGTGCAACAAAATGTGTATTATTGTTGGTCTTTGTATGAAAAGTTTTTCATCTTTCTTTTTAGGCCTCCAGTCTATACATAAAAATGTTGTTGGGCACAGAATGGAGGGGTGAAGTTTCTTGAATTGAAAAGGAATAATCCCCTTTTATATGTAACATTGTAATTGTTTGTTTGCTCCTGTCTTAGGAGCTGAATCATTAATAATGTAGGAGATTCATATGTTTGAGTTTTTTTACTTTGTTTTCTGAAAAAGGTTAATAGCTTTTAGAGTGAGAATCTTTATAGGTTAGTGGGTAGCATATATATATATATATATAAAGGAGATTCCTAGTGGAGCTGCATTGAAAGTTGCTTCAATCATGATTAACATATTGTCACTGTTATTCCTTTTTGTCATGTCTATGTCAGTGAATTCTCTTGTTTACAAATTGCTTGGTAAGCTTATGCAAATTTCTTTTTTAGGTAACCTCATTTAAATCTTCAGTTGTTTATTTATCACTTTGCATTTTCTGAACTACATTAATTAGACTACAATGAATGAGATACCTGTGAACTTTTTTATTGGATTTTAAAGGAAGGAATTGTTGTTCCTAGACCTATAGTGTAGTTATTTTAAGCAAAATCCTGTTTCGTATTATGATCCACAAGAAGATTTCCTTGAATGTTTTGGGTGAGTTATTGACACTTCTTCCTATGCACCTCTTGTTGTGCCATTTTTTAAAATATTTTCTGCTCTTATTTCTTTCTCTTTTTGGCTTAATAATTAGGAAATTTTACAATCCTATAGAAAACCTTAGTACCCTATTTATTTTAAATAAATACCATTTTAAAATATTACACCCTATAAATACATTTTATCCTTTATTGCAAAAAATCTAAATATAGTTACATCCTACAATTAAGGCACCATATATGCTAAATATTATTTTTCTCTCTCCCTTTTTGTATTTTCTCTCACATAATTACCGCGTATCTGCAAACCTCAATACAATCTCTCTCTATTTGCATACAACTAGACTCTCTTCTCCCACAAACCCTAGTTTCTTAATTCTTCTCCCACCCAAATTCTCAATTTTCTGCTCCGCGTCACCAACGTTATCTATGTGCATATTCGATAAGAAATACAGATTGGAATTACTAACCGTATTTGTGGAGGTTTTGAGCGGAGACCCAATTCACTGCTGAAGTCAAGAAAGAACGTAACCAAAACCCCATTTGTAATTGGAGTAGCTATTGATTTATTCTTCTCACCATAGCTTTCGTTGGCTTTGTTCCACTTCTTGACTGGAATTGGCAGCAACTTTCTCGTTGAGTTCAAGCTTGGGGATTGAGTTTTTACTTGTAAGTGTAATGTGAAAAGGGAAAAAAACAAGGAATTTGCCTCATGGCTGACCAGCCAGAATTAATGGTTGGCCGCCGTCCGGCGAAGCCATAGGGCTGTTTCTCTATCTAGATCGCCCAAATTGCCTATTTGTATTCAGTTGTATTCGAATGTATTCTTCAGCTGTATTCACTTGTATTCAGGTTTAACCAGTTGTATTTAACTATTTTATTCCGCAGAAGTTAGTTGTATTTTGTTGCATTCAAGAGTTTATTCAGCTGTATTCAATTGTATTTTTGTTGTATTCAAGTGTTTTATTTATATGAATTAAGGTGTATTTTGTTGTATTCAACTGTATTATTCATATGTATTTCTCTTTATTTAGCTATAATCTTTATTATGTATCTTTCAAATACAGATTAATGAGGGATCGTTTTAGTTCGTTGAGTTAAATTAGGAGAATATCATGTGATTTTATTTTCTTCCGTTTTTAGCGCAGATACGTTACTGTATTTAATGTTAATGTCGCTTGAATACAGCTAAATACATGTCAAACTTAGCTGGAATTCCAGGTTTTACGCCTATATTTTTGGTTGTATTAATGAATACAACAACTTAAATACATAAAATACATTGTATAAAAACATAAAAGGTATTTATAACGCGTAATATAGCAAAAAGTATCTATAAATAGCTAATTAGACCAAAAAGATGGTGCTTTATGAAAAATTCCCTAATAATTATGTGGGTTATGGAGGCCCTAGATAGGAGTATATAAGGGGAAGGAAGGGCGAGCATAGAATCTTGCACATTGATTCAACAATTCTGAAAATAAAATTTTCAAATAGCTAAACACACCAAGGTTTTTGGATATTTCACAAGGATCGGAATGCATAGTTCCAGACAAGCACTAGAGCATTAAGCATATATATAGTTATCAAGTATATCGTAGCTAAATATGAAAATTTTCGCGGCTAAACACTTTAGCTACAATAATTTTTTTCGTAGTATGCGTAGCTAAAAATTAGCTACAAACTTTAATATTTCATGGCTAAGAATTAATATATATTGCTACAAAATTTTTTGATGTGGCTATATTGATAAAAATTTTACCACGAAAAATCTATATCTGTAGCTAATTAGTTTATTCTTTTGCTACAACAAACCAACTTTGTAGCTATCCTTTGTACTTTAGCCACAAAGGGATATATTGTGGCAAAAGGTGTAATTTATTTTGCCACAAAAACTTTAACAAGTAGCTGTGTTCACATATTACCCACGTAGTGTAGTTTTTATGTTGAGCTTCAAATTCATTATTTTGTAGCTACAAATGGTCACCAATGTCCATGATTAAATTGTTTTTATTATATTTTATTTTCTGACTAAATTTCTATTTACATTTTAAATTAGTGATGAAAAATTAATTTATTAGTGACAATAAATGCTTCTGTCACAAATGCATTGCTATAGCCTTTTCTTTTACCTCAATATTTTTAAAATTTTCAAATATTCCATATCCATGCATATCTTATTTTATGAAAATTAGAAACATAATAAGCGCTGGATATCAATTACTTCATATAAACTGACATGAATAATTCCAAAAGTTAATTCTAAAATATACAATTATATATATATATATATATATATATATATATATATATATATATATATATATATATATCTAAATATTCATGCATCCTCAATATACATACAACTCTTCTACAAGAGAAATAATAAAGTTTATAGAATAAAAACTAGCTATTGGGAGGCTAAACAATAAGATGAACTTAAATTTAAATACTTGTCAAACTAAACTAATACAAACTATGTACATTGGGTTAGATATTTTTTCTTTATCTATAAAATTCTAAGGGTTCCGCATCAAAAAAAATTTAAGTATTTGATTTGCGGATTCAAGACGTTGCCACCCGATTGCATTCAAGGAAGAAATAGCTTCAATCCTTACATTCAAGAATTTAGATGCACCCTGTAAATTCAAAAAAAATAACAATTAGCACAAAAAGGATGAGCAAACCCAAGAAAAACTACAATACAAAGATGCAAGTTTAATTTGTAAAAAATATTAATAAAATTTCAAGAAGAAAAAATAATGTCTTGATAATTCTTCTACACGAATTTTTAACAAATAACAAAATGTAAATACTCAAAGCAACAGCACAAGTACACTAATCTGTAAACTTTTTAGAAAACTTCTTAAAAAATCTTCATCACAGCATTACATCCTTGTAATTTTCAAGTTCTCACGCAATATTTATATATAAAATATAAGACACAATATTTATCAAATTATTGGGATAATCCGTAAAAGTTAACCCAGAATCTAAGTCACATAGGTATAAGAAGATTTAAAAACCTTAAAATATAGAGATATGAATATAATTGGGAAGAAAGACGGCACTGATCTAACAATAGTTGAAGAAGAAAATGAGAAAGCGGGAGGAGGGAGTGGCGGCTGAGAGGGAGAGGATTTGAGTGGCGAACGCGAAAAAGTATTTCTCTACAACACAATGCAAGAAAATCTGTCAAGTTCAAAGTCCAAAAATTAATCCGTTAACCATCCGAAACACACTCGAGGTTCTCGAGACCTCAACCAAACATGCCAACATATCCCATAACACCATTCAAACCTGTTCCGACCTTCGGAATGTTCAAAACAACATTAAAACACTAAATTTGCATCGGATTCAAGCCTAAGAATTCCAAAAACTTCCAAATTCCGCTTTCGATCAAAAAGTCTGTCAAACCTCGTCTGAATGACCTGAAATTTTGCACACACGTCACCAATGACACAACTGACCTATGTCACACCCCTTTTTAACCAAACTTCTCACTGAACCCTCTTAAATAAATAAAAGATTTAGTAAAGCTCGAAAAGGGTTTTCAATTAGAAAGTGACAAAAATGTGTTCAAAAGGATATAACTCAGAGTCGCCACCTGACATTTGATTTCGGTGTGTCATGTCACCATTTTTTTTTTAAAAAAATAATAATTTTCCTTTCAAAACACTTTGAACTCTAAAACTAAGTCTACACCAGAGATTTAGGTAAGGGGGTTCATTTGACTCGGGGAGAATGTGTTAGGCACTCCCCGGGTCCTGTAACTAGTAAAGTTGCGTACTCGATCTAGTTGGATTTTAAAATATTCAAGTTGAGGTGAAATCACAGAAAAAAAATAAACACACACGAGGCTCGAGGTCGTCCCCACCTAATAAAAGAAAAAAAAATAAAAATAAAATACTACGAGTTCTACTATCGATCTCCGAGTACAAATATTTCGGGGCATACCCTAGAATAAAATATATACAAATCCTTCGGGGCATTCCCCGGATAAATTTAACTAAGGGAATGACCTCTCGCCTCGAAGCAAACAAAAATCCTAAGGCTTGCCTACCCAAGTGTTGCCGGCCAAATCATGCTCCTAACGACTAAAATAATAGGAATAAAACAAAATAATAATATTAAGTTTGATTCATAGTTTATGACCAAAAGCTAATTCCATTTTTTATGGATTATTTCCCCGACCCAACCCTTCAAAGCACCGCCATTTCCATTCAAAATTCTTTCTTTGTCTACATTCTCAAATGTATAGAACAGATCTAACCAATTTCAAAATCATAACACATTGATTCAACCATTCAGAGAACAAACTAAACAAAGTGGCAGTGAAGCTAACCAAGAATTAAAATAGCAGGTTCGAACTTACGAAGACATAAAGTATATCAATGGATTAATAAATGGGATGAAAAGAGACGGACCTGAAAAAGGATCTTGTAATTAATATAAATTGGGCAGTCCACAGACAGAATAACGCGATTATGAATAGGGTTCAAAATAGCAAATCCATCCCGAACGAAACCAACGGACCGCACCTCGGACGACAGCTCCAACAATCGAACACCCATCTCAACTCAACTCCATTTCGGAAACCAACACAGAACCACAAGAATCAATACTCCAAAAGGCGTCGAAGCAACTTCAAAACTTTATCAAGAGACAACAACGACGAATATTTTTGTTGATTTTGATGGGGTCAACAAGGAAAGGAGGGATAGAGCTTTAAGAATAGCCATTATCAACCAACTATCGACATAATGTAGGACAAAGAGGGAAATCGGACAATTAACTTCAATTGTAACAAGAACCAATTTGTTCATTAATATAATACTAATAGAAACAAAAAAGTTGAATTTCAAAGTAACAGTAGGCACCCATAAGGTAACTTGTTGACACTTTCCACCTAAAATGAAATTCTGAATCTAATTTTTGAACCCCGATCGAAGAACCTTAGTTGAGATCACAGGGGACCGGAAAGCCTCAACGTCGACATCGTCGGAAACCTCGAACGAGAACCTCTGAATGAAGCTCCAAACAACAATCTTCAACGTCGACAGATCTCGACGCGATCTCAAGCGCAAATACTTCGCATTATAATAGGTCACTGGACTGATTTTTTAATCAAAGCAAGATCCTAATGTTTAGCAAAAGAAAGATGAAGCAGTAGTGTCTAGGTTTTGGTGGTCATTTCAGCTCGTTTTTCGGTGAGCTGTCATCTCCTATTATCAGTGTGTGTCGCTGTGTCTGTTCCCGGTCAAGCCATGTTAGGTTCAAGCTGCTAAGGTTTTTCTATGGCTGCTGAAGAAGATGAAGGATAGGGGGAGGTCCGTTTTGTTCTTGCGGCTGGTCCCTTTTTTAGTTCAAGACTAGGAATTGAAAAACTTGGGTTAGAGTTTCTATAATTGGTATTTTATATGAAGGTGGGAAGAGATGATAGTCATTGGATTAGAAGGAAATAGATGGCTAGGATTTAATCTTGTACATAAATGGGCTAATGGGTTGGGAAGAATGGGCTAAGAATAATTGGGTTTAAGTTAAAAGAAATGGACTCACACCTTTGGGCCTACAAATTTTCTTGTTGGACAAAGACAAACTCAAAAATCCTACCAAAATATTAATTAAACTTAGTTAAGTAAATAAACAAAATTTTAAAATGAAACTGCTTTTTTGTATTTTTAAATGTTATAACAATAAAGTAAAAAGTAAAGAAAATAGGCTAAAGTCATAATAAAATTAAGATACCATGAATAAAAATATACTAATTGATCTTAAACTAAAGATAAAAATATAGAAAAGCAATAAACACGATAAATAAAACTATTTATGTTTTTTTTTTCTTTTGTTTTTTTATATCTTAGGACTAAAAGTAAAAAGATTAAAATTATATTAAAATAAAGTCAAGTAAATATTTTAAAAATATTAAAATACTAAAACTAACTTTAAAATTTACGCAGGTCAAAAATTACGTGCTTATAGCTGCCGCTCTTTGCTTGAAAATATGAAGAGTTTTCGGAGCAAAGAACAATAAGCAACGTAATTGATTTATGACCTGACGCTTATTCAAAAGGAATAAAGGTGGCTAAAAAGATTGTGAACGAGCCCTGGTATCTGAGCTGCCTACATATCCTTGGCTATAAAGGAATCAAGCCACGTATAGTTCAGAAGTGAGAAGGATGATGGAGTACCGAGGTGGAGAGTCGAGTGAAGTGTCGTCGAGGTTCTGGTCCGCGGTTCCTGCGATTACATCAAAAATAAAAGAAAAATACAAGATCCTATCTACTTCTTGTATTGAATCTTCCTTGAATCTCTATTTGATCTTCAACATGAGACTGAAAAGTGGACCATGTTCTTCAGGCGGGCTCCTGATGCTTCTTAAATTTGCGAATTGAAGTAAGTCTGAAATGAATTCCCTTGTTCTCCAGGTGGGCACCTGATTACCAACAACTTGAATTGTATTCCCTCGCTATCCAGGTGGGTGCCTGATTACCAACAACTTGAATTGTATTCTCTCGTTATCCAGGTGGGTGCCTGATTACCAACAACTTGAACTGTATTCCCTCATTATCCAGGTGAGCGCCTGATTACCAAAACTCGAAACTGTATTCCCTCGTTATCCAGGTGGGTGCCTGATTACCAGAAACTTGAATTGTATTCCCTCGTTATCTAGGTGGGCGCCCGATTACTAAAACTTGAATTGTATTCCCTCGTTATCCAGGTGGGCACCTGATTACTAAAACTTGAATTGTATTCTCTCGTTATCCAGGTGGGTGCCTGATATTGCAACAAAACAGACAAAACAAAAGAAATTTTTCTGCCCCAGTTTGGGATCTGGGCATATTTGTGAGTGTTAATCGGATCATATTACCTATAGAGCTCTAAGAATTCAAAAGCTAAATCCCATTATCCAGGAGGGCCCTGAAAACTTCGAATTAAATCTCATCTAAAACTTAAAACTAAATCCCATTATCCATGAGGGTCCTGAAAGCTTTAAAACTAAGTCACATTATCCAGGAGGGTCCTGAAAAATTTAAAAACTAAATCCCATTATCCAGGAGGGTCCTGAAAATTTAAAATTAAATCTCATTATCCAGGAGGGTCCTGAAAGCTTTTAAAATTAAATCTCATTATCCATGAGGGTCCTGAAAGCTTTTGAATTAAATCACATTATCCAGGAGGGTCTTGAAAACTTTTAAAATTAAATCCCATTATCCAGGAGGGTCCTGAAAACTTTTAAAATTAAATTCCATTATCCAGTAGGGTCCTGAAAACTTTAAAACTAAATCCCATTATCCAGGAGGGTCCTGAAAATTTAAAAACTAAATCTCATTATCCAGGAGGGTCCTGAGAATTTAAAACTAAATCTCATTATCCAGGAGGGTCCTGAAAATTTGAAAATTAAATCTCAGTATCCAGGAGGGTCCTGAAAATTTAAAAATTAAATCCCATTATCTAGGAGGGTCTTTAGAATTTAAAACTAAATCCCATTATCCAGGAGGGTCCTGAAAATTTAAAAACTAAATCACATTATCCAGGAGGGTCCTGAAAACTATTAAATTAAATACCATTATCCAGGAGGGTCCTGAAAATTTTAAATTAAATCCCATTATCCAGGAGGATCCTCAAAACTGTTAAATTAAATTCCATTATCCAGGGGGGTCCTGAAAATTTTAAATTAAATCTCATTATCCAGGAGGGTCCTAAAAACTATTAAATTAAATCCCATTATCTAGGAGGGTCCTGAAAACTATTAAATTAAATCCCATTATCCAGGAGGGTCCTGAGAATTTTAAAACTAAATCCCATTATTCAGGAGGGTCCTGAAAATTTTAAATCAAATCCCATTATCTAGGACGGTCCTGAAAACTATTAAATTAAATTCCATTATCCAGGAGGGTCCTGAAAATTTAAAAACTAAATCCCATTATCCAGGAGGGTTCTGAAAATTTAAAAACTAAATCTCATTATCCAGGAGGGTCCTGAAAATTTTAAATTAAATCCCATTATCCAGGATGGTCCTGAAAACTATTAAATTAAATCCCATTATCCGGGAGGGTCCTGAAAATTTAAAAACTAAATACCCTTATCCAGGAGAATCCTGAAAATTTTAAATTAAATCCCATTATCTAGGAGGGTCCTGAGAGCTTTTAAAATTAAATCTCATTATCCAGGAGGGTCCTGAAAAGTCGAAAATGAACTTACCTAAACCATGCTCTCTTCTTGGAGGATTCTGAACAGAATGTCTTGCCCCTGAACCACGCCTTCTTCGTAGGAGGGTCCCTGTGGATTAACAAATTTTCTTGCCCCTGTTTCAGACAAATAAAATCTTGTTAGTTTGAGAACGTGGTGGTTAGTTTGTGGCATCATTGCTGAGCGTCTGCTTCTGCCATTGCCATGCTTCATCCTGATTAGCTGCTTCGGGCTAGCAAGGAGTTGTTTGACCTTTTGATTGGAATTGGACTACAAAACCTCTGCATGACCTGAATCTCTCATGCTCGCTTGTTGCATTGTGTTTTCATTTTGAAAGTTGTTGAATCCTTGTATTTTCTCAAAATTCAAGATTCACTTGATTGCCTGAACCTCAGTTATCACCATACTGCCTATTCTAAATCAAGTCAATTGTGATGTCCCTGGCCGGACTCTGCTTTGTGCAATTTAGAAGCTGGTAGTAGGCTTTGAAATCCTTTCCTTCTTGTTCAACTAGGGTTGACTCCAAAGAGACCCATAAAGATAGACTCAAAGGGCAAAGTGAAATGATTTTTGACAAAAAGGAACAAAGGAAAATTTTGAGCACAGATGGCTATATGAAGAAGAATGAGAAAAGAAGACTTATCTGAGGGAAGCAACCAGCTCCAATGATCATGACATGCATTTAGGATCGATCAGCCTAATCCGTCCAACCAATCATATTTTCAGTTCATGTCCTGTCTTCATACTTCAAAATCGGGCTTTCACTGATCCAAATTCTCTATAAAGTCATGAGCCTCATTCGACTTGTAGTGCCCCAAAGGGTTTTCACCAACAAGCCTCTCTCATTTGTTCATCTCTCAACTCACCATAACCTTATGGTACCCGCAAGGGTTTTCACCAATAAGACTCTTTCATTTTAAATTTTCTCTCAGCTCACCATCGCCTTACGGTACCCGTGAGGGTTTTCACCAATAAGACTCTCTCATTTTAAATTTTCTATTTTGCGCCCGTGAACAAAGTGTAACCCATGATGTAAATCTTACCTCTATCTTGCTTGACCTGACATCATCAAAGATTGATCGGAAGGTCTTTCTTTAGGCCGTAATGTAGGCTTTTGGACAGGGTTAGAAAGAAAGGGTGGCATGAAGGCTCAAACTAACTTAAGATGAAAAGGGGTCAAAATTATAACTTTTGGAATAAGATCTTTTCAAAACCAAAACTTCTGCCCTAGTTTCTTTGGGTCTGGGGAATTTTAATTTTTATTTTGATGGGACCGACCCGTAAGGCTGCCTACGTATCCTTAAAAGGAATCATGTCGAACGTAGTTCAAAAGGAAGTTGTTTGTTTTTGTTGTTTTTCATTTCTTTTCTTTTTTCTTTTTTTTGTTTTTCATTCATTCATTCATTCATTTTTTTTCGTTCTCTAATTCTGTTACTGATTCCAAGAGAGGGGTATGAAAGAAATTAAATAAAGCTCAAAAGGGGTAACAAAGGATGAGAATGCTTGGGTAGCGGAACAAAATGCCCTCATCATTTCAACTTCGAACATGCCAAGTACAAAATACAACTCGAAGGTAAGCAAAGAAATCATACATAGTACCTCTTAACTGCATCAGAATTGATAGCCATATCTACACATTTGCCTTTTATGTCTGTTAAATACAAAGCACCATTGGGCAACACTCTTGTCACAATGAATGGCCCCTGCCAGTTTAGGGCGAACTTGCCTTTGGCTTCCACCTGATGAGGAAGGATGCGTTTCAATACCATCTGGCCCACTTCAAATTTTCGAGGACGCACCTTTTTGTTGTATGCTCTTGCCATTCTCTTCTGATACAATTGACCATGACATACTGCAGCCAATCTTTTCTCATCAATCAAACTCAAATGCTCTAGCCGGGTTTTGACCCACTCATCATCATCAATTTCAGATTCTGCAACGATCCGAAGGGATGAAATCTCAACTTCTGCAGGTATAACTGCCTCAGTTCCATATACCAGCAGATAAGGAGTTGCACCTACTGAAGTGCGAACAGTAATGCGATAACCTAGTAAGGCAAAAGGCAACTTTTCATGCCACTGCCTAGAACTTTGAACCATCTTACGAAGTATATTCTTTATGTTCTTGTTAGCAGCCTCAACAGCTCCATTTGCCTTGGGGCGATACGGGGTGGAGTTCCGATGCATGATCTTGAACTGTTGGCATACCTCTTTCATCAAATGACTGTTGAGATTAGCAGCATTGTCTGTGATGATCACTTGAGAATTCTGAACCGACAAATGATATTTGAATGAACAAAATCCACCACTGCCTTCTTGGTCATGGACTTGAAAGTTACAGCTTCGACCCACTTGGTAAAGTAATCAATGGCCACCAAAATAAACCTATGCCCGTTTGACGTTGCCGGCTCAATTGGTCCAATGACATCCATGCCCCAAGCAACAAAAGGCCAAGGTGCAGACATTGAGTGTAACTCAGATGGGGGAGAATGAATCAAATCATCATGTACCTGGCATTGATGACATTTGCGAACAAAACTGATACAATCCCGTTCCATGGTGAGCCAATAATAACCTGCTCGAAGTATCTTCTTTGCCAAGACATACCCGTTCATATGCGGCCCGCAAACTCCAGAATGCACTTCGGCCATGATAGTTGAAGCTTCTTTAGCATCTATGCACCTCAACAGTCCTAAATCCGGAGTCCTCTTGTACAAGATTCCTCCACTCAAGAAAAATCCACTAGCCAGACGTTGAATGGTTCTCTTTTGGTCACCTGTAACATGTACTGGATATACCCCCGACCTGATATATTCCTTGATATCGTGGAACCAAGGTTCGCCATCGATTTCCTCTTCCACCACATTACAATAAGCATGTTGATCATGAACTTAGATATGCACGGGGTCGACATAAGCCTTGTCCGGATAATGTAACATTGACGCCAGAGTAGCCAAGGCATCAACAATCTCATTATGAATCTTGGGAATATGTCTAAATTCAACCGACCTGAATCGTTGACAAAGATCATGCAGGCACTGTCGGTACGGTATGAGCTTCAGATCTTGAGTCTCCCATTCTCCTTGAATCTGGTGAACCAACAAATCTGAATCTCCCAGAACAAGTATTTCCTGGACTCCCATGTCTATAGCTAACCTCAAACCCAGAATGCATGCTTCGTACTCAGCCATGTTGTTGGTGCAATAAAATCGAAGCTGGGCTGTTACAGGGTAGTGTTGCCCTGCTTCAAAGATAAGTACAACCCCTATTCCGGCCCCTTTCATGTTAGCAGCTCCATCAAAGAAAAGTTTCCAACCTGGATTTTCATCATAGTCAACCTCGTCAACACACATGACCTCTTCATCAGGAAAATAAGTCTTCAGTGGCTCATATTCATCATCCACCGGATTCTCGGCCAAGCGGTCGGCCAAGGCTTAGGCTTTCATCGCGTTCCGAGTCACATAGATGATGTCAAACTCTGTAAGTAAAATCTGCCACTTCGCCAGTCTTCCCGTGGGCATAGGCTTCTGAAAGATATAATTTAAAGGATCCATGCGGGAAATAAGGTAAGTAGTGTAGGATGACAGATAATGCTTCAACTTTTGTGCCACCCAAGTCAGGGCGCAACATGTCCTCTCAAGCAGAGTGTACTTAACATCATAGGGAGTGAAATTTTTACTGAGGTAATAGATTGCTTTCTCCTTCTTTCCCGTGACGTCATGTTGACCCAATACACATCCAAAAGAATTATTCAAGACTGTCAAATAGAGAATTAAAGGTCTTCCAGGCTCTGGTGGGACCAGCGCAGGTGGATTCGACAGGTACCTCTTAATCTTATCAAATGCTTCTTGACATTCGTTAGTCCACTTGACCGCAACATTCTTCTTCAGCAACTTAAAGATGGGCTCACAGGTTGTCGTGAGCTCAGCAATGAACCTGCTGATGTAATTTAACCTTCCAAGCAAACTTATCACCGCTATTTTATTCTTTGGCGGTGGTAAATCTTGAATGGCTTTGATCTTTGACGGGTCTAACTCAATACTGCGTCAACTGACCACGAATCCTAGCAGTTTCCCAGACGGGACACTAAATGCACATTTCGCTGGATTGAGCTTGAGGTTGTACCTGCGGAGCCTTTGGAAAAACTTCCTCAGGTCCTTGACATGGTCAAACTTCTTCTTTGACTTTATGATCATATCATCTATATAAACCTCGATCTCCCTATGTATCATGTCATGAAATATGGTGGTCATCGCCCTCATGTAAGTTGCCCTAGCATTCTTCAAATCAAATGGCATTACCCGATAACAGTATGTTCCCCATGGCATGATGAATGCTGTCTTTTATGCATCTTCCTCATCCATCAAGATCTGGTGATATCCCGCGTAACAGTCCACAAAAGACCCAATCTCATGCTTGGCAAAATTATCGATCAGAATATGAATGTTCGACAAAGGAAAATCATCCTTTTGGCTTGCTTTGTTAAGATCATGGTAATCAACATATACGCTGGTCTTACCATCCTTCTTTGGTACTGGCACAACATTGGCTAACCAAGTGGGATATCGAGTGACTCGAATGACCTTTGCAGTAAGCTGCTTTGTGATTTCTTCTTTAATCTTCACACTCATATCAGTCTTGAACTTTCGCAACTTTTGCTTGATAGGAGGGAATGCTGGATCAGTTGGCAATTTATGAACTACCAGATCAGTGCTCAGGCCTGGCATATCATTATATGACCATGCAAAAACATCTTTGTACTCAAACAATGTTTTGATTATTTCCTCCTTAACTTGCGGTTCTAAATGCACACTTATCTTGGTTTCCCTAACATCATCCTGGTCCCCTAAATTGATTGCTACGGTCTCACTCAAATTAGGCTTTGGTTTTTCTTCAAATTATTTTAGCTCTTTACTGATTTCCTCAAATGCTGTTTCTTCATCATATTCTATTTCATCATCATATTCTACTTCTTGGATTGTTATTTCAGAATTAGATTGGCTTTTAAGACTCGGCTGAAAACTCTTCATGCATGTCATGTCACTGCAACCAGCATAAAAAGAACTGTACAAAAGAAGAATAAAGAACAAAATAAAACACTATTAAGAATAACGGAAAACGGAAAACTGCATTTCATTGAAAATAAAAGGATAGAAGGGTTTGAACATCAAAACAAGCAAAAACTAAAAATCTAATTACAACCCTGGAATAACCCAGATAACAGAAAGGAAAACAAAGCAAACTACCAAAACTCCTTCCTGGTGGGGAGAGGAGTAGCTTCCCTATTGCTAAGCTTCATGTTTGGGCCAACGAGCTGCACATTTGCTTTACTAGAGCCTTCACCAACTTCTACCATATTGACCTCTTCGAACAGACTTTGGAACCTCTTGATCAGCTCTTCATCAACATCGACCACAGGTTTTGGGATTGAGGATGTTGGAGATTTTTCGGCCCCTGGCTTGACAAAAGACTTAGAGATGTGTGGGACGGACTTGGGAAGTGACCATACCTTTTGTTTCAGATTTTTAACCCTTTTCACGTCCTTCTCGGTGGGCATGAATCCCAAACCAAACGTACCAGGATTCCCACTGGGCACACTGGATGCACAATACCCTGCTGAGATGATCCCTAACCCTTGCTCGGCATAAAAACATTCTTTAACATTTCATTCGCAACCATGACGGACGCGGAGGATAGCCTAGGACCCGGAATGCATTTTCCTTCAGGTATTTTCTCAACATACACTGTTTCGAAAGTCTGATAGACCCAAGATCCCTTATCATCTTCAGCTTTGATGAACAGAACAATTGTATCATTACAAGCTAACAAGTCCTCGTCACCGTGCACAACTATTTCCTGCCTGTCCCATTCAAACTTCACCATTTGGTGCAAAGAAGATGGGACTGCCTTAGCAACATGTAACCAGGACCTGCCTAACAATAGATTGTAGGAGACAACCACATCTAACACTTGGAATTCCATGGTAAACTCAACAGGCCCTATCGGCAATTCGAGCATTATATCTCCAACAGAATCTTTACCTCCCCCATCAAAGCCCCGAACACACACACTGTTCAAGTGGATTCTTTCGATGCCAATATTCAGTTTTTGCAGAGTAGACAGGGGGCAAATATTCGCACTAGAGCCATTATCAACCAAAACCCTTAAGACAATAGAATCTTCACACTTCACTGTGAGATAAAGAGCTCGGTTGTGTTCTGTACCCTCCATAGGAAGTTCATCATCCGAGAAAGTGATCCTATTTGCTTCGAAGATCTTGCCAGCTATCTTTTCCAAGTGGTTCACTGTGATCTTATCAGGAACGTGTGCCTCATTTAAAATCTTCATCAAGACCTTGCGATGTTCATCTGAATGTATCAACAAAGACAAAAGAGAAATTTGAGCTGGTATTTTCCTTAACTGCTCCACAATGGAATAATCCTGCACTTTCATCTTTTTCAGGAACTCCTCAGCCTCTTCCTCGGTGACCGATTTCTTTACTGGCATTGGGCTATCCTTGAATGGCTTCGCTTTCCTTAATTCTTCTGGGGTGAAACATCTCCCAGAATGAGTCAATCCTCCAGTTTCATTGACTTCTTCCTCTATTTCTTTTCCTTTGTATGTCAGTATCACTTGTTTATAATTCCACGGAACAGCCTTGACATCCACCACTGGGATAGCTGGATTACTAGTTTAATGATGATAGGGGTAATAGGAGCCCCCTTCACAACTATGACAGGCTTACTTGGAATCCCTGGTACTACCACTTTTGAACTTTCCGGACTTGCCCCGATATCTTTTGACAGCCCTTTCACAACCAATACTAGTGGTTTCGAATTGAGTGAGCTCGGCTTTTCTGTCATCCCTTCAATTGTCAAGGGCGTTGCTTTGGTAGAGTCTGGAGCTTTAACCAAATTGCTTTCACTGGCCCGAATCATCATGACGGACTTAGAAGACTTTTTGGGATCCCCATCCTTGTGAACTATTTCAATCATGTGCGTCTCTGCATGGGCTGGCAAAGGGTTTTGGTTGATATTTGGCACATCTGGGCTTTGGACTACAATTTGGTTTGCATCAATGAGCTCCTGGATTGCCTGTTTCAAATGCCAACACTTCTCTATGTCGTGCCCTGGAGCATCAGAACAATAGGTGCATCTTAGGGAATAATCGAGGTTCTTTGGAGGGGTATTTGGTATCTTTGACTCAATCGGCCTCAAGACGTCCAAATGCCTTAACCTTTGAAACAGTCTAGCATAGGACTCTCCAAGCGGGGTAAAAGTTTGTTTCCGCTGCTGCCTCTCTCTCCTATACTCTAGCCTTGATCGAAAATTTGAACCAGTGGGGTTTTGATAGGGTTGTGGGGGTGGATAGGTATTTTGTGGAGCTGGGTAGATATTCTGCGGAGCTGGAGCACGCCATTACGGGTAATGAGGGGGTTGAGAATATGATTGTGCATGGTGAATAATGTATTAGGATGGCCTAGCTGAGTATTGGGGGTTTTGCGGGGAAAAGTAATGTTGAGTTGGATTATATGGAGCTTGGGCGTAGGCTTGAGGTCGGGGTCGAGGATGGATGTACTGATGAGGTGAACCCCTCTGGCCATGCCATGATCCGGAGACAAACATAGCAACATCTTCCTTCTTCTTCTTGCCTAGCAAACTTCCGGTACCACTCTGGATTACCTGGGTGGTTGCTTTTATAGCAGAATAGCTCATGATCTTACTCGACTTGAGCCCCTCTTCCACCATTTCTCCCATCTTCACCACATCATTAAAAGACTTACCAATGGCTGAGATCAAGTGGCCATAGTAAGTGGGCTCTAGGGCTTGAAGAAAGTATTTAGCCATCCCGTCCTCTTCCATCGGAGGATTGACTCGTGCAGCTTGCTCCCTCCATCGGAACCCATATTCTCTAAAGCTTTCACTGGGTTTCTTTTCCACCTTGGTCAGAGATAGGCAGTCTGGAACAATGTCTATATTGTACTGAAAGTGCCGGGCAAAGGCCTGAGCCATATTGTCCCAGGTGTACCACCTGTTGGCGTCCTGGCGGGTGTACCATTCTAAAGCTGCCCCACTCAGACTTTGGCTGAAGCATGCCATCAGTAATTCATCTTTTCCCCCGGCGCCTCTCATTTTACTACAATAACCTCTCAGATGAGCTACAAGATCCCCATGTCTGTCATACAAGTCAAACTTGGTCATCTTGAACCCGACAGGCAATTGGACATCGGGGAACAAACACAAATCCTTATAGGCCACACTCACTTGGTTTCCCAACCCTTGCATATTTCTCAATGATTGCTCCAGACTTTGTACCTTCCTAAACATCACTTCTTGCTCTGCGTTCTTGGGTGGTTTGTCAGTTTCAACATGAGGCTCAAATTGGGGATTGTAAGAGTAAGGATCTGGGACTTTGAAGGTGGGCTCCGGTACATAGTAGTGGGCATCTGTAGCAAGGAATGCGGGCTCACTAGAGGATCGGTGGAGGGTAGCTTGTGGAGGGGGTACAAAAATAAGAGCAGATGTCGGAGCAGGGTATGAGGTTGTTTTGGCTGGTGGAGCATGAACAGTTTGGGCTGAAGTGCCGGGGTAGTTGTGGTAAGGGGTAAAGCCAGGTGCGTGTTATGGGGAAATATCAATGGTATTGGGCATCTGGGATTGAGAGAGTGGTGGAATGGAAGCATGGTTTTCTGTGTAGTTGGTAGGGAACGAGGGTGGATGATGTCCCTTAATCCAGGCTTGATACATTTCTACCATCTAATGCTTCAACCTCCGGACCTCCTCTTGCAGTTCCGATTCCGACTCAACAATCTCCCTTGGTGGGTCTACAACTCCAGTGTCTATTTCCTTGCTAACCATGACTGTTTGACGCTTTGATCGGGTGTTGTATGGATGACTTGCCAGGATGCCAACAAACTAACCACCTTCCTAAAACTTAATAGAGATAACAGAGGACAACAACACAAAATCACCATGTTAGCGTTAGAGCATTTATCAAATAATAATATCACATTACGTGTAATGCACCTAACCACAATTAACGGTTCTAAAATGGCTTTGAGGGTCGCAGGGTCATATGACATCATCCCAATTTGCTCATTTCAATCCTTTCTTCTCTTTCTTTTCCAACACCTCTTATCACTCTTTTCTTTTTCTTTCTCTTTTTATTTTGAACCAAAAATGATTTGATCGAACCCGATGTGGGTTGCCTACGTATCATGTCCCTCATGAATCAGACCAAGCGTAGTTCTGGAGAAGTGGTGGAAAATAAATTGAAAACAAAATCTTTTTGGGATTTTTCATTTAAAACTTTTCGCTATTAAAATACAAAGGGAAATACGATAATGAAAGACATGACAAACTCAACTACACTACGACAGACTCTAACACTACCTAAAGGACTTGGTACTTCTAGCAAGACATGAAAGTAAAAGACAACATAAGACAATCTCAAAACACCTAAATAGAATGACTCCTCAAGCTGCTCCTGAATGCGACTGTCCTGACCGAGATGGTCCTGGGCTGTCTGTCATGCTCAAACTCTGTAACATGCCTCGTAAAGAAACACCGATGCTGGGAATAAATGCCCTGGCGTGTGCCCCCGTATCCTGAAGGTCGACCCTAAACAAATACTGACTATGCTACTCCACGTTTGCTGCCAATCCCGCTAACTGAGACTTTATCAACTCAAGCTTATCCCAGGGATCTTAGTCCGATGCCTCCCCAAAATCATCTGTCTGAACTGCCCGACCCCTGAGTTGGGCTAGCAATGGGATGCTGACCCCTGGCGGGACGGACTGTAACCAAATCAAGTACTCTTGAGTACACTCGGGCCTGCCAACGTCCTCTACTAATGTATTTTTCTTCATCCTCTTTGTATTGTTCCAGTATTGCACATACTTGATTTCATCAGCCGCCTTTTTGCTAAAATTTATGATGTGCCTCCGAAGGTTCAAAGTTGGAGGCTCCTCTTGTCTTCTGCCCAATTGCCGCATTACCCTAACGGGAGTGTACGGCCTGACACACTTGAGTCCTATCGGCATCAGGAAAGGCTGCATGAGGCACCCTACCAAGATATCATCCAAAGGTAGTCAAAGGTAAGCCCACAAAACATTCCCATTTGTCCTCAAACCAAGGAACTCAATCCAAGCTGTGACGCCTACTGGGTACGTAAACTTAGGAGATTTCATCCTGCGTTCGATGCATACCACCCAATCCCTCAAGGCACGGTCGATGGGACAAAGTAAGGAAGCGGTGTGCAAATGCTCCATCATCCACAGCTGTAGCAAAAGGTTACTTCCCTCAAAATATCTGACACCTCCCCTAACCTCACTCAGGGCTCGGTACAACTCTGCTAAGATCATCGGCACAACGGTAATGGTTTTGCGTTGCTTCTCATGAAATAGTGCCACTACCACTGACTGTAGACGGGTGCTAATGTGCCTCTCATCTAATGGAAAAACTAATAATCCCAACAAAGCAAGGCTGAAAGCTTCGAGGCGACGTCTTTGCCACTTTGCCTTAGTTGTGCAGAACTCATCCCAAAAGATGTCAAAACTATCCTGTGGTCCAAATCTAGCAAACAAATAATCCAAGGATATCCAGGACTGCTCGAGACATTTTAAATGCTTATTATCTTTCAGGCCCAGGTCGCTGAGGAATCTTGTCCTAGAGTGGTCTCAGGGAAGTATCATGTCCTTGCCTATATAGCTTAAACGAGTGAGATCAGACATTTCCGCCAAGGTAGGAGTCATCTCACACTCTCCAAATCTGAAAATCAAATTTTGCGGATCCCAATAAGTCAGCATCACCTCCACTAAGTCTGGGCGGGGTGTGATATCAAGAAGGGAAGTTAGGGTGCCCAATTTCTGCTTTAGCTCATGCTGCTCTAACAATGAAAACATTTTCCACCACTTGATCAACTTCCTAGGAATCTTTACTACCATCAGCACTTTGGATCGAATCAGTGGGTCCATACCTGAATGAAGCAAACATGGTTAGAGACTTGGGACACTACGTGACCCCACCACATTTCCTAGTCGACAAATGCAAGACACAACTTGGCTATATTTGCAAAATGGCCTAAGTGGCTGAAAGTGGCTATTAGCGCAAACTTGACAAAGTTGACCCCTAATGCATGAGAAATACTCTATTTAAAGCTTACATGACTCTAATATCCCAACAATCATGGTCTTAAAAATTACTTTGCAGAAATGGACAATTTTTTGCAAAAATGGCCGATGTGGCCAAATGTGGCTAGGGACGCAAACACGACATGGATGGACCTTAAAGTGATATGACACCGAGTTATAAACTCAAGATCCTAAGACATGGGAATTGAGGCACTCTTGCGAAAATAACCCTATTTTGCAAGAATGGCCGATGTGGCCAAAAGTGGCTGGACATGCAAATTTGACAGGAATGAACCTTAGAATTAAGAGGACACTTTATTTTAGACTCAAGATCCTAAGACAAGAGATAACAAACTACTTTGAGAAAATACTTTATGGCTATACATGCAAGATTTGGCTACGACCCCGGAAGCCAAGAACCTAGGACCTAATAGGAAGACCGGACCCTATGTGGGTTGCCTACGTATCCCGCCCCAGAAGACGAGAATCAGGTTCGCGTAGTTCGGAAAGATTGGTCATGGGAGAAAGCCTTTTAAAAAAATGCAACTAATTTGGAAAAACAATATTTTTTTTGTCTTTTTGAGAAATGATGGAAAATGTAAACTCTTTTTGGATTTTCTTTTATCTTTGTTTTTTGAATTTTTGGAAAATGATGGAAAATGTAAAATCTTTTGGATTTTCTTTTTCTCTTTTTTTTTTGAATTATTGGAAAATAATGGGAAAGTGTAAAATCTTTTTGGATTATCTTTTTTTTCTTTTTCCTTTTTTTTTTGAATTTTTGGAAAATAATGGGAAAATGTAAAATCTTTTTTGGATTTTTTATTTTCATTTTTTCAAAAAGTAGTGAAAGAAAAATATAACTGGGCCCTACTTGCTTCGTCTTTCACCCTTCTTTCCCAAGCATCGGTCCGCCAAATGACCTTTTTACCCTCAAAGATGCAACATGTATCACATAGGGATGATTGAATGTCTTTTTGGGGCACGGGCCCATTTTGACAAAATTTGGATAGACTTCCTACAAAAGGACACGGTACCTAGGATCGAGCCCTGTTAGGTCTAAATGACATGATGCAAATAAAAATGACCTAAAGACTGACCTAAGTTTGGGGTTCACTAACAAGGCAATTCGGGGGAGCGTATGGTCGATGGTGGCTGCTCAAGCTTTCCACCCACTCCATACGTCCGACGTACCCCCTCCTAAATTAAGGGTGACTCAACAAAGAGTTCGTGCACGCGACGTGTACTCCGAGACTTGTTGCAAAAAGAAGACTCATGGTTATGCACATGATGACAGTTTATAAAACAGTAACACATTAAGAAAAACGATAAACAAATAGCCAACAAAACAAGGAAATAAGACAAACAAAGCAAATAAAGAAAACAAACACATCAACCGAATATCCTAAAAGCCAACAAGATCAAATACCAGCTCGAACCTGCAAGTCTCCAGCAGAGTCGCCAGTGATGTCACACCCCTTTTTAACCAAACTTCTCATTGAACCCTCTTACATAAATAAAAAGATTTAGTAAAGCTCGAAAAAGGTTTTCAATTAGAAAGTGACAAAAATGTGTTCAAAAGGAAATAACTCAGAGTCGCCACCTGAAATTTGATTTCGGTGTGTCAGGTCACCATTTTTTTTTAAAAAAAATAATAATTTTCCTTTCAAAACACTTTGAACTCTAAAACTAAGTCTACACCAGAGATTTAGGTAAGGGAGTTCATTTGACTCGGGGAGAAGGTGTTAGGCACTCCCCGGGTCCTGTAACTAGTACAGTTGCGTACTCGATCTAGTTGGCTTTTATAATATTCAAGTTAAGGTGAAATCATAGAAAAAATAAACACACACGAGGCTCGAGGTCGTCCTCACCTAATAAAAGAAAAAAAATAAAATAAAATACTACGAGTTCTACTATCGATCTCCGAGTACAAATACTTCGGGGCATTCCCTGGATAAATTTAACTAAGGGAGCGTCCTCTCGCCTCGAAGCAAACAAAAATCCTAAGGCTTGCCTACCCGAGTGTTGCCGGCCAAATCATGCGCCTAACGACTCAAATAATAGGAATAAACCAAAATAATAATATTAAGTTTGATTCATAGTTTATGACCAAAAGCTAATTCCATTTTTTATGGATTATTTCCCCGACCCAACCCTTCAAAGCGCCTCCATTTCCATTCAAAATTCTTTTTTGTCTACATTCTCAAATGTATAGAACAGATCTAACCAATTTCAAAATCATAACACATTGATTCAACCATTCAGAGAACAAACTAAACAAAGTGGCAGTGAAGCTAACCAAGAATTAAAATAGCAGGTTCGAACTTACGAAGACATAAAGTATATCAATGGATTAATAAATGGGATGAAAAGAGACGGACCTGAAAAAGGATCTTGTAATTAATATAAATTGGGCAGTCCACAGACAGAATAACGCGATTATGAATAGGGTTCAAAATAGCAAATCCATCTCGAACGAAACCAACGGACCGCATCTCGGATGGCAGCTCCAACAATCGAACACTCGTCTCAACTCAACTCCATTTCGGAAACCAACACAGAACCACAAGAATCAATACTCCAAAAGGCGTCGAAGCAACTTCAAAACTTTATCAAGAGACAACAACGACGAATATTTTTGTTGATTTTGATGGGGTCAACAAAGAAAGGAGGGATAAAGCTTTAAGAATAGCCATTATCAACCAACTATCTACATAATGTAGGACAAAGAGGGAAATCGGACAATTAACTCCAATTATAACAAGAACCAATTTGTTCATTAATATAATACTAACAGAAACAAAAAAGTTGAATGTCAAAGTAACAGTAGTCACCCATAAGGTAACTTGTTGACACTTTCCACCTAAAATGAAATTCTGAATCTAATTTTTGAACCCCGATCGAAGAACCTTGGCTGAGATCACACAGGACCGGAAAGCCTCAACGTCGACATCGTCGGAAACCTCGAACGAGAACTTCTGACCGAAGATCCAAACAACAATCTTCAACGTCGACAGATCTCGACGCGCTCTCAAGCGCAAATACTTCGCATTATAATAGGTCACTGGACTGATTTTTTAATCAAAGCAAGATCCTAATGTTCAGCAAAAGAAAAATGAAGCAGTAGTGTGTCTAGGTTTTGATGGTCGCTTCAGCTCGTTTTTCGGTGAGCTGTCATCTCCTATTATCTGTGTGTGTTGCTGTGTCTGTTCCCGGTCAAGCCATGTTAGGTTCAAGCTGCTAAGGTTTTTCTATGGCTGCTGAAGAAGATGAAGGACAGGGGGAGGTCCGTTTTGTTCTTGCGGCTGGTCCCTTTTTTTGTTCAAGACTAGGAATTGAAAAACTTGGGTTAGGGTTTCTATAATTGGGTATTTTATATGAAGGTGGGAGGAGATGATGACCATTGGATTAGAAGGAAATAGATGGCTAGGATTAAATCTTGCACATAAATGGGCTAATGGGTTGGGAAGAATGGGCTAAGAATAATTGGGTTTAAGTTAAAAGAAATGGACTCACACCTTTGGGCCTACAAATTTTCTTGTTGGACAAAGACAAACTCAAAAATCCTACCAAAATATTAATTAAACTTAGTTAAGTAAATAAACAAATTTTAAAATGAAACTGCTTTTTTGTATTTTTAAATGTTATAACAATAAAGTAAAAAGTAAAGAAAATAGGCTAAAGTCATGATAAAATTAAGATACCATGAATAAAAATACACTAATTGATCTTAAACTAAAGATAAAAATATAGAAAAGCAATAAACACGATAAATAAAACTATTTATATTTTTTTTCTTTTGTTTTTTTATATCTTAGGACTAAAAGTAAAAAGATTAAAATTATATTAAAATAAAGTCAAGTAAATATTTTAAAAATATTAAAATACTAAATCTAACTTTAAAATTTGCGCGGGTCAAAAATTACGTGCTTACAACCTACTTCAACTTCCGGAATTCCATTCCGACCCTATATCAAAATCTCACTTATCAACCGGAAAACGCCAAAATTCTAATTTCGCCAATTCAAGTCTAAACCTTCCACGGACCTCCAAAATACATTCCGATCACGCTCCTAAGTCCCAAATCACCCAACGGAGCTAACCAAATCATAAATATTTTAATCCGAGATCATATACTAACAATTCAAAACTTGGTCAAATCTTTCAAATTTTAAGCTTCAAACTGAGAACTGTTCTTCCAAATTCATTCCGATTACCCTGAAAACCAAAACTGACAATTTACATAAGTCATAATACATCACACGGGCCTAGCCATGCCCGAGAACTGTCGAGCGAAGTGCAAAAGCTCAAAACGAAACTAGATATTTTGTTCTATCTATGTAATTGTTAAGCTAACTATTTTTTAAATAATTTGAAGCAAAAATATTTGTTTTGCTACATGATTTTTGTTTTAAATAATTTTGTATCTAAATGATTACCATTGATATAATAAGTTTTAACTTATGGCAAAAAATAATGATTATCTGCGAAATTTTATCTCAAAAATAAATTCATGGCTATATTATCTTGTCATGACAAATAATTGTAGCTGTTAAATTAACTGTTGCTACAAGGGCGGATATACGTTTGGGAAAGTGGTGTCACGTGATGCCGCTTCGCCAGAAAAAACTACTAAAAAGCTGGGTAAATTTGTACTTAAACAAGTCAAAACGATAAAAATAAATAAGATGACACCGCCGGTCAAAGCAAGAAAACTAGTCCGGATGGTTACTCGGGGGGCTTCAAGTTGCACGATCACAGGATCGATTCTGGGATATCCAAATTATGTTTAGACTTTTTGATCTCAGTCAAGTCACAAGTGGCTCAAGATGACAACAAGCACCAAATTTGACTAAGTACAGTAATTAGTGGAAATTTACAACAAAACATACCAATAAATAAAAGTAAAAAAAAAAAAACATGCTCAATTATGGGTATTGTTAAAATTTTAGAAAATTTGCCATTAAGAATAAAAAATTCTCAAAAGTCAAGAGAACCACTAATATTAAAAATATCTGAAGAGGAACTCCATGATATAAAGTTTTGCTTTATTTGTAAAATTGAAATTTTAATTTGTTATTTATATAAAATACCAAATGGAAAGATATTCTCCTAAAGTATCGTTCAAGGTTTTAAATCAAATTCAACATCTTAAAGATTAGTTAAGTTGGAGTAGAGAGTAAAGGGATCAAACCAAATGGAAGCAATAAGAAGAGAACGTTCAAATTGAAGAGAAACCAAAAGAAAAAACTTAAAATGAACTTTCATTAACGCATATGAAAAAATAATAAAACTCATCGATATTAATTGTACAACGTATTTGAATGTGTTATATTAAGGTGTTATTGTTGCAGTGACCTATTTATTTACTTACCGTTTTAAATAGTGACACCGCTTGTATAAAATCCTGCGTACACCACTGGTTGCCATAGTATTTTAGTAGTTGAAGCAAACAATATTTATTTAGCTACAATATTTGTTTTAAATAACTTGTTATGACTAAAAAGTTACTATAGCTACAGTAAATTGTAACTCGTAGTAAAAACAAATATTAGCTACGAAATTTTATTGTAGCAATAACTCCATGGCTACATCATTTAACTATTGCCACAATGGTTTATAACTTGAAGCAAAAACGCTTATTTAGCTACAATACAATATTTTGCTTCAAATAATTTGTTGTAGCTAAAAGATTACTATTGCTACAGTGACTTTATCATGTGGCAAAAAATTATGATTAGCTACGAAAAATTATCGTGGCAATAAATTTGTAGCTATTGATGTATTTATTGCCACGATTGTTAGCAATTGTAGCAAAAATGAGGAATTAGTTTTGCCAATTTGATTTTTGTGGCTAAGAAATTTTATAAATTTGTAAATAGCCATGGAACTGGAATATTTGTGGCTATTGTTAGGTACTAGCTACAATTTTTAAATCTGCAGCTAAGATTTCTTAACTACATACACATAATGTTGTAGTGAAGGAATACATAGTCCTAGCCAAATATTGCATGTTTCAAGGAGTTTAATATATATTATGATGATCTTCCAAACGTAATTTCTACTTCTACGAATGATCGATAGGAACCATGTGTCCTAGACAAATCAAGCTATATATGTACTAAATTTCATTAGTAATAATATTAGTTATCTTTTCGACGAAAAAGAAAAAAATAGTTCCAGTCATGGCGGATTGGCGACGCTCCATCTTTCTGATTCAAGATATCTTCAAGGTTCATCATATCCTGTCACCCAAAAAGCATGATATGATGAATCATCTAAATTAGTAATTAACATAAATTTATCAGTTAATTACTTAAAACTAAATATAGCTAGCTAGCCTGTAATACCTTTTTCTACCTAAAAATTACAGACATTCCAAGTTCACGAGAAACATCCATTTGATCACCAAATTGTGATCATCAGCCATGGTTGATTAATTAAGGCTCGATCGACATTTCAATGCATCTGGAGGCACCCCAGTTTAATTTTCTTGTAGCCCGTCGTCAACCAGTCTGTGCAAGGTTTCATTAGGTTCAGTTACATATCTTTGCACAGCAAGAAGAAAAATGGCACAACAACTGCACAAAGAAGAGAAAATGGTCTCATGGTGAAGATCCAACTGAAGATTATTGAGGTTCCGTTAATTAATAAGTCTGCTTATTTCTATGGTGAAGACAAAATAATAATGTTGAGTGTGTAGAATGAAGAAATATTTGTTTCGGTTACTTTTATTATGTGCTTTATGTCGTATATGATGGAAAAGGGAAGAGAAAAATCAGGACTAAGCTGGCATCGTTTTCTTGTATGCGAGGTCAGTTTCAACTTGGATAAATTATCCTACATTTCCAAGAAGGTTACACCTTCGGAATGATACGTCAATTTGGAAATTTGTTTTCATAAAAATATTGAGCGAGTTATTTTAGATACTTGGTTTGTCAAAAATGTTCTCCAACAAACAAAAAGAAGAAAAATGACGATGGAACTCATTTTTTTCTTTTTTTTACAACCATCTTAATTTTTAACTTTATATTAATGCTCCAACGAACATTTAGACATTCGCTAGCACTCAAAAATTTCATCAAACACTCTCCGATTATTAATATTACTTCATATTTTTTTCAAAAGATATTTTTCAAATTCTAGAATTTTATTTAGAAGAATATTCTCTTATGGAAAATGATTTCGATTATATCAAACACAGTTGATATCCATCTTTAACGTTTTTTGCTCCTCCTGACGAAACATAATTAACTACTACACTACTTAAGTCTTAAGATCTCTAGCTACGCATTCGCCAGCAATTTGCATAAAGTCACTTCGTTCCTAGACTCGGATTTTCGTACCTTAACCAAATAGGCGCAATCCAGTTAGGAGTGGAACTGCATTTTATCGCTGCCAAGCCTCCGGTAGCGAGAACACGACCACTTACCGACTTACTTGATAATGCCTCCAACCTTTCTGACCTCAACAAAAGTGATATTTAGCTATGAAATTATCAGCCACGACATAAAATTCGTCACTAATTGTTAGTATTTAGTGACGAAATACAAAATTTTGTAGCAATTTTGTCCACTAAAGTTTCCCACCAAAAATTGAGTTGGCGCCAATTATTCAGTAATACTAGCTACGAATTTGAATTTATCGGCGATACATTATTTTGTCACTAATGATGTACTCAATTAGTGACAAAGCATTATTTGTCTTAAAATTAATTAAATTTTGGACATGAAAAAGTTTCGTCACAAAAGATATATTTTTACAATAGTGACGAATTAGAGTTTGTTGTTAAACAAGGCAACATTTAGCCACAAAAATTTGTATTTATTTGTGACCTTAATTTTTATCACTAATAGTGTAGATAATTAGTGACAATTATTTGATTGTCTCTATTGAACCTACAATTTAATCACAATTTTTTTTTATCACAAAATATACCATTTTTAATTTGCTACTGCCAAAATTTTGTAGTTAAATTGTGAAATTATTGGCTATGTAAAATATTTCAGTTAAAAACTAAAAAATCATAATTCGTACTTAACTATGATTCTAAAGTTTTGTTCGTGCAACATACATATAATTACTTTAAGACTAATTGAATTTGAAATTAAAATAATCATCGAAACTCATCAAGTTCGAGAAACTAAAAACCCATTTTTAGTTATGTTAGAGATTTTAGGAATGTTTTTCTAGCATAATTTAATCTCTTGTTGAAAAGTATCGAGTTTATTTTAAATAGTATAACATATGTTTAAAAAATAAAAATGTTTTCAGAGTAAGAAAATATATATATCTATGTTATATTAAAAGAGAAGTAGTATCAAAATATTAAGCCAATTGACAAGTTAATAAAAAGTCATATTAATGAATGTATAGTACTAAGTATTTTCTCTGACGAGGCGAGGCGTAAGCCCTGTGACATGGGGCGTAAGTCTCACGGAACAAATGTGATATTTAGCTACAAAACTTTTAGCCACGACACATAATTCGTCACTAATAATTCACTTTTCTTGACAAAAATTATGTTTCGTATTTAAATACATAAGTCGCACACTTTTAGTGACGAAACATAAATTTTGTAGCAAATGCTTTGTCCACTAAAATTTCCCAACAAAAAAAAAAGTTGGCGCCATTACTGAATAACATTAGCCACAAATTTTATATCATCGGTGACATATTATTTTGTCACTAATTATGTACCCAATTTGTGATAAATTATAATTTGTCTTAAAATTGGTAAAACTTTGGACACGAAAAAGTTTCGTCACAAAAACTATGAGGTTCAACAAAGCTTATTAGGAAACTCAACACATCATTTGCGTAAGAACTGTAGGGTGAGTCCCGAGCCTTAAGCGTTAGGCGTGTTCAACGCGCACAGTCGGGCGCTTGGGACATAAGCTTCGTGAAACTATGCCCTGCGTGTAAGTGTCAGGGCATTTTAATAGTGTTCCGCCCTGTGGCGAGTTTCAGAAAAAACTTTTAAAATAGAGATCTGGCGGTGTTTGATTGGCTATGAAATTTAAAAGTAAGAAGGACTTATTAAATTGTATAATTATAATTTCTAAATAGGTATTTATATAATCAGTTTGGTTCGACTTTTCTCAATTAATTTTTCTTAAAATCAAATAATTAGATTTTATCTATTCTTAAAATTTAAAAAATCAGAATCAAATTTCTCATGAACACCCTTTGTTTAATATATTATTTTATGCCAAGATAGTTAAATCAATTTTTTTGAAATCTTTCTTTATTATTCTAGTAAAATATTTCATATAACTTATTTAAAACATAAAAGTCATCCAAAATTGGGATATGAAGCAAATACGTTCTAAAATAAAGTTTTATTTTGGTATTATTTTCACAAATTAAAGTTTCTTTTTACTATTTTTTCCATAAGTTGGGTGTAAATATACGGCTGATATTTTAGGATTAGTGGAGGAGAGATAAAAGGTTAGGGTTAGAAGAAATCTCCACTTCCTAATTTTTTGGGATCTTATTCCTATAACTCTTCATACTCGCCGATACCCCCAAAATAGAATTCCACAATACTGTAAAATGAAGAAAGAAATCATCTTTTGGCGCTGGTTTTTGGGATTTTTGGCTCCAAACGAAATTCAGGATAATTACTATATATATATGAGAACAGTGACCGGGAAAAATACACCGCAAAGTGAAGCGAAATTTCTGAATAGGCATGTATCATTCCACCTACTCTATGTTTGAATAAGATTCAATAGATTGTAATTTGGCACAATCATATATTGAATGATTAATTCATATATTATTTGTGGCATACAACTAGTGAAGCATGCCTGTACTGAAGGGAAAAATTTAGGAATTAGCAGAGTAGGCATCTTTTTTTGTACATATATTGACGTTTTCCGTCTGGTTTCGACGGAATAGTGGATGTATTGCAGGAATATGGTATTAAAGCTTCTGTTTGAGTCAAATCATGCTTCTTGGTGACACTTAGGACTTTGTTTGATCGGATAATGGCACTTTAAATTCTGATGAACTGAACCAAAATGTTTTAAGGTGAATATTCTGTAAGGTAATTTATATTTTTGTTGAAATCAGTAAACATTTCTTTACTAGGCTCAATCTTTATCAGAAACACAACTTCTTATAACTCTGCCGCTTGTATAAGTTTTTGAAAACATAGTTTATGTGCCTTTTGATTTGACAAATTCCTGCATAAATAGATCTTTGGTATGTTATACTAATAACTTAAGTCGGCTAGTGATGCTTTAATAGTTCAATAAATATTAGGAGAAGAAGACAATAAACTCTTATTAGAAAATGATGTGCATTAGGCTTTCCAGATTGATGATTTATGTTCTTTTTGAATTTTCCTTTAGTTATTTCTAACTTTTGGTTTGTTAAAGTAATAAATTTTATATCTGATGAATATACTAAAATTATTAGCGTTTTTGGTAGAATTCTACAAATCAATGGCACCAGGCGGACGTGTCTTTAGACAAACCACAATTACTGTCATGGGCTGCTTTCCAGACATGCCCCATGACCCCTTGGCCGCGCCCCATGGCGGCCTAGCAAGCCTCACAATGCCTAGCGCCATGGTCGGCCTCGTGGTCTTGGCTGCACCAAGTGACAAGCGCGCATGTGCCTCTGTCGCCCCACCGATGCCTCTCGCCAGCGCCCAAGGGCTGGCCAATGACAACAGCGCCGCGCGCCCTGACAATGCCGCGCGCGCAGATCCTTATGCCTCGCCAGCGCCCAGCTGCAGGCCCATTCCAACAGCGCCTCGCGTACAGACCCTGATGCCAAGCACCAGCGCCCAGCCTCAGGACAACACATCAAGTGTCGCGCGCGCCCACAGCAACGCGCGCGCAGACCCTGACCCGCAAGACAAAGATGCTGCCATCGGACTTAGTTTTTCCTTGTAATAATCTAAGTCCTTTTCATTGTAATCATAGACTAGTTTTCATCATTTTCATTTCAGTGTGCTTCTATAGCTTTATTAGGACTAGTCTTGTAATGTTGGTTTATTTTTTTTAAGCATTATTAAGGGGGACCAAACAATCAAACATTTCAATCAGCATTTTCTGGTGTCTCTCCCCCTCGACACCGCATCATTGTAAACATCATTTTCAGTCATCAATAAAATCATCATCAGCATTCAAAACCTAATTCTCTCTCAGCTTCTGCAATTGCTCACGACATTGGTTTTCCCGCACGACACTGACAATCTAGTCTAGCGTGCGGCGAGGACCTCATTGGCGGAAAGCAACCGCACTGACATCGGTTGCTTAGCCTTACGTTGCCCTTCCAAAGATCATCAGGAAGGCGTTGCGTAACAGTTGGTATCAGAGCCTAGGCTCGACATCGGACGAGGGAACATTTGCCATCATCACCATTTTTGACCATGGTGAATCATGGGGAGCGTCTAGCATCCCTAGAAGAGACGGTTGACCGATTACGACCCATCATGGATACAGTGCCTGATCAAAACAACAACCTAGTGCAAAGGTTGGACGACCTGGATCGCCGAATGCGGCAGGCGGAAAATGACATTGCAAACATCAGTCGTGACTCCGATGAGGACCGACAAACGGCAGCCATTGAAACTGCCAATATTCATGGCAAATTTGAGGACCTCCAACAGGAGCGTGCCGACGATTTAGCCCATCAGCAACAAGAGGCAGACAGACTAACTGCCATGCAGCAAACCATAAACGACTTGACAGACAAGCTCAATGTTGTCAATGCTGCCTTACAGAGCCTACTTCGAGAAGGCTACCATCACATCAGGGGTGCAGCAGACCTCACCCCCATTCCACAAAAGCTTAAGATACCGGAGCCAAAGCCATACGACGGATCCCGGGATGCTAAAGAAGTGGAAAACTTCATCTTCGACATCGAACAATACTTCGATGCCGTGGGCCATTTGGAGGAATCCAAAAAGGTAGCGACTGCTACCATGTATCTTCAGGGCGATGCCAAACTTTGGTGGCGGGTCAAATACGAAGCCATCAAGGCCGGTGAAGATACTCTTCAGACATGGGACGAATTGAAGGTAGCCATACGCCTGCAGTTCTTTCCCGAAAATGTGGAATACAATGCAAGGAGAAAGCTACGGGACCTCCGCCACACCAGATCAGTGAGGGAGTACGTGCGCGAATTCTCCGCACTCATGCTAAACATACGCGACATGGGGGACAAAGACAAACTCTTCGCATTCATAGAAGGTTTGAAACCTCATGCCCGTATGGAACTACAGCGACAACGGGTAGACACCCTGCCCAAGGCCATTCAAGTTGCAGAATGCCTTGGCGATTATCATTTGGGAACTCAGAACGACAGGCCCCAGCCGTCTGTCCGAGGGGGATTCAGCGGGCACCATCCCAGCAATGGTGGCCCAAGCAAAAGTGGGGGAGATCGGAGTGCATCCAAAACTAAGACTCCTCCCTCCAACAGCAACAGTGCTGCATCCATCAACAACAATCAGGGGAGAAAGCCTCCTTCAGAATGCCGTCATTGCGGCGGGGCACATTGGAATAATGAATGCCCAAACATCAAGGTCAATGCTCATCAGACGGTCGAGGATGAGTTAGACACATCAGACTCATCAGACGACGACCAGGTAGGCGCCTTCAATGCAATTGTTGGCTCTATCCCACATGCCTTAGCGGGGACCAGTGTATATCCTCCTAAGAAAACATCAGTCCCGATCACCAAGAAAGGGAAAGAAAAGATGGACGAAAGACCTCCTAAACAAGCGAGGACCCTAATGTTCGTCGAATTGAAAGTGAACGGCAAGCCCCTTCACGCCTTGATAGACACGGGTGCCACCCATAACTACTTGTCGTCAACGCAAGTAGAGCGCCTAGGTCTTGTTGTGCAAAAGAGCAAAGGCCACGTCAAGGCTATCAACTCACCACCTCAGACATTGGGTGGAACAGCTACAAATGTCCCAGTGAAACTTGGCCCATACAAAGGAAGCATCGACCTGCGCATCGCAATCATAGATGACTTCGACATCATAGTGGGTTTGGAGTTCATGAGGCAAACCAACACCATACCGGTACCATTCGCCAACATGCTCCTGATGATGGGAGAAAAAGGGGCCAAGCCCTGCACCATACCATGCTTTCCCATAAAGATGGCCGCTGAAAACATCTCGGCCATGCAGTTGGAGAAGGTAGTCGACAGACATGAACCCCTGGTTCCAACTACCCTTCGCAGCAACAATTAGCCATCATGTCATCGGCCTCAAAAGACTGGTGACGCTCATCATTGTGTGAAGACTTGTCAGTCATGCCACAAGGACAAGTCGGATCACTCATCACAGCCGGGACCCTCGCAGCCATTACATGTCCCTCAAAGACCATGGAAAAGTGTTTCCCTCAGATTCATCACGGGATTGCCCCAAGTCGGCAATCTTGCATCCATCATGATTGTCATAGATCAATTTTCAAACTATGCAACCTTCATAGCAGCCCCGAAAAATGCATCAGCAGAAGATACAGCTCGACTCTTCTTCTCGCACATTGTCAAACATTGGGACCTGCCCAAAAACATTATTAGTAAGCGCGACTCACGCTTCACTAGCAACTTTTGGACCCATCTCTTCAGGTGCTTTGGGTCAACATTGAGTCACAACACAGACATCCATCCACCATCGGATGGCCAGACAGACCGGTTCGATGACATGCTGGAGGAATATCTCCGCAACTTCGCAACCGGATCACAGAAGCATTGGGTGAAGCTCCTGGATGCTGCTCAACTGTGTTTCAATTCTCAAAAGAGCCATCATACAAACAAAAGCCCTTTTGAAATTGTTACCGGACAGCAACCGCTTCTCCCGCAAACGGTGAATGCATCAACCATGCTGAAATCTCCTCGAGCTGCCAATTTCTCGAGCGAATGGGAGCGCAACATGGAGATAATGCGGAGCTATCTCATCAGGGCCCAAGAGCGGGCAAAAAGGTTCACCGAACAAAAGCTTTGTTTTGCCCAACATCAACCAGGGGACAAAGTAATGCTATGCATCCCAAAGCGGTACTTGTTTGCAGAAAGGACCAATGACCCTCGCCTGCAACAAAAATACATCGGGCCCCTGTCCATTGAGAAACGCATTGGGGAGTCCACATACCAGGTCAAAACTCCATCCTGGTGGAAGATCCATCCAGTCTTCCATGTCAGCCGCATGAAATCATTGCTTCGCTACAACAGCAAGCTCAAACAACAGAGGGGCGCAGACCTCCCATCCAACAACCATCAGAATCATCATCATCATCATCATCATCATCATCATAAGGCTCCGAGGACGGCGCCAACTCAGGTGGGGGAGAATGTCATGGGCTGCTTTCCAGACATGCCCCATGACCCCTTGGCCGCGCCCCATGGCGGCCTAGCAAGCCTCACAATGCCTAGCGCCATGGTCGGCCCCGTGGTCTTGGCTGCGCCAAGTGACAAGCGCACATGTGCCTCTGTCGCCCCACCGATGCCTCTCGCCAGCGCCCAAGGGCTGGCCAATGACAACAGCGCCGCGCGCTCTGACAATGCCGCGCGCGCAGATCCTTATGCCTCGCCAGCGCCCAGCTGCAGGCCCATTCCAACAGCGCCTCGCGCACAGACCCTGATGCCAAGCACCAGCGCCCAGCCTCAGGACAGCACATCAAGTGTCGCGCGCGCCCACAGCAACGCGCGCGCAGACCCTGACCCGCAAGACAAAGATGCTGCCATCGGACTTAGTTTTTCTTTGTAATAATCTAAGTCCTTTTCATTGTAATCATAGACTAGTTTTCATCATTTTCATTTCAGTGTGCTTCTACAGCTTTATTAGGACTAGTCTTGTAATGTTGGTTTATTTTTTTTAACCATTATTAAGAGGGACCAAACAATCAAACATTTCAATCATGATTTTCTGGTGTCTCTCCCCCTCGACACCGCATCATTGTAAACATCATTTTCAGTCATCAATAAAATCATCATCAGCATTCAAAACCCAATTCTCTCTCAGCTTCCGCAATTGCTCACGACATTGGTTTTCCCGCACGGCACTGACAATCTAGTCTAGCGTGCGGCGAGGACCTCATTGGCGGAAAGCAACCGCACTGACATCGGTTGCTTAGCCTTACGTTGCCCTTCCAAAGATCATCAGGAAGGCGTTGCGTAACATTACATGTGCTTCTACTCAAGCTAACCGATCATTTGATCCATCAAATAGTAATAATCCTACTCCTAATACAGATAATACGTACCTTTTATATATTATATTGACGAGGAATATATCTATTAATTATTGTTTCTTCTCCTTTTTTCTGATGCTTATTGGTCATTGTTGTTAGTATATTGGGGATTTCCATTTCTCCGCGGAAGTCGTTATATGATAAATTACATTGCACGCATTCTTTTTTATTGATTTTAGTAGATACGAAGGAGCGAAGAACTTCACACCATATAGGCACATCAAAGATCAATAACAGAGATATGGAACAAGATGAAATTGTCCTCCTGATTATTCTTATTTACGTACTAACCAGAAACTGCAAGTATAACCTACAGATTGGACACTGCAGACACGATCCCCGGATATACGCGAAATGAAAGGACAAGAGGATTCTCTTGTCTTATTTTTAAAAATGACATAGAATAAATCTTTTCATGTCACGATCAAAGACTTATCAGCACTGGACAGGTTAGTCCTTGCCACAAAATGATGGAAACTTCTTAGGTACAGCACTCCTGGCTTCATTAAGTATAATCAAACGAGACCATAGCTTAGTGGATGAAGACCTGAGGATATGCATACTAGCCAGAAAATCAACAAGCTCCTGTATGATATCCAGGAACTGCTTCGGTGAATATAATGTTTCAAAACTGGAAATGTTCTTATTTCCATTATTTCATCATCTTCACCCAATGAAGCAGTGTTCGTTCAACTTCCTCACCATTCAAGTAATGCTTAAGGTTCCATTATTACTAATAATCTGCTCCATATTAGTATTGGTTTACACTGCATTGCCATAGTTTATATCTTTATTCTGATAATTTAGCTGGCCTAAATGGTATCCTTCCTTATTGTTTATAGACAGGAATAGCCATTTGGATAGCTATCTCATCAGATCATACTCCAAAGTTTCTGATTGTCGCCCAATAAGAAGTTGCAACAAATTCTTATTTTCCTCGACCGGAAAGAAATAGGTATTTTTATATTCCAGCATATAAGATTCTTGTGTTAAAGTTGGAACCAAATATATTAACATTTGAACATTCATTAATGTTAAACTTGTAACAATAGAGTTTTCATTTATAGCATAACAATTAATTACTAATATGTATACATGGTTACCATTTTTGAATTTTAGCAGGTATTTTGAACTGACTTTTGCTTTTTAAAATCAGATGATTCAACTAGAATCAAGAAAGGTCGTGGAAGGACAATGGGAAAAGGTCTTGAGAAAATGAAGAAGTCTATAGGAAAAAAGATGGTTATAGAAATCCCAGTTGGTAAAGGAAGGCCAGTTGAGGCAATTCCATCAGCAAAGCTATCAAATGAGTTAGGAATTATTGCTCGCAACTTTCTTTCGCTTCCAAACAAGTGGAAGGAACTCACAAGAGAGGATAAGGATGCATCATTAATTAGATGCCATGTAAGGATTCTATATTTTGGTAGATTTTATTACATTGTAAATATGTTAGATTTTAATCTTTTCCGAGCAAAGGAAATTTTGATTGTTTTGTGAGTGTCTTCAAAACTTCTCATTTTGCAGGAGAAGTTTGAAATTAACTTGGACGAGCATTACACCGAAGATAGTTGTGAGGATATTCTGAAAATAGAAGCCGACAATGGCGCTACAAATTAAAAAAGCTATTTGAAAGTGCAAGCTTCGAGGAAGAGGCTCGTAAAATTGAAGTGCCAGAGTTGACCCCGGAAAATTAGAATAGGCTCTGTGACATGTGGGCGAATCTAGAGCATAAGGTAATATTAGTACTACTTCCATCATAAGTCGCCATTTAATATTAGGGTATCGTTTTCTTTTTCAAGAACTAATAGAAGGTTCGGGGAAAGAGATGATATTGAATTGGATTAAGGTAGCCATTTAAGAAAGGGAAGATTTTAGGGATTACAGATTGAGGAGGCTGAAAATTGGTGGTGTAAACTGTATTGGGAAAATTGAGTTTACATATTAAAGTGATTGGAAGATGATGTGTCATGACACGTAGACTGGTCAAAGAGTTATAATTGGCAAAGAGGCACGAGTTGCAACAGATACGAGCAGAAGCATAAGAGGAGGCACGAGCGGATACTCAAGAGATTCAACGCCCGTACCTATTTAAGTTCAAGAATCAAGGAGAATGAATCTGACAGCACAAAAGAGTACAGATACAATATTTAATGAGCATTAAATACTAAAAATGTTAGAGAATCTGTATTAAAATACAATGATTATGTAATGTAGCATTTAATATCTTTAATTGTCTATAATGGTCTTATTATGACAAAGGCAAAACGCATATTTCCAAGATAGCTATAAAAGGGAAAGAATGGGTCAATTGTAAAAGAAAAAAGACTATCTGAATACATTGGTTTATTTTATCTTTTTCTAATTATCTTATTGCTGGCCAAATTACTTTCTCTTATACATTTCTTGATTATCAGTAATCCGAGTTCTTCTAAATTAAAACGTTGGCCGAAATTCCACGTTTTGGTTAAACAAATTGGTTCTGTTACCGGGAAACTGATAATCTTTTCTTTTTTAGTTTAACATTCCTTGTTGCATCAACAATGTCGAACAATAATGACAACATTCAAAGAAACCAACAACTTCAGGGAAATCTACAGGATAATTGCACCCCGGTCCCTTCTCCACAAAGCTATCCTCGGCGGTCTCGAGAAGGCACTCCTGATGGATCTCATGCAAATGGAAACACTCAATTTGAAAATGTTGAAGCTATCGAAGAAGCTTTGCAAAAACTAATTGCTGAACAGGTCAATAAAGCTCTTGAGGCTTTTGCTAGCCAGTGACCAGCTGCACCACCCACACCCACTCCAAATAACAACACTTTGGAGAACCCTCGCTCTGGGCTTGTTAATTCAGGTAGTGGTGGAACCCTCAGCGAATCACAAGAGGGAGTACCAGGTAACTTAGTCAATTCTGATTTACAAAATTTAGTACTAACATTGCAGAAACATCTCAAGGAGCAAAGTGACCGCATAGAGCAAATACCCGGAGTGCCGCTCGTAATCAAAGGGATAGATATGGATAAATATTCGCAACAACCCTGGAAGCCAAGTGCCGTTCCCCTCCCAATTCCAAATAAATTCAAAATGTCCGATATTCCAAAATACGATGGAACAACTGATCCACGAGACCACGTGACTACATTCACAACAGGCGTAAAAGGCAACGACTTGACCAAACAGGAGATCGAATCAGTATTGGTCAAGAAATTCGGTGAAACACTCACTAAGGGTGCATTAACATGGTATTCTCTTTTACCCCAAAATTCTATAAATTCTTTTGCTGAGCTTGCAGATTCTTTCATCAAAGCACACTCAGGAGCTCAAAAAGTCGAAAAAAGAATGGAAGATATTTTCAAAATCAAGCAAGGAGACTCAGAATTGCTTAGAGAGTTCGTGGACAAATTCCAACGTGAAAGAATGACATTACCGCGTGTACCTGACAATTGGGCAGCTATAGCCTTCACAAGTAATTTGAATGAAAAAAGCTCAGAAGCTACGTGGCGACTCAAGGAAAATCGTCGTGAATTCCCAGCTACAACATGTAATGATGTTTACAACAGGTATAGCACGAAGCTGAGGATAGAGGAAGATATTATCTCATGGTCTCAAAAATAAGAAAAAGTAATTTCGAGACGGGAGGAAATCAAAAAAAGGTCTGGTAAAATCAGGTACGAACTATACATGGGACTAGCGGGAAAAGACCCACGGTCAAAACAGGACAATCGAAGGTACGATCACAGGTCGAGGAATAGAGAGTCGGGCTCGTCATCAAGATTTGGGAATGATCAAAACACGCGTGAGTCACGAGATGATGTAGAAACTTGAAGGCGAGGTTTGGCGGTTATAATTTCAATGTGAACACTTCCGAACTCGTAGCTATTTTGAGAAGCATGGGTTACAAGGTACGATGACCAAAAGAGATGAGTTTGAATCCAAACAGGCGCAATTCTGATCATTGGTGCGAATTTCACAACGACCACGGGCATAAAATGGCAGACTGTAGGTTTTTACATAGTGAAGTTGATCATTTATTAAAACAAGGTTATCTCACCGAGTTATTTAGTGAGAAAGGTAAACAATCATACATGAAGAATAGGCAGGAGCCCCCTAAACCACCTTTTCCCAAAAGAACCGTCAACGTTATAAGTGGAGGTGAAGACATCAATGGTGTGACGTACACAGCAGCCAATAAAATTTCCAAAGTCACAATTACCCAAGGGAAACGGGTGCGACATGTCTTAGAGGAAGAAAGTATTACGTTTGATGATGCAGATGCGGATGGCGTATTATCTCCTCATAACGATGCACTGGTAATATCTCTACTTGTACATGATACTAATGTAAAACGAGTTTTGATTGATCCAGGTAGTTCCGTGAACATTATTCTATTAAGAGTATTACGTGAGATGCAAGCTGAAGATAAATTAATACCAAAGGCACATACTCTATCTGGATTCGACAATTCCAGTGTCGTGACGAAAAGAGAGGTAATACTTACTACATTCGCAGAAGTAGTTGTCAAAGATACAAAGTTTCAGGTAGTAGATATGGAGATGTCTTACAATATGATCCTTGGGAGACCATGGATCCACGAGATGGATGTCGTTCCGTCAACCTTTCATCAAGTTATTAAATTTTCATCACCATGAGGAATATGTCAAATCCGTGGGGACCAACGTACATCCAGGAACATCAATTCTGTAGCGGATTCAAGTGCAAGAAACGATGAAAAATAGCAATCATAGAATCCAGTTGAGGGTATCACAACGCAAACCTCAACTGAACAAGGGTGAACAGATGTGGACTCAAGGCCAGATACCATTCAAGAACCAGAGAAAAACAAAAATATCAAGACAACAATTGAAGAACTAGAGGCTGTGGTGTTATTTGCACAATGGCCTGATAGGAAAGTCTACGTAGGGGCCAATCTAAGCCAGGACATGAAAGGTAAGTTGATTGAATTTTTGAAAACTAACATGGACTATTTTGCTTGGTCCCACTCTGATATGACAGGAATACCACCGGAGGTAATGACTTATAAATTAAACGAAGATCCATCGTATCCTCTTGTCAAACAGAAGAGAAAGCAAGGAACTTTCAAAAATCAGGTGATTCAAGATGAGGTTCAAAAATTACTAAAGATTGGGTCTATCCGTGAGGTAAAGTATCCTAATTGGTTAGCCAATACTGTTGTGGTACCAAAGAAAAATGGTAAGTGGCGAGTTTGTGTAGATTACACAGACCTTAACAAAGCTTGTCCTAAAGATTCTTTTCCATTACCACATATAGATCAACTAATTGATGTTACTGTAGGACATGAATTATTAAGTTTTTTAGATGCGTATTCAGGATACAATCAGATCAGAATGGATCTGATAGATGAAGAAAAACTTTCTTCATAACAGACAGGGGGACTTATTGTTATAGAGTAATGCCTTTTGGTCTCAAAAATGCTGGTGCAACATATCAAAGACTGGTGAGTAAAATGTTTCAAGAACATTTGGGAAAAAATATGGAAGTCTATATAGACGACATGCTTGTCAAAACTCAACATTCAGGGGATCATATATCACACTTGTCTGATGCATTTCAGATTTTACAAAAATTTAATATGAAATTAAATCCCGAGAAATGTGCATTCGTTGTTGCATCAGGTAAGTTTTTAGGTTTTCTTGTCTCTAACCGTAGTATTGAAGTGAATCCCACACAGATTAAGGCCATTAAAGAAATCCCTGACATACTTATAAGCAAAAAAAGGTGCAGAGGTTGACAGGAAGAATTGCAGCCTTGGGAAGATTCATTTCTAAATCATCAGAAAAGTGCTTTAAATTCTTTTCAGCTCTTAAAAAGCAAGATCATTTCGAATGGAATGAGGAATGTCAACAGGCACTACAAATTTGAAGACATACTTATCAAATCCGCCACTGCTCGCAAAACCAAAGGTTGGGGAAAGACTGCCCATCTACCTTGCTATCTCAGAAGTAGCGGTAAGTGCTATTTTAGTTCGTGAGGACCAAGGTAAACAATCTCCGATCTATTATGTTAGCAAATCTTTATTAGATGTGGAGACGCGGTATCCTCAATTAGAAAAGCTTGCACTTGCATTGATCATGGCAACTAGAAAATTAAGGCCTTATTTTCAATGTCATCCTATTGCTATTGTAATTGCTTATCCATTATGCAATATATTACACAAGCATGAGTTGTCAGGTAGGTTACCCAAGTGGGCTATAGAATTAAGTGAATATGATATCATATACCAACCTAGAACTGCTATAAAATCTCAAGTGTTAGCTGATTTCGTGGTTGATTTTAGTCAAGGGATGCAATTAGAAGCAGAAAAAGAATTGCAGGTGCTCAACGAAGCTAACCCAGGAATTTGGACCTTATTTGCTGATGGTTCATCTAACATAAAGGGTGCAGGAATAGGAATCATTTTAGTACCACCTACGGGTGAAACCATTCGACAAGCCATTAAGTGTCATTCTATAACTAACAATGAGGCAGAGTATGAGGCAGTGATTGCAGGTTTAGAACTGGCACGAGAACTTGACATTAATCAGATTGTAATCAAGAGCGATTCGTAGCTCGTGGTTAACCAAATGCTGGGGACTTATACCGCCAAGGAAGCACGAATGCAACAATATTTAGAGAAGGTACGAGATCTAATCAGGCAATTTCAAACCTGGAAGGTTACGCAAATACCAAGAGATGAAAATGTTGAGGCGGATGCCTTAGCTAATCTCACATCTACAGCAGACGTGGCAAGCAATGAAAATGCTTCTGTAATACATTTGTTTCATTCAGTGCTCGATCCAGATAAAAATGAGGTAAATTTTAATAACTTAACCTAGGATTGGAGGAACGAGAATGTTGCCTTTTTGCAGAATGGTATCATTCCTGAAGACAAGAGGAAAGCTCACGCGCTTCGAAAAAAGGCTGCTCAATATTGCTTAAAGCAAGACAATCTTTATCAGAAAATGTTCGGTGGTCCCTTAGCAAGATGCCTCGGACCTTCTTATACAGAATACGTAATAAGAGAAATACACGAGGGGCATTGTGTGAATCACGCAGGAGGAAGATCACTGGTAAGAACCCTAATCAGGGCAGGTTATTACTGGCCCAAAATGGAAGAAGAAGTGGAAAGTTTCGTGGCTAAATGTGATAAATATCAAATATACGGTAATAATATGCATAGACATGCAGAGTTGATACATCCGGTCACTGCACCGTGGCCGTTTATGAAATGAGGGATGGATATCGTGGGTCCACTACTACAAGCAAAAGGACAGGTAAAATTTTTGCTCGTACTCACTGACTATTTTAGTAAATGGGTAGAAGCAGGAGCATTCAAATAAGTGCGTGAAAAAGAAGTTAAAGATTCCATTTGGCGAATAACATATGCTGATTTGGTATACCAATATGCGACAATGGCCCTCAATTTGTAGGCACGCAAATCATAGAGTTCTTTCAAAGTTGGCAGATCAAAAGAATTACATCTACACCTTATCATCCGGTGGGTAATAGGCAAGCTGAGTCAACAAACAAAATCATTATCAACAATTTAAAGAAACGTTTAGAGGAGTCCAAAAGTAATTGGCCAGAAGTGTTACCTGGTATTTTATGGGCATACCGTACAACAACAAAAACAAGTACAGGAGAAACACCATTTTCATTGGTTTACGGAGCAGAAGCTTTAATTCCAGTTGAGATAGGAGAGCCAAGTACAAGATTTACACAAGCGTCAGAAGAGTCTAATAACGAAGAAATGCGTATAAATCTTGATCTACTTGAAGGAAAAAGGGAAGCTGCACTGATAAGAATGGCAGCACAAAAGCAGGTCATAGAACAATACTACAACCGAAAAGCACGCCTAAGATTCTTCAAAATTGGGGACTTCGTGCTCAAAAAGGTTTTTTCAATCTATGAAGGCAGCTAATGCAGGGAAATTAAGTCCAACATCGGAAGGACCCTATAGGATTCATGATATTGCAGGTAAAAGAGTATACGAGCTGGAAATAATGGATGGCAAGATACTACCTTCACATTGGAATGTTGTTCACCTGAAGAGATACTATTTCTAAGGAATACCCACGGTTAGGTATCCGTATTTTAAAATTTAATTTTTAAATTGTTAAATTTTACTAACGATTTTAGATGATAGGCAAAAAGCTAGCCCGTACTAAATAATGAGTCACGACCTGTAAGGCACGTGGAATAAATTAACTTTCCGGCCTAGGGTTACAATTATTCTGATAGAAATTCAAACGGGCTAAGCAGTCTTCATCTAAAATCGCACCTTCGAGTCCCGTATGTTTTTCCTTTTCAGGGAAAGGACCAAATGAGAGGAACAATCAAGTGCTCGAGGATTCATACTTCAACGCTCAAACACTTGGGAGACTATATAATATACACAAACATGTGTATAAAGAAGACAAAGAAGATTGGGAAATAATCAAAGAGCAAGCCTGAAAAGTTCACTCAATGAATGAGTCAAATACAGAGCAAAGTCACGGGCTAAGCCTAAAGAAAGGCCTTACCATAGCTAGGGTAAAGGCAATGTACTGAAACGGGTTATAAATAAAAATCTCGTATTTATTTTTCTTTTTTAAATCTGTTACAAGAAAAATAGTTACGATAAAGTTATAGATGTAATTCAAATACATGTAAAGTGTTATTCAAAACTAGACAAAGTTCAAATAAAAACTTGTCAATGTTATTTTAAGAAACATGTGTATTCCTATTTCTTTTATCATATATTAACACCATTATGAAGTTGAGACGTCTTCTTCATTGAGTGTCGAATATAAAAGGTCCCTCTTTTATAAAATTCATGATTAATTTAAGTATTCATGAAGTTAAAGCATTTTTTGAAGAGTAAAAATGCAAGTTATTCAGTAAGTCCTTATAAATAAAGGCAAGAATAAACAAAACAGAAGTTCAAATAGTAACGAAAAACTTCTTAACATTAAAAAGCTTAGACTAAAGCATGAACTTAGTTATAAACTGAAAATTGTTTATATATATTGCCCCATAAAAGGTCTGGGGCTTAAGTTTCCAAAACAAACCCTCAAATGAGACCAAGGGTTTTAATCGCAATTTTTCAAAAAAAAAAAGACACAAAGGAATTCAAACAACTTAAACTTGTCACTGAGAAGATGAAGGAACTGAAGCAGGTACATCAACAGCAACGGGTTCAACTTGGCTTGAAGGAGTGGGGATACCCGTATCTTCTTTAATATTTGTGGAAGCTTCGACCACGGGAGAAGGAAAATCTTGGTTCTGCTGAGTCTTCTCAATAGTTTCATTGATTTTAGCTAACTCAGATTCCAAGTTAAAATTCTTTTTGCTAGCTTCAACGAGGGTATCACAGCGAGAATTCAAAAATGCCCAACTCACTTCAATGGCAGACTTATCTTCAAGGATCTCATAATCTCTTTCCCAGTCAACGATTTCGTTCTTTAGCTTTTCATTTTCAGCCAAGGCAGATTCATAAGAAGCTTGAAGAGAGGTGTGTGAATTTTCTAAGGAACAAACCTTATCAGAAGAAACCCGGAGGTCTTCTTGATCTTGAGTCAAATTCTGCACGAGTTCACTAGCATAGGCTTCTTTTGGCATCCAAGAGAGCCTTCAACTCTCTAATATCTTCACTCGTCTTGGAAAGCTTCTCGGAAAAAGAAGTTTCAAGACGAGCCTTTTCCTTGTCTGCTTGACTGGAGGAAGCCTTTTCAACTGCCAATTCCGAAGTCAAAGCCCGCACTTGCTGCTCCAAGGTACTTTTACTTTCTTCTAAGTACTCCACGTCGATCTAAAGACTTTCATATTGTTCCTTCCAATTATATGCCTCCAATTTGTAATTACGCACTAACTGCTCTGAGAGGGTAACCCTTTTCATCATCTCTGTGCCGATGAGATTGGCCTAAAAAGGGGGAAAGGGAAGGAAATGAGAATCCCAAAGATAGAAAAATGACAAAATAAAAGTTAGAAAAAAGGAATACCTTTAAAGAAGCATGCACAATGTCATTCATTAAAGTCAAAGAACTATGGCTCTCTAGCTTGGCTCTCTTAACAGAACCAATTAAAGGCTTTAGCCACACAGCTGCTTGACCCGATTTCCTTAAAAGGTTGCCCTCAGCGGGGACTTCAATAATCACTTGCCTCATAGCACCACTCCTACTTGAGGAGCCAACCTCATCACGGTGAGTAGGTGGAGGAGGAATTGTCGAAGGAGGAATAGTAGAAGTAGTAAAAACAGCCTGGGGAGGAACAGAAACAGCCATAATCGGCAAATTAGGAGTCACAGGCACGGGAGGAGAAAAAGAAGCCAAGGGAGCTTCATCAGAAACGGGACCTAAACTTTCACTACCAAACCCGCGGTCAAAAAGCTGCTCAACAGAATCATGAGCAGCAGCGGGAGCATTATCAACATTATCAGGGATCACTACCAGGGCTTCCACAGATTCAGTAAGAGGAATAGAATGGTGGGGGATGCTTCTGCTTCATCATCGAAAATAATGCATCTGCGAGCCCGTGGCCTTGTTACCAAGGAACCCCCATCTTCCTCTTCTTCGGAATCTTGGTCATCAACGACTTTTCTTTTCGATGAAGAGCCCAGAATTATTTCTTGAGCCCTTTCCAAAGAGATACGAGAAGCCGCAACCGCATCAGCAATAACTCCTCGAATAGCAAATTCTGATAGAAAGAAGGATTGGGTTAAGTTCAGGAAAAACGAATATGTAAAATAAAGTAAAAGCTCTTACCATGAGTTTTTACTTTCCAACCAAAATGTTGGGAAAGAGTCTTCCAAGATCTACCATCTATTGGTGCAATACTCAACAGCTTTCCTACCCAATCACGGAAATTGGGAACATCTTCCACAACTCCCATGGTTGCTAGAAAAGAAAAGTAAAATTAGAAAAATCAACAAAACTGAAGAAAAAAGTACGAGAAAGTTAGAAGACTCACGTGCAAAATTTCACTTCTCAGGGAAGGAAACGTTCTCATCACCCACTAAACCAACAGTGGGGGTAGCAACAAACGTGGCATACCAGCCACAGTCTTTATCATCTTCAGGGCTAACTAAAACTCTTTTGCTCCTGGCAACTAGTGTAAAAACACCATTGCGAAAGAGTCTAGGGGATTAAAGATGAATTAGATGTGGGAAAGTAAAAGGCATACTGGCTATGTTGGTCAAATGCCTCAAATAGGCAACAACCCTCTATATTATTGGGCCAATTTGACCTAAGCAAACATCAAAGAAATGATAGAACTCGAGAATAACATGATCAATAGCAGGTTTGAATCCTAATGTGAAAGGGTACGTATAGACAAAGGAAAATCCGGTTAAGTAAGAGGAAATTCTTTGATTCAGATTGGGAATAATGATAGGAAAGTCATGACTGTAATGGCAGTCTCTACGAACTAAAAAAATCAAACCTTCAGTGATTTGAGAGGGATAGATATTGGCATGATCTAAAGAAGATACTTGATTTTTAAGAGATTCTCTGTCAATATAGAAAGATAGTTCCACAGGAACTATCTCCTCTACTAGAGGTTCACGAAGAGGTTCAGAATATTCCTTACCTCTAGAAGAAGATCTGTGTGAAAGAGAACCTCTAGTTTTAGAAGAAGGTCCAGAACTAGGCGAAGGAAGAGAAGAACCACGCAAGGATGAAGATCCTAAATTACAAAGCCTACCTCCTCTTCTGCTCCTACTGGGGGCATCAGGGAAGTTATCAACTATGAGGACCCAGGGTTTGATGAAGACATGATAGTACGAGGAAGAAACAAACAAAGATTCAAGAACTGAATATTTTGAAAACTTTATGTGATAAAGACAAAGAAGAAAACTATATTTATACTGCGAAGCAACCGTCAAAGGAAAAGGTGCATTGATGGAAAAGTCATAATGAGAACTGACGCTTCATGATTAGTGAAGCCGTGAAAAAGCCCTAAAATGTGCTGCAAAGTTGCAGATTCAGTAAAAGGGTGTCACGCGTGAAGAGCATTAAATGGAAGTAACAAATGAAGCGTTGATTCTACTATAGCATTAATGGTGACAAAAATTCTCATTTTAATGAATTCCACTTCCCAAATATTTAATTGATGAATAAATGACAAGTGGGGGGACTATCTGTATTGGGAATAATTGAGTTTACATATTAAAGTGATTGGAAGATGTCGTGTCATGACACGTAGTCTGGTCAAAGAGTTATGATTCGCAAAGAGGCACGAGTTGCAACAGATACGAGCAGAAACATAAGAGGAGGCACGAGCGGATACTCAAGAGATTCAACGCCCGTACCTATTTAAGTCTAAGAATCAAAGAGAATGAATCTGACAGCACAAAAGAGTACAGATACAGTATTTAATGAGCATTAAATACTAAAAACGTTAGAGAATATGTATTAAAATACAATGATTATGTAACGTAGCATTTAATGTCTTTAATTGTCTATAATGGCCTTATTATGACAAAGGCAAAATGCATATTTCCAAGATAGCTATAAAAGGGAAAGAATGGGTTAATTGTAAAAGAAAAAGAGTATCTGAATATATTGGTTTATTTTATCTTCTTCTAATTATCTTATTGCTAGCCAAATTACTTTCTCTTATACATTTCTTGATTATCAGTAACCCGGGTTCTTCTAAATTAAAATTTTGACCGAAATTCCACTTTTTGGTTAAACACAACTTAGTTGTTGATGAACTGCGAGAGTAGTATGTGAAGGATTTTGGCTGTAAGCCAGAAATGTATTGGGGATGTGGGTTGGATACAGTTTTTACTAAGTGCTAGTAGAAAATAGTGACTTTATATACATAAAGGATGAGGATTAAAAGTTCTTTTTCAAAAATTATTCTACTGAAGTGATAAAAGTGGGAAGTTTCAAGAATGTCAAAGAAATGTTGACAAGACATTTGTTGCTCAATGATGTCAGAGTCCCTTGAGGTTATTTCGAGATTTAAATTTTATGGATTTATCAGTTAGTTATACTAGTATTATTTTTATATTTTTTTATTCTTCAATTTTTATTATTACCTCTCAATAAACTGTCCTTTATTTGTTTTCTCATCATTGTGAATTTTAGAGTAACTTTTATATTTATCTGCATTTAAATGTATAGATGGTGAATGTTGAGTAACTTTATACTTATATTTATATATTCTTTGTAGAGACGATGTGAGATAAGCAAGGCCAATCGAACAAAGCTGAAATCTAATCATTTCATGGGGTTAAGAGCTTTTGTAGTTGCTCATGCTGTACTATTTTTATTTTTTGTAACTTTTTCAATACCTTTGCTTGTGAAAGCTTATGAAATTAAAAGTCACATACACTTTTATATCCCGTTTAAGGGAACATGAGTTTTTTTTCAACTTTTCATTAAGCATAAGACTATATCTCTACTAACTTACATCAAATTTCTATTAAATCATAAAACTAGTTTCCAGTTTTCCATCATACAATAGATAGCTGCATAATATAAAGAACCATGATCCTATTAGACAATACATTCATTACCTTTTGGTGAACTTGTAATCTAATCATGTTAATGTGGTTGAGGTTCAATCACCCTCCACATTCATTACTAAGATGATATTTTAGTAATATTTCATATTATTTTCATATTGTGTAGGGTGAATGAACATGGAGGAGTAGAGCCAAATAGGATTGAGTTCTACAAAAGCACTCATTACTCGAGTGAAAAAGGATGGTCATCTCCAGAGGCTGAGACTAACTACGTAAGTAATATTTTAGTACAATGTCAAATGTATTCAATCTATCTTATAATTAATTTAACTGATGTAATATTTTTATGTAGAACAAAATGAGAGATTTGAGAGCTCGGTCTGTTCCTGAAGAGAATCCAATGACTATTGATGAAATTGTTGATAATGTACTTGGTACAAGGTCAGGATATATTAACGGCCTTGGCTATGGTCCAAAGCCTAATACAACTACAACAACAAAAAGAAGGACAGCAGAATTAGAGGATGCTCTTAGGAGGGCAAAAGAGGATGCTGCTATTGCCCAACATGGTTTACAAGAACGTTTGAATGTAGCTGAAACTGAGGTAGCAAATCAGCAGATACAGATACAAACATTAACTTCTGAGTTGGGTACTCTAAGGGCACGCCAAGAGGAAATATTAAACGAAATGAAGCGTCAATTTATTGGCTCATCACCATCAAGGTTAGAAGTACTACATCTTTAAATGATAAATTCAATTATAATTCTTTTAGCATCTAAGTTCGAATATTTTTTTAATGATACAGCGAAGATTGAGCTCCACCAGATTATCAACTTTGGGTATACTAAACTTTACACTATTTAATTTTTTTCTCATTTTTATTTATTTGTATCACAATTCAATTATTTGTTTCACCAATTAAACTCTACGTCTAACAAGAAGTTGTAGTTTATACCAATTATATTTTATTTATACCATGATACCATAAAGCATTAACTTAAATCTTAATATTTTCTCTATCTTTTATACAGGTATATGAGGTAACTATTGGTCAAGACTAATTGCAAGTGAAGTGTCACTGCATTCCTCCACTTCTCAGTCCTAGTTTAGGAGTAATATTTCTTAGTTAGACTTTTATGTTGGACATATTTACTTTAATTATGTTTCTTTTAATTTAAGGAGCTTTTATTTCAATATAATTTTAATATTAGTTTTATGATCAATGGTGAATATTTTTGTTACCTTTGATTGTTTTTATTTTTCTGTTATTACCTCGATTGTTTTATTATGTTATTTCAAATTCGTATAACGTCAACCTAAAACAAATACGAATATAAACGTCATCAAACATTTGTTATTAGTGACAAAAAAGTTCACTTTGTATAGTTTTTAGGAATATCACATTTTCGTCACGAAACAAATTAAGTTCGTCATAAATTCACTATATTTAGTGAAAAATAATTTATGTCCCAAAATGATCTTTTTATTGACTACAAATCAACTTTATATTTATTGACAATTGTAATTGTCACTAATTATGATAACTTATAGTGACAACTTTGTTTTGTCAATAAAAATATTTTTTTAGTGACGAGATGATAGTTTTAACTACAAAATTATAGTTGTCAATAATTATATAATTAGGAACGAAATACATTTTTGTAGATAAATGTAACGACCCGACCGGTGGTTTTGAGTTTTTGCACTTTGCTCGCTAGTTCTCGGGCATGACTATGATGTATTATGACTTATTTTAATCGTTGGTTTTGGTTTTCAAGGTAATCGGAATGAAATTGGAAGAACAGTTCCCAGTTTAAATCTTAAAATTTGAAAGGTTTGACCAAGATTTGACTTGATTGTATATGATCTAGGATCGGGACTTTTATGATTTAGTTAGCTCCGTTAGGTGATTTGGGACTTAGAAGCGTGATCGGAATGCATTTTGGAAGTCCGTGGAAGGTTTAGGCTTGAATTGGCGAAATTGAGATTTCGGCGTTTTTCAGTCGATAGGTGAGATTTTGATATAGAGGTCGGAATGAAATTCTGACAGTTGCAGTAGCTTCATTGTGTCATTTGGGATATGTGTGTAAAATTTTAGGTCATTCGGACGTGGTTTGGTTGAGTTTTTGATCGAAAGCGTATTCGGAAGTTTTTGGAAAACTTAGGCTTGAATTCGATGAGTTTTGGGTAATTTGATGTTGTTTGAGGTGTTTTGATGATTGGAACAAGTTTAAATGAGGTTTTAGGATGTGCTGGTGACTTTGGTAGAGGTCCCGGGGGCCTCGGGTGAGTTTCGTGTGGTCAATCGGACCATTTTTGGTGTTGAGAAATTGCAGAAAAATTAGTTCAGCAGTTGCAGGTATTTTAACCTTCACGTTCGCGAAGGGCTGGGTCCTGGAAGCTACACGTTCGCGAGGGTCTAGGCCGCATTCGCGAAGGGTGCATCAGGCTATTCATTGCGTTCGCGTTATGGTTTATGCGATCGCGTATAAGGGATTTGGTCCCAGGGGAATTTCTCATCGCGTTCACGGAGGTATATGAGGGAAGGCATCGCATTCGCGACTTGTGTGTCGTGTTCGCATTGAGTAAAAAGTGGTCAACGCGAATTTGTGCATCGCGATCGCGAGGTGTTGACTGCGATCGCGAAGAAGGAAGGGTCAATGTTGGGCAAAATGTTTGAAGTCACTTCATCCGCGATTTTTGGGCTCATTTCCCCCATTGTTGATCATTTTGAGAGCTTTTTGAAGGAAATTAAAGAGGGATTCAAGGGTAATCGATTGGGGGTAAGATTTTGAACTTAAAACTCGTTTCTATTGTGAACTACCTAGAAAATTATGGAACTTAATCTAAAAGGGGAAGAACTAGGGCTTGGGATTTTGGACTTTTGGTTTGTTCTTTTCAAAACAGATCTACAAAGATCTTACCTGTCAATACCAAAACCCATTTCTTGGAGCCAAGTTTCTCTACCACAAAACTGGTTACTACAAGATGCCACTCAAGCTGAAAAACCAGAAAATACTACGGTCTCTCAGATCCAACAATATTCTAGCAGATCTGTAACCATTTCCTTCCAAAGATCCCTTAGCCAAAGAGTCTCTATTTCGTCCTCTTTGACACAGTCTGAGATTCAGCCTGGAAGACATTCAATATCTTCTCTTCCTTCTCGGATCGAAACTGTTAATTTTGATTCTAGGATCCCACAAACCAAATATTTTGTAAAGACAACCCCTCCAACAGAAGTTAATTATGAACAACCTCAATCTCCCACTTACTCAACTTTAGGTGTTGAATTAGGTGTTTTGGAAAAAGATTTCCAAATTGATAAAGAAAAACTTTGAGCAAATTTTTATTCACCAGAAAATATTTTCAAAAGAACTTGGTTTTTTGAGAATTTTCAAGGAGATAATAGAAAAAATCTTCGAAGTATCAAAACAAAATAATTATACGAACAAATATTTACAATCCCTTGGTGAATATTTAGTTATAAAATCAACTTCACCATCTACTAATTCTAAGCCAGTAGATACCTCCACTTCTTCAATCGCTACGAAACTTCGGATCCACCAAGCTAAAGACTATCCTCAGTTCTCTGACCTTCAAAGAACTTCTTGTATGCAGTTGAGATTTGCACCTGTATCAAATAAGGCAATGATATCCAAGGTAAAAGACTTATTGACAATTAGGATGACTCTCATGTGCTATTTTCTTATGGGAATTCGGGAGAGGTGGTTACAAAAAACTTCGTGTTCAACTGGTTTAACTTCAGTTAGTTTGAACTCTTCAGGCTTGGTAGAGAGCTGTTGGAGAATATATATATATATGTTATCGACAATACATATTTTGTCAGCTATTATTTTTAGAAATTGGTAAAAATATATATTTTTCTATTTTAATTGTGTTATTATTTATTAGACTGAAACTAAATAATTAAAAAATATGGAACAAGAAAATACTACTGAAGTTGTGTTTCCCGATCATTATGATTTTTATATGAGTTAGTGAAAGTTTTATGATTTTTGTGTAAGAAAATATAAAAATATATGACTTTAGTGAAAAGAAAAAACATATTTATACGACCACTTCTGAAATTTACCCTAAACCTAAACCGAGAAATTTTGCATGAAATATTTTCATGTAAATGACGAGAAAGAAGAAGAAAGGAGGCCATTTCAGATTGCTATGTACAACTACAAAAAAAAAAAAAAAAAAAAAAAAAAAAAGGACTAGAGACAGAAAATTCAGAAATAACATGAAGAAACAGGACAAGTAAAACAAAATACGTACAAAAGCAAAAATGAAAAGAAAAAAACACAAAATATATGGAATATTTATAGTCAGTCCATCGCTTCATCTTTGTGATTTACATCCTCCAGACTAGTCCAAATTAAGCTCATTTTATCCTGTCAAAAGAACAAACATAACACGAAATTTTAGCAAACAGTTTAGTAATAAGTAAAAATCAATTCAATTACAACTCATTAAAAGTTAAATGCTTTAATTTCTTATCTAGTTCCAAGTAGAAGACAAAAGAAAAAGATGATTCACCTTTGTCTTGTTACGTGGTCAAGCTAGTTATTTGAACATACTCGTCATATATATGTATATATATATATATATATATATATATATATATATATATATATATATATATATATATATATATAAGTATATATATTCTTAAATCCTTCAGTAAAAGTTACTACTAATTTTTAAGTGACTTGATAGCTAGTGTAAAACTTATTTACGCCGTCAGCTCGTAGATAAAAGTAGAGCCAAATTAAACCAGGTGATATACTACGTACGTACCGGGACACTTGACGTTTGGAGAGAAAGTGAAGGGCAAAGTGACTCCACATCTGCGAGGGAGTGCTTTAACTGTAGCATCTGTAGCTCTGAGATTTTTGATTGCTGACTGAACACATCTGCAAACAGCTTGCCTGTTCTTAGCGGCCATCTTTGAAAGAGTTGAAATTCCAGCACAACAAGCAGCTGGAGGCATCCCAGTTACTCCACTCCCTCCCCTAAAGAACACCACGCAAGGTCTAACTGCACCTACTACGTTGCTGCACTGAATTCTTGTTTCACCATTTGAAGTAATTGGGAAAAGCAAGAACATCAGAATTGTTACCAAAAGAAAAGTATATGTAGGCTTCATGGTGAAGTACATGTAATAATTTTAAGGATTGATATTTTGAGTTTTCTTTTTGTTTTTAAATGGATTATATGTTTTATTTATAGAAGTTTCGAGGGGACATGAAGACAAATTGAAGTTCTTGATTGATAACGATCAAATAAATAGGCTAAGGCAAATGGAGAAGATGAGGATGAAATGCACCCTTGGGTTCATTAGTTAATGAAGTTGGTGAAAATTATACCCCTCCCAATTTATATGGCAGAGCTTGAATTTTGCGAATCAAACTTTTTTATTTTGACCATGAATTTGGACATAGAATCTTTACAAAATTTATATATTTGGAAACTACGTTAAAAAGTAATATAAGTCACAATAATTAACAATTCAAAATATTTAAAAGACATGAAAAAATTATGGTCAAAGAAAAATTTGTTTGACTCTCGAAATTTTAACTCCGTGAGAGATAAGAAATAAAAAATAAAATAACTAGGTGATGGCAAGCAAAGCAAGACAATCATATATGATGGGAGGAGCGAGGTGGCAGAGATTTCATGAAAGAGTAGAGATACGCGCAAGTTGATGATTTGAATACTACTGCTATTACAAATATCATGAAAAGCATTGCTAGCAACATACGTATGATTTTCCCATGCAGGTGCGGAAGGTGCTATGTTGAGCTTGTTGGCGATCGAGTTTGCCAAAAAATTTATGCGGCTCATAGTTATCTGTGTCCCCAAATGCACACAAAGATATTGGATGAGCCAAGGAAATGTTTTAGCTTTAGCTTGGATCATGTCATACATTTGGCAAATTCCCCTTTGACTACTTTTGACCTGGAAGAATATATATATATAACGGTTGATTGACATGAACCCGGAACTACATTGAATAGTCTCAAGTAGGAAAACATAAAATTTGAAACTTTTTTACAAATGATAATTGCAGAAATATATATGGATATTAATATACTCCCTCCGTTTCAAATTAGATGAAATACTTTCTTTTTTAGTCTGTTCCAAAATAAATTAAATGACACATTTCTAAATTTAGAAATAATTCAACTTTAAACTCTTCATTTTGCCCATTTTACCCTTAATGAGAAACTTTTATAACCACACAAATGTCATGGCACAACAAAATATTTACCCCTTAAATTTTTAAGATCATAAGTTTCAAACTATCTCATCTAAATTAAAACCGAGGGAGTAATATAATTAATAAATCTTGTGGCCTTTATTTTGTGGCCTAAGCAATTGTACTTTTCTGCCTTGAGATTGAGCAGGTCTAGGGAATTACACGTAGGTAAATTACCAGCTATGTCCATTTATAAGTAGTTCATTACAAAAATTGATCAATTCATATAACATTATTAATATTAGCCAAATATTATTAATATTAGTCAATTAGCTATTTGTAGCAAAAACGGTCAAATGTTTGCTTTCATTTGAGTGGGTGTTATTAGAATAGATTGGATACATCTTAAGGAGCTTGAATCTCAGTTTTTGGATGATTTGATGAAGTTTTGAGATAGTTTGAATTGAAAATTTGAAGTAAAAACTGAACGTGATAAAAAACGATATGTGTATCACTGTGTATCATTTGTGTATCACATATGTATCACATTTGTATCAATTGTGTATTACATATATATCCACGTATACCTGTGTGTGAGATACATGCGTGATACATGTTTAATACATGTGTCGCGGAAGAATTTTTTTGAACTCGATTTAATTACAAATTTTGATACAAAACCAGTCCAAATCACCTCCAATCTTACTCACATTTTGTATGTTGACTCATCTAAATATTTTCAATGAATTTCAACTATACCCATTGAAAAAGTTGCTTTTTTGCTTAGATTTTTGGAATATTATATATTTTTTTATATTTTATCACCTTATTTGCTACCTCGTTCATGAAATTTCCTTTCCGTCTTGCATCTAATGTTGCTAATCAAATATGGAAGGAGATTTTTATATGTGATTCTTTGAGAGAAAGAACCTTATTTATTTGGTTTTTCAATTTTTATATGTGCTTGACTAGTTTTGGTAAGTCTATGACTAATGACTAGAGGTTGGTAAGTTGAGATGTCACAACACAAAATCATTGGTCGTGATGGCACCTAACTCAACCCGCTAGGTAAGCCAACTAATAGATAATACAACTCAACTGAGATTATAAGAAAATAGAGAACAAATAACTGAACATTTACAAATTTACCCAAGACCTGGTAGTACGACTCATGAGCTTCTAAGACTTGGAATTTACAAAGCTGGTACGAATAAATACACGTTTTATTTGAAATATATATAAACAGAATAGCAAAATCTAAGCTATCAAGGACAAGAGGCAGCTATATCCGGAATACATGAACATCTTCAGAATTAGCACCCGACATCACCAGCAACTCTACTCCAGAAATTTGTACACATCGTACCGAAGGATAGTATCGGTACAACCGACCACATGTACTGGTAAGTATTTTGTCTAACTTCGTCGACGTAGTGACGAGGCTTTTTAGTTAAAAGACACTTATTGATAAAATCTGCATTACGAATCAGCAATAGAACTATACCATAATATAATAGAGGAGAATACATGAAAACGGTTACGCAAAATAATAACCGAGTGTTAACAGAGATCACAATTTGGCATTCTCAAATACCTTAACCAATCCTTTCCTTAGAATGAAACCAATAAACTATAATAGTCAATTCTTAACTTTTATAGCATGAGGGATGTACCCAGATATTAAGTCAATTGCACGGCAACACCCTTTGTGCTTTTATCTCATCCTCACCCAATATACGTATAACAAAACCAACCAGATAACAGAAATAACAATAACATGAATTACAAGATAGAAAATACGCAAGTTGCAGTAATGAACAAAGATAACCATATGGGCAACAGTTGAAGACTAAGTTGAAAGCATGTGAATGATGACAGAAATTGGAAACAAGGAATATCAGCTTCAACTAACTAGCATGATAAAGGCCTAAATACAGGTATAACAAATAAGAAGAAAATACATGATTTTTTACTAGTCAACAAGTAGAGACATGAATGACTAACATAGAAAAAGGGCTTGTACTAAAATGCAACAGAATAAATACGGCGTGAGTGTAATTATAAAAGCAAAGAAATAGGCATGATATTTGCAAGTTAAACAAACAGAAGATATGAGCGACATAACAACAATTAATATAGAGATAAATGACAGAACAATAACAACTAGTCATATCAGATATGAGATTGCGACAATAACAGCTTAAGGTAAAGACATGTACATATACACGGAAAAACAGATATCACAACATAATGCATGTCCCTCATCCTTACCTGCACGGAAACACCCATCGTGCCATGACCTCACGATGATATAACAGTATAAATAAAATGGCACGGCATCACTCTTTGTTCTTTACACTCTCATAACATGGCACGACATCACCCTCCATGCTTTACACTCTCCCTCACATGATAATGTACAAACAATGGCACGACATCACCCTTCATGCTTTACACTCTTCCTTACCAAGCATATGTATATCAATGACAACAAGGCAGGAAGCATAAATAACATCAATGAGAGTATTTTAATAGATATTCCAAACAAATCTCAATCACAACTTTCCAAGTCAACAATGATTTAACAACCCTCAATAACCGTACTATTCAAATACTTCCACAAATCTCACAAATAATTGACAACACAAGTATAGAGTCTAGTATCTCAAGAATATCGGCCATAGTAACGTAGTAATGATTTCACATAGAAATGACCGAATCAGACACATCAATGTATTCTCAGAATTTCCGCCAAGTTTGATCAAGTTATGATAAGCTAAGTCTTGATTTCTATCATTTGATATTGTGTTCTTAGTATCTAAGAGTCAAGTGAGGCATGAAGCAGGAAGGTCATGAAATTCTACAAATACAAATGTAACATAATCCAGCCCCCGAGCATGATTAACTCTGGCACATATATATACACCCGTCACCTCATATATGTATCATCCCCACATGTAGCAAACAATGACAAATAGGAGGAAAAATTCCCGCAACAAAGTTAGGCAAAACACTTACCTCAATTCGGCTAACTCAACACTCAATTTAGCCTTTTTCCTTTACAAATTCGCCTCTGCCCGGCTCAATCTAGCCAACGACGACTTGAATACATCACACAATGCAAGAGAAAATAATTTCAATTAATAATGCTGTGATTTTTATTAGATTTCTAAAAGTCAACAAAAGTCGAACTTCGGGCCTGCCTCGATCAAAATCAGGTCTAATGGTAGGTCTTGACTACCCATAACCTCACGAGTCCAAATACATACATATATATATATATATATATATATATATATATTACTTCTTTTTTTCAAATCCGAGTACTATTCGACTCTCAAATCCTAAATTTTTATTTTTCAAAACTTTGACAAAATCTCAAAAAAAATTCCATAGATTCCTCATGAATTTGATGTTAAATCTTATATAAAATCATGAAATATAGTTGGAAATTGATTAGAAGCACTTACTCAATGATTTGGTATGAAAATCCCTTTCACAAAATCGCCTCTCATTGAAGTTAGGGATCAAAATATATGAAAATGAAGCTAAGTCTCGAAATTCTCAGCACTTAACACGTTGCAGATGTCGCATTTGCGATAGGGGGTTCGCAAATGCGAACAATGTATCGCAAATGCAGACTGGAGGGCCTCCTGCTTAGGTCGCAATTGCGACCATATGTCACACCTCCTTTTTCCCTACACCCCGTAGAGGGTATAAGGGAGTTTTTTCCAATTTAAGTGACAATCGAAACGGGATTATTTATTTATTAAAAATCAGAGTCGCCACTTGGGATAATTTATGGTGTCCCAAGTCACCGATTTAAAATCCCGAATCGAGGAAGTTGACTCTTATTTATGGTCCGCGAACACAGAAATCCGGGTAAGGAATTTTGTTAACCCGGGAGAAGGTGTTAGGCACTCCCGAATTCCGTGGTTTTAGCACGGTCGCTTTGATCATACTTGGCTTATAAAAATTATATAATTACTGATTTTAGAACCTATGTGCCTTTACCGCTTACCGCTTTTAAACTAAGAAAAATTATCTTGAAATAGGTCACGCGTATGTGTACCCATTTGTTTGGCGCGTCAAGAATTATGTCACGTGTGCGTGTACACACAATTCACATCGCTTAATTAATTATTAAGAAAAATTTAGCCAAAGTTGCGCGAACGCATACTTTGAATTAGTTTTTAGAATCGTAATTATGTTACGCGAACGTATACACAATCACGGGGAGAGATTAGTATCAGTACACAAATAGTACAAAAGAACCCGTTTTTACTATCAACATATTTTCACTTTTCGTAATAGGTCATCTACAATATTTTAGTATTTTACAAGTCATCGGTTGCATTTTCTATAAAAGCTACTTGGAACTTATGTCATAGCAACCGAAAAGCTTTTCCAGATTCACGACAAATTAAGAGTAATCCTTTTGAACTCCCAAATCTTCTTCTATCATACCAATTAGTGGGATTCAACAGCCTTAAAAAAAATAGCACAAATAGGTACAATACTACAATAATCTAAGTAATGAGCAAATTCCAAAAAACAATTGCACAAAGGAACAGAGAAAGCACCTAAACAACAATAACAAATTAGTCAATGTTTAAACTAAATTGCACTAATGCATGATTCCCAGCCACAATCCGAATATAATTTATTAGTATACGTTAATTGCACCTTCTCCATTTTTGAGGGCAATGGTGTGCCGCTCGAGAAGGAATTGGTCCAGTAGAACAAATTCTTCAAACGGAAAATGACACCCAAAAATAAATAAAGCATAGGAGATAGTGAGAAGCAAAAATTCAGTCATTAAAACTTTGTGACACTAATTAATAGTTAAGGAAATAACCACATTTACAAATTGCTTCAATGCACTCGTTTCTGCCAGAAATTGAATGAGGAAAAGAAAAGGAATCTGACCGTGAAATGCAACAGTAGCAGGAGCTCGGACCGCGAAACCCGTCGGCAACCTCGAACTCGAACTCGCGCTTTACGATTTGAACACCCAAATTCCTAAATTCAAATTATTCGGAACGAAGTTAGGCCAAAGTCGTTCTCCTCTGCTGTCTCCCACAATTTTCGTTTGTGCTTGCGTGTGTGGAGTGACTTTCTTAATTCTGGAGAGGAAAGGACGATGAAGATCTGAAATGGGAGGGGGTTCTTTTTTGATAAAATTGGCAGATGGTGTTTTTAGAGCCCCCTTCAATTTAGGGATTAGGTACTATTATATAGGCATAGGGATTAAGTTAAAGGGTATGAGCCTAGAAATTATGGGCTAGGGAGTTGTGGGTTAGGTCCAACATTAGGCCTAAAAATGGGTTGCTCGAGCCCAATTTTTTATTCTTTTCGCGAACGAGCCTAAAAATACGACCTTATTTACTAATTAATCTTATTTAAGTAAAATAACCATTAAAATAAGACTAACCGTTAAAACAAACCTATTTTTTTTATTTTCAAAATATCATACTAAAAGATAAAAAATGAAAAAATCATTGTAAAATTAAGATAATATTCCTGGAACTATTTTTGTATTTTTGAATTTAGTAGACAAATTAAAAGTAACTAGATAAAAATATTAACTAGCTAAATAAGAGAAGATATTTTTGTAATTTCCATTTTTTGTGATAAAATAAAGCAAAAGGAGTCAAAATTAGTTGAAATAACTATATTAGTCCTAAACTAAATATTTACACGCTAAAATATATAAAATCTTGGGGAGGGTCGAAAATCACATGTCTACAGCTGCCCCTCTTTGACTGGAAAGACGAAGTATTTTCAGACAAAGAACGACTAGACAGGTTTTTTGACCCGACCTTTATTTGGAAAGACTACAACTAGGAGGAAAGGGAATGTGGCCGAGTATCTGAGCTGCCTACATATCCTTGGCTATAAAGGAATCAGGCAACGTGTAGTTTAGAGGTGAATGAGGTGATGGAGTATACTGAGGTGGAGAGCCGATCGAGGTTCCGTCCGAGGCTCCGGTCCGTGGTCCCGTTATTATATCAAAAATCAAAAATGAAAAAGACTAACTAAGCCTATCAGCTACGAGTTACAAGATTCCTATCTATGAGTCTTCTGAAGCTTGATTTTGAGTCTTGGTTGGTTCTCATACGGACTCTGATCTAAATCTTGATGCTTGTTAGCCGCAGGTGTTGGTTCGATCTTCTTCAGCTTTTCAAACCAAGATGGGCCATGCAGAGCTTGTGACCTTAGCCCTGTCTTGAGCAGCTCGCATCTTTCATTAACTTCTGCATTAGGATTCACTTCTTGTCTTTCTTTTTGTTTTTTTGTTTTTATTCTGGATTGTGACTAACTTGTGTTGATCATCTTGGACTGATGACTCGCATTCTTGACGCGAGCTTCTTTTGTTGTTGACCTGAATTGCATTCTGAATTGAATTCTCTTATTTTCCAGGCAGACGCCTGATTGCTGAACTTGAACCATCTTCTCTTGTTACTTGACACTATTTCCCTTGCACCTTGAACCATTTTCCCTAGAAACTTGAACTGTCTTCCTTCGAAACTGTTTTCCCTTGAAACTCGAGTTGTCTTCCTTCGAAACTGCTTTCCCTTGAAACTTGAGTTGTCTTACCTTGTTCTCCAGGTGGGCTCCTGATTACAACAAAGCAAACAAAACAAAAGAAATATTTTCTGCCTCCGCTTGCACTAGGAAGATTTGTGAGTTGTTAGCAAAATTGTAAACCACTTGTACTATTGATGCAATGATAAGAGTAAACTAAAGCATAGACTAGGAAAACTATAAACCAAGCTTGACTAAAGTAAAGACTGACCCTATTCTCTAGGCGGGGCCCCCTGATTTCAAGAAAATCAAACATTGATAACTTAAGAAAACTAAAAATTGACCTATTTTTTTTAAATCCAGACTTCCTTTTCTTTTTTTTTTTCAAAATATCCTATGAGAAAATTCGTCAGACTAGGTTTTCTATCTTAGGAGAAAGATTCATCAGACTAAGACGTTAATCCTAGGAGAAAATTCATCAGACTAGGCCTTTTTTCTCTTTTTTTTTGGTATCTTAGGAGAAAGATTCATTCGACTAAGACGTTTATCCTAGGAGAAAATTCATCAGACTAGGTTTTCTATCTTAGGAGAAAGATTCATCAGACTAAGATTTCTATCCTAGGAGAAAGTTTATCAGACTAGATCTTCTATCTTAGGAGAAAAATTCGTCAGACTAAGATTTTGATCCTAGGAGAAAGTTCATCAGACTATGTCACTTTTTTTGGTATCTTAGGAGAAAGATTCATCAGACTAAGTTTTCTATCTTAGGAGAAAAATTCATCAGACTAAGATTTCGATCCTAGGAGAAAAGTTCATCAGACTAGGTCTCTTTTTCGGTATCTTAGGAGAAAGATTCATCAGACTAAGATTTTGATCCTAGAAAAAATTTCATCAGACTAGGTTTTCTATCTTAGGAGAAAAATTCATCAGACTAAGATTTTATTGGGAGGAAAATCCATCAGACTAGGACTTTTATCCTAGGAGGCAAAAACGTGAAGATCAATGGCAAGATTTTATGCACAATAGCAAGACAAATAAAGGCAAAGATTTGAGAAACTTCCCTTTGCCGGCTCTTCTCGTCTTCTTCTTTTTTTTTTTTTTGTTGTTTTGTTTTTTTTCTTTTGTTTTTTTCCTTTTTTTTGAATCACTTTCCTTGCACTGCTTTGTTCCTGTTTCATACAAGGAAAACTTTGTCAGTTTTTAAAAGGTGGTGGTCGGTTTGTGGCCTTGAGTCTTGAGCAGCTTGGCTTTTGCTCGATCAACTTGAGTCAGCTTCAAGAGACTTTTGCTCTGCAGCAAACCTAATTGTTTCACACCCGGTACCATTGTATTTCTGGCTCAATCAGCATTATCCCAACTGGAGATCTTTTCTTAGATGATCTTTTCTGATATCTTGAATGACTTCTTGCTTTTGAGCAATTTGTCTGTCAGAGAGAATCACCAGTTATCTTTGCTTGTGCCAAGTAAGATGACAAGAGTCTTGGAGGGGGGAACTTTTGCATGAATCCTCAAGGCATGTTAACTGTAACAACTGAGTGTGCTGGCTAAATTTACTTTATGCAACTGAAAAACTGGTAGCAGATTTTGAAATCTTTTCCTGCTTATTTTGACAAGGACTGACTCAGAGTGAAGGACAGAATGGTGCAAAGAAACAAGTATTAACAAGAAATGCCCCTGTCGGAAGGACAGAAGGAAGAGTTCTTTTTTCTTTTTTTCTTTTTTTTTCCTTTTTTTTCAATAACTAGCCTTAATGATCATGACATGCATTTTGGACTTAACGGCCAATCTATCAAACTAATCCAATCTTCCCTTTCACCATTCTTATGACCTTTGAAGTCGGACTTGTTTATGCCAATTCTTCGCATCAGCTTTATGACTCGCTTTTCGACTAGTGGTGCCCTGAGGAGTTTTCACCAACAAGTCTCTCTCATTTATTCATCTCTTCTTACCATCGCCTTACAATGCCCGTAAGGGTTTTCACTAATAAGACTCTCTCATTTTTCTTTTCTTTTTCTTTCCTTTTTTGTGAGAAACTCGACGGTGTTCTACGTCATGTGACAACTGTTGCTCATTGCATGCTTCTCTTGGCATTATTGAAGGCATATCGGGAGGTCTTTATTTGAAAAGATTTTTGATAGGGTTGGAAAGAAAGGTCGGCATGAAGGCTCAAAGTAAACTCAAAATGAGGGGTTATGGAGTTACAACTCTTGGAACCGACTCTTTTACAAGTGAAATAAAATCTTTGCCCCAGTTTCAGCTATTGGGGATTTTTTCTGAATTTTTTCTTTTAAATTCTTATTTGGTTGGACCGAACTGTGAGGCTGCCTACGTATCCTTTTTTTAAGGAATCAGGTCGAACGTAGTTCAAACATCTGACATAAACTATTTTTCATCTTTCTTTCTGTTTCTCTTTTCCATTTTTCTTTTTTTTTTTTCTCTTTTCTTTTTTTTCTTTTCTTTTTTTTTTGTTTGCCCCAGCTTCTATTTTTGAGGGCATGGACCTTTGATAATTCCTTTTTTTTCTCTGAACTTTCTAAGAATTGCCCCAGTTTGTACTCTTGGGACATGAATTTTTTTTCTTTTTTTTTTGACTCTAAACTTGATTCTAAAAGAGGGTAGTCAAAGAAAAATAACACATGCTCAAAAGGGGTAGCAAAGGATATAAAGTGTTTGGGTAGCAGAAAAAGGGTCTCCCAACCTCAAGAACATCAAACATGGTATCTTTTCACGATCACAACATTGACGAACATGTCTGTCTTCTTGGTGTACCGTGGTCACAAGACATTTTTTCATCCCTTAGTGACAAACTTTCCAACAAACATCAATTGATTAAACATCCTCAAGCCCGATCTTCCCAATGATTTGAAGGTGAATTTTACTCGACCTTAATTCGAAAGTATTTCAACTCTTTATTATCCTCGAAACTGTCTTCTTCTCAGTTGTCCAATTCAAGCTTAAACAATTTTCTAAGATCTGGCCAAAAATTCTGCATGCATGTCATGTCATTAAAACTAGCGAGAAAAGAACTAAACATGGAATGACACAAACGGAAAAACTGTATTTTATTGAGTAAACAACAAGACAAACAACCTAAAATCCGAGTTACAACCCTAAATAACCCGGCTAATGAAAATAGCAAAAGAACAGAAAGACAAGACTCACACAAATGAAATGGAGAGATAGAAGGGTTTGACTCAATAAAACAAATAAAATCTGGATCACAACCCTGAAATAACCCAGATAATAGAAAAAACATCAAAACAAACTACCAAGATTCCTTCCTAGTGAGGAGGGAATGACTTTACAATTGCTATGCTTGACATTTAGCCACAAATTTGCTCATCAGGATCAGCAGAGCCTTCTCCAATTTCAAAATCATTAACTTTAATTAGCAAATTCCCGAGAGGATTCTCATACTCCATGTCACCACGCATCATCCCCACAAAGTGTGTATCATCATTTGCAGGTAAAGGATTTTGCACGATATTCTGGGTGCCACTGTCTTGGATCACAATCAGTTTTTCCAGGATCATCCTTTCTATTTCTCTTTTCAAATCCCGACAACTTTAAACATTGTGCCCCTGGGCATTGGAATTGTATTCACACCTTTTAGAAGGGTCAAAGCTTCTTGCACGTGGGTCCACATGATTTGGAGGAATAGGTGCAATCATGTCATAATGCTTTAATTTCTCAAACAAGCTTGCATAGGACTCTCTTATTGGTGTAAAATTATCTTTCAACTTTTGTTCCCCTCTATACCTCTAGCCTGGATGTGGGTTATAGGGTACCTGAAAATTTTGTGGAAGCTGGTGGAGATTTTGTGATGCTCGTGCTCGCCTTCTGGGGTGTTTTGGTGGCTGGACAACATACTGATGTGGAGCGACAGAGTATCGTGGGTTCTGAGGTGGATAGCAATGCTCAGGGGAGTCATGGAAAACTTGAGGAGGCTGCTCATACCTTCGAGATGTTCTCCTGGGACCTCTTCTCGACCCTGATTCATCATGATTTCTTCAACCTTCTCATTTGTGTCCCTAAAATTATCAGATTCAACCCGGACAACCTAAGTTGCAACTTTAAAAACTGCTTGACTTATAATTTTGCATGTCTTAAGACCATTCTCTATCATTTCTCCCCTTTTGATTGCTTCCGAGAAGGATTTGCCAACTGCGGACATCATGTTTTGAAAGTAATCTGGATCTTGCGCTTGAAGGAAGACAGTGATTAGCTCGTGTTCATCCATGGGTGGCTTAACTCGAGCTGCTTGCTCTCTCCATTTAATGGCATATTCCCTGAAACTTTCACTTGGTTTCTTCTTCAGGTTTGAAAGGGAAATGCGATCTGGGGCAATGTCGATGTTGTATTGGAACTGTTTGACAAAGGCATGTGTCATGTCATCCCAGACATACCAGTGAGACGTGTCTTGATCCATAAACCATTCGGAGGCTACTCCCGTAAGGCTTTCCTCAAAATAAGCCATCAACAATTCTTCATTTCTTCCGGCACCTCTCAGTTGATTGCAATACCTTTTCAGGTGGGCTATGGGGTCTCCATGTCCATCATACTTTTAAAATTTGGGAGTCTTGAAACCAGGCGGCAAGTGGACATCGGGGAACATGCATAGATCTTTGAAGGCAACACTCTTTTGACCTGTCAACCCTTGCATGTTTTTCAACCGTTGTTCTAAGTTTTTCACTCTTTGGGTCATTTCTTCCTGTACCATCTTTCGGGCAGGCTTCTCAACGTTTGCAGGAAGATCAAACGAGTACGAGTGGTACTCAGAGAGTGGTACTGCTCTTGTTGTGTAGCAAATTGTAACTCACAATGAGGCTGTCCTTGACCACTGGCCCATGCTTGACACATTTCGGTCATTTTCTGTTTCAGTATTCTATTTTTCTCAAACATAGTAGCCTTTTGTTGACCCTGAGTGTCTTGAGCACTTGTAACAGCTTCAATGTCAATTATCATTTTCCTTGGATCTTATGTTTCCAGCTTACCACAAACCGACCACCTCAACTTTCTTCACAATTCAAAACAAAACATGTTAGAATGGACTCAGTCGGTCCTTATTGTTATCAATATTTTTCATTTTTTTTCATTTTTCTTTTCAATGGTTGATCGAACCTAATGTGGGTTGCCTACGTATCATGTGGGAACATGAATCAGATCTTGCGTAGTTCGGGAAGATTAAATAGACTAACTCTTTTTTTTATTTCCGAAGAAAGACTTATAAAGATGAAAGAATATTTTTTGGATTTCGATTTGTTGTTTTTGTTTTTTTTTTCGAATTTCGAAAGAAAAACTTCTAAAGAAGAAAGAAATATTTTTGAATTTTTGGACTTTTATTTTGAATTTATGAAAGAAATACTTCTAAAGAAAAAAGAAAATATTTTAGAATTTCGAATTTTCTTTTCAATTTTCGAAAGGAGAATGAAAATATTTTTGGATTTTTTGATTTTTTTTTTGAAATTTTTGAAAGAAAAATATATTTTTTGTTGGATTTTTGATTTTTTTTTTTTTGAATCTTTGGGAAAAAGACTTCTAAAAATAAGGTAGAAAATATTTTGATTTTAAAAATTTTTATTTGGGATTTTCTAAAGAAAGACTTCTAAAGAAGGAATTAAAGATTTTTTTTTTTAGATTTTTGAAAATGGGGGTCGGAACCGATGAGGTTTGCCTACGTATCTCACATTCGGTGAGAATCAAACCCGCATATTTCTGCCCCTGTTTTGACGGAACAGGAAAACATGACACTTGAAAATTTTGGCTCATTTTGAAATGACCTTTTTTTTTCAGAATTTTGGCAGATTTTCAGAATTTTCTCAATACCTACCTCTCACTCTTTGATTTTCTATTTTTTTTCTTTTTTTTTTCTTTTTTGATTTTCTTTCCCTATTCTAGAAGCCGGTCAACATGCAAGCCGAAACAAACAGATGCGCAAGTAACACGTAAGATGCATCAGGATGGTCTTTTAATTTGGGTAAACCTGTCCTAGACGGACCCAATCCCTGTGTTGAGTGCCCAAAGTCAAATGCATGTGATGCAAACAAGCGTTCCTACTAGGGATCCGGCATGAGGTTGCGTTATTCTAGGTTAAAAACCTGGGTGTATTGTTCTAGACCTGGCTTACCCGAGCGGACAACTGGGGCCAAAGAGGGGGCAACGTACCGAGAGCACTAAAGTCTACCCGGCCTTGTTGCTGGCCCAGCCTCGATCTATTTGGTATAATTTCTACAGAAAAAGCGGGCCACGCGAACGTGTGCACCATTTTTAGAAGACTCAGAGGGGTGGCGTAAGAAGACATTTAAATATAGTTCAAGTAATATCAAAGCGGTAAATGACAATTAGCACATTAAGTCCATAAAATACAGTAATATCAACAATAAAGCTAAATAAAAATCGCATTAATAAGCTCGAATTCTTGAACGCTGAACCAGAAGTTCAGGGTTCTTATCCCCAGTAGAGTCGCCAGAGCTGTCATACCTCCTTTTTCCCTACACCCCGTAGAGGGTATAAGAGAGTTTTTTCCAATTTAAGTGACAATCAAAACGGGATTATTTATTTATTAAAAATCAGAGTCACCACTTGGGATAATTTATGGTGTCCCAAGTCACCGGTTTAAAATCCCGAATCGAGGAAGTTGACTCTTATTTATGGTCCGCGAACACAGAAATCCGGGTAAGGAATTTTGTTAACCCGGGAGAAGGTGTTAGGCACTCCCGAATTCTGTGACTTTAGCACGGTCGTTTTGATCATACTTAGTTTATCAAAATTATATAATTACTGATTTTAGAACCTATGTGCCTTTACCGCTTACCGCTTTTAAACTAAGAAAAATTATCTTGAAATAGGTCACGCGTACGTGTACCCATTTGTTTGGCGCGTCAAGAATCATGTCACGTGTGCGTGTACACAATTCACAGCGCTTAATTAATTATTAAGAAAAATTTAGCCGAAGTTGCACGAACGCATACTCTGAATTAGTTTTTAGAATCGTAATTATGTTACGCGAACGTATACACAATCACGGTGAGAGATTAGTATCAGTACACAAATAGTATAAAAGAACCCGTTTTCTACTATCAGCATATTTTCACTTTTCGTAATAGGTCATCTACAATATTTTAGTATTTTACAAGTCATCAGTTGCATTTTCTATAAAAGCTACTTGGAACTTATGTCATAGCAACCGAAAAACTTTTCCAGATTCACGACAAATTAAGAGTAATCCTTTTGAACTCCCAAATCTTCTTCTATCATACCAATTAGTGGGATTCAACAGCCTTAAAAAAAATAGCACAAATAAGTACAATACTACAATAATCTAAGTAATGAGCAAATTCTTCTAAAAAAATTGCACAAAGGAACAGAGAATGCACCTAAACAACAATAACAAATTAGTCAATGTTTAAACTAAATTGCACTAATGCATGATTCCTAGCCACAATCCGAATATAATATATTAGTATACGTTAATTGCACCTTCGCCATTTTTGAGGGCGATGGTGTGCCGCTCGAGAAGGAATTGGTCCAGTAGAACAAATTCTTCAAACGGAAAATGACACCCAAAAATAAATAAAGCATAGGAGATAGTGGGAAGCAAAAATTCAGTCATTAAAACTTTGTGACACTAATTAATAGTTAAAGAAATAACCACATTTACAAATTGCTTCAATGCACTCGTTTCTGCCAGAAATTGAACAAGGAAAAGAAAAGGAATCTGACCGTGAAATGCAACAGTAGCAGGAGCTCGGACCGCGAAACCCGTCGGCAACCTCGAACTCGAACTCGCGCTCTATGATTTGAACACCCAAATTCCTAAATTCAAATTATTCGAAACGAAGTTAGGCCAAAGTCGTTCTCCTCTACTGTCTCCCACAATTTTCGTTTGTGCTTGTGTGTGTGGAGTGACTTTCTTAATTCTGGAGAGGAAAGGACGATGAAGATCTGAAATGGGAGGGAGTTCTTTTTTGATAAAATGGCGGATGGTGTTTTTAGAGTCCCCTTCAATTTAGGGATTATGTACTATTATATAGGCGTAGGGATTAGGTTAAAGGGTATGGGCCTAGAAATTATGGGCTAAGGAGTTGTGGGTTAGGTCCAACATTAGGCTTAAAAATGGGTTGCTCGAGCCCAATTTTTTATTCTTTCCGCGAATGAGCCTAAAAATACGACCTTATTTACTAATTAATCTTATTTAAGTAAAATAACCATTAAAATAAGACTAACCGTTAAAACAAACCTATTTTTTTATTTTCAAAATATCATACTAAAAGATAAAAAATGAAAAAATCATTGTAAAATTAAGATAATATTCCTGGAACTATTTTTGTATTTTTGAATTTAATAGACAAATTAAAAGTAACTAGATAAAAATATTAATTAGCTAAATAAGAGAAGATAGTTTTGTAATTTTTATTTTTTGTGATAAAATAAAGCAAAATGAGTCAAAATTAGTTGAAATAACTGTATTAGGCCTAAACTAAATATTTACACGCTAAAATATATAAAATCTTGGGGAGGGTCGAAAATCACATGTCTACACCATATACTTCGCAAATGCGAAGGCAGAAATCTCGCAAATGCGGCAGGGTTCTTCGCAAATGCGATTCTTCCCTAGCAACCCAGACTTCGCAAATGCGATGGCTGCTTCACAATTGCGTCTGTCGCATTTGCGACCAATACATCGCAAATACGATGATACCAGTAGAAGCAATCAAAAATTAAGAAAAATCATTCAGAAACCAATCTGAAACTCACTCGAGCCCTCGGGGCTCCAAACTAATCATGCACCTAGGTCCAGAAACACAACACGAACTCGCTCGCGCGCTCAAATCATCAAAATAACTTCTAAAACCATGAATCGGACGCCGAAACGCATGAAGATCAAACTAAACTTCAAGAACTTCTAGAATCACAATCGAGCGTCCGAACCATATCAAATCAACTCCAAATTGCGCCAAATTTTGTAGACAAGTCACATTTGCCATTACGGAGCTATTTCAACTTTCGGTATCGGAATCCAACCCCGATATCAAAAAGTCGGCTCCCCGTCAAACTTCTCAAAAATTCAACTTTCACCATTTCAAGACTAATTCGACTACGGACCTCCAAATTACAATCCGGACGCACTCCTAAGTCCAAAATCACCCAACGGAGCTAACGGGACTGACAAAACTCCATTACAAGGTCAAATGCTAAAAAGTCAAACTTGGATAATTCTTCCAACTTGGAACTTAAATCTTGAAGTTCATTCTTCCAAATCGATTCCGGATAACATTTAAACCAACATCGACGATTTACTCAAGTCATAATACATCATGCGGAGATACTCGAGCTCTCAAAATACCGTGCGAAGTGCAGATACTTAAAACGACCAATCGGGCCATTACATGAGATTTATTTGAGACATTTGTGTAAGTTTCCCTTATACTTATACTCGCGAAATTAAACGAATGTTAGAACAGCATCAATATATTAATTAGGCTAATCATCCATTAATAAACACCACTAATCACACAGAACAACCAAAAAAATAGAGAAGGGAAACCGAAACGTTGAAATCAAATTCTCATAACATGCAGCATTTACATTATAACGTAAACTCGGCTCGCTTAGTACTCCACAGCTAGTAAGAAAATTTCTCAATTCTCATTGTATTTTCTCCTCATCAGAAAAAGCACAATTTATTACATACAAACAGAAGAGCAAAACCTCTGAACACAATAAGTACAATAAGTATACCAAACCAGAAAAGGACACAATTACACCCCCAACAAATTATTTGCTATATAGCCTTCCTCATGCCAAAGAAATACGTTCCAGCAGAATCATCGTCCTTAAAACACTTCAATTGATCCTGAAAAGTAGTAACATTGTAGAAATTCAGAAACACATCAGTTTTGGGAAAGATATTCATCTTTTTTAGAGCATGTGATAAGATGTCCATGAACCAAAGGTTGCTCCAAAAATTTCAAAACTTTATCGTTTAAAGTTTTGGTATATCCATTACAAAAATCATCTGACACCATTAATTATAAGGACTATTCGACTAAATTACCATACATCCATTATAAATGTATTTGATACCATTAGCTATAATGTCTACTTGACTAACTTACCTTCTCTTTTCTTAAACGAGTAATTAAGGACCATATATCTTCTTGGTGTAGCAAGAGTGCAATTAGAAAAAATATAATGTTTTCTTGATTTTCTAAAGTGACAAATAACTTAGACCAATTTTTTTCGGCCAAAGTGCAGAAATTTGAAATAACAAATTTTTTTTTGTGTGCGTGGGGGGGGGGGGGGGGGGGGGGGGGGGGGAGGGGGAGGGGGAGGGGGGAGGGGGGAGAGAGGGGGGGAAGGGAAGAGGAATAGTACTTGGTGCAGTCAACACTGGTTGAGATAGGGAAGGACAAGGAGATTCCACAACTCTGAGGAAGACCCTTTGCTAGTTGAGCATTAATATTAACTTTCTGAGCTGCATTCTTGAGACAAGTGCAAGCAGCCTGCCTATCTGGTGTAGTTGAAGTAGCAGATTGAAGAGATTGACAAGCAGTACAACAAGGTTGTGGTGGCTTCCCACCAGTGCCTTGTAAATAGCTTAAGCAAGGCCTAATTGTGCTAATCACAGTGCCACAAGTGATAGCACTTTCTGAAGCTGGTGCAAGTAAGAGACTTAGCAACATAAAACTAATTAGAGCCATGATCAGTGGTTGTACTGCTTTTGCTTGGCTTGAAGACCTCGTGGTTAATTAAAAGACCACTACACCACAAAAGACTTTAGATTTGTATTGAATTTGTTGCTGATGAGACTCTTTTGTTGTGAGTCTGGTTTTATAGATGAGATTTAAGAAAGCTCATTAGCACAAGAAATTTATAAAAATGAAAGAAATGTATGATTTAAGTGATTGAGTGCAAGAAATAGTAATGTAACGCATTGATTGTATTTTTTTGGTTAAGATTGTGCACAGTTTTCTGGTAAAAGTCAAAGTTTGGTGAAATGAAGATTGAGGCAAGGAACTGCTATTGATTCAACATAATGTCTATTCAATATTTCACTTGTCTATTTAGTAAAAAATTGACCTCTGCTAAAACAAAAGGATATCACACTCATTTTGAACCTACTAATTCTAAATTCTAAATTTGTCTCTGTCCTAGTCGAGCATGGTAGTTACATCATACTTACAGCTCAGCTCTACCTAAGCTTATTTCATATTCAGTCTCAATACCCCACCCTTACCTAGTAATAATAATTAACCCAAAAAGGTATTACAATAATCTTATCAGGTAATATTAAGCTGCAATTGGCAGTTCCAATGGCACGGTCTAGAATCAAGCAGGACTATATAAGGAAAATTAATCTGGAAAAGGCCACATGGAAGAAGGAGAAATGATAAGATTTTGCTTGAATGTTGAGATATGACATTGGTGAAAGCCTCTCAAAATGGATATCTCAACTTTTTAGAATAATAAAATTTGCATAAGGAGGACTAATTATTGTTTCTAAATTATGAAGCGTAATATTTACTTTACTAGCTTGAGTGTCCAACATTTGATTCGTTACTTCCTTTTTATTAGGTTAAATTGTATACGAAGACATTTTCCAACTGCATCATTCATATGTGTTACCAGAGTTTTGCAAGTAATCCTACTCTAGGGGCAAAGTCATTGAAACATCAAGGTGTCACATAAATGAAGTTTCTTGAATTCATATGTCATTAAGTGTACAATAATTTTTACTAATTTAATGATCTGAATTTTGCGTTAACCATTAATAAACTGTGTAATTCTTTATATAGAGAAGGACAGTACATTTATTTATTTGATTATACATTTATTTAATCAGTGCGTACGCACCCCAAGCAGGCTTGGATGAGGAAGTCAAGATGTGTTTCTGGGAGGATTTGGATGAGATGGTGCGTGGTATCCCGCATACCGAAAAGCTTTTTATTGGATGAGATTTCAACGGCCACATTAGAGCGACGTCTGGGGGATATGATAATGTGCATGGTGGTTTAGGTTTTGGAGATAGAAACGGAGGAGGAACGTCTCTGCAGGACTTTGCTAGAGCATTTGATATTTGGTGATAAAAAATTCGAGTTTCTTGAAGAAGAGGGAGCACTTGGTCACCTTCCGGAGTTCGGCGAGCGAGACTCATATTGATTATTTACTCTACAGGAAGTCCGATAGAGGTCTTTGCACGGATTGCAAGACCATCTCGAGTGAGAACCTCTCGACCCTTCATAGGCTCCTGGTCATGGACCTTGAGATCACAAGGAAGTGGAGGAAGAGGGCGATGTATATACAACATAGGATCAAGTGGGGAGCAAGCGCTATGTGTGGACCACGACTGTGCAATGCATTAGGGAAGCTGCGAGAGAGGTATTAGGGGTCTCAAAGGATTACTCTGGTGGTCACAAGGGAGACTTGCGGTGGAATAGAGAGGTTCAAGGAAAAGTGGAAACCAAGAAAGTAGCGTATTTGAAGCTAGTGGAAAGTGTAGACGATGAGGAGAAGAGGGCGAATAAGGAGCATTATAAGTTAGATAAAAAGGAGGCAAAGCTAGCAGTTATGGTGGCCAAAACTGCAACTTTTAGTCGTTTGTATGAGGAACTCGAGGGTTGAGGTGGGGATAAGAGGTTGTTCAGGTTAGCCAAGACACGAGACTTGGACCAAGTGAAATATATCAAGGGCGAAGAATATAGAGGTTTGTTGGATGAGGAGCTTATCCATCGGAGATGGAAGACCTACTTCCATAGTCTCTTGAACGAGGAAGGGGACAAGAGCATTGTATTAGGTGAGGGGGCTATGCATAAGATGAACATGGGCAAAACAATTGGGCCGGATGAAAATCCGGGTGGAGTTTTGGAAGAGTGCGGGCAAGGCAGGCTTAGAGTGTCTCACTAGGTTATTTAATGTAATTTTTAGAATGAAGAAGATGCTCGATGAGTGGAGGTGGAGCATGATGGTTCCTGTATACAAGAACAAGGGTGATATCCAAAATTGTAATAACTATCGGGGTATTAAGCTGCTTAGCCATACTATGAAAGTCTGGGAGAAAGTGGTAGAGTTAAGGGTGGTGAGGAGTGTGTCTATTTTCGAGAGCCAGTTTGGGTTTATACCAGGGCATTCAACTACAGAAGTCATCCACTTGTTGGGAGAATGATGGAGCAGTACATGGACAGAGAGAGAGAAGGACTTGCATATGGTGTTCATCGACTTAGAAAAGGCGTACGATAAAGTTTTGAAGGAGGTTTTGTGAAGATGTTTGGAGGTTAGAGGTGTACTTGTTGCCTGCGTTAGGTTGATTAAGGACATGTATGATGGAGTAAAGACCCGAGTGAAGATGGTGGGTGGGGATTCGGACCATTTTACGGTTATGATAGGCTTGCATCATGGGTCGACACTTAGCTCTTTTTTGTTTGCTCTGGTGATGGACGTACTGACGTGCCACATCCAAGGGGAGGTACCGTGGTGCATGCTATTTATAGATGATATTGTACTGATTGACAATACGCGAGACGGTGTGAACGCGCAATTAAAGGTATGGAGCCAGACCCTAGAATCTAAAGGTTTCAAGTTGAGCAGGACTAAGACAAAATACTTGGAGTGTAAGTTCAGTGGCGTGACTCAAGGAGGGGAAGGGGAGGTAAGGCTGGACTCGTAGGTCATCCCTAGGAGAGGGAGTTTTAAATACCTTGGGTCTATTATTCAGGTGGATGAGGAGATTAATGGAGATGTCACACATCGTATTGGGGCGGGATGGATGAAATGGAGACTCGCTTCCGGTGTTCTGTGTGACAAGAAGGTGCCACCGATACTTAAGGGTAACTTCAACAGAGTGGTGGGCAGACCAACGATGTTGTATAGGGCTGAATGTTGGACGTTCATGTCCAGAAGATGAAGGTATCAGGGATGAGGATGTTGAGATGGATGTGCAGGCACACCAGGTTAGATAGGATCAGAAATGAAGTTATTCGCGACAAGGTGGGTGTGGCCCTATTAAAGACAGGATGCGAGAAGCGCGGTTTAGGTGGTTTGGTCATGTGAGGAGGAGGAGCACAGACGCACCGGTGAGAAGGTGTGAGAGGTTGACATTGGAGGGTCTACGGAGAGGTAGAGGTAGGCCAAAGAAGAGGTGGGGAGAGGTGATTAGACATGACATGACGCAGCTTCAGCTGACCGAGGACATGACCCTTGATAGGAAGATATGGAGGTCGAGGATTAGGGTAGTATAGTAGGTAATCTTGAGTGTTCATAACAGTAGTATTGGCACGCAGTCTCGCTTTCTGTTGGTAGTAGGTTTTTATGACTAATAGTTATTTTTCATTGTTGATCACCTAACTGTTTTGTTGTTTTTATTCTGCTTTTATATGATTTTTTGGTATTGTCCCTTCTTGTCCATATTTTCATTAATATATTGCTTATGCTTTCCTGAGCCGAGGGTCTATTGGAAACAACCTCTCTATCCTCACAAGGTAAGGGTAAGGTCTGCGTACACACTACCCTCCCCAGACCTCACAATGTGGGATATTACTGGGTATGTTGTTGTTGTTGTTGTTGTTGTTTTTTTTTGTTTTTTTTTTATATGTCATAATCTAAGCATTTGCATTCTCCACCTTTTATCCTCTTCACAGGAAGTGCGTTCTGCACAGAGTTTGCTGCATCTAGTTTCACATAGTCGCATCCTCAGCAAAGTAGAGATTGGGACAACAGCAATATAGAAAATTCCTGAATTCATTTGCTTAGTAAAATCTTAATAATGTGGTAACATTACAATAAGAAACTGACAATGAATTAGAAGATAATAAAGATAATTAAATGGCCCTCTTTTCAGCTTTGAATAAAATTGAGAGGAAATGAGAAAGCAAACTGAAAAAAGAGAACAGTACACACGGATGAATAATCAGCTAGTAAATGGATGAACTGTGTTACACATCCCTGGGTTCTTGACACACCAAAGTGGCTGAATCGGTTCAGCACCTATTCCTCTGGCAACCATTCTGTACCTCCATTCATTCAATCGATCAGTAGCCTCAGCATATCTCTTCATTCCTCTTTCATCGCAATTCCCTGACCACAATGTTTCTGCCATTGCTGACGCTCTAGGCCAGATTCTTGAATCCATAACAGTTGAATCAGCTTGTTCTGACCATAAAGCTACTTCCCCTCCAATTACCAATTGAGCCTCCTCGTCAGATAGGCCATAGGTTATATCATAGTTGTAAATGGTTTCCCAGGTTTTGAAAGGTCCGCACCAGGATCCACCATTGCCTTGGTCAGTACCTGGTGGCTGGTCATAGCGGCTGTCATTTCCAACGAAGCTCCCATGGCCACAATCCAAGTAATAGTACTCTGCAGATGACACAATGACACGGTAGCCAGAAGAGACAAGCTGCTTAGTATTGTTTGGTCCATTATTCCAAGTTTGCATAACAACATTCTCTGGGGAAAGCAGAGATGGACTCACTTTCACATTAGCACTCAATATAACATCCTCCCAGTAGACCACCGTACGGTTGAGTGAGAGGATTTCAGGTAAGGTATTATTGATAAACATTTCGAGCAGCTGACTGAGAGTTCCATTGCTAGCAACAAACTTTTGGATTGATGGATCAGTATTCCAACACGCTGAATTGATCTCATCTGCTCCCCCGTGAAAGAATGAATCTGGAAACATGGCGATTGTATCGTGGATGACATTCTTGACTACTTCATAGGTCTTGGGACTCAAGGGGTTCAGTTGACCAGTACCTGGTTCGGCTGCAAGAGCTGGACTACTAGCAGCAGGCCACCAGAACATATTCGCACAAGTGATAATATCAGGGTAAGCTTCAGCCCATGATCCTGTATGTGCTGCAATATGTGCAAAATTACAAAACATTTCAGTAGTTAGTAAGTTTTTGAAGTAAAACAGAACTTTTTTCGAATTGTTAAAGTTAGATTCACATGATTTGTAAAGGTAAAAGTTCTAGTTTCGAGCAAATAATGCGCTAGCAGTTTAGTCCAACTTCATATTGTCGACGGTGAGTTTCTTAAAGAACTTTTCTGTGCATTAATGCATGCTAAAATCAGCACAAGTGATGCACACCCAAAGTAATAATTTACAAAAGGTGTCTCCTTTCTCAGTTATAAGTGTTTAGATGAGACTGTTCACAAAACTCAATTTGATATCAGAGCACTACGCAGCAACAAAATAGTTTCACAAACTTAACCCGAGAGAAACATTTAGGGAACGTGTCGAAAAACCTATTATAAATAAAAGTAGCCTCTCTTCAAGATTTAAGCTTTTAGATGAGACCCTCCACAGAATTGAAACAGTATGTTGTAATGGCTTTCCTCCTTACTTAGTGCATGATGTGAGTTCCCTGTGTCTTTGTGAGCCTTACTGTAAGATAGATGACTGTCTAGAAATAGCATCTGCATTTGGAATAGGGATTCTAAGAGAAAAGAAAAAGGAAATTCATATCTGAGGCTATATAGGTCCCAGGTCTGCTGATGAAAATTAAGATCCACTTCGGATAAGAGATTCCCTTAACTCATTCAAGTATTAACAACCCAATATGGACCAAAAACTATCAAGGCCACACCATCAATTAGCTGAATATTTTTAACCAGAAAAATAAAAGAATCTGATCAAAATATTCAATATGATAACTTCCGTTGCATGCCATTCAGTATTTTCATTTGTTTAATGTGCCCCAAGGTTCTTTTAAGTTCCAATAAATTATATAGCGATCCCCAGGATTGGATAGTTTTTATTTGAATGAAGTATCCCCGGGATTGGATGGGTTAAATGATACTACTTCAGAATCCTATCCTGTCCAATATGGCCTTACCTAGGAATATCTAAACAAAATAATTGTACTTTGTAATCCAATGTGCATGAATCTATATTACCTTTCCAGAAATATTTTTCTGCCAATGGTGCTTTTATCATTAAAGAAGTTGTTATTCAAGAAAAAGCTACCCCAAAACTCTAATTTCCCTTTGGCAAAGAGCAGTTTTACTCAGCTTGTTTTCACTTCAGAATTCAGTTGCTACTAAAAGCATAAGGAAATCTTATTTCACACTATTTATACAAAGGAACCAATGTGACATTTATGGGAAAATGGTTTTCTATGTGCTTTCTCAAAACTATCACTACCTGCTTCTGGGGAGGGTTATTGCGTTTTGCCTCTGACTGGGATCCAAAATGAGTTTTAGATATAGTAATCTAGAACTTCTAAAATTATGAGCTCAAAATTTAATATTTTATTGAAATTTCAATAATTTTTGACATGTATATCCATGCACCTCTCTTCCGCCACTAGACTCTAATTATTCCTAAAGGTTTTGTTTTCTATCAATTGTTTTGTATATGTAAAAAGTTATTCGTACCTTTTGACATAAGACAAAAAGTACAAAATTAATAAAAATAAATTCAAGAAAGTTCCAACAAATTAATTAATGATCCCCATGTTCTGAAGGGGAAAAATCACCATGTTCTTAATAAATTAAAATAATACTTCCAAAAGTCCAATCTTGTTCCTTTACGGGGTTACCTAGAAAATTTTAAAAGATATTATCCGTTTGGTGTAATAAGCATCCAAAAGGAACTTACCAGGCATGTCAATTTCCGGTAAAACTCTAACTCCATGTTCCAGTCCAAATTCCACGATCTTCTGCACGTCCGCCGGCGAGTACATCATCTCATTGCCGTATGCTCCTTTTCCGGCGAGCTCCGGCTCCGAAGGAATCACAAGCGGAAACGAATGTGAATCAGTTATGTGCCAGTGGAAAACATTCAACTTGTTCATACTCATAGCTTTAATAAGCCTCAACAAATCATCAACGCCGTAGAAGTTTCTCGAAGTGTCCAGCATCACACCTCGGTGCGCGAAAATCGGCAGATCGTGTATGTACACGCCGGCGGCGACTCTGGTAGGTTTTCCGTACACGAGTTGCGAGAATGTCTCGAGACCTAGCATGGCTCCCCATACAGTTTCGGCAGTGATATAGGCGGAGGGGGAGCCGTCGGAAGGAGTGGAGAGAACATAGGATTCGTTGACTCCGTGAGCAAGGGGTGAAGTGACGTCGGAGATGGAGATGATGAGGCTATGTAACGGTGTTGATGACGTCAGATTGATCGCCGGAGTGATGATTGGATGGTGGTGCTCAGAGAGGATGAGGTGGAGGTAACGGTAAACGGCGGAAGTGAGGTAACGGTGGGGTGGGTGGGAGATGGTGAAGTTTGGGGAGAGGGAGATGGATTTTGGGTTGGGCCAATTGAATGTGGTGGGCTTGGGCCAGACATTGATTGGGTAATTTGTAGCTGTTGTTTGAGAAATGAAGATAAAGAATAACAAGGAGATAAGGAATAGTGGAAGAAAGGAGAACAATGTTTTCTCTCCTCTCATTTTGTGGTGTTGTTTTGAGGAGAGAAATGAAATGATTTTGAAGTTGAAGTAAGCCATTCAAAGAGTGGAGAGGAGTATTTATTATGTTATTTTCCTATATACTATTTGATTTAGAATAGGAGTATTTGTTTGTTGAATCTTGTTCTCCACTGTTTTAAAGACTTGAATTAGTTACTTTCCTTTCAGCTTTCAAGTCTTTGTTTGTCATTTGGATATCAAAGTGACTGAAACTTCAATTTTCTTTTACTCTTAGTAAATAAATTTGAGAACTTGAGGCATTTCTTCTTTGGTTTGGAGACTCATTATTTGTATTTTTTTTCTTTTCAAATCCATCCTTACTACTCCAATTAGCAGTGTGTCAAATTAAATTAGACGTTTAAGATAGAGATGAATAATAGTATAGACAAATATCCTTATGATTAAGACTACTATATGTCTTTTTGTAATTTTGTGCTTATTATGCTAGTAACTCTAGTTTAAGCAAGATTTACCTTCTTGATGGGATAATGCAAAGCGTACGTTTACTTTCTCGTATAGACTAATAAGTACTTGATTTTTGGTTATTTGGTCCGGTGCAAAGGATTGATTATTGAGGAAGATGCACCTTGAGTACTGTTACCAACCCCCTTTTTTGAAAATGATAACCTAACTTTAAGTTTATAGTGAAACAATTAGACGAATGTAAAAAAGGTTAATCAACGGCCCATAAGTGGTAAAGACTAGTTTACAGAGATTGCAGGCGAGCAGCTAAAGATTAGAAATAGTCATAGTCGTAGTCGTTGTCCCCTAAAAAATGGCCGGACGGCTCGAAATCTTAAAGTACTCTATTTTAACTTACTCTAATTTTTAGGATTTACTTCTATTTTTTGTGCTTATAGTAGTAAAGTTATCTTCTAAGTATCTATTTCCCTTCTCGTTTAAATTTGTTTTTAAAAAATAGATATGATCTTCTAAGGCCTTAGGGAACTCAGATTGTGAAATGGTGCAGTGCCAAATGTTTTTTGTTGAGTATTTTCCTTGTATCGTTGTAGATATTCACTATGGTGCAAAAGCCGACGCCCCTGGTTTTTGTCTTTAGTTTGTTTTTGTCTCTTTTGAATGTTGGGAATAAACTCCACAAAAATAATAGTCAAGGTAATAAAAGCGGAATAATAACGTAACACCGAGGTACGGTAATTAACAAGAATAAAAGAGTGAAAACGACACCAAGATTTTTACGTGGAAAGCCCTTTTGAATAAGGGAAAAACCACGGCCTCGAGATGAGTAATTGATATCACTATAGTAAGGAATTTTACACTTTAAATGTCCGAGTAAAATACTCTAAAGACCACTACAACACTCAAAAGAAATAACCCTCTTATGATATTCCCACCTCACTACAATATTGTTCACTCTCTATTTTTCTCACAGACTATTTTCTTATATCATGTCTGTGATGCCTCACTCTTTCTTTCTCTCTTTGTTGGTGTATAGAAATGAGAATCGAAGCTCTCCTTTTATAGTGTTGAGCGCTTATTATATTTGACAGTTTGCAAATCAAATAAGTCATAATAAATCTAACAGTTTTCCTTCCTTTTCTTGTTTTTCATTTATGGGGATGTACCCAACAAATCTTCCCCTCCAGACCCATTTAGCTTAAGGAGGTAACACCGGACTTCTAGCTTAAGTGCAAGCCGGCAAGTTCTTTGCACAATTCGAACTTGTCTCTTGGTACCACCTTGGTTAGCATATGTGCGGGATTCTCACTTGTAGGAATCTTCAAGGTTTTTAGAGATTCATTCTCTATCATTTCTCGAATCCAGTGATATTTCACGTCGATGTGGTTGGTCCTTGCATGGTACATGGAGTTCTTGCTAAGATCTATTGCACTTTGACTGTCACAATAGACAACATACTCCTTCTGATGCAATCCAAGCTCTTGAAGGAACCGTTTCAACCATATCATCTCTTTTCCAGCTTCAGTAGCGGCAATATACTCTGCTTTAGTTGTAGAGAGTGTGACACACTTCTGAATCTAGACTGCCATGATATAACTCCCACTGAAAATGTAAACAAATATCCAATAGTGAATTTTTTGTTATCAATGTCACCTGTCATATCAACATCTGTATAGCCTTTCAAGATTGGATTAGATCGTCCAAAGCACAAACAATCTCCTGCAGTACCTCTCAGGTACCAGAGTATCCACTTGACTGCCTCCCAGTATTCTTTTCCAAAATTTTCAAGAAACCTGCTGACAACACCAACTGCGTGAGCAATATCAGGTCTAGTGCATACCATTGAATACATCAAACTTCCGACGGCAGAGGAATAAAGAACTTTGGTCAAGCTCTTATTTTCCTCCATTGTTGTAGGACACATCTTCTTGATTAACTTCAGATGACTAACAAGAGGCGTGCTGACTGGCTTAGCATCTTCATGTTGAAGCGTTCCAGTACACGTTCAATGTACTTCTCCTGAGACAGCCACAACTTTCTGTTTATTCACTCTCGAACTATCTTCATACCCAGAATTTGTTGTGCTGGGCCCAAGTCCTTCATATCAAATGACTTGGACAAATCTCCCTCCAACTTTGCGATCAACTCCTTGTCTTTTCATACAATTAACATGTCATCCACATACAACAACAAAATAATAAAATTGTTGTCAGAAAATCTTTTGAAGTATACATAGATCAGAATATGTCTTTATGTAAGTTTGACTTTTCATGATGAGTCAAACTTCTTGTACCACTACCTTGGTGCATGTTTCAACCCATAAAAACTCTTATTCAGTTTGCACACCATGTGTTTCCTTTCAGCTACTTCAAATCCTTCTGGTTGCTCCATATAGATCTCCTCTTCCGAATCTCCATAAAGAAATGCAATTTTCACGTCCAACTGTTCCACTTCAAAATCAAGGCTAGCTGCTAAGCTCAAGATTGTTCGAATAGAAGTCATTTTGACAACAGATAAGAAAATTTCATCAAAATTAATTCCTTTCTTCTGTTCAACGCCTTTTACCACTAATCGAGCTTTGTATCTTATCATCTTGCCATTTCCATCTTTCTTGAGTTTAAAGACCCATTTGTATTTGAGTGGTCGTTTACCCTTAGAAAGTTCAACCAGCTTGTATGTGCCATTTTCTGCAGAGATTCAATCTCTTCTTTAATGGCTTTCATCCACTGGTTCTTTTTGGGATGGGACAATATCTCTTTAAGACTTTCTAGCTTCCATTCATCAATGATAAGGACATACTCAATGGAAGGGTACATGTATGACTCTACCCTTGGCCTCTCTTATCTCCTCAGAGGTTGAGGTTGTTCTTCTTCCTGAGTGGGGTACTTAACTTCCTTGATATCATCATCAAGTTGCTCCCCTGCTCAATAACCTCACCAGGTTGCTCCCCTTGCTTGGTAACCTCGTCAGTCCTACTTTCTGCACTTGTGAGATTGTTAGAAGTAGAAGTAATGGTAAGAAGGTTAGGGATTATACCATTCTTGGACTTCTCTAACTGATCATCTACAACTTCAACTTCACTTTCTCAGAAGATTACATCTCTGCTTCTAATGACCTTCTTTTTTATAGGATCCCACAATTTGTACCAGAACTCTTCATCTTCATATCCGATGAATATGCATGGAACGGATTTTTCATCCATCTTTGTTCTCTGCTCCTTTGGTACATGTGCAAAAGCTCTGCAATTGAATACCTTTAGATGTGCGTAGGACACCTCCTTGTTGGTCCAAACTCTCTCTGGGATGTCAAACTCTAATAGAACTGATGGACTCCTATTGATCAGGTAACAAGTTGTCTGAACTGCTTCACCCCAGAGTGACTTAAGCAGTTTAGCTATTCTGAGCATGTTTTTCACCTTCTCAACAATGGTGCGGTTCATTATCTCAACTACACCACTGTGTTGTGGGGTTCTAGGAACTGTCTTTTCATGTCTGATCCCATGGTTCAAATAATACTCTTCAAATTCCCTGGAAATTACTCACCTCCATTGTCACTTCGGAGACGCTTTAACATTTGGCCTATCTCCCTTTCCACCAGAGCATGAAATTTCTGGAAAACTTAAAATACCTGATCTTTATTTTTCAAAAGATAAACCCACAAATTTCGTAAAGCATCATTAATAAAAGTAACAAAATATTTGTTATCATCCATCGATTCAATTTCTATTTGACCACAAACATCAGAATATACCAAAACAAGTATATTCAATTTTCTTCTAGACGATGTCTGAAATGAGACTCTATGTTGCTTACCAAATAAACAATAGTCACAAGGTTTATAACTGTACCTTTGGCAAAATAAATGAGTGATTTCCTGGCAACAATCTGCAATACTTTCTCGCTCATATGACTCATTCTTTTGTGCCACGAATCTGCAGAAATCTCATTTTGTGCCGCGTTCAATTCACCTTGGCATATTTCTCCATTTGTCATGTATAATGTGCCACGAACAACTCCCTTTGCAATAACCAATGATCCCTTGCTGAGTCTCCACTTTTGATTTGTAAAGTAGTTCTCGTATCCATCTCGATCTAAAGCAATTCTCGAGATCAAGTTCATCCGCAAATCAGGTACATGTCGCACGTCCTTTATGCATCTGACATTTGTCTTGATACAAATGTCATCGATCCCCGCAATCTTTGAGTAACTTGTGTTACCCATTCTTACAATGCCAAAATTAACTGCTACATATCTACAAAAAAAGATCTCTTACCGGTGTGACATGGTAAAATGTTGTTGTGTCAACTTCTCATTCCGACTCTGGATCTTCCAAGTGCATGCATTCTTCTTCCTCATTTGTGAAAATAATAATATTATCAGTATTTTGCACCATGGCGGTTATGTTGTCATCATTCTTCTGGCTACTGGTTTCAACTTTGCCCTTGCTTGAATTTTGGCAATCTCTTTTGATGTGACCTGGTTGATCAAAATTGTAACAATTTTTGACGTTTGATTTGGATCGGTTCTTAGACTTCCCACGAGCTCCACATCTACCATAGTTGCTCGAACTCCTTTGATAACTCCTGCCTCTACCTTCTGTGATGAGAGTCTGCCCTTGATTTTTAGGATTTTTTATCATCTTCTCATTGAGTAGAAGAGCATAACCTTATCAGAAAGTACAAAAACAGTTATCATGTCTTATGGTTATCAGTCTACCTCAGTTACCAGTTATACAGTCTATTAGTTAGCAAGTTTATGGTTATTTAATACGCCAGTATTCAGTTATATGTTTACCAAATATCCAATTTTTAGTGTATGACATCTTTCAACTCAATAGTAGTCTTACCGTGCAGGATGGTTATTGCCAAATTATCGTATAAAGAAGGAAATGAGCTCAATAGCAAGATGACTTTATCTTCTTCCTTGATTTTTACTCCGAGGTTGGTGATTTGTGTGATTAGTCTGTTAAACATAGTTAAATGTGACAAAAAATTCGTACCTTCACCCATCTATAGGGCGTATAGCTGCTTTTTTAAGTACATTTTATTTGTTAGTGTTTTGGACATGTATAGCCTTTCCAACATTGTCCAAATGCCACATGCGGTGTCTTCATCAATGATATTATGTACCACATCATCTAATAAGTGCAACCTGATTGCACTAGCAGCCCTTTTCATCCAAGTCAGCCCAATCCTCAGCTTTCATGGTATCAAGCTTTTTGGCATCAACATCTAGTACCTTGTGTAATCCTTGTTGGATGAGCAGATCCCTCATCCTTCTTTGTTATATTGAGAAACCGTTATCTCCGTTAAATTTTTCTACCTCGTACTTTACTCCTGACATTTTTTTTTCTTGCCGAGTATAGTACTACTATCAGTAAATAGAACTTTTGCGAATGAGAAGAACCTGTGCTCTGATACTAGTTGTTGGGAATAAACCCTCCACAGAAATAATATCACGGTAATAAAAATAAAATAATAACATAGCACCGGGATGCGGTAATTAACAAGAATAAAAGAGTGACAATGACATCAAGATTTTTACGTGGAATACCCTTTTGAATAAGGGAAAAATCACGGTCCCGAGAAGAGCAATTAATATCACTATAGCAAGGAATTTTACACTTTGTAGGTCTGAGTAAAATACTCCAAAGATCACTATAACACTCAAAAGAAATAACCCTCTTTTGATATTTCCAATTCACTACATATCTTTCACTCTCTATTTTTCTCACAGACTATTTTTTTATGCACTATCTGCAATGCCTCACTCTTTGAAAATAATTTTATACAAAAATATTTAAAAAAATCCGAACCAACCAAATTGATATAAGTAATTTGTGTGGTTTGGTTTGGTTTTGATAAAAAAAATAAACCAATTCGACTCATGTACACCTCTAATAGACAAGTTGAAGATTAGTATATTTCATGCATCTCAAATTATTTGCGCTTTTCCTTTTGGCAGATAACTAATTTTACAGATCATTTCTAATAGACCTCCTCTCAAATTTTGTTTTGTCATACTGACCTCTCGTGTGGTTTGCGATATTACGCTTACCTCCCTTATTTTAATATTTTTTGTAACAATTCTTTTTACCGATTTTAATTAATGTAAAGCAATTATAGTCTAACCGATTTGTCCTTTCTAATGTTATAATTTTTTGGTAAATTAATTTTATGAATACCTTTAAAAAAATAATTGAATAATTAAAAAAGAAGAAATTAACTCATGATTCACTTAATCGGCTCCTTTTAAACCACTGCAAATTTGTAATTGATTCCATTATTGGAGATGAAGATTATCTTCCCCCACCCACCCACCCCACCATCCATATCCCACACAACCCTACACTGCACTTCTCTGAATCTCTCTTCCAATATATCATCATTTTTGTTCAACTCATAATCTACCAGAAAGACCAAGGAATAGTCCAAAGGATTATCGAGTTTAGAATGATTATATGGGGGAGGTTTATCCAGGGGAGGTTACCTAGTGCGCGCAAAGCACTCACTATAAAGTTGTTTACCTCGAAAATACGAGTAACAATTAAATTTAGTTTGTGGTTTTAAAGATATGTGATTTAGTTCAATACCAATTAATAATCAAGAAATATGAAGTAGAAATGAAAGAAATAAGTGACTCAAACCAATGTTACTCAGCAGTAGTGACCTCGAGCAGTAGTGACCTCGAGATGGATTAAGAGAAATAAAGTAAGAATAAATGTAAAGGACAATTCTGATGAATAGTAAGAGAGAAAAGCAGGATAGTATATTCTTGCCAATGATGAAATGATGTTACAAATGATTGGGGTCCCTTTTATATAATAGGGGTACCGTAAATAATGTATATTTATATTTATATTAAGGAATATTCTTGATACAATTGTCTAACCGCCTAGTACGAAATCATACAATCATATTCTGGGATTTGCACCAAGATCTTGGGGACGTGGCAGAAATATAGCCCATTCTATTTCAAGTCCATAACAGTACTATCTCGGGGTCGAGCATACTCGGCCTTGGCATACATTGTACTTTGATCCTCGGACATTGCATCTTGAGCTCGGATCTGATCCATCGGGCTTGAACTCGATCTTGCCGAAACTCGGTCTCAAGATGGACCCTTGAGCCTATAAATCAGAGGTATCTGATTTCGACCGTATAAAGATAGTCCCCGAGTTTCTTAGAGTAAGATGATAAGAAACGATTTGAATAGTCCCCGCGTTTCTTAGAGTAAGATGATAAGAAACGATTTGAACCTCGTTTCCTCGGAGTCTATAGTGATGATGTCATTTCCGTGATGTAGGCACTTGAAGTGACTGAAACATCCCGTCGGTTTCCTTTCCCAAAACATTAAATGCGCGCCAATACTAGTCGGCCATTAGCGTTGTCGAACCGTCATCACCTTTCTATAAATATGAGGCTACTTCTTTGAATAAAGGACTTTACTCTTTCATCACTTTTACTCTTATTCTTCTTCATTTCTTTCTCTAATCATCTGTTTCCACCGTCCCTTTAAGCGACGAAAAATGCCCAGTTCCCATAAAACACCATGTTCTGCTACCGGATGTATTCTTTAGCTTAAAATCATGGATAAAACTTCCAAAATGGTTCCCAAAAAAGATAAGGCGTCGTCTTCTTCTACCTCCCAGCCGGTCAAACTGGTGGTGCCGCCGACTCTTGAAGAAATCACCTCCGACTATTGCGTGATTAAGAAAGACTTCAATGTTGAAAATTCCCCCAATATTCATGACCGATGCGAGCATGTATCTCGATATCTTAGTTTGATATCGAAGAAGTACCTCAAAGCAATGAAGAGGGACTGCGGTTGGGGGGACGAGGTCCTAGTTCAGATCCTGAGCCCCGAGGAAAGCATTACTACCCACGTAGAGGGATTTTTAAGTGTTTACACTTACTCCTTCACACTGGGTCCCCTCGATCCGATAGTAATCTACTTTTGCAAAGCATACGAGGTCACCCTCGACTTGATTCACCCCTCTTTTTGGCACATCGTGATCATGCTGCGCTACTTTTCCAAAAAGGCCGAGAGGTTGGAATTCACCCTCAACCATCTGATTCGATTGCATCGGCCCTAGCTGTTTTGAGGGCTTGTCAAGCTGCAACGTCGAACAAAGAAAGCCTTCTTTTCTAGTAACAATAAAGCCAAAGATCGAGGCTGGATGAGTCGGTTCATCAGAGTAAGGACTTCGGATGTCATCCCTAGGGATAAAATGCCATTCCCGAAGAGATAGAACTTTAATCGTAAGTGGAGTTCTTCTTCCCAGTATCTATTCATATTCAGCGTTCGTGTCTCATAATGGCTTTACCCTTTCTGCAGCCACTGCCTGGGCGCCTCACGTGGTCCCCGACCTCGAGGACTGGGTCCGAAAGTTAGATGCTACCTCCTTCTACGATAAGCGCAAATGGCGTGGATTATCGAGAGGCAAATGAGAGGCAAAACATCATGGTACATTCTCTTCCAAAGTTTCATATATTTTTCATTTGTTGGTGGCGTCAACTTATTCATGTTTATTCGTGTAAGCTTCGGAGATGTATCCGAAATGAGGCCAGCTCCGCCCGAGGAAAAGACTGCATCCTCGACCCCGAAATCAAGGAAAGACAATAAAATAAAGAGGGCTTCAAAGCCCGAAGATTCCCAAGATGAGGCGGCACCTGCCCGGAAGCCGAGGAGAAGACTCATTCATGTGGACTTGGATTCAGCCATTCAACACCTGGAAGATGAAGAGAACGATGGAGAAGAATCGGTGCTAGTACCTCGAACTAGAAAACTAATCAAAGTCGGCAATGCCTCCGAACCTGATGCATTGCCACTCGATGAAGGAACTCCGAAGAGAGACTTGGGAAAATCCCTCGAGTCCCTCGAGATTGAGATCATACCTCCTTCTTCAACAAATACACCGAAGGGGACAAGTGCTAAGAGGGCCAAAACTAGCTAGAGCACCCCGAGTGAGGAGCTTGGGTCCATGACAATGGGTCACTCACTTTCTCTTCCAGCTTACTCCGAGGAGACAATAAAGGATGCTCGGGCTTTGCAAACACCTGATACGAGCAAGGTCCTCGAAGAACACCCTTTCGAGACTGTTTCACTGGAGTTGATGATGTTGCTGATCTTAACGATGCATCCACCCTTTTCGAAGAGGCTCAACATCTCCTTTCTCAAGAAAATGCTAACTTTCATTATTGTAACATGATATTCCCTTCCTTTCCTTTGAGTGATACGTCTTCATTTCATGTATAGGCCATCGTCAAGTTTAGAGCTGAGCTGAGCCAATGTGAGGCCGATCTTGGGAGGGTTTCAGGTGAAGAGAAGGCCCTGAGGCTCCTCATGGCTAGAAGGAGGAAAAGCTTAAGGACCTTCGGGTTGAGTTGGCCAAAGCTCGAAAAAATGAGACCGGGCTGGATGAGCAGGTAACTATGATATTAACAGAGTATGATCTACTTAGCCTTACTTCGGAGGCTAATAATCCGATGTCTTAGCTGCAGCAGAAGTTGGAGATGATTGGGTAGCTTCGGAGCCAGGTTAATAAAGTTAAGGCTGACTACCATAGGTGGAAAAAGAACATGGATTAGCTCGTCACCGATAAGGAACCTGTTACAGCCCAACTGACCTCGGCTGAAATTCAACTCCGAGGCATTAAAGCAAAGGGTCTGGCCCAGGCCAGGAAAATCAAGGAGTTAAAGGTAGAGCTTGCTAGAGCCTATGCTAAAGCTGCACAAGCTAAGACTGAAGTTGAGAAGACGAAGGCCACGACTGACAATACCATAACCCTGTACTTCGGCTTTTCAAGCAGAGCTGAGGGAGACCTCTAACTGGGAAAAATAGACTAATGATTTGGCCAAGAGTCAAGCCCGGAGGGAGACTCTCGAAGAAATCCACGCCCGAGGGTTCGACCTAAGTGAAAAGATAGCTGAAGCAAAGGCGCGGGAAGCCGATGCCAGGTTTCTTTTCTCTTCTGATGACGAAGATGCTGTGAGCGGCTCCGAGGATGGGGAAGGTGAGGAAGATGTTCCCGAGGAAGAGGAGGCTCTCAAAGATAGAGCTGCCGAGGGTACGGTTCCCGAGGAAGCTACTTTCGGGGACGTAACCCCAAAATAGATTAGGTTCTCTTTTTTCTTCTTTCATTAAGGGCCCTTTGTGGTTGTTGTAAATATATTTTGTAAAACATCCCTCATGCATATAAAGTACACTTTTGCTCTATCCTCGACTTGTGTTGAGTTTTATTTTGTTCTTATTTATGGAAGATTTCGATTGTACAACTCAAATAATCAGTCCGAGTATTTGTTTGGACTTAGAACATAATAAACCCTTAGGTTTTTATCGATCAATATAATACCCCTTAAGATTTCATTAATCCTCGAGCTAAGCTTAAATTGATTTGATGTGAGCTCGGAATATCGGGACTCTTGTGTCTGAATTGAGTGAGAGTAAGGTCTCGAACTCTATAATTTTGGCCCTTAGACTTTTTTAGATTGGCCCTTAGGTTCTTTTATATCGGCCCTTAGGCTGTTTAAGTTGGGCCAATTCGTCCTCTAGAATGGCTACATAATTTTTCCCTCTTTTCGGCTAAAAGACTTAGTGAAAATTTGATCAATGCCTTAGCATGCGTTTATCGTACCCATTGGGTTTTTCGAAGGTTCGACAAATCGGAACCTTATTAGTAATTTATTTGTGTAAATGTAATCGAATACCTCTTGAGGTTTTTTCGAAGGCAGATGTCATCGAAGCCTTTAAATTATTCGAGGGCTGAATTTATCGAAGCCCTTTATACTTTACTTTTGCCAAGGGTAGCCTGATTTAACCAATTTTTACAAAATGTTTGAAGGCCTTTAATTTATAGTAAAAGTCGGACATCTCCGAGTCGCATTATTTCGGCCGTAGACTTTTATATGACCGTAGTCTTTAATATGACCATAGTCTTTAGCATGACTGTAGCCTTTAATATGGTCGCAGCCTTCGGGTATGTCTCTTCGACTTGCTTCCCGATAACCTTTCGAACTTTTTCGAAAGGTTAGTCCCCGAGTATGTTGGCCTTGGCCTTTATATTGAGGGGATGCCTCTTTGAGGTCTTATGAGTCCAAGTTTTTGGTGGTTCAGATACATTGATTTTCAATGACAGTCCCCGAGTATTCGAGGGTACGTTTGTGCTTTGGATCTTGAGTCGTTTCCCGTAGGATTATAAGTGTAGAGCTCGTATAATAGTAGACTTTTTTTGAGACACAAAATGTTTTTGATATAAACATAATGCTTCTTCAAATAACTAATACATGCGTACATGTTTTGCCGTCGGGGCTTGACTATTCTATATGGGCATGGTTCATCCAACCGTTTGGACCATTACAAAGTTTTCCTATCAAGTCCCTCTTAGGCGTGAAATATTTTCCTCGAAAGTATGACCTCCGAGGGTGATGCCCCCAATATTCGAGGTTGATTGAAAAAGAAGCCTTGGATACTGTTGAGTTCTCCTTAGGTAGCATATAGTTGTTGCCTCGTTAAAAACCTTGCCGGTAAAACCCATTTGGGACAAAATTCGATCTAAGAAAAAAAAAGTGCAACATATGCTTTAAAACCTAAGGCCTTCGTGTAAAAAGGTGCCTTCGATAGCTTCGACCGAACACTTTCAATAAGTTAGTTCCAAATTTGAATGGATAGAAAAAGATACATTCATACCTTAGCAATAGTATCATTTGAGTAACGATACATTCCAATTGTTCGGCAGTTGTTCACCTTCCATTGTGCTAAGTTTGTAAGATCCTTTACCGACAACTCCGAGGGCTCGGTACGGTCTTTCCCAATTCGGGCCTAGTTTCCCTTCATTTGGGTCTTGAGTGTTAAGGGTAACTTTTTGTAGAACTAAATCCTCGATTCCGAAGTGTCGAAGGTTGGTCCTCCAATTGTAGTATATTTCTATCCTTTGCTTCTGCGCGACTATCCGAACAAGCACTGCTTCTCGTTTTTCATCTAGTAGCCCCAGGCTAGTATTCATGGCCTCGTGATTCGACTCCTCCAATGCATGTTGAAACCTAGCATTGGGTTCTCCGACTTCGACAAGGATGAGGTCCTCGGAGCCATATACTAGAGAGAGAGTGGCCCTCATGCTGGACTTTGATGTTGTTTGATATGCCAAAGGACCTTAGGTAGGACCTCTCTCCATTTCCCTTTTGCATCGTCTAATCTCTTCTTCAAATTTTGAACGATAGTTTTATTTGTGGACTCGGCCTGTCTATTTCTAGTTGGGTGGTATCGATAAAATCCTCTTTATTTTATGTGCTTCGAGGAACTCTGTCACCTTGCTGCAGATGAATTGTTTTCCATTGTCACAAACAATCTCGATAGGTATCCCGAATCGACATATGATGTAGTCCCAGATGAAGTCAATAACTTCTTTTTCTCGGACCTTCTCGAAGGACTGCACTTCCACCCACTTAGAAAAATAATCAGTCATAAATAAAATAAACTTAGCTTTACTTGGAGCTGTTGGTAGGGGTCCGACTATGTCCATTCCCTATTTCATGAAAGGCCATGAGATATGACCGAATGGAGTTGTTCTCCGGGCTGATGGATCATCGATGCAAATCATTGGCACTTATCACATTTTTTGACAAATTCCTTAGTATCTTTTTCCATACTGTCCTAGTAATATCCTGCTCTGATAATTTTGCGAATCAAAGACTCGGTGCCGAAGTGATTCCCACAAGTGCCTTCGTGGATTTCTCGTAGAACATAATAGGTGTCCGCCAGCCCCAAACATACCGCCAATGGCCCATCGAATGTTCTTCGGTACAATGTTCCGTCTTCATTTATTGCAAGTCTAGCAGCCTTGGTCCATAGTGACCTCGATTCTTTATGGTCCGATGGGAGTTTTCCATTCTTCAAATAGTCGATATACTTATTCCTCTAGTCCCACGTCAAACTTGTTGAATTTATCTCAGCATGACCCTCTTCAACCACAGACCTTGATAACTGGACGACAGTCCCCGGGACGATGTCACCTTCTTTGACCGAGGATCCCAGATTAGCAAGTGCGTCGGCCTCACTATTTTGTTCTCGAGGCACATGATCCAGAGTCCACTCCTTAAAACGGCCTAAAGTTACCTGCAACTTATCCAAGTACCGTTGCATTCTATCCGCTCGAACTTCAAAAGTTTTGTTTACTTGGTTTACTACTAATAGAGAATCGCACTTGGCTTCGACGATTTCTGCTCCCAGGCTTTTAGCTAGCTCAAGACTTGCAATCATGACCTCATACTCAGCCTCATTGTTAGTCAATCTAAAAGTTTTGATAGATTGTCTGATGGTACCACCCGTAGGTGGTTTTAATACAATGCCAAGCCCAGACCCCTTCATATTCAAGGCACCATCTGTGAAAAGGGTCCATACCCCTGATGATGTACCCGAACTTAGCAGGAGTTCTTTCTCTACTTCGGGTACGAGGGTTGGCATAAAATCAGCCACGAAGTCAGCTAGGATTTGAGACTTGATGGTCATTCGGGGTTGATACTCGATATTGTACCCACTAAGTTCAACGGCCCATTTGGCCAATCGGCCCGATAGCTCGGGCTTATGCAAAAACATTTCGAAGGGGGTAAGTGGTTAATACACATATAGGATGACATTATGAATATGGTTTTAGCTTTCTAGATGCGTTTATCAATGCAAGTGCTAATTTTTCTAAGTGAGGGTACCTAGTCTCAGCATCTCATAGAGTTCGGCTTATGTAATAAACAAGGAATTCATACCTTGCTCTTCTCGAACTAGTACCCCACTTACCGCTATCTCGGACACTGCCAAGTATAGGTAAAGTTTTTCATCTACCTTCGGGGTGCAACAAAGTCGGGCTCAACAGATATCGCTTTAATTCTTCTAAGGCTTGCTGACATTTCGGGGTCCATGCGAAATATTTTTTCTTTTTGAGCAAGGAAAAGAATCGGTGACTCCGATTCGATGACCTCCAAATGAATCGACCCAAAGCAGTTATTCGCCTTGTTAGCCTTTGCATGGACTTCACACTATCCACGATCGTGATATCCTCGATAGCCTTGATCTTATTGGGGTTGTTTTTGATACCCCAATTTGACACCATGAAGCCGAGGAACTTACCCGAGCCAACTCCGAAGGCACATTTCTCCGGGTTAAGCTTCATGTTGTATTTCCTCAAAATTTAATTGTTTCCTTCAAATGAACTAAATGGTACTTTGAGCGTAGGGACTTAACTAACATATCATCCATATAGACTTCCATTGTTTTATGTATTTGTTCTTCAAACATTTTGTTAACTAAGCGTTGGTATGTAGCACCCGCATTTTTTAGCCCGAAGGGCATGTAATAAACGAAGTCTTTTCCTAGTCCACTAGGTTCATCTGAATTTGATTGTACTCGGAGTAGGTATCGAGGAAAGTTAGGGTCTCGTGGCCAGTCGTGGTATCGATCATACGATCGATGTTTGGCAATGGGAAAGAATCTCTCGGACATGCTTTGTTCAAGTTCTTATAATCTACGCACATTCTAAGTTTGTTTCCTTTTTTAGGAACTACAACTACGTTGGCTAACCACTCGGGGTACTTTAATTCCCGAATAGATCCTATTTTAAGAAGTTTGGTAACCTCGCCTTTTATGAAAGCATGCTTTACCTCGGACTAAGGCCTCCTTTTTTGCTTCACTGATTTGAACCTGGGGTTGGTGCTTAGCCGATGTGTGGTGATTTCCGATGGAATCCCTAGCATATCTAAATGGGACCAAGCAAAGCAATCCATATTATCAATAAGAAATTGAATGAGTTTTTTTCCTGAGTTTGGAGGTCAATCCCGTTCCCAGGTATACCTTTCTCTCGGGCAATTATTCGACCTGCTCTAGTTCCTCGACAGTTGACTTGGTTGCATCGGACTCTTCGGGAACGACGAAGGTTCGAGGAGTAAGGAAATCCTCCTCTTCGTCTTCGATTACCTGTTGCTCCAACTCCTCGAGGCTGGGGGTTGTGATTGCTATTTAGGTGCCTGCTTACCTTTGGTGCTCGATTTCTCCGAGGTCAAAAGCTCTAGTATTGGCACCACTTCCTCGATTGCAATCATATCTTTTGCAGCATGTTTCTCTCCGTATAATGTTTTCACTCCATCTTCTATCGGGAATTTCATCATCTGGTGAAGAGTTAAAGGTACTGCCCTCATATTATGTATCAATGGTCTCCCGAGGAGTGCATTATACCTTATGTCACCTTCGATGACATGGAATTTAGTATCTTATATGGTCCCAACCACGTTTACTCGCAAAATAATCTCTCTCTTTGTTGTTTCGCTTGCCATGTTGAAGCCATTTAGGACCCGGGATGCAGGTATGATCTGATCTTGTAGGCCGATTTGTTCCACGATCTCGAGCTAATTATGTTCATTGAGCTACCTGGATCCACTAAAACACGTTTAACTTGAATTTTATTTAAAAGGATAGAGATTACCTGGGCGTCATTGTGAGGTTGGAATATGCCTTCTGCTTCTTTATCACAGAATGATAAGACGTCCTCGGGTACATAGCTCCGAGTCCGTTTTTCTCATGTGATCAACACCTTGGTGCCTTTGAACACAAGTTTTTGTGGGATATCGGCACCGCCAACGATCATGTGGATAACATGTTGTGGTTCTTCTTGCTCATTTTTTCTTGCATCTCTCTCTCTCTCTCCCTGAAGTGATTTTTGGCTCGATCACTAAGGAATTCTCGAAGGTGACCCTCGTTGAATAACCGAGCCACTTCGTCCCTTAGTTGCCTGCAATCTTCTATTCTATGACCATGTGTACCATGATTCTTGCACATCAAGTTCGGGTTCCTTTGAGAAGGGTAGGTTTGTATAGGCCTAGGCCACTTGGTGTCTTTGATTCTCCCAATAGCTGACACAATCCCTGATGCATCTATGCTGAAGTTATACTTTGATAGTCGAGGTGCCTCTGCGGGGTCGATATGTTTATCGAACCCTCTCTTACTCGCGAGTCCCCGAGAACTTTTGACCTGTATCATTTTTCCGATCGTTTCGAGGCGCGTTAAGTCTCGGTCCATTGTTCCTCTGATCGACATATGGTTGATACCATTTTTGTTGAATCTCGATTCCCGATCTGCGTCCCTCGGAGGTTTGGATGCGAATCTGTTAGGATGAACTGAACTCAAGGGGGCTCCCAACTAGTCGTCCTCGACCCTGATTTTTGATTGGTAATGATTGTGCACATCTGACCATGTCACAGCTGGATATTCGATCAAGTTCTGCTTTAACTGTCGAGATGCAATCGAACTCTGCTCGTTCAAGCCCTACATAAAGGCCTGTATTTCCCAGTCATCGGAGACCGGCGGTAATTCCATTCTCTCCATCTGAAACCTGGACACGAACTCCTTTAACATCTCGTCGTTCCTTTATTTTATCTTGAAGACATCCGATTTTCTCGTGGCCACCTTTATGGCCCCGACATGTGCTTTCACGAAGGCATCTGCTAACATAACAAACGTGTCAATAGAGTTAGGAGCTAAGTTGTGATACCAAATCATAGCTACTTTTGACAACGTTTCTCAAAAAAATTTCAACAAGACCAATTCGATCTCATTGTCATTCAAATCATTTCCTTTGATTCTGCAAGTGTATAAACTAATATGCTCATTGTGGTCGGTTGTTCCGTTATATTTGGGTGTATCGGGCATGCGAATTTTTTTAGGAATGGGCATCGGAGCCACGCTTTGAGGGAATGGTTTTTGTATAAACTTTTTGGCGTCTAAACCTTTCAAAATTGGAGGTGCCCCTGGTATTTGGTCAACACAGGAGTTATAAGTTTCCATCTTTTTGTCATTGTCTTCAATTTTCTTTTCTCCGGACTTGATCCTCTTAGTGAGCTCTTCAAGCATTCTCATAATTGTAGGGTCAGTCCCCGAGCCGCTTTCATCTGGCCTTTCTAGCGCCGGATCAATACGTCGAGAGTTTACTGGTTCGGTTGTATTCAGAGTTTTATTCTGACTCTGAAGTTGAGCGATGGCGATTTGCTGAGCTTGCAGCATCTCAAATATCACTTGGAGGCTGATTCCCCCATATCCCATTCCTTGTGTTCTTTGGCCACCAGACAGAGCTTCCCTGCGTATATTTCCTTCGGGGTCCGCGCCTAGATCTGCATTCAAAGCAATGTGCGAACTAACATCAACTGGTTCCACATTTGGTACTTGTAAGCACGTGATTTTTGCTTTACGGACAATCGCTCCAAAAGAAAATAAAAATAGTGACAAATGGTTTCGCTGTACAATTTTTCGATCTGTCCGTGACATGTGTTTGTGGGTCTGTCCATTTTGCATCTAGTCATTATCAAACGAAAATACAAAAAAAAATATATATATATATAAAGTATATGTGTCGTTAAAAGAAAATTCAAAAATATGAATATATGTGCGTCGTTCGTTCTAGGTTGTGGTTTAACTTACTTAAATATTTTGTGATAATTATGTGGAAATGTCACAGTGTTGTTGATTTTAATTTCACTATTTTATTTATTATTATTAAAAGAAAAAAAGAAAAAAAAAAGAAGAAAAGTAAAAGAGTGAGGGAAAACCGGTTTGGGCCCAAAAGAAATGAAATAAAACAGGCCCAAACCAGCACTCTGATCCAGTCCAAAACAAGCCTGCCCAAACACGGACTCAAACGACGCCGTATCGGCATCCCTACCAAAGCCGTTGATCTGATTCAAACGAACGGTCCAGATCAAGCTGTTCAACTCGCCTCAACGACGTCGTTTCAGGCAAGATGATCTAAGCCGTCCAACCCCATTGATCCAACGGATCCAGGCCCTCCTCTAAACCCGTCAACATGGCCCGATCCATGCCCTTTACCCGGTCTCACCCACCATCACGCCCAAACGACACCGTCTTTCCTAAGTGGATGGATCCTGGCCATAGATCTCACTTGATCCAACGGCCAGGATCTAAATCCTCAATACATATATAAGTTCTCCATTACACCCCACGCCCCCCAAACCAAACCCCACCTTCCCCACTGTACACCCTCGTCCTAAACACAGCCCCTTCTCATCCTCGAACCCTAGCAGCCGCCCCAGTATCCCTCGCCATTAAAACCGGCGGCATGGACGCCGGTGGCCACCTCCTGAACACCCTAGGACCACCTCACTGTCCTGAACACAAATCCACTAACCACGAGCCTCGAATCACTTCCGTTCGTCTCGAATCTTCATTTGAAGATTTGAGTCGAACCCGGATCTATGCCAAACCATCCCATCTTCATACCAGACACTCCCCTGACCTTCCTCGTGACAAAACCAAGCTTGGTTTGGTCCGAATCTACCCACAACTCCTAAAAATCCAGATCTGGAAATCCAGAACTTGAAACACATGCACCTGGGGAACCCGGCCAGTTTTGACATGGGTTTGAGGTCTAATAGACCTTAATCAAGGTGTTCTCATGTGAGAACACCCTGATTAAAGTTTGTTCGGCCTCAAAAATTTGAAGTTGAATCAGATTTGGGTCTGTTTGATTTAAACATTTTGGTAAGTTTTCCTTTCTTTTGTTTTATTTCTAAATAAGTTGTCAGCATATCTCTTTGTGTTTGGTTGTTATTTTGTTATTTTTTTGGATTTCTTTCATCTCTGTAAAGACCTTTTATTTGGTCAATTGTTTTCTGTGTATGATTTGAATGTATTCTGTGATGAACATGTTCGATTAGATTAGTCGTCAAATGAATAAACTTATATAGGTTCCCAGTAATTGAACACAAAATTGTCTGATGCCCTTTAAGTCCCTGAACATATTGTTTATGTGAGCGACTGATTATTACCTGCTATAATTAGTATAGTCGACTCGATAAATGTCGTTGATTAGTTTCTATAACTAATGAATCAAACGAGCTAATAATGTCGCATGACTAATTGATACTTTGCCACTGATTGAAGGCCCCAGCATTGTTTGAAATAGTTTGTTTGCATTGAAAAATGACTGAAAGGTTCAGTCTAGGCAGTCCTGAATTTGAACTTTCATCAGTTCAAAAATGCCCTGATGCTGCAAAGGGTCAAGACAGTGATAACCAGGGTTTAACAGGGGTAGTCTGGGGTTTGCAAAGAACAAAAATGATTAGTTTAAATGAGCTGACAAGTAGGGTACTAATTTGGGATTAAATTAATGCCAATGGGGAACAAGACATAAGAGTATGGGACTTAAATTGAATAAAAAATGATGCCCATAACTCCTGATTAAACAAAACCAGGCGTGGGAATAAAGGGGGCTGACACCAAAAGATGCTTAGGCATGGGCTTTAAAGAGTATGGGCAGGCTACAAGTTGCAGCAAAAAAGGCAGCTTAACTGCACTGGTTTTCGGCTTATAAATAAGCCATTTTGATAACTTAAACAGGGCTGGACTTTTGAGTCTTCAGAAAGAAAAAAAAAACTTTAGTCTGAAGAGAGGTCTAGTGAGTCCCAAATCACAATAGCGTAAACACAAGGTAGTTTCCAATAGACATTGTAACCAAACACTGCCTGAAAGTTGTACAAGAGTGCATATTGGTCAAAGCTGTCTTGGCCAAGTTCTGTTGCTTGCATTGGCTGAGTTGGTTGTTGGTTGTTGAACTGTTAGTTTTACTGCATTTGAACCCTCAGTTACTACTGTTATTTCCTTACTCTTTCCTGGGATTGCTGGCTCGGTTTCGACTATCTGCTAGTCCTTGTATTCTGGGAGATATTGTTGGTTGTCTGTGGCTGTGGAAAACACTTGGTTCAGTTGGTTGTTGCTGTGTTGTTGCTGTGTATCTGTTGTTGCTGTGTTTACTGCATACTGCCCAGCTGACCATTCCTTCCTTCTTTGTCCTCCATACCAGGTACACAATTAATACCACAAATGTAACTGAAAGTTTGAGCATGAATGCAAAAGAGAGGACCTGCAGATTGTTTTTTTATATATGTACATGAACTGTTACTCTGAATGTCATGAAATAGTTACATTTTTGTTTGGACAATAGAAGCAGCCTACATACTAAGCATATCAATGTAGGTTAACGAATGCTAGCCTTGTATGTATACTGCTAGGTGAAAATATGCCCAGTGTAATAAGTTGTATTTCAGACTTAGTCTGATGGTGTAGTATATTCTCTAATGTAGGCCAAATAGGAAAGCTATCCGTTTTAGTTAAAGTTCTTTCTCCTTTTGCCATATTGTCACATAAATTGATAAACTCATTTCACAAAACAAAGAATCAGTTCAGGGCCTCAACCTCATGAAGGTCGAGCCCAAATTGAAGCAAACCAAGTAGGCCCGCGTAGAACAGGCAGAGGCCCAGGTCTGGCCTATCACGCATGGGCTGGATTTGGGCCTATAATTGTTTGTTCGGCTGACTGTACATACAACCTCATTTCTGAAATTTTTTTAGCTTTTCTGAATGTCATTACAAACAACTTGCAAGCATTTAATTAATTAGGACTATCTACTATTTTCAATTGATAAAGACAAACACGACGAGAAACGTAGGTGTTATAGGATATCCTTTTAAAAAAAATAATAAAAAAAAAAGAACGAGATGAGCCTCGATGAAAATAAACAAAACGCACAGACGCGGGGCCCTTGTTTAAATGTGTATTATCAAAGCATCTAGGTTCCAGGACGGGTTGTTTAGCAAATCTCACAACTCTCCTAAAAATAACAATACGTTAGACTCTTTAGGACGCGCCTTAATAAATCTTACCTTCTTAAACTCGGGTGCGCATTTATGTGACCCAAATCCAATTCTCAACGGAGTCGAAATGTGTTTCTAATCACGGGTACATTGATTGTGACGTGGTTCGAGATGCGTGTCCATGACGTTGCAATTTCATTTTTAAAAAAAAATTGAGATGAGCCTCGCCAAATAAAAAATGTACACAGCTACGGGGCCCTCCAACTGTATATATATTAAAACACTTAGAATTCGGGACAGGTCGTTTAGCGAACTTTTCGGCCTTACCCAAAACAACAAATACGCTAGTTGCTTTAGGCACGTCTTAATAATTTACTCTCCTTAATTCGGGTGCACATTTATGTGACCCAAATCCAAATCTCAGCCGAGTCAAAATATGTCAACAATCACGGGTGCATTGATGCAACGTGATTCAAGATATGTTTTCACAACGTTGCAATTCTTGATAAAAACAGTAAATGATAAAAGCGGTTAAAAGTTAAATTTTGCACATAAGTTCACACTTGTATAAGATCAGATAATCAAGCCGAATATAACAGTGGAGCGACCGTGCTAGAACCACGGAACTCGGGAATGCCTAACACCTTCTCCCGGGTTAACAGAATTCCTTATCCGGATTTCTGGTACGCAGACCATGATATAGAGTCATTCTTTTCCTCGATTCGGGATTAAAATTGGTGACTTGGGACACCCTAAATCTCCCAAGTGGCGACTCTGAAATAATTAAACCAATCCCGTTTCGATTGTCCTTTAATTGGAAAAAACTCCCCCTGCGCCCCTCGGGCGCGGCAAAAGGAGGTGTGACAGCTCTGGCGACTCTGCTGGGGAACTATAACCCAGAACCACTGGTTCAGGGTTAAGAATTCGAGCTTAGAATAATTGTTATTATTTGGCTTTATTTATTATCTGATTATTACATGTCCTGAGCCTAATGTGCTAAATGCTGCTTTTACCGCTTTGATATTATTTGAACTGTATATAAACTGTGCCGAAACCTTTCTCTTCTTACCTCCGGGGATGTGCTCACTGGTTGAGACTCCCTATTCTGTTAGTGTCATACCCTAAATAAAAGAGGTTCGGAAAGTTTCTAAGCCGGCTGGCCTTTTGGTTCCCGGAAAGGAGCTCCTTCCTCAACTCGAGTTGTCCGCTCGGGTACACTGTCTAGAACACCGACCCAGGTTTTGAACATAGAATAACGTGACTTCATGCCGGATCCCTAGTAGGAACGCTTATTTGCATCATGTTGCATATGACTTAGGGGACTCAACACAGGGGTTGGGTCCGTCTAGGACTAGCAACCTGATATGAAAAGGCCATTCTGACGCATCCTATTGTTTTCCGTGCATTTATTTGTCTCATGCCCGCATGCTGACCGGTGTTTGAATATTTGGAATATTGTGAAAAAAAGGGAAATAACGGTTAGGAATTGATTGTTTACTGTCAAAACTCTGCCAAAATTTTGAAAAAAGAAGTCGTTGTTCGGTTTTTCAAAAAAAAAAAAAAATATCAATAGAAATATAGAGTTTGTCTTGTCATAAAAATCAAAAAAAAAAGATCTTATTTTTAAAATGGTTTTTTATTTTTTATGAAAATAATAATAAAAAAGAGTCTTGTGTTGTCTTTACTTTTATTATTTGTTGCAAATATATGTATATATATATATATATATGAAAAATTCAAAAGTTTTGCTTTACTTCAAAATGTATATATATCCTTATTTGTGGCAAAAGTATTTGTCTTGCTAAAGGTCTAGAAAAGTCCTTTCAGGCTCCCAGTTTTCGAAACAAAAATCCAAAATATTTTCCGTTATTGACTTCTTTAGAAAGTTTTTATATATATATATACGAAAATTCAAAATTCACAAAAAATCGCATATATTTTTGTTTTTATCAGGATAAGTGTCGTTTGTTAAAATCTTATTAATAAATGTGCAGAATGAGCACGATTCCGAATGAACCCTTTTCAATCATGAATAAAATTCCCCTCCAATTGCGGCTCTGGTGGAATGATTTGGGCAAAGAGGGGCATGACGAAATCAAGAAGTATCTGAAAGGCCTCACGAGTTTGTTGGATATCAGGCCACGAGGAGATATCATAAGGGCACTAGTCCCCCACTGGGATCCTGCGCACAATGTCTTCCGTTTCTCAGATTTTGAACTTACCCCAACTTTAGAAGAAATAGCAGGGTATATCGGCAGCACTGAGACTCCTTTGAGGCACAAATATCTGATTGCTCCAAGAGCTATAGCAGTACACCGGTTCCTGGACTCCTTAAAGATAGTCAGAACAATTCATAACCCTGACTTGGCAAAAGGTTTTTGCAGCATGAGTTTCATATATCAATGATATGGTCACATAGGAGGATTCGACAAGCCAGAAAACCAGTTGTGCAGCAAAGGTAATCGCCAAAAGTGGGAAGAACATAGACGAATTGCTTTCATGATAACTTTCTTAGGACTACTAGTATTCCCAAGAAAAGATGGGAATATTGACATAAAGATAGCAGGGGTCGTCAGTACGTTGCTCACACGGAGTGATAGTACGTTGGCGCCCATGATAGTATCTGATATATTCCGGGCACTCACTTCTTGCAAAGCCGGAGGAAGCTTTTTCGAGGGTTGCAATTTGTTGTTGCAAATGTGGATGATCGAACACCTATGTCACCGAGCCCAGTTTCTGAGCCATGGATCCGCTGGAAAGACCTGCATAGAGGAGTTCTATACCAGAGTTGATGAAACCTACCTACCAGAAGGAGTTATAGCATGGACCTCATATTTCCATACCCTCAACGCCAGTCAAATACAGTGGGCGCTAGGGTGGCTACCGATCGACGAAGTCATATACATGCCAGCAGCCAGGCCCCATTTTCTCTTAATGGGACTTAAAAGTATTCAACCATACGCGCCGCATCGGGTTTTAAGGCAACTTGGGAGGTATCAGATAGTGCCGAAAGACGAGGATCTGAGCATCCAGGTAATCGAGATCAGTCCCGACGGCCAGTTTCCTGAAGCAAGGGTTCGTCAAATTTGGAGCCAATGTCAATACTTAGAAGCAAATACTTGTGTAATGAATCGGGCAAAAGGGGAAGTTTCGCCCGGGTATCAGGCCTGGTACAAAGGGGAGACATCATCTGGAAGACCGACCAAAAGACCTCACCTGCAAGAATTTGCCAAATCTTCACAAGAACAGTGGGGCTGGTTGGCTAAAGAGCAGGAATATCTTGTCAAAGCAGGCAAACTGAAGCAACAAGTTCAGGATATGAAGTTTGAGTGCCAATTACAGTCTGTTGCCCACAAGGGAGAAAAGAACAAGTTAATCAGAGAAGGCGAGATCCTCAAAGCTCAGATCCGGAGAATGAAAAAAGAGGCTAATAGCCAGCTAGGAAGCCGGGCAGATAAAAGATTGATAGCAGGGTTAAAAGATCAGGTTGCGGAATGCCAGGAAGATTTGGAAAAAGCCAGGGCCAGCACAGCAAAATTGCGAACCAAGTGGGCAAAGGGTGCGATGGCTCGGAGGCAGCGCCTGCAACAAGTCATAAGGGAGTATGAACTGAGCATCGGGACATTAAGGGAAACGAATGCCTCTCTTCGAGAAAGGATCCTCAAGCAAACACGAAATGCCCAAGCCGACAGAAGGCAATATTACGATGCAATGACCAGAATGGAAAGGCAAATGGAGATGTTCCAGGATCAGCTTGCCAACAATGCGCAAACACTGGGATTGAAGAACCAACAGATAAGGCATTTGTTCACAGAAAGGGACAACATCCGGGGAAGGATTGATGAAATAGGGCATTACATCTACATGAAATGCTTGGCATATGAGCGAACACCTCGGAAGACCCTCCTTGTTTCCATCATGGGCTGCGTCCGCCGGATTATGAACGAGTTGAAGAGTTTGCAAAGAGACCTTACACCTAGAGCCGCGAAAAGACCGGATGATGCCTCGAGGCCCCTTAAATTGGAGAATTAGTTTTGGTCAAGTCCTGTTTATTTGGCTTTGGTTGTTTTTCCATATGTTGTTTTCTTTTTCGTTAAACCGAGTTTAAAACCGTGGAGTCTGTACTATTGCTATTCCTTGCTTGATGTAATTTGTAATAGTAAAATTTTGAGAATGAATTCAATGATTTCACAAGAATTGTGTGTTTCTTTACTTTAAGGCAGAACTACGCCTGGTCTGATTCACGCGGGGACGTGATACGTAGGCAATCCCCATAAGATTCGACCGCTTTTAATAAATAAAAATAAAAATACAAAATAAAACACAGGGTTTCCCAAAGTACTTTAAAAAAAAGGGATGAATGAGCAAACCGGGATGACGTATGTTGTTTGAGGCAAAGCATGTAGAAACGATTAACTGCCTAGGTGCATTGCATCCTCTATGTGTTATGATCAAATCTGTTAAGCTCTAACACTAACAAAGTTTGTTGTTGTCTGATACCAGACAGTTAGTTGTTAAAGAATTCTGGCAACACATTCATACCAAACCAGATCCAAAGGACCAGTAGCAACAAGCATGACTCTTCAGAGAATAGTAATGAGGAAGAAAGGCTGATGAGCCAGTTGCTAAAAGAGGCAATGGAAAAGATTGAAAGGATGGGACTAGAGATGCATGCAATGCAGCTAGCCCTGGCCAAAACGCAAAAGAGCCCTGAGACACTGGGACACGTGCCGGAGTACCCTCACTCTGGCCCTTCCACAAGCCGCCCAAATCCCCTCTATCATCAAGAAAGAAGCCCTCATGATTCCCAAGCTCCACCACCCCATCAACCTCTCCCAACACCCAATATCCCCATTTTTGTGGGACCTGCATCAGCCCCTTTGCAGCGAACGACCAGTGAGCCATTGTTTCAGGCTCACGATACACAATACTATCCCCCTGAGCCTACATTCCACGCACCGGAACCACAGGCTTACAATCCCCATTTAGAAATACCGGCAGAGGTTGAGAAGCCGGTTAAGGCCCCTGAACAGGATGAAGTGTTAAGAAAGTTCAAAAGCCTGGAGCAGTCCTTCAGGAACTTGCACGGGTTGGGCAATCAAGTCAGCGTGGCATACAAAGATCTGTGCCCTTTCCCAGATGTCCAACTCCCGGCTGGGTTCAAGATGCCCAAGTTTGATTTATATGAAGGGCACGGTGATCCCATGGCACATTTGCGGGGATTCTGTAGCAAAATGAGAGGGGCAGGAGGCAAGGATGAGCTTTTGATAGCTTATTTCGGCCAAAGTCTGAGCGGATCTGCACTGGAATGGTATACTAGGCAGGATTTCAGCAGGTGGTACACGTGGGATGACCTGGCGCAGGCTTTTGCAGGTCATTTCCAGTACAATCTGGAGATAGTTCCTGACCGTCTCACGTTACTGAGAACTGGGAAGAAACCCGGGGAAAGTTTCCGCGAGTTCGGGTTCCGCTGGAGAGAACAAGCAGCTAGGGTCGATCCTCCCATGAGAGAGGGAGAGATGGTAGACTACTTTTTGCAGACATTGGATCCAACCTACTTTGGTCACTTGGTGACAACGGTTGGAAAATCTTTCAACGAGGTGGTCAAAATAGGGGTCATGATAGAAGAAGGTTTGAGGTCGGACAAGATCTTAAACTATTCGGCACTTAAGGCCACAACCCAGGCTATTCAAAGCGGCACGGGAGGTGCGTTAAGAAGAAAGAAAGAAGAGGTTGCCGCGATCGAGGCAGGCAGTTGGTCCAGGGCTGGCAGGCCGCACTACAACCAACCCGGGCCTCACAGGTCAAACTACCCATACAACCCACCACAAAATTTCTATCCACCTCGAGAACCACATTGTTCCGTACACCAAGCCCAGGTATACACTCAGCCTCCGGTTCGCCCACAATGGCGCGCACCGGCTCCCCAGAACATATATGCACCACCACAAAACACTTGCCCTCCACCAAGGGCATATAGAAATCCTTCAGGGGCAGGTTTCCGGGGAAATCCAGATGCCAGAAATGACAGGTTGCGGAAGCAAAGAACCTTCACCGAACTGGGAGAAACCTACACCGCTGTGTTCCACAAGCTGCGGCAATTAGGTTTGGTTAGTCCTGTCCATACTCGGGAACCAAATCCCCCGCCTCAGAATTTGGATCGTTCAATCAGTTGTGAATACTGTTCAGGGATGCTCGGGCACGACACCGAGAAGTGCTGGAAGTTAAGGCATGCCATACAGGATCTTATTGACACCAATAAGATCGAGGTCCAGACACCGGAGGCTCCCAACATCAACCAAAACCCACTGCCAGCGCACCACGAAACTCACATGATTGAGTTGGTGTGTGAGGGAGGAGAATTAAGAAAACCCTCACAAACAGTGATGATGATCCAGGCTGCCCCAAAAGAAGTCTTAACCAGTGGAGGAACAAATGTACAGTCGCAGGAAGAAGGCGTCAAGCCGGTAGTAATATGGGGGAAGAGCCCGTCCGTCATAGCAAGCAAACCCGAGCCAAGCAAGTTGGTAATACCAGGGATCCTGCCCACACCGGCAGTCATGTTGAAAGGGATATGTGGAGAACGGGTGACCATAAAGCCGGTGGTCCAACTGCCAATGCTTGACAGCAGGGCTGTGCCCTGGAAATATGAAAAAGCAGTGGTGACGTACCAAGGAAAACAGGTGGAAGAAGTCAGTTGTGAAGCGCAAGGGCTGACTCGATCAGGTCGATGTTTTGCTTCGGTGGAGTTAAGGAAAACCAACCCAGTGGCAACCAAGAAGCCAGTGTCAGAAGAAGAGGCTGAAGACTTCCTGAGGAAGATGAAAGTGCAAGACTATTCTGTGGTTGAGCAGCTGAGAAAAACGCCTGCCCAGATCTCACTATTGTCATTACTCCTCCATTCCGAGGAACATCGCCGGGCCCTGTTAAAGATATTGAACGAGGCCCATGTACCCAGTGAGATTTCTGTAAACCACCTGGAAACCATTGCCAACAAGATTTTCGAGGTGAACAGGGTAACATTCTCAGATGATGACCTGCCGGTGGAAGGTACGGAGCATAACAAAGCTCTATACCTAGCTGTCAAATGTGAAGACTCGGTAGTAACTCGAGTATTGGTGGATAACGGCTCAAGCGCCAATATTTGTCCATTATCCACCCTGGACCAATTAAAGGTTGACCGTGGAAGAATCCGGGAGAACAGCATCTGTGTCCGGGGGTTTGACGGAAACGGAACAGCCACTGTGGGGGATGTTGTACTTGAACTAACCATTGGCCCGGTCCTGTTTACCATGGAATTCCAGGTATTGGACGCCACGGTATCTTACAACTTGCTGTTAGGACGACCCTGGATTCACGCAGCTAAAGCGGTGCCTTCCACCCTACATCAGACAGTGAAGTTCGAGTGGGAAAGACAAGAGGTCGTGTTGCACGGCGAGGATACAACACGCACCATGGGCGGAACCATTGTGCCTTTCATAGAGACCACTGATGACAAGGGTCCCTGGGTCTACCAGATTCTCGATACAGGGTCGGCCGACAAAATTTCTGAAGGAGAAATCATTCCGCACCCTAGGGTGGCTGCCGCAACAGTCATGATGGTATCAGAAATGCTGGGTAATGGGTTTGTGCCGGGAAAAGGCCTAGGAGTTGAACTTCAAGGGATAGTCCAACCTGTCTCCCTTCCTAAGAATCTGGAAACTTTCGGGTTGGGGTTCAAACCAACCGCAGCAGACAGGAAGCAAGCGCGAAAAATGAAGAAGAGGGTCTGGTCTCTGCCTAAACCAGTGCCACGACTCTCAAGGTCTTTTGTTAAAGCTAGTACCAAGGGGTCAGCGATCCCAAAGATTCGAAGACATTTGATCGGTATAAATGAAGACCTGAATCAGAGTTTGGAGAGGCTATTTGCGGATGTCAGTATGGTGGAAGCTGGAGAAGGTTCCAACAGAGCAGAGATACAATTTGTGGGGCCTGAGGCCAAGACCAACAATTGGACGGTTACTCCTCTTCCTGTCCGAGGGGAGTCTTGGTAGTAGGCTTTGATTAATGTTTTGTTTGTTTGTTTGTTTGATCGGAGTATTCAAGGGTGTGATCCCAATTTTACTTTCATTTTGTAAAAAGTGTGAACCCTTTTTATCCTGCAAATTTAATAAAGTTCTTTTCTTTTGTCCCATTTTAATTTCTTGTTTTGTTCTTTTTCTTTCTGAACAGTTCTCTTTTTACTGGTCCTAATGACATGGCATGCACAGCGGATCTTCGACCTAGCCTAATAAATCAATCTGAATTTGACTCAATGATGCAAGAGGTCATTTGGGATAATGAATCCGAATGTGACGAAGGGAAAGCCTTCGAAGAAATAAACCGAGAACTGTGCCAATTTGAAGAGAAACCCAAGCCTAACCTAAATGACACTGAGGCTGTGAACCTAGGAGACGCTGATAACATCCAAGAGACCAAAATTAGCATCCACATTGAGCCAAATGTCAAAACAGAATTGATCGAAACTCTCAGGGAATTCAAAGATGTTTAGTGGTTCATAAACTACCCACTGACCCGGCATACCCTCCGGTCAAGCAAAAACTAAGGAAATTTAAAACAGAAATGAGTGTAAAAATCAAAGAAGAAGTGATCAAGCAGTTGCAATCGAAGGTCATTCGGGTCACTCGATATCCCGAGTGGTTGGCCAATGTGGTACCAGTCCCAAAGAAAGATGGAAAAATCAGGGTGTGCGTCGACTACCACAACCTCAACAAAGCAAGTCCCAAGGACAATTTTCCGCTACCTAACATTCATATCTTGATCGACAATTGCGCTGGGCGCGAGATCGGATCCTTTGTGGATTGCTATGCGGGTTATCATCAGATCCTAATGGACGAAGAGGATGCTGAGAAGACAACGTTTATTACGCCGTGGGGAACCTACTGCTATCGGGTAATGCCGTTCGGATTAAAGAACGCCGGGGCAACGTACATGCGAGCAATGACTGCTGTGTTTCATGACATGATACACAAAGAAATAGAGGTGTACGTCGATGATGTGATCATCAAATCTTGGCGTCAGGAGGACCATGTAGCAGACCTAAGGAGATTTTTCCAAAGACTCCGGAGGTATGATATCAAGCTTAACCCGGCCAAATGCGCATTCGGGGTTCCATCAGGAAAGTTGCTAGGATTCATCGTCAGTCGACGGGGGATTGAATTAGACCCATCCAAAATTGAATCCATCCGCGATTTGCCACCGCCAAGGAACAAAACAGAGGTAATGAGTTTGCTGGGTAGACTCAATTACATCAGCAGGTTCATCGCTCAACTCACAGCAACTTGTGAGCCCATATTTCGGCTGCTGAGAAAGGATGCTGCGGTAGGTTGGACAGCAGAGTGTCAGGAGGCCTTCGACCAAATCAAAGGGTATCTGTCTAATCCACCCGTATTGGTCCCGCCTAAGCCCGGGAAACCCCTAATCCTTTACCTGACGGTATTGGAAAATTCATTTGGTTGTGTACTGGGGCAACATGATGACACAGGAAGGAAGGAGCAGGCCATCTACTATCTTAGCAAGAAATTCACAGTACATGAGGTCAAGTACACTCAACTCGAGAAAACATGCTGCGCCCTGACTTGGGTAGCTCAGAAGTTGAAGCACTACCTGTTCTTCATACACTACTTATCTCATATCCCGTTTGGACCCGTTGAAGTATATCTTTCAGAAACCTATGCCCACGGGAAGGTTAGCAAAATGGCAAATTCTGCTCACAGAATTTGATATCATCTACGTAACGAGGACGGCCATGAAAGCCCAGGCACTGGCAGACCATTTGGCAGAGAATCCCATTGATGAAAAATACGAGCCCTTAAGAACGTATTTTCCTGACGAAGAGGTGTTGCATACGAATGATTTGGAATTACCTGAGGAACCGGGTTGGAAGCTTTTCTTCGATGGAGCTGCAAACGCAAAAGGGGTTGGAATAGGAGCAGTACTCATTTCTGAAACAGGACGGCATTATCCTGTTACGGCTCAACTACGCTTCTATTGCACCAATAATATGGCCGAATATGAGGCTTGCATTCTGGGTCTGCGCTTGGCTGCTGACATGGATGTCCAGGACGTCTTGGTCTTGGGAGACTCGGACCTCTTGGTGCATCAAATTCAGGGTGAATGGGAAACACGAGACCTAAAGCTCATACCATACCGACAATGTTTGCATGATCTGAGCAAGCAATTTCGATCGGTGAAGTTCAAACACATCCCGAGAGTTCACAATGAAGTTGCGGATGCCTTGGCCACCTTAGCCTCAATGCTGCACCACCCTGACAAAATGTATGTGGATCCTCTACACATCCAGGTCCGTGATCAGCACGCCTACTGCAATGCCATAGAAGAAGAAGCAGATGGCGAACCCTGGTTTCATGATATCAAGGAATACCTCAGAATGGGGATATATCCAGAACATGCCTCTGGAGACCAAAAAAGAGCCCTTCGGCGTTTGTCGAATGGTTTCTTCCTCAGTGGAGGAGTATTGTACAAAAGAACCCCGGATTTGGGATTGTTGAGATGCATAGATGCCAGTCAAGCAATGACGGTTATGGAAGAGGTACATGCGGGAGTTTGCGGACCGCACATGAGCGGATATGTATTGGCAAGAAAGATCCTTCGAACAGGGTGTTATTGGCTCAACATGGAACGCGACTGTATCACTTTTGTGAGGAAATGCCATCAGTGCCAGATACATGGAGATTTGATTCATTCTCTGCCAACAGAGTTACATACGATGTCAGCACCTTGGCCGTTTGTGGCATGGGGCATGGATGTCATTGGGCCCATCGAGCCAGCAGCATCCAACGGTCACAGGTTCATTCTAGTGACCATTGATTACTTCACCAAATGGGTTGAGGCTAAAACCTTCAAATCGGTAACCAAGAAGGCAGTGGCGGACTTTGTTCACTCCCATATCATCTGCAGATTTGGGATCCCAAAAGTGATCATCACGGATAACGGTGCGAATCTTAATAGCAGCCTGATGAAAGAGGTATGCCAACAATTCAAGATTACACACCGCAATTCCACCCCATATCGTCCCAAGGCGAATGGAGCAGTCGAAGCAGCCAATAAGAATATCAAGAAGATACTGCAAAAAATGGTGGAAGGGTCCAGACAATGGCACGAGAAATTACCCTTTGCTTTATTGGGGTACCGCACTACCGTCCGGACCTCCATAGGCACAACTCCTTATTTGTTGGTATACGGAACTGAGGCCGTGATACCGGCGGAGGTCGAAATTCCGTCCCTCCGAATTGTCACTGAAGCCGGGATTGATGATGATGAATGGGTAAAAGCTCGATTGGAACAGTTGAGCCTGATGGATGAGAAAAGATTGGCAGCAGTGTGCCATGGTCAACTGTATCAGAAGAGAATGGCAAGAGCATATAACAAGAAGGTGCGCCCCAGGAAGTTTGAGGTAGGGCAGCAGGTGTTAAAGAAGATCCTCCCACATCAGGTCGAGGCAAAAGGCAAATTCGCCCCAAATTGGCAAGGGCCTTATATCGTGACCAGAGTATTGTCCAACGGCGCTCTGTGTTTGACAGATGTCGAGGGTAGATGTGTCGACATGGCTATCAATTCAGATGCAATCAAGAGATATTATGCGTAATTTCTTTAATTATGGCAATTTTTGGTTTATTTGTTTGTATTTGGCATTTGTTGGATAATGAGATGACGGAGGCAATTCTTTCTTCTATCCAAACACTGTTTAACCCTTGCTTCCCCCTTTGAGCCTTAAGTAATTCTTTCATACCCCTCTTTTGGAATCACTAATGGAAAGGACATAAAAAAAGAAGAAGATAAAATCATAAGAAATACAAAATCGTGGGAACTACGTTTGACCTGATTCCTCAAAGAGGATACGTAGGCGCCTCACGGCTCGGTCATAGTATGCATCATAGTGGATATACGATGCATAATGTACATAGTGTGCGTAAAGCGTGCGTAACGCACATAGCGCAACATAAGTATAAAAAATAAATTCCCCAAGCAAGAAACCTGGGACAGAAGTTATGTTTTAAAAATTCCAACAAAGGTTTGATTCCAAAAGTTGTAGCACATCACCCATCAAATTATTTTCATTTTTCATAGCCTTTCTTTAACTCCACACCAGAACCAACATTCAACGTCCAAAAGACCTCCCGATCAATGTTCAAAAGATGTCGAGTCAGGTAAATAAGACCGAGAATAATACACCAATCCCCAGCAAAGAAGAGGATCGTAAGACTGGGAATGAATTGATAGCCAAAGGAGTCTCCAGAAGAGAGGGTCGTATCTACAACGCCCCGATTCCTCGAAAGAAATAAAATGAGAGAGTCTCATCGGTGAAAACCTTCGCAGGCACCGAGAGGCGATGTAAGATGAGGGATATGAAATGAGAGAGTCTTATTGGTGAAAACCCTCACAGGCACCATAAGGCGCCGGGAGATGAGAGAAAAGAGAGAGTCTCATCAGTGAAAACCCCTCGAAGGGCACTATGAGGCGACAAGACGAATCAAGAAAAGCTACCACATTTGCAACAGCATGGACAGTCACTTATCATCCCCAGCAAGTCAGACCATTCGGCAAATCGATTGATACAAATAGACTGGGTCGAGAATCTATGGTGCACGTCATGATCACGGGGACCAGTTGTGTCCTCCAGATAAGTTCTTTTGATTGTCTCCTCCCACAAAATATTGGTTCAGAAAGATTTTCTCTTTTCCATATCTTTATTTCTTTTCCTAAAAAATGTGTCTTTGAAGGATTTGTCAAAGCTTACTACCAGAAACCGAAGGGGAATTCATCCAATGCAGGATAATACAAACAGTCTTAAAGGCTGGCCCCATGCAATGCAGGGATTGTGCTCGGAAATGTTGGAAGAAGTAAGCTCCAAAAGGGATTGGTTTCGGGAGTTAGAAGCAGACTCCCACATCATGTGTTTTAAAAGAAAGCAGAAAAGGGGATAAATTGAAAACCAATCCCCAGCAGGCTAGAGACCCCCAACAGGCAACTTTGCCCGCCAACCAATTATGGGGACAAAGAGCAAGAAAATGGGAAGAGAGAAAAATTGCTCGCCAGAAAGGCACCCTCTACCACCACGATTAAAACTGATTAAATCCTTTTGTCTGCTGCAGGAAAACAAAGGATTGATGATGGCAGCAAGATGCACCGCCATGGAAGTCACCAAAAACCGGGGCAGAAAATTTTCTGCCGATTGTCGAAAATTTTCTCGGACCCACCAGTATAATGCGGGAATACTTTTAAGTTCTAGGTCGCCCACCAGTATAATGCGGGAATACATTTAAGTTCTAGGTCGCCCACCAGTATAATGCGGGAATACTTTTAAGTTCTAGGTCACCCACCAGTATAATGCGGGAATACTTTTAAGTTCTAGGTCGCCCACCAGTATAATGCGGGAATACTTTTAAGTTCTAGGTCGCCCACCAGTATAATGCGGGAATACTTTTAAGTTCTAGGTCGCCCACCAGTATAATGCGGGAATACTTTTTAGTTCTAGGTCGCCCACCAGTATAATACGGGAATACATTTTTAAGTTCTAGGTCGCCCACCAGTATAATGCGGGAACACTTTTAAGTTCTAGGTCACCCACCAGTATAATGCGGGAATACTTTTAAGTTCTAGGTCGCCCACCAGTATAATGCGGGAATACATTTAAGTTCTAGGTCGCCCACCAGTATAATGCGGGAACACTTTTAAGTTCTAGGTCACCCACCAGTATAATGCGGGAATACCTTTAAGTTCTAGGTCGCCCACCAGTATAATGCGGGAATACATTTAAGTTCTAGGTCGCCCACCAGTATAATGCGGGAATACCTTTAAGTTCTAGGTCGCCCACCAGTATAATGCGGGAATACTTTTAAGTTCTAGGTCGCCCACCAGTATAATGCGGGAATACATTTAAGTTCTAGGTCACCCACCAGTATAATGCGAGAATACTTTTAAGTTCTAGGTCGCCCACCAGTATAATGCGGGAATACTTTTAAGTTCTAGGTCGCCCACCAGTATAATGCGGGAATACTTTTAAGTTCTAGGTCGCCCACCAGTATAATGCGGGAATACTTTTTAGTTCTAGGTCGCCCACCAGTATAATACGGGAATACATTTTTAAGTTCTAGGTCGCCCACCAGTATAATGCGGGAACACTTTTAAGTTCTAGGTCACCCACCAGTATAATGCGGGAATACTTTTAAGTTCTAGGTCGCCCACCAGTATAATGCGGGAATACATTTAAGTTCTAGGTCGCCCACCAGTATAATGCGGGAACACTTTTAAGTTCTAGGTCACCCACCAGTATAATGCGGGAATACCTTTAAGTTCTAGGTCGCCCACCAGTATAATGCGGGAATACATTTAAGTTCTAGGTCGCCCACCAGTATAATGCGGGAATACCTTTAAGTTCTAGGTCGCCCACCAGTATAATGCGGGAATACTTTTAAGTTCTAGGTCGCCCACCAGTATAATGCGGGAATACATTTAAGTTCTAGGTCACCCACCAGTATAATGCGGGAATACATTTAAGTTCTAGGTCGCCCACCAGTATAATGCGGGAATACTTTTAAGTTCTAGGTCACCCACCAGTATAATGCGGGAATACTTTTAAGTTCTAGGTCGCCCACCAGTATAATGCGGGAATACATTTAAGTTCTAGGTCGCCCACCAGTATAATGCGGGAATACTTTTAAGTTCTAGGTCGCCCACCAGTATAATGCGGGACTACATTCAGCTCTAGATTGTGGAATCAGTCACCCCACCTGAAGACGGAAGGGTACAACAGAGATCCCCAAACGGGAAACAATGAAATCCCAGCACCAAGAAGCAGACAACTGCAGAGGCAAGCGCACAATTCAAAAGGAAAAAGGAACGCGTCTCAAAAGAAGCAGTTTGGGAACGTTGTAGCATGCCCAGTATAACGATGCTGATAAAGAAACATACCACTGAAGAAACCATTGGAAGATTTAAAGAAGAAAGCCGTATCCCCAGCAGATCAAGCAAAGTGATGAAAACTGGCATTCAAACGTCAGCAAAGGACCAACATCATCTCCCAAAGTCACAAGATAAAGGCATCAGAGGAAAGCGTTAGCCGACAAGAAAGCAAGGCAACAAGAACAAGTTGAAGAGGGATAAGATTCCAGGATCCTCAGTTTAGTTTAGCTTCTTGTTTTCCTTTTAAAGCAATGTAATAGGGAGATCGGTTGAGCCGTAGCATCCTACAGCAGCATACAACAGCGCACAACAACAGCAAACACTACAGTCACACGGTAGTCCCAGCTACCAAAGATTTCCCGAACTACATTGACCTGATTCCTGTTCAGCCCAGGATATGTAGGAAACCTCTGAAGCAAAGGTTCGGTCAAATCTTTTTCAAAAAATGCTTCACACGGAGTATTCGGACGGGCAAAAATCGCTCGCTTTATCTTTGCGCGAAAACCCTTCGTGTCTTCGGGCAAAGAGGGGCAGCTGTAAGCACGTGATTTTTGCTTTACGGACAATCGCTCCAAAAGAAAATAAAAATAGTGACAAATGGTTTCGCTGTACAATTTTTCGATCTGTCCGTGACATGTGTTTGTGGGTCTGTCCATTTTGCATCTAGTCATTATCAAACGAAAATACAAAAATATATATATATATATATATAAAGTATATGTGTCGTTAAAAGAAAATTCAAAAATATGAATATATGTGCGTCGTTCGTTCTAGGTTGTGGTTTAACTTACTTGAATATTTTGTGATAATTATGTGGAAATGTCACAGTGTTGTTGATTTTAATTTCACTATTTTATTTATTATTATTAAAAGAAAAAAAAAGTAAAAGAGTGAGGGAAAACCGGTTTGGGCCCAAAAGAAATGAAATAAAACAGGCCCAAACCAGCACTCTGATCCAGTCCAAAACAAGCCTGCCCAAACACGGACTCAAACGACGTCGTATCGGCATCCCTACCAAAGCCGTTGATCTGATTCAAACGAACGGTCCAGATCAGGCTGTTCAACTCGCCTCAACGACGTCGTTTCAGGCAAGATGATCTAAGCCGTCCAACCCCATTGATCCAACGGATCCAGGCCCTCCTCTAAACCCGTCAACATGGCCCGATCCATGCCCTTTACCCGGTCTCACCCACCATCACGCCCAAACGACACCGTCTTTCCTAAGTGGATGGATCCTGGCCATAGATCTCACTTGATCCAACGGCCAGGATCTAAATCCTCAATACATATATAAGTTCTCCATTACACCCCACGCCCCCCAAACCAAACCCCACCTTCCCCACTGTACACCCTCGTCCTAAACACAGCCCCTTCTCATCCTCGAACCCTAGCAGCCGCCCCAGTATCCCTCGCCATTAAAACCGGCGGCATGGACGCCGGTGGCCACCTCCTGAACACCCTAGGACCACCTCACTGTCCTGAACACAAATCCACTAACCACGAGCCTCGAATCACTTCCGTTCGTCTCGAATCTTCATTTGAAGATTTGAGTCGAACCCGGATCTATGCCAAACCATCCCATCTTCATACCAGACACTCCCCTGACCTTCCTCGTGACAAAACCAAGCTTGGTTTGGTCCGAATCTACCCACAACTCCTAAAAATCCAGATCTGGAAATCCAGAACTTGAAACACATGCACCTGGGGAACCCGGCCAGTTTTGACATGGGTTTGAGGTCTAATAGACCTTAATCAAGGTGTTCTCATGTGAGAACACCCTGATTAAAGTTTGTTCGGCCTCAAAATTCGAAGTTGAATCAGATTTGGGTCTGTTTGATTTAAACATTTTGGTAAGTTTTCCTTTCTTTTGTTTTATTTCTAAATAAGTTGTCAGCATATCTCTTTGTGTTTGGTTGTTATTTTGTTATTTTTTTTGGATTTCTTTCATCTCTGTAAAGACCTTTTATTTGGTCAATTGTTTTCTGTGTATGATTTGAATGTATTCTGTGATGAACATGTTCGATTAGATTAGTCGTCAAATGAATAAACTTATATAGGTTCCCAGTAATTGAACACAAAATTGTCTGATGCCCTTTAAGTCCCTGAACATATTGTTTATGTGAGCGACTGATTATTACCTGCTATAATTAGTATAGTCGACTCGATAAATGTCGTTGATTAGTTTCTATAACTAATGAATCAAACGAGCTAATAATGTCGCATGACTAATTGATACTTTTCCACTGATTGAAGGCCCCAGCATTGTTTGAAATAGTTTATTTGCATTGAAAAATGACTGAAAGGTTCAGTCTAGGCAGTCCTGAATTTGAACTTTCATCAGTTCAAAAATGCCCTGATGCTGCAAAGGGTCAAGACAGTGATAACCAGGGTTTAACAGGGGTAGTCTGGGGTTTGCAAAGAACAAAAATGATTAGTTTAAATGAGCTGACAAGTAGGGTACTAATTTGGGATTAAATTAATGCCAATGGGGAACAAGACATAAGAGTATGGGACTTAAATTGAATAAAAAATGATGCCCATAACTCCTGATTAAACAAAACCAGGCGTGGGAATAAAGGGGGCTGACACCAAAAGATGCTTAGGCATGGGCTTTAAAGAGTATGGGCAGGCTGCAAGTTGCAGCAAAAAAGGCAGCTTAACTGCACTGGTTTTCGGCTTATAAATAAGCCATTTTGATAACTTAAACAGGGCTGGACTTTTGAGTCTTCAGAAAGAAAAAAAAACTTTAGTCTAAAGAGAGGTCTAGTGAGTCCCAAATCACAATAGCGTAAACACAAGGTAGTTTCCAATAGACATTGTAACCAAACACTGCCTGAAAGTTGTACAAGAGTGCATATTGGTCAAAGCTGTCTTGGCCAAGTTCTGTTGCTTGCATTGGCTGAGTTGGTTGTTGGTTGTTGTACTGTTAGTTTTACTGCATTTGAACCCTCAGTTACTACTATTATTTCCTTACTCTTTCCTGGGATTGCTGGCTCGGTTTCGACTATCTGCTAGTCCTTGTATTCTGGGAGATATCGTTGGTTGTCTGTGGCTGTGGAAAACACTTGGTTCAGTTGGTTGTTGCTGTGTATCTGTTGTTGCTGTGTTTACTGCATACTGCCCAGCTAACCATTCCTTCCTTCTTTGTCCTCCATACCAGGTACACAATTAATACCACAAATGTAACTGAAAGTTTGAGCATGAATGCAAAAGAGAGGACCTGCAGATTGTTTTTTTATATATGTACATGAACTGTTACTCTGAATGTCATGAAATAGTTACATTTTTGTTTGGACAATAGAAGCAGCCTACATACTAAGCATATCAATGTAGGTTAACGAATGCTAGCCTTGTATGTATACTGCTAGGTGAAAATATGCCCAGTGTAATAAGTTGTATTTCAGACTTAGTCTGATGGTGTAGTATATTCTCTAATGTAGGCCAAATAGGAAAGCTATCCGTTTTAGTTAAAGTTCTTTCTCCTTTTGCCATATTGTCACATAAATTGATAAACTCATTTCACAAAACAAAGAATCAGTTCAGGGCCTCAACCTCATGAAGGTCGAGCCCAAATCGAAGCAAACCAAGTAGGCCCGCGTAGAACAGGCAGAGGCCCAGGTCTGGCCTATCACGCATGGGCTGGATTTGGGCCTATAATTGTTTGTTCGGCTGACTGTACATACAACCTCATTTCTGAATTTTTTTTAGCTTTTCTGAATGTCATTACAAACAACTTGCAATCATTTAATTAATTAGGACTATCTACTGTTTTCAATTGATAAAGACAAACACAACGAGAAACGTAGGTGTTATAGGATATCCTTTTAAAAAAATAATAATAAAAAAAAGAACGAGATGAGCCTCGATGAAAATAAACAAAACGCACAGACGCGGGGCCCTTGTTTAAATGTGTATTATCAAAGCATCTAGGTTCCAGGACGGGTTGTTTAGCAAATCTCACAACTCTCCTAAAAATAACAGTACGTTAGACTCTTTAGGACGCGCCTTAATAAATCTTACCTTCTTAAACTCGGGTGCGCATTTATGTGACCCAAATCCAATTCTCAACGGAGTCGAAATGTGTTTCTAATCACGGGTACATTGATTGTGACGTGGTTCGAGATGCGTGTCCATGACGTTGCAATTTCATTTTTAAAAAAAAATTGAGATGAGCCTCGCCAAATAAAAAATGTACACAGCTACGGGGCCCTCCAACTGTATATATATTAAAACACTTAGAATTCGGGACAGGTCGTTTAGCGAACTTTTCGGCCTTACCCAAAACAACAAATACGCTAGTTGCTTTAGGCACGTCTTAATAATTTACTCTCCTTAATTCGGGTGCACATTTATGTGACCCAAATCCAAATCTCAGCCGAGTCAAAATATGTCAACAATCACGGGTGCATTGATGCAACGTGATTCAAGATATGTTTTCACAACGTTGCAATTCTTGATAAAAACAGTAAATGATAAAAGCGGTTAAAAGTTAAATTTTGCACATAAGTTCACACTTGTATAAGATCAGATAATCAAGCCGAATATAACAGTGGAGCGACCGTGCTAGAACCACGGAACTCGGGAATGCCTAACACCTTCTCCCGGGTTAACAGAATTCCTTATCCGGATTTCTGGTACGCAGACCATGATATAGAGTCATTCTTTTCCTCGATTCGGGATTAAAATTGGTGACTTGGGACACCCTAAATCTCCCAAGTGGCGACTCTGAAATAATTAAACCAATCCCGTTTCGATTGTCCTTTAATTGGAAAAAACTCCCCCTGCGCCCCTCGGGCGCGGCAAAAGGAGGTGTGACAGTACTTTCCCTAGGTTTATCGGTAGTACACCAACCCCTGCATTGTTGTTTTCTCCAAGACCTTCGTTGTCATGAATATGTACATTTTGTGAACTAGACATGTTTCAACATGGGAATCAAAAATTCTTGACAAGAAAAAGTGTAAAACAACGTGTGTAATGAGAATCAATAAAGAAATAATTACTATTATCTTTAGCCTCACTGTGGGCGCCAAACTGTTTACCTCGAAAATACGAGTAAGAATTAAATTTGATTTGTGGTATTAAAGATATGTAATTTAGTTCAATACCAATTAATAATCAAGAAATATGAAGTAGAAGCGAAAGAAATAAGTGAATCAAACCAATGTTACTCTGCAATAGTGACCTCAAGATGGATTAAGAGAAATAAAGTAAGAATAAATATAAAGGACAATTATGATGAACAGTAAGAGAGAAAAGTAGGATAATATATTCTTGCCAATGATGAGATGATGTTACAAATGATTGGGGTCCCTTTTATATAATAGGGTTACCCTAAATAAGGTATATTTTTATTTACAGTAAGGAATATTCTTGATATAGTTATCTAACCGCCTAGTACGGAATCGTACAATCATATTCCGGGATTTGCGCCATGATCTTGGGGACGTGGCAGGAATATAGCCCATTCTGGTACGAGTCCATAACGATACTATCTCGGGGTCGAGCATACTCGACCTTGGCATACATTGTACTTTGATCCTCAGACATTGCATCCTGAGCTCGGATCTGATCCATCGGGCTCGTACTCGATCTTGCCCAAACTTGGGCTCAGGACGGACCCTCGAGCCTATAAATCGGAGGCATCTGATTTCGACCGTATACAAAAGTTCTCGCCCAGAGGCTGTGGCAAAGATTGTAGCGGTTGCGGATTTCCCCAATGATCATATAATTTTAATGACCATACAATTGGCCGGTGGCGATGGGTTATGCCGACGAATTCATTGACGTGAGACCGTTGGTTCAACGTAGTAGAAACTTTAGGAGAATACTTGTACAAATATTGATCCAATTTGTACTTTTCCTAAATTCTCCACAATATTAAAAGTTTAATAAATAAACCAAAGAATAATAAATAAACTACCGAATACTCATACGGAAAAGTTGACTCCTGGGTCTGGAGCCTGGGGGATTGCTCCGAGAAATCCTTTCTTTCTCGTCCACTCAGGGGGGTGCGGACACACCTGCGCGGATTACAGATGACAGTTACAAGAATGGCGGGGAAGTTAACAGTACTGAATCCCCAATCCTTTGCTTGTTGTGCAGTGACAGTACCAATATCCACTAATCGTTGTTTTCAAATACGGTTGCCGGTTGGCATCTCTTCTAATTCATCGATTCGAGAAGTAAATTGTTGTGTGAATGAATCAATATCTATACACAAGGGAAAGAAAGATGAAAAACATTAATCAAACATCCATTTTCTCGAAAAAGTTTTCAGTCTCATAGGTTATTTTCCTTTTTTCACTATTCATTAAATTTCTTCAAAAGTTACTCATAAAATTAGTTAATCCAAAAAAAGTATTACATTGAAAAGTACAAATTGGTTAGATTATAAGTGATTTGCATTAATCAAAATAGATAAAAAGATATTACAACAATACCAAAATAAGAGAGGTAAACGTAATATTTTAAACCACAGAGAGGTCAGTATGATAAAACGAAACGTAAGGGGAGGTCTCTGAAATTATCCGTTAATTTTATAATTTTTAGAAGTGAAACTACACGTTGAATTTTATAATTAAAAACAAAACAAAACAAAACTTTTCAGTCACAAAATATATCTTTTTAAAATTGTGTGGACCGTGAAAGACGTACCTATTGATTAATAATTTTGAGTTAAATCGTAATTTTCCAAGTTTGAATGCAGTGATTTATCCATTTTCGTATCTTCCAGCTAATTAAGTAAAAGAAAGATAATTAAGAGCTAATAAACAGGTGAAGCTTACATCTGTAACCCCCAAATCACACCATAACTATAGGAACTAATAATAACAGTAGATTTAGGAAAAATGCATCCCTAAGAATACTCTCTTTAACAGATATTGTAGTTTATCTCAAATGCAGATTATGATACACAAATCTGAATATGAGAAGCGGAGAGATCTTCTCCGATCAAATATTTTTTTGAGTATTGGTATTGCTCTCAAACCATGGTCATTGTTTTACAGCTTAACACTATATATTCTTCAATTTTGCTCCCAAAAATTAACCAGAAAATTCGTTGAAGGTTTTTGTGACAGTGAATGCTTCCGGTAGTCATTGTATTGTATGTGACTGTGTGTATCGGCGGCGGCGACGACGCACGGCGAGCTCGACGGTGAGACGAAATTCAGTAGAGCTGCGACGGTTTCGACGCCGATCATGTCGTCAATATTTTGGTCTCGACTCTTTCTGTTACGCATAATTCTCTTCAAGGTATTAATGAACAACTCTTTCTCTCTAGCTATCTCTTCTTTCCATTTTCTTTTATTTTCCATTCCCGATTTCCTCCCTTTCTTTGAGCGTGTTTAATTGTACTATAATCTTATTCCATACTACTCGCTCCTACCAATACTTTTAACATTATTCTTAATCTTAATATTTAAAAAATTTCATCATCCTGTCGTTCCAATTTATGTTGCCGAGTTTACCAAGTAATGAAGTTGAAAAAATATAGAAAAACTTTTCCCACTAAGATTCATACCTTATAGTAATGTTTATTAAAGGAGGAAGTCTTCTCTATTTGCCGGGCTCAAAATTGAAACTTATGTTAATGGTGGAGACATCTTATTTATTCCACCGTTACTCTTTACATTGAATATCAAACTCACTTAATATTGGAAAACAATATGGATCTCTATAACTGTTCAATAATAAATCTTCTGTTTCAAAAAGAATGAATCTTTTATTATTTGAGAAGTCAAATAAAATTTTCTTTCACTATATTTCTTACAAATAATGTTTAAATATTTAGAATTACTAGTTTTTAGTGTACGTGCGTTGCACGTGTCTATCGTGTTAATCAATAAAAAATATATAAAAAGAACAAATTTATTCTGCATGTACCCTATACACTCCTATAATTTAGGTAAACCGATCTGTATTTCAGTCATCTTCGTAGGCCGTCAGCCACACACTCCCAATTTAATCCCCTTTTTTGAGTCTTATGTTTCTTCTCATCTCAAAGATTTTTATTTAACTCTAACTTATGCACCACATGAGAAAGTAGGAACACTCCAAAAGAACTCATTCCACTCCAATCCCTTCCTAAATAATTATATTTAAGGATTACATAATTATATATATTCAAAGTAAATATATAACATTTCAAAATTTAGCACGTAAATAGAAAAGTTTTTTTTTAAAAGGAATAAAGGATTCTACTTTTTGTTTGACAAAGTTGCCGAAAAATTGCTCATAAAAGAAGCAGCTAAGAGTTTCCTTTTAATGTATTGTCCTTTTCTATTTATGCATAGGAAAAAATAGAATTTAAAATAATTTGATTCCTTCTTGAAATATATATTTTCTTTTAATTAACTTAAGATTTTAGGAATCGAAGATATTTTAATTCCTTCTCTAAAACGTACTTTTCTCATTTACTTATGGTAGGAATTTTAGGAATGTATTTTTCACTTTTCTAAATCAAGGTCCTAAATAAGAAAGTAATTAAATGACTATTTCTAAATATTAGGAAAGTAAATTGAATGATTAATACTATATAAAGAAAAATAATAAAATGACTATTTTGTCCAGTGTGAACTCTATTTTAGAGGGGTAAATAAGACGAACGATATTTCGCTTAGGGTCTTCGTGCTTTTAATATAATATAGATTAATTATGGTGACTTATAGTACTCTTTGTGTAGTTCTAAACATATAAATTATCTTGAAAAACATAAGGAATCTATATTTTAATTCAAATTAAAAAAAAAGAAAGTAAATTTGAACCTCATAGTCTGAAAAGGTTCAAACAAATTAAAACAAATGAAGTATTATCCAGATATTCAATGTCTAAGGGGGCGGGGATGTGATGATTTGCGGGTAGGAACTAGGTGGAGATTTGCACAAATAGGATTTTTTTGTGTCACCGTTTGAATTTTGACCCCGTCAAGAAATATTTTAAAAGAATAGTCCCAATGCCATAATTTTAAAGCACGTTGACAATATGTTAGTGTACATTGTTGGAATTTTAAAGTACCCTACCAAAATTTTGAAGCACACTACTAGAATTTTGAAGCATGCTGTCAGAATAGAAAATTCTGGTACGAGCTTTAAAATTCTAACAGCGAACTTTCAAATTTTGGTGCTGAGCTATTTGATCAAAATTAAATTTTAAGGGGTCAAAATATAAATGTTGGTTATAAAAGGATCCCTCTGGCATAATTTCCACTGTGGAAACTAGGCTACCGGCTTTATTGGGCTGCTAGGAAACAGTTGGGGCTTAGCCGACAGAAGAGTAGGCCACTAGCTTAGATGGGCTGCCCAAAGAAATTTAGGATTGGGCCTTTGGGTGAAATATGGGTCTGTACTTAGGTTACAATTGGGCTAAACAAATGTATGCCAGCTTCGTTAGGATCCAAAATAAAATCACGGCCTGGGTTTTTTGAGTGAAATGTGTAAAAATTGCACGGGGCGCCTTATTTGGTCGCCCCCATTTAATTTATACCCATTTTTTATATAAAGTTTTAACTTGTACCCACTTTTTAAACAACTTCAGCCCCCTTTCTCCTCCTCCTTCGTTTTCTTCTTTTTCTTCTTTTTCTTCTTTCTTCTGCTGCTGTTGGTGCTGCTATGAAACTTCAGTTCATGGGATAATTGCCATAAATATGTTTATCAGATTATTTAAAAACAAATTATAAATAATATTGTAACTTATTAGACAATAATTTATGAATATTTCCACGTACGTAAGTTACTAGACAATGATAATTTTGTTTTTTCCACGTTTATTGTTTTCAAAATTTATGATTTAGATACTGTTGGCAATCTGATTATTTATCTAGTATGTTAGAAAGCTTTTTCAAAAACGTCAACTTATATAGTGCTGAAATTTTTACAAATGAACTAAATAACTTCAGCATCTTCTGCTGAAGTTTTTGAAAAAGCTTTATGACAAAACTAATAAATCCAGGACAAAAAACTTCAGTTTTTAGTGCTAAAGTTTTTACAAATGAACTAAATAACTTCAGCATCTTCTGTTGAAGTTTTTGAAAAAGCTTATCTAGGACAAAAAAAATTCAGTTTATTTAGTGCTGAATTTTTTATAAATGAATTAAATAACTTCAGCATCTTCTGCTGAAGTTTTGAAAAAGCTTAATGACAAAACTAATGAATCCAGGACAAAAATATTTCAGCTTATTTAGTGCAATTACAAACAAAAACTTCAACAAATAGAGAATAAAACTTCAGCTACTATGCTTAAGTTCAGCAATTACAAATAAAAACTTCAACACACTTGATTCAACACACTTGCTACTTCAGGCCCGTCTATTAGAATGCTGAAGTTTTGCGTGATTGCCTTTGCTACTTCAGCCTCGTATGTTGAAGTGATGCGAATAAGTGGGTACATTTGCAAATTTTTTTTGCAAAGCAAACACAAGTTAAAACGTGACCCAAAAAGTGAGTATAGATGCAAATGCCCCGTGAAATGTGCAATAAAATTTTACACGATTAGGTGAGTCTTTTTGCATTAGATGCACCCATTTCTAATTGTCAATCTAGCATCTTATTATTCTTTTAGTACTACCATTTTCTCCTTAATTTATTCGTTTCTTTGCAAACCCTAAAACATATCTTTTTGTGAAGGGAAAAATATGAATTATATACTCAATTTATTTCTATTTATATATGCAACATTCTCTCCGTTTTTGTACGTCCCAAAATCTTTTTTATTTCTCCATTTATATCATGCTTTTACAACGTCTATGAATTCAAATACATTTAATTATTCAAATAATACTTAAGTGTAATAATTTCTCTATGAAACTACCTTAATCACTATTATTTTATTATTTTCTTCCATTAACATTAATAAATACATAAATCTTAATGAATATTCTAATCTCCTTTCATATTTGACCATTGTCATATAAATTGATGGAAGGAATAAAGTAAAAGGAAGGGCAGGAAGGGGAAGGGAACGAGGAACTGAGAAAAGGGAACAGGACGAAGGAAGAAACGTTTACAAACACATATAAGAAGCCTAACATATGAAAACACGTTAACAGAATTAAAGTAACGAAAACATGGAAAATAAGTGTATGACTTTTTCTATGCCAGCATGGGTATTATTATATATATATATATATATATATATATATATATATATATATATATATATATATATATATATATATATATATATATATATATATATAATGCGAAGCCAGAATATTTTTTAAAAGTGTTCAAATTTGAAAGAAGTAAAAGCAAACCCCGACAAAAGGTGTTCAATACATGTTATATACACTTATATATATAACTAGTAATTTATCTGCGCTTCGCGTAATCGTTAAAGAATATTAAAATATGGCTAAATAATAATTATTAGAATAATTATAGGTAAAAAGTCAATTTTATCTTCTCTTTATTCTCCAACCACTTTATTATTAATTATTCTAATTATATATATTCAATTACCAATCGGTTTCTCATATTTTATTTAAAATAAATGGATGAGATATGTGAAATCAATACAGAAAAGAAAATACAAAACATATAAATCAGTACCTTTGGGCTATTTGGCATTAACAATAACTGGCACTTAAAACGATTTATTTTGTGACAATGTCATTCAAAAGTCGTTAATGCAATAAGATAGTAATTGTACGTGCCCAAATATATTCGTAATCATTCTGTGCATGAATTATCTGGTAGAATTCCTTTATATATTTTGCTTCTCCATTATACTTGTTCATTTCTTAAATATTCAATCTGTATTTGTATAATATTTGAATGCATCACATCTACGGAAACTTGAGAATTTTTAGTATTGCATCTTTAAGAAAAAAGAAATATAATGTTAATAGTTAAAAAGTACAGTAATTGTCCACTTGTGTATGTCCAGCAGTGGCGGAGGCAGGATCTCTACGAAGGGGGTTCAAAATTATCTTTTTTGTATCTAGTGGGAATTGAACTAATGACCTTAGGTAGATTTTGAACCCCCTTGACCACTAAACTACACTTTTAGATTGTGTTAAGGGGGTTCAAAACTTAATATATAGAGGTAAAAAACAGATTTTGCCTTATATATACAGTGTATTTTTTCGGCGAAGGGGGTTCGGGTGAACCCCCTTGCGCCCCCTAAATCCGCCCCTGGTGTCCAGTACACTTGGGAGTAAGTTTATTATAGATCATTAAAGTATCCAAAAATAAGACATTTACCAAATTAATCCAAAGTTTAACAACCGGACTACTGATGATTTAATACCAAGCGGATTAATAGTAATATTCACCATTTCAGACACAAAATACCATTGTAATCTGGGAATCACTGTCATTTGAGTTACTTTAGTTTGGGGGGGACTTGGTCATAAATGGAAAGCTTTGGGCTGAAGGTCACCATGTTTTCCCTCTTCATTTCTCACCTCCACATAATGTGATTTCCCCGTGAGAAAATGCAGTCTTCCTGCTCTATTTTTGCAGCTATGAAACAGAGTGTTGTTTTTAGGGGTGAAAATAGATCTATAACCAAGAATCCAATATACTGAAATCAATGATCAATAATAAATAGGAGGTTAGAATGTAAATCAGAAAATAGTCTATACATTAGAAGTCCATACTTAATATAACTCTTAGGCATTCAAAAGGTATGACCTAACCGTCAATGAAAATGACGAAATAGCATAGTTCATATCTCTTCAACAACAACAACAAACTCAAAAAATTCCTACAACTGAGGTCTGGGGAGGATAATGTGTATGCAAACCTTACTCCTAGGTTTTTGGTAGACCATCGGCTAAAGAAATAGTTCATATCTCAACAAAGGTAAAAAAATATTATGTAGTAACTATTTAAGCCTTGATGGTAGAAGATATCCAATACCTATATTGAAGGAAGATAGTAGAGAGCGACACCAAAATTTCATTAAAATATACACAAGTTAGGCCCGAACAATATCGTTTTAAAAAAGAGAAACAACTCCAAACTTAGTATGTAGTTGGGCTTAGCAAATGTTAAACACGGTTGGTGCTGGAGCCTAATCAACGCCATGGCCCACTTCAACGCGGTCTTAGTAGACGGGGAGAAATTCAAAAATAGTCGGATTTACAAGTGATCATTCAAAAATAGCTACAGTCTCAAAAGTAATTGAAATTTAGCCACTTTTTATGTAAAGATAAATCTGAACGAAAATACTATTCAAAATCCGAAAAAATACTCCAGCATTGGAGCACCGGTGCTCCAGTCTCCAGTATATTATACTGGAGCCAGCAAAGTATACCGGTCCAGCATAATATGTTGGAAGTTCATACACAGGTGCACCGAACTCTAGTATATTATGCTGGACCGGTCTCTGTTACAGTAAAATAGTGGCTATTTTTAATGACTTGACAAACACTGACTATTTTTGAATGACCAATGCGAAAACTGGTTAGATCATGCTATTTCAACTAGTGGACCATAGTTAGTAAACTACCGTTTCCATGTGCTAATTAGCTTCTATAATATTGTCACCGTCCTATTTTATAAAATTGTTTTTTTTCTTGTTCTTTTTTCCTGTTCTCTGACAACAACGGAAAAAATTGTTTCTTCTGATTCGTTTAAAATAGTAATATTTACATGTGGACATGTGGTAAGTATTGATATGCCTTTTAACATTTTATTTTCAATAATTAAGTCTATTTGAAGTAAATTGTTAAGATATAAGTACTTTTCCTGCTGTTATTTATCTAAATTTGGTCGCCGGAAGTATATTTTATCCATATTCAAGCAGTCATAGTATAGGACCTTTACATTAGATGCAGGGGTGTTCAAACCGAACCGGAAAATCACACCAAATCGAAAAATTAAATCAAACCGATTAAGAAACCCGACTAGGTTTGGTATTAAGTAAAAAAACTTGAACCAAATCGAAATATAAATATATAATTTTTATTTATATTTTTAAGACTTTATAGTGAATTTTCTTTAGAAAATGTAGGAATATTTGGGATTCTCTCATGTATTAACCTTGAAACCGTAAATTAACGAAAAATTATTGTTAGACGACTAACAAAATAACTATCATGTGTTACTAAAAAAATTCTCTCATTAGAATATTTTAATAGATCATATGTTTGTCAATTTTTTTCTATATTTACTAAACATATATTCACTTATCAAAGCTTTATCTATAATTTTAACAAAGTAAAATTGAAATAATATTCATGTAACAAAAAAAATCTGAAAACCCGACAAAACCGAACCAATCCAAACCAATATAGTTGGTTTGGTTTGATTTTGATAAAAATCGAACCAATCCGGTCCATGTACACCCCTAATTAAAATAAAGGAACGTAAAGAATAAAAAGAAACAAAAACGTTACCCAAGATCATCTTGCTTCATTATTATAGAAAATTATTCTTATCAATAGGTACTGCAACATTTTTATTTTTATTTTGTAAAATAAATACAAAAGGATATACTTTTACCTAGACAATAATATAGAAAAAAAATACCTTTTTAGTAACAAAGTTATTGGCATAATTAGGGGTGTATAACCGAACCGGAAAACCGCATCAAACCGAAAGGTCAAACTAAACCGATTAAAAAACTCGACTAGGTTTGGTTCGATTTGGTTTGGTATTGAGTAAAAATACCCGAACCAAACCGACTTATAAATATATAATTTTATATGTACTTTTAAGATTTTATATAAAATTTTCTTTAAAAAATGTCTAGAAATATGTGGGATATATTCTCTTACTGGATATAGTATTAAATGAATATGAAATGCTCCATATTTATTAACCTTAAATAATAGGTTGTATGATCACTCTCTTATCAAGTGGTACTGAAATGTGTTAATATCTTTGTTCTTCCATATTCATATGTCAAGATCTATTAAATTCTTATATCTTTTTCGAATTTAAAGTAAGGGTGGACATCAGTCTGTTCAGTTATGAATATTATCGGTTTAGCATATCAGTTATTGGTTTACAAATGTGATAAATCGATAACTGAACCGATAAGATATCAGTTATCGGGTATCAGTTAATCGGTTATCAATCATTATCGGTTCACCCGATAAGATAACTCAATTTAGAGATAAGCAAAAAAGAGAAGATAATTCACTGGATTTAAGCAAAAAAGAGAAGAACTCACATATAGTATACTAAAGACTTACGCTAGGAGTAACTAGAAAGGTGTACGAAGAATAAAGATGAAGCAACTGAAGAGTGCGGTTGAGAAAGAATATGAGAGAATGAACTGAAGCCCTCGCATTTGTATATACTTAAGAGTAAAGTCATAATTTTATTAATTCTTATTGGGTTATCGGTTAACCCATTAACAAAATTGGCAAACCGAGGCCCGAACCGATAACCCAATAGTGATAAAATTCTAAATCGTTACCGAACTGTTAACCCAATAACCTGATACCGATAACCCAATAAACAATTAACGGTTCGGATTATCAGTTTTACCCGATATATGCCCAACCCTAATTTAAAGTGGTTAATTAACCTTGAAAATGTACATCAACGAAAATTATTGTCGCACGACTAAAAAATTAAATATCATGTGTTACTAAGAAAATTCTCCCATAAAATATTTTAATAGATAATATGTTTGTCAAGTTTTTTAATTTTTACTAAGTATATATTTACTTATAAAAAATTTAACAAAGTAAGATTGAAATAATACTTAAGTAGCAAAATAACTTATAAACACATATTTACTTATTTGGTATATACTAAAGCGAAAAACCCGACAAAACCGAACCAATCCAAACCGATATATTTGATTTGATTTGATTTTAATAAAAATCGAACCAACCTAGTCCATATACACCCCTGGGCATAACCATCAACCACACGAAAGCCAATTTTATCAGCATCACATCGTGATAAACACATGACGTGCAATCTAAATAAAGATTATAGCTTCAAATATGGCTAAGAACTTAGCTTGAAGAATATTATTCCACAAATACCCGAGTAGTCAAGAATTCAACCACAGAAAGCAAGACAAGTAGACAACTATCAATTTAATTTACTTTTTGGTAGCTATCGCTCAAGAAGCAAACATTAATCTTATTATTTTAGTGATTTATTAAGTTAATTAGTTGCCCCTGGCCTCCAAATGATGAAGACCCTTTTATTTTTAAGCTCTCTGGACTTCGTTTCCGTATTTATTAATAGACTACCTAACTGTATCAATTATTAATCTATGATTAGTTGCTGCCATTATCTGTACAACCTTTTTGTTTTACTTCCTGGTCGCATTAGCTTGTTTTTTCCATAAAATTTAAGAGAAACGAAATTTTGACTTGATAGCGTTTGTATTTAAGAACGAAAGGAAACTTAAATAAAATGGTGAAAAGATTGTAATAAAAAAAAAAAGAGTACATGTTGGTCTCTCTTGCGATCTTTTGTATGTACTATTTATAAGTTAGAAAATTTTCAGTTTAAAAAATTGAACGCAGTGACACATGTAATTTTTTTAAAAAAATGTCAACAATGATTTTGAACGCAATGAGTAGCATCGTTTATCATATTCCTAAGGACCTAAACGTGTGAAACATTACCTATCTATATATATTATTCGTACAAGGAAGATGCTTGTTGAGCCTATGATTAAATTCAAGATCAAGAAATGTGGTTTTTTAAAATTGGCCTGTGTGAAATTACTAAGCTTTAGCTCAACCCTTTTGACCATTTGACTAGAACGTGCAATGTGCAATTTGTTTTATACATATAAATTCGAGCTAGTAAAATAAAGCAGAGAAGCCAAGATTTTGGCAGGTATACTCTTAATATTGTCAACGACTAGGAAGATAAGTTTGTCAAGGCTAGAAAAATTATTTAGTATATTATATAACCATCACATTAAGGTTTCCTTGCACGATTTACCCATTCAACTCTCAGCTTATAAATCATAGCTAGTTGTTCCTTCACATTATTCAACTTTCTCTTTTGCAGAATATATTTGTTGCTTGCCTCATTTTATTCCTTGCACTTCCTTCAAGTCATTCCTTGAGAGATTCAACTATGGGGAACAGAAGTTCAAATCTTGATAATGACAACAATATTTCACGTCCAATTGATACTCCATTTAAGCTTCCTTCTCCATTGCCCACTTGGCCTTCAGGTACTTTCTATTGTGTAATCTTCCATTATCTTATCATTTTTGCTTTTCTAGTATCGCATCACTTCTGGTGCTGTTAAACGCTCGCTTAGTTCTAAAGCTCGGTGAAGCCCAAGTTGTGCGCTTTGCCTAGCTGACGCTTGCTAAGGCATGCCTATTTTCATCGATGGGCTATGTCTTCAAGATCACAACACTAGACAATAAATATATTTTGCAAATAGAATAAAAAAGAGATTCCGATGCACAAAGCATCCCGTTCACATACAGTCTGAGGAAGGACTGCACCTTAAGGGTATGATGTAGATAAGGGCGGAGCCAGCCCTTCAGCTACGGGTTCGGCCGAACAGAGGTGGATCCAAAATTTAAATTTTATGGGTTCAACTTTTAAGATTTTTAGCATTGAACCCGTTATATTTTTTAAGTTATGGGTTTATGTCTACTATTTATTACAATTTCACTTGAAGTTTTACACATAAATTTATGATCTGCGCCGAAAGTTATGGGTTCAGTTGAACCCATACCTACTATGGTACATCCGCCCCTGCGGCCGAACCCTAGGTTTAGTTCAAACCTTATATTTGTCTTAAGAAATTCATTGAATATGTACAAGCTATTAAGTTAGAACCCAGTAAGTTAAAAGAACTTGAATCCTAAACCCATAAGCTTCGAATCTTGGCTCCCCCTCTGGAATTAGACAGTTTGCCCTAATGCAAACATTAGAGGGTTCGAGCCGTGGAACCAACCGCCATTAATACTTGCATTAGAAAAAGTCGTTGCTGAAATTTTAGTAATTATTGTTTGTATTATAGACATAGTTATATTTCTTGCGTTACATGTCTATTTTTTTGTAAATATTTTGTTCATTGGCGCTTTTTTTTTGTTGCTAAAGCCCACACTTTAGTTGCGGTTTAGGCTTAAAGATCCAAAAGACGTTGGCCCTTTTTTGTGCTTTTTTGCTTTTGGCTACTCTGATCAATTGTTCTGTTTATGTTGATTGTTTAAATATTAGGTCAAGGCTTTGCTACTGGAGTCATTGATCTTGGAGGTTTAGAAGTGTCTCAAATATCATCATTGGCTAAAGTTTGGGCTACTCAAGAAGGTGGACCAGATGATCTTGGAGCTACATTTTTTGAACCATCAAATTTACCAAATGGATTCTTTATGCTTGGCTCCTATAGCCAACCTAACAATTTGCCCCTCTTCGGATCGGTTCTTGCTGGAAAAGATTCAACAGGAGACACGCTAAAGATGCCAACTGACTATACACTTGTATGGAGTAGTGAGAACTTGAATATCAAGCAGGATAGTGTTGGCTATATTTGGCTGCCAATTCCTCCTGAAGGTTATAAAGCTGTAGGCCACGTTGTAACAACGTCGCCTCAAAAGCCTTCTCTTGACAAAATTCATTGTGTTCGTTCTGATTTAACCGATGTGTCTGAAAGTGATGATTGGATTTGGGGCAATAATGGATTGAATGTGTATTCATCAAGACCAAGAGACAGAGGAATCAATGCTTTAGGAGTGTCTACTGGTGCTTTTGTTGCTTCAAATAATGGAACTGCAGATTCATTAGCTTGTTTGAAAAATGTCAAAGCTAATTTATCTGCTATGCCAAATTTGAACCAAGTTCAAGCACTGTTTCAAGCCTACTCTCCTTTGTATTATTTCCATCCTGATGAACAATATTATCCTTCCTCTATCACTTGGTTTTTTCAGAATGGAGCATTATTGTATACCAAAGGGCAAGAATCTGCACCAGTTGCGATTGAGCCAAATGGTTCAAATCTTCCTCAAGGTGGTTCAAATGATGGTGCTTTTTGGTTGGATTTGCCAACTGATGATTCAGCAAAAGATCAAGTCAAGAAAGGAGATTTGCAGGCTGCTACAGCCTATTTACACATTAAACCAATGTTTGGCGCGACGTATACTGATATTGCTCTATGGCTATTTTACCCCTTTAATGGCCCAGCTAGAGCAAAAATCGAATTCATGACTATTCCATTAGGGAAAATTGGACAGCACGTTGGCGATTGGGAGCACGTTACGTTAAGGATTAGTAACTTCAATGGTGAGTTACAAGGTGTGTACTTCTCTCAACATAGTGGAGGGAATTGGGTAATTGCTTCTCAGCTTGAATTCCAAAATGGTAACAAACCCGTGGCCTATTCTTCGTTGCACGGTCATGCTTCTTATGCCCAACCAGGGAAAAATATGCAGGGGAATAGCAACATAGGCTTAAGAAATGACACAGCAAAAGGGCAGATGATGGACACTGGAGCAAACTATTCAATAGTTGCTGCTGAATACTTAACAATTGTTGAACCAGCATGGTTGAACTATGCTAGAGAATGGGGTCCAAAAATCAGCTATGATATTGCAAATGAACTCCAAAAAGTGGAGAGATTTTTGCCAGGGAAACTGAAGAAGGCTGTTGAGAAACTTGTGAAAAGTCTACCAAATGAGGTGTTGGGTGAAGAAGGACCAACCGGACCCAAGTTTAAGGACATGTGGAATGGTGATGAAAGGGGTTAAACATGGTACATTATCGATTGTGGTAAAAAAGGGGTTAGCTTTTTACTTATTTTACTATTATTTTTCCCACAATTCCTGTAAGATTTGTTTAATAAAAAGATGGGATTGGATGAAAGTTGTTTGTTGTAAATTGCGTGGAAAATTTGGAGAAGTGATCCGGAAATATTGCATGAAACAAAAGATGATGCAGAAGTTTAGTGCTAATGAGATTGTTCAGGTGACATTTCTCATAATCCTAACAACAGGAAATCATCTAGAATACTTTGGAGTTTAGCAATTTTTCGCCGTCCGGAGGTTATAACACAAATCATACAGTATATTTGATTGATATATAACATATAAATCCTTATAAAATAATTTTTTTTAAAAAATAGTCTTCCAAGACTAAAACTCAAATAAGCACAACTAAATTTTTCTCATAAACAAACTAGAAATCAAATCCAACGAAGGAGAATGGCTTTGAGTGTTGTCATAACCACAAATCTAGAATAATAAGTCTTTATAATTCAAATGGGTATCAGTTGCAATTTAATGACGGATAGTGATCCATCAATAGCCTCGACTAGGACGAGGACAAAATATTACTCCACCACAAAATTGATTACTCGCGCCTGTGTTTTCACAGTTTATTTTAGGAGTTTTATTTTTCTATTGCCACAGGCTTAAAGTTTATTTTGTAAAGAAATTTCATAAAGCATTATCTTTTAGTGGTAATTAGCTATTTATAGATACAATTTGCTATATTACGGATTGTAGATACGTTTTCTGTTGTTATAAGATGTATTATATGTATTTAAGCTACTGTATTCAAGAATACATTAGCAAGACGTGAATAAGGGAAGTCCAGCTAATCAGTTGTTGTAGTAAAGCTTGAAAGAGTTTTTAAATTCGAAAGTGAATTGTGTTTAAAAGAAACAACTCAGAGTCGCCACCTGACATTTGATTTCGGTGTGTCAGGTCACCGTTTTTAAAATGATTTTTCCTTTTAAAACATTTCAGACTCTAAAATCAAGTCCGCACCAGAGATTTGGGTAAGGGGTTCATTTGACTCGAGGAGAAGGTGTTAAGCACTCCCCAAGTCCCGTAACTAGTACAGTTGCATACTTGATCTAATCGGCTTTTAGAATATTCGAATTGAGGTAAAACAATTACAGAAAAATAAACACACAAAAAGGCTCGAGGTCGTCTCCACCTAATAAAAGAAAAATAAAACTAGAAACAAAAATACTACGAGTTCTACTATCGATCTTTAAGTACAAATACTTCGAGGCATACCCCGGAATAAAATATATACAAATCCTTCGGGGCATTCCCCGGATAAATTTAACTAAGGGAACGACCTCTCGCCTCGAAAGAAGCTAGAACAAGAACATCCTAAAGGTTTGCCAACCCAAATGTGGTCGGCCTAAGCATGCTCCTTGCGATACTAAAAAAAAGCGATTAAATAAAATAAATTAGATATTTAAGGTCTAATTTCTTCTTCATGTTCAATTTTCCATTCCAGAACCCATTAAATTGTTAAGCCAACCAATAATATCTTCCTTTTAGCTCAAATGACAAATCATCTACTTGATTTAAACAACTAAACTTAACATGATCACTAAAACAAAAATGAGGCTATTCAATAATCAAACATAAAAATATTCATTGAATCACACCAAACAAACATCACATGTTTATAAAATTAAAACAAGCGAACAGATAGGGGAAGGAGTTAGACCTTTATTGCTACGTATTTTTGCTGCGTACAGCGACTGAAAATCTCCAACCGGAATCGAAACTCGACAGGCAAAATCTCACCATCCAAGAACTCGAATTAGACCGAGAAGCTGAAAAACCGGTCGAAATCTCGGATCGTCACCAAAGACTCAACCAAACACGGATTCGGACCCACATTTTAATCAAAATCTATCCTTGAACAAAATTCCGAAATCGAAGAATTAATAAACAGAATTTTTCTTTTTAATTTTTTTTCTGTTTTTCCCTCTTTTTTTTTTTCAAACTGTTTTTGCCTTTTTTTTACACCACTGATTCCGGTGAGTTTTGAGGTGGAGGGACAACTATGTTCAGGTCTTTGTCTAGTGAAGGGTTGTTTTGGGTAGTTAAAAGAAGAAGGGGTCAGCTGGTTTACATCTAGGTTTAGAGGCTGTCTGTCAATGAAGAAGGTGGAACTTGGCGGCGGATTTGGTCGTGGCTAGTGCTGGTTCTCCGGCGAGTTGGGTGGTGCGGCGACAGAGGGGTCGATGGTTGTGTTTTTGCGCGACGTCCAGTTCTGGTGTTGGGGTTTTCTTCTTGCGTCAGTTGAAGACGAAAGAGTGGCAGCCATGGGTGTTTGAATGTTCAACTTGGTCAAGAAGAAGAGGTGGCTGACGGGGGGTTCAAGGGTGGTCTCGCTGGTCGTTGTTGGTGAGGGAGATGGAGGTGGCACTGGTTTTTCCGGCGAAGTGGTGGAAACGGGCGGTTATGGGTGGTCTTCTCCTAGGGTTCCAGCTAGGGTTTGTCTCATGTGTGTTGAAGAAGAAAAAAAACTAGGGTTTTTTCCTCCAAGCTTTTGAAGAAGAGGTTTTGGAAGGGTTAAAGAGGAAGGGGTAATGTGCTAGGTCTTGTTGGGCTTCCAAATTGGGCTCAAAGACTAAAAATCAATAGCAAATTACTACTAGAATACTAGTAATTGACTTTAACTACATAAAATTTATATTGATATGAAACCATCATTTTTCAAAAATTAATTAAAAATGAAAGCAGAGAAAAGTTAATTAGAATGATAACAAACTTAGATTAATATTATTACAAAAGACTAATGGCCTTAACTTAAATACAAAGATAAAAGATAAAATAAAAAATATTTTTTTGTATTTTCAAATTTTATGTTCTACTATTAGACTAACGGTGAAATATAGGCTAAATCCTATTAAAATAAAAATAAGTAAATATTTTTAAAAATACTACTTTTAAAAGTTGCGCGGGTCAAAAATTACGTGCTTACAGCCGCCCCTCTTTGCTCGTAAACACGAAGAGTTTTCAGAGCAAAGACCAATAAGCAACGTAATTGATTTATGACCCGACGCTTATTCAAAAGAAAATAAAGATGGCTAAAAAGATTGTGACCGAGCCCTGGTATCTGAGCTGCCTATATATCCTTGGCTATAAAGGAATCAGGCCACGTGTAGTTCAGAAGTGAATAAGGTGATGGAGTATACTGAGGTGGAGAGCCGGTCGAGGTGCCGTCGAGGTTTTGGTCCGCGGTTCCTGTCATTATATCGAAAATAAAAGGAAAAATTACAGTAGAAGTAAAAGAAAAATACAAGATCCTATCTACTTTTCGTCTTGAATCTTCCGTGAATCTCTACCAATATGAAACTGAAAAATGGACCCTGTTCTTCAGGAGGGCTCCTGATGCTTCTTAAATTTGCGAATTGAAGTAACTCTGAAATAAATTCTTTTGTTTTTCAGGGGGCACCTGCCACTGATTTAAAACTAAAATGAATTCCCTCATTCTCTAGGTGAGCGTCTACCACTAACTTGAAACTTGAGATGACTTCCCTCGTTCTCTAGGTGGGCGCCTGTTGCTTACTTGAAAATCACAATAATTCTGAAATGGATTACCTCGTTCTCCAGGTGGGCACCTGTCGTTAAAGCTTGAAACTTGATATGGATTTCCTCATTCTCCAGGTGGGCGCCTGCGACTGACTTGAAACTTTATATGGGTTCCCTCGTTGTCCAGGTGGGTGCCTGCTACTGACTTAGAACTTGAAATAAATTCTGAAATGAATTCCCTCATTCTCCAGGTGGGTTCCTACCATGACTTGAACTCGAAACTGTATTCCCTCGTTATCCAGGTGGGTGCCTGATTGCTAAAACTTGAAACTATATTCCTTCGTTATCCAGGTAGGCGCCTGATTGCTAAACCTTGAGACTGTATTCCCTCGTTATCCAGGTAGGCGCCTGATTGCCAGAAACTTAAATTTATCCAGGTGGGTGCATGATTACCAAAACTTGAATTCTATTCCCTCGTTATTCAGGTGGGTGCTTGATCGCCAAAAACTTGAATTGTATTTCCTCGTTATCCAGGTGGGTGCCTGATTACCAAAAACTTGAATTGTATTCCCTCGTTATCCAGGTAGGTGCCTGATTACCAAAACGTGAATTGTATTCCCTCGTTATCCAGGTGGGTGCCTGATTGCCAAAACTTGAATTGTATTCCCTCGTTATCCAGGTGGGCGCCTGATTACCAACAACTTGAATTGTGTTCCCTCGTTATCCAGGTGGGTGCCTGATTACCAACAACTTGAATTGTATTCCCTCGTTATCCAGGTGGGCGCCTGATTACCAAAACTTGAATTGTATTCCCTCGTTATCCAGGTGGGCGCCTGATTACCAAAAACTTGAATTGTATTCCCTCGTTATCCAGGTGGGCGCCTGATTACCAAAACATGAATTGTATTCCCTCGTTATCCAAGTGGGCGCCTGATTACCAACAACTTGAATTGTATTCCCTCGTTATCCAGGTGGGCGCCTGATTACCAAAAACTTGAAACTGTATTCCCTCGTTATCCAGGTGGGCGCCTGATTACCAAAAACTTGAATTGTATTCCCTCGTTATCCAAGTGGGCGCCTGATTACCAAAAATTGAAATGTATTCCCTCATTATCCAGGTGGGCGCCTGATTGACAAAACTTGAAACTGTATTCCCTCGTTATCCAGGTGGGCGCCTGATTGCTACAAAATAGTCAAAACAAAAGAAATTTTTCTGCCCCAGTTTGGGATCTGGGCATATTTGTGAGTGTTAATCGGATCATGTTACCTACAGGGCTCTAAGAATTTAAAAGCTAAATCCCATTATCCAGGAGGGCCCTGAAAACTTCGAATTAAATCTCATCTTAAGAGTGATAACTTTAAAGTTAAATTATATTTTCTAAAGGGAGAACTTATGCTAAAACTTAAAATTAAATCTCATTATCCAGGAGGGTCCTGAAAATTTAAAAACGAAATCCCATTATCTAGGAGGGTCCCGAAAATTTTAAATTAAATCCCATTATCCAGAAGGGTCCGGAGAATTTTAAAACTAAATCACATTATCCAGGAAGGTCTTGAAAATTTAAAAACTAAATCTCATTATCTAGGAGGGTCCTGAGAACTTTTAAAATTAAATCCCATTATCCAGGAGGATCCTGAAAATTTTTAAATTGAATCCCATTATCCATGAGGGTCCTGAAAATTTTAAATTAAATTCCATTATCCAGGAGGGTCCTGAAAGCTTTTAAATTAAATCCGATTATCCAAGAGGGTCCTGAGAATGGACTTACCTGAGCCATGCTCTCATCTTGGAGGATTCTGAACAGAATTTCTTGCTCTCTGAACCATGCTTTTCCATGGGAAGTCCCTGTGGATTAAAAAAAAATTCTTGCCCCTGTTTCAGAAAAATCTTGTTAGTTTGAAAACGTGGTGGTTAGTTTGTGGCATCATTGCTGAGCGTCTGCTTCTGCCACTTGCCAAGATAACTTTGATTTTAACTTGAACGACCTTGATTGTTATCGATTGCCAATTTTCTTCCAACCTTTATCACAGAAAACACCTCTACTCCATTCATTCCCAATATCCTCTATCTGTTGCATTTTGCTCATGAATTGACATTTACTGAACCCTTGCATTTCACATGAATTCCAAAGCATGTTGATTGTTACCAACTCAATGCGCATACCACTTTTTCCTTACTTATGCCACTTTGATGTGCTAGCCAGACTCCGCTTTGTGCAATTGGAAAGCTGGTAGTAGACTTTAAAGTTATTTCTTTATTTGTTCTGACCAAACAGACTCAAGAATGGACTCAATCAAAACGAGAGAAACAAAATAGGGGACAAGGGAAAGATATGATACCTAACAACAAAATGACGAAGTAGAAACTTATCAGATGTGGATACCAACTCTAATGACCATGACATGCACATTTGGATTAAGTGGCCTAATCTCTCAAGCAAATCTAATATTCAACTCTTGTTGTACCTCCTCGCTGTGAAACTGGGCTTCAACACTTCAATTGTCCCATTTGATCCACAATCCTCAGTCGACTTGTAGTGCCCTGAAGGTTTTCACCATCAAGCTTATCTCATTTTGCTCTTTTCTCAACTCACCGTCACCTTACGGTGCCCCTGAGGGTTTTCACCGATAAGACTCTCTCATTTTATCATTTTCTCTCGTTGTGGTGAGAACAACGGTATTACCCATGATGCAAGAAGATCATACTTTCACCACACACTTGATTTGGCATCCTCAAAGATTGGTTAGAAGGTCTTTCTTTGGACCGTAATGTAGGCTTTTGGATAGGGTTGGAAAGAAAGGATGGTATGAAGGCTCAAAATAATTTAAGATGAAAAGGGTTCAAAATTACAACTTTTGGAATCATATCTTTTGGCAAAATTAAAACTTCTGCCACAGTTTCTGGAGTCCGGGGATTTTTTTTTTTTTGGATTTTTAAATTTGAGGGGACTTCTAAGAAAATCTGCCCCACTCTTGACTTTGGGGAATTATGACATATTTTATTTTGTGTGACCGAACCGTAAGACTGCTTACGTATCTTGTGGTGACAAGAATCAGGTCGAACATAGTTCCTAAGACAAAGTTTTTTTTTCTTCTTTTCCTTTTCTCTCCTTTTTTCTTTTTCTTTTTCTTTTTTCTTTTCTCCTTTTATTTTCTTTTTCTCTTTTCCCTTTTTTTCTTCTTGTTCTCTTTTTCTTTTTATTTTCTAGTTCTTAACTCTATTTCTTATTCCAAAAGAGGGGTTTGAAATAAAAAAATTAGGCTCAAAATGGGTAGCAAAGGATAAAAGTGTTTGGGTAGCAGAATAAAATGCCTTCGTCATACCAAACTTAAAAATGCCAAGTACAAACAAATCACACACAATATCTATTGATGACATCAACACAAACACAAAGTGCCAATGAGCAATACCTTTGTCCCAATGAATGACCCTTACCAGTTCGAAGCAGATTGACTCAACCTTAACTTGATGTGGAAGAATGCATTTCAACACTGTCTGATCTACCTCAAACTGCTTAAGAGACATTCTCTTGTTGTATTCTCTCATCAACCTCTTGATTTTCTAGACCAACTGCCTCAGTTTTACTCAATTTAAGCTTCAGGTCATCTCAGAATGCGTGAATAACTACTTGTTTCCTCAAATGCCTCTTTTATCGCGTTCAAAACTGTGTCATTGCTTCATGATTAATCTAACTTTCAAGGCCAGGCTGAGAATTATGTATGCATGTCATGTCACTAAAGTCGGCATGAAAAGGAACCATAAAAGGAAAAACGACCTAAACAAAAACTGACAGAAAACAGGAGATTACATTAGAAAGATGGTGAACAGGGTTTGAAAAAAACAAGCAAAATAGACATGGGTTACTATCCTGGAACAATCCTACATAACACTAGACGAGTTACTACAATAAAACGAACTAGGCAAAAAGAAGAAGAGTTTGAACCACAAGACAATGTTTGGATTACAACCCTGAAATAACTCGGATAAACAGAAATGACAACAAAATAAACTACCAAAACTCCTCCCTGGCTTGCCAAGAAAGGAGTGTCTTTCCAATTACCAAGCTCGATATCTTAGCCACTGGGTTGCACATCAAAAATACTAGGACCTTCACCAACCTCAATATCATTAACTTCAGTAAGCAAGTTCCCAAGAGGATTCTCATAATCCTTGTCACCACACATCTTCCCCACAAAGTGTGCATCATCACATGTAGGTAAAGGATTCTGTGCAATGTTCTGGGTGGCACTGTCTTGGACCACAATTATCCCTTCTTGAATCATTCTTTCTATCTCCCTTTTCAAAGCACGACAATCTTCAATGTTATGCCCTTGGACATTAGAGTAGTACATGCACCATACAGTAGGATCAAAACCTTTTGCATATGGGTCCGGAGTATAGTCGATGAGTGGCTCAATCAGGCCAAACTATTTTAACTTTTCAAACAAGCTTGTGTAGGATTCTCCTATTGGAGTGAAAGACTTTTCTCTTTGCTGCTGCCTTCTCATTTTGTACTCCGATCTTGGTTGGAACCTCTTTTGGGTAGGGGGTTGATATGCTTGTAGAGGCGGGTAAGACACTTGTGGAGGCGGTGCAAGCCGTTGCGGGTTTTGTGAGTGTGGAGCATATGGCGGTGCATTGTGGATAAAGTATTGGGGAGGTGAGGTATGACTTAAGGGATTTTGTGGAGGCGAGGCTCAACAACATCTTTTCTACTAAACGGAGCACTGATCCGAGCAACTTGTTCGTTCCATATAAACCAAAACTCCTTAAAACTTTCCTTGGATCTCTTTCCTTGGGCATCGTGGACTTTGAACACAGTCTCGCTAGAGGATCGAGGAAGAGTAGCTAGTGGAGGAGCTACAAAAATAGGAGCAGATGCCGGAGCAGGGTATGAGGTTGTTTTGGCTGGTGGAGCATGAAACATTTGGGAGGAAGTTCCAGGGTAATTGTGGTAAGGGGTAAAGCCCGGTGCATGTTGAGGGGAAAGATCAACAGTAGTGGGAACTTGGGATTATGATAGTGGTGGGATAGTTGCAGGGTTTTCAGTGTAGTTAGTGGGGAATGAAGGTGGAGGATGCCCTCTAATCCAAGACTAATACATTTCTGCCATCTGCTATTTCAACCTTTAGACCTCTTCTTTCAATTCAGATTCCGACCCCACAATCTTCCTCGAGGGGTCGACAACCCCGGTATCCAAGTCTTTGCTAGCCATGGCTTCCTTGCTTTTTGACCTTGTGTTGTATGGGCGAATCGCCAAAGTGCCACAAACTAACCACCCTCTGTTATGATAACAATGAAAGTAATAAAGAGGAGCAAAACAAAGCCAACATGTTAGCATTAGAGCATTTATCAGATAGAAGTATCACATTGCGTGCAATGCCCCCTAGTCACAGTTAACGATTCTAGAATGGCTTCGAGGGTACGAATGGTTATATGGCATCATCCCAATTTTACTCTTCTTGGTCCTTGCTTCTCTTTCCTTTCTAGCACTACTGGGCCTGCTCCTTTTCCTTCCTTTTTTTTCTTTTTAATTGCCACTCTTTTCTTTCCTCTCATTTCTCATATGCACAATTTCATCTCTCTTTTTTTCCTCTTTTTTTTTCTTTTTTTCTTTTTTAAAAAAAATGATTCGATCGAACCCTATGTAGGTTGACTATGTATCATGTCCCTCATGAATCAGATCAAGCGTAGTTCTGAAAAAAGTAATGGACAAAATAAACTAAAAATAGAAATCTTTCTGGATTTTTCGTTTATAACTTTTTTTTTTGGTTTTTCAAATACAAAACAAATAGTACGATAATGAAAGACTGGACAATCTTAACTAGATTGACAGACTCGATACTACTGTACAAGACTAATAATTAAAAGACAACATAAAATAGACTAAAAAATAAAAAGTTTCCTCAAGCAGCTCGTGCATGCAATGGTCTTGACTAGAATGGTCCTGGAGTATTTGTCATGCTCAAACTCTAGCAAATTGATACATACCTGAATGGAAAAATAAGATCAAATAGAGTTAGTAACTCAAGACACATGTGACGCCACGACACCTTCTATTGGACACATGCAAGGCATGATTAAGGCTATTTTTTTTGCAAAATGACTTATGTGGCCAAGGGTGGCTATTAGTGCAAACTCAACAAAGGTGACCTCAAAGACATAGAAATACCTCACTAAGGCTTATATGGATTCAACTCCCAATAATCATGGCCCAAAATCAATTTGCATAAATGACCCATTTTGCAAAATGGCCGATATGGCCAAAAGTGGCCAAAGATACAAACTCAAAAAGGATGAACCTTAAAGTAATATGACACCTAATTGTGGACTCAAGATCCTAAGACACGGGTTATTGAACCACTTTTGCGAAAATGACATCATTTTGCAAGAATGACCGATGTGGCCAAAAGTGGCTAAACATGCAAGATATGGCTAAGACCCCGCAAAGCCAAACACCTAAGACTTTCTAGGAAGACCGGAACCTATGTGGGTTGCCTACGTATCACGTTCCGAAAGACGAGAATCAGGTTCACGTAGTTCGGGAATCGGACATGGGAGAAAGCTTTTTAAAAAATGCACCTAATTTGGAAAAACTATTTTTTTGTCTTTTTTGAAAAATGATGAAAAATGTAAAATCTTTTTCAATTTTTTTTCTCCTTTTTTTGATTTTTGGAAAATGATGAAAAATGTAAAATCTTTTTGGATTTTCTTTTTCTTCTTTTTTTCTCCTTTTTTTTGGAAAATAATGGAAAAGTGTAAAATCTTTTGGATTTTCTATTTTCAATTTTTTTTTTTTGGAAAATAATGAAAAAGTGTAAAATCTTTTTTAGATTTTCTTTTCATTTTTTGAAAATAATAGGAAAGTGTAAAATCACCTACTTCATTTTATATTTCACCCTCAAATATCCTTGGTCCGCCAAATGACCCTTTTACCCCTAAAGAGATGCAACATGTTGCACATAGGGATGATTAAATGTCTTTTTGGACCATGAGCCCATTTTGACATAATTCGGGTAGGCCTCCTACAATGGGACACGATGCCTGGGATTGAACCCAGCTAAATTTGAATGATATGATGCACATAAGTATGACCTAAAGGCTGACCTACGGTTGGGGTTCACTAGACAAGGCAATTCGGGGTGACACGTGGTCGATGGCGGCTGCTCTAGCTGTCGGCCCACTCCACGCTCCCATGCCACCCCCCTAAAGAGACGGGTGACTCACAAAAAGGCCGTGTACGCTCAAACGTACTCCGAAAGACTTGTTGCAAAAAGAAAACTCGGGGTTATGCAAATGATGACAGTTATAAAGTAATAAACACGTAAAGCAAAAATTGTAAACACATAAAAAACTAGCAAATAATAACAAAAATATAAAAACATAATAAAAATCAAATAAAGCTAATGAAGAAGCACATAAACCTCAACCAAATATTCTAAAATCCAACAAGATCGTAGTACTAGCTCGAACCTGCAAGTCCCCAGCAGAGTCGCCAGAGATGTCACACCCTTTTTTTAACCAAACCTCCACTAACCCTCTTAAATAAATAAAAGGATTTAGTAAAGCTTGAAAGGGTTTTTAAATTCGAAAGTGACAAAATTGTGTTTAAAAGAAACAACTCAGAGTCGCCACCTGATATTTGATTTCGGTGTATCAGGTCACCGTTTTTAAAATGATTTTTCCTTTTAAAACATTTCAGACTCTAAAACCAAGTCCGCACCAGAAATTTGGGTAAGGGGGTTCATTTAACTCGGGGAAAAGATGTTAAGCACTCCCCAAGTCCCGTAACTTGTACGGTTGCATACTTGATCTAATCGGCTTTTAGAATATTCGAATTGAGGTAAAACAATCACAGAAAAATAAACACACAAAAAGGCTCGAGGTCGTCCCCACCTAATAAAAGAAAAATAAAACTAGAAACAAAAATACTACGAGTTCTACTATCGTTCTTTAAGTACAAATACTTCGAGGCATACCCCAGAATAAAATATATACAAATCCTTCGGGGCATTCCCCGGATAAATTTAACTAAGGGAACGACCTCTCGCCTCGAAAGAAGCTAGAACAAGAACATCCTAAAGGTTTGCCTACCCAAATGTGGTCGGCCTAAGCATGCTCCTAGCGATGCTAAAAAAAAGCGATTAAATAAAAGTAATTAGATGTTTAAGGTATAATTTCTTCTTCATGTTCTATTTCCCATTCCAGAACCCATTAAATTGTTAAGCCAACCAATAATATCTTCCTTTTAGCTCAAATGACAGATTATCTACTTGATTTAAACAACTAAACTTAACATGATCACTAAAACAAAAATGAGGCTATTTAATAATCAGACTTGAAAATATTCATTGAATCACACCAAACAAACATCACATGTCTATAAAATTAAAACAAGCGAACAGATAGGGGAAGGAGTTAGACCTTTACTGCTGTGTATTTTTGCTGCGTACAGCGACTGAAAATCTCGAATCAGAATCGAAACTCGACAGGCAAAATCTCACCAGCCAAGAACCCGAATTAGACCGAGAAGCTGAAAAATCGGTCGAAATCTCGGATCGTCACCAAATACTCAACCAAACATGGATTCAGACCCATATTTTAATCAAAATCTATCCTTGAACAAAATTCCGGAATCGAAGAATTAATAAACAGAATTTTTCTTTTTAATTTTTTTTTCTGTTTTTCCCTCTTCTTTTTTTTTTCAAACTGTTTTTGCCTTTTTTTTTACACCACTGATTCCGGCGAGTTTTGAGGTAGAGGGACAACTATGTTTAGGTGTTTGTCTAGTGAAGGGCTGTTTTGGGTGGTTAGAAGAAGAAGGGGTCAGCTGGTTTGCATCAAGGTTTAGAGGCTATCTGGCAATGAAGAAGGTGGAACTTGGCAGCGGATTTGGTCGTGGCTGGTGCTGGTTCTCCGGTGAGTTGGGTGGTGCGACGCCAGAGGGGTCGCTGACGGGGCAGAGCTGCTGGCTGTGTTTTTGCGTGAAGTCCAGATCTGGCTCTAGAGTTTTCTTCTTGCGTTAGTTGAAGACGAAGGAGTGTCAACCGTGGGTGTTTGAAGGTTCAGCTTGGTCAAGAAGAAGAGGTGGCTGACGGGGGGGTTCAAGGGTGGGTTCAAGGGTGGTCTCGCTGGTCGTTGTTGGTGAGGGAGATGGAGGTGGCACTGGTTTTTCCGACGAAGTGGTGGAAACAAGCGACTATGGGTGGTCTTCTCCTAGGGTTCCAGCTAGGGTTTGTCTCTTGTGTGTTGAAGAAGAAAAAAGACTAGGGTTTTTTCCTCCAAGTTTTTGAAGAAGGGGTTTTGGAAGGGTTAAAGAGGAAGGGGTAATGGGCTAGGTCTTGTTGGGCTTCCAAATTGGGCTCAAAGACTAAAAATCAATAGCAAATTACTACTAGAATACTAGTAATTGACTTTAACTACATAAAATTTATATTGATATGAAACCATCATTTTTCAAAAATTATATATTAAAATGAAAGTAGAGAAAAGTTAATTAGAATGATAGCAAACTTAGATTAATATTACTAGAAAAGACTAATGGTCTTAACTTAAATACAAAGATAAAAGATAAAATAAAAAATATTTTTTTTGTATTTTTGTATTTTATGTTCTACTATTAGACTAAAGGTGAAATATAGGCTAAATCCTATTAAAATAAAAATAAGTAAATATTTTTTAAAAATACTACTTTTAAAAGTTGCTCGGGTAAAAAATTACGTGCTTACAGTATTCGAGTGTATTCGACTGTATTCATGGCGTGAAACATGGGATTACAACTCAACAAATTATTGTATTCGACTGTATTCACGGCGTGAAACAGGGGATTACACTATTTTTAAACGGAAAGTGAATCAATTAACATAATAGACTCCTAATATAACTCAACAAACTCAATTATAACACACAATATTTGTATTTCCAGTTATAAAAAAGATTCTCAACCGGAAAATACTCCAAAAATATAGCAATCTTCACAAAAATTATATAATACATCTGAATACATAAATTATATTAATTAAAAAAAAATATGAATACATTCATAGCGAGATAGTGAATACAATGAAATACATAGAATACAGCGGGATACATTGAAATACAATGAAAAAAAGATAGTGAATACAATGAAATACATGGAATACATCGAGATACATTGAATTACAATGAAAAAAAAGACAATGAATTATATTGAAATATATTAACAGAAAATCAAATTGCTCAGCCCCAAACTCCGTCGTCTTTGTTCAAGAACAAACCCTAATTTCCGGCGAATCCGCCGTCGAGCAAAAACCCTCAACTCTTTCGCCTTTCTCTCTCTCTTTCTCTTCACCGAATTTCCCTGTAACTCATTCGAACAAATAAAAAGAATGGAAAACCCTAGCACACAACTAGAAATCAGAGGCACCGCACGATATAGACATAGTAATTCACGTTATTCACCGACACCACCAAAAACACATCTGGATATCTTGGTAGTCTTGTTTGGGTTAAGTCTTCAAGCAACAGAAGAAACAAGAAGTGACTTGATGGATCTGTCTCCCATCTCCTCCCCTCCTCCATCATGTGTGTCTAGTCCATTAATTGACTCCTCAGTTCATCTTACAACTTCTAATTCCCACTTCAAATATAGAAATACTAGCCTTAATAAAGTTGATGTCGGTTGAATATTTGGAAAAGGGTCACTTAAGTCACTCACATCAAGAAAAGTACTGATCTCTTTCTTCTTTGACAAACTTCATTTGATGGTTGTATTATCTAAGAAAGATTTGTGAAATGTGTGTGTGTGTGGGGGGGGGGGAGATTAGATAGAGTAGACGATAAGGTTTTGCACAAAATTGAGGGGAAAAGTCAAAGAAGTCTTCATAGTATACCAGGCAAAATATCGTTTGTGACTAATGGTAGGTGATGTGGGTGAGAGGAATTTTGAGATTGAGTATCGTGTTTCAGGGAATGTGGGAAGATAATGGCATGTGTCAAAGTAGAGAGAGAAAGAAAATAGTGTAACTGAATAGCGTATTTAGTGGCTTAGGGGTAGGAGGTAACCAAAATTAGATATTTTGCTATAAACATTAAAAGGTATCTATAGAATATAATTTTTTTAGAGATTTTTACCTAGATACACTGTATTGGAAACTTATTTACCAATATTCTCTATGTTTTGTAGTTTTTAATAAGTATCTAGGTTTTTCTTAAGGAGAAATATACACAATTTGTAACTATATCATAATTGCATTTGAATTGTATCAGATATATCAATGCGTAAAATATAATTGTATCATATTTGTATCACAACTGTATCTAACTTGTAGATGATACATTAATATCAAAAATAATACTTGATACAATACTAATAAATTAATATATAGTTATCATATATTTGTGATATAAATTGTGAAATTCGTCATGAACTCACAACTACTCATTATTCAGATACAAATTTGATACAATCCCGGAAGTATTCTTACACAATTCTGATACAATTATGATACAACTTAAAATCGATTCTAAACTTAAACTAATACAATATCATATTATATTTGTATTAGCATTGTATCATGTATTGTTTTAGGTACAAATTGTGATACAATTATGATACAATTCTAGATTATGATACAACTTTGATCTTCATATTTTTCAAGTTTCAATTAAAAACATCCACCTAGAACCAACTCTAAACTTAAATTATGATACAGTGTTATATTTTAATAGTATTAGTATTGTATCAGAATTGTCTTAGATAATGATGTATCAAATACAACTCAGATACAGTTATGATACATTTATCATACAATCATAATACAATTCCGAAACTTCTTCTTCCTCGAGTTTCAATCAGAAAGTCAACCTAAAACCAACTTTAAACTTAATGAATCTCCCTTAAAATTGAGATATAAACTCTAAAGGATATTTTCAATCGTTTTCAAGAACACCCAATCCAAAAAAATTACAAATTCGTAAAATCTGAATATCTAATTCAAAGCTTCGAAACTTTTTAATGGTATGTCAATGGCAGACCCCTCCACCTACAATTTCAGAGATAATGTTGATGGATTTGTCAATAGTTGAAGCTTTTTAATGGTTGTTGGTGAAATTGATTCAGAGAAATATATGATGCTACAATTTTAGAGAGATAATAGTTTGATTTGTACGAGGGAGAGAGAGAGAGATATTGGTTGATTTGTATGAAAGAGAGGTGATGATTTTGGATATCAGTGGGTTTCTTACGATGAGTAAGTACAAAGATAGATGATGTTTTGTAATCCTTTGAAAAAGGAAGAGTATCTTAAATGTAGGGGATTATGTGTAACTGATACCCAGTATTTAAGGTATGTTTCATTTCCTCTTTTTTATGGTTTTGTATAAAACTAGTAAATTTATGTATATAAAGTAATTAATAAGAAACCTAAATAAATGTGATAAATAGGTTTCTATTATAGTATAACTAGGTAAAAACCCAATTTTTTTAAATGGTATTTATTTAAAATAAATAAGGTGTTAACCTTTGCTATAAAAAGTAAAAATTCCTATTTTGTATACTAGAGATATAATGCTCCATATTAAGATTATAATTTTGATCTATACAACATGGGTATAATGTCCGTTTTCTTCCCAATACGTGCAAAAAAGGAACATGAGACCAGTCCAAAGCTTCAATTATATATTGCAGCTTGATTCATTTGTTCCGCATTTATTGAACTCTACAGTTGCCCAAAACTTAATGCTGTCAAGTTGGCTTGTCTTGTAGGTTGGGTTTGCATATCCTGTTTGACTCGGCAATGTATTGATCACTCTCTTGGAATGGTTTAGACTATATAAAACCCTGCGATTATCATTTTCGATCCTCCTGTAGAAAAAAGCAGTAAATGATTTGGTATCAACTCTGAGAACATGTAAACAGATTAAGAAAACTACATGTGATATCTATTCAACACTTACTAGACATGAAAAACAAAGAAAGAGATGTCAGAAAGAAAATGAAATAAATCTCATTCCCAAACAAAGTTGAAATCAAACTTGAATAGAAATTAGGAGTTCTAAAATTATAGAAAAAGTATGCATGAGAAAATATAATCATTTTTTTATTTAAAAAATAGAACACATTTTCTTTGTAAAAGGTGAAATAGCCCTCACCCACAAAACGGTAAACTGATTGCTCGAACTGAGGGAGTACATATATTTGTTTAAAATTTAAATTTTTTCATTCTAACTCCTAATAGAGCACAAAGAAATAATAAATTCTATTTTTCTCAACTCATAATCCTCATAGATCATACATTTGCATTCTCATGCATACTCATATGTACTTGGCTAGGAATGCTAATAACAGTGAACAAAAAAGGAATTTGGGCTTGAATCCAACGGGTAGAGCATTAGTAGGCTATTAGCAATAGTATAATACTCATTAAAAATATGTCCTTTTTTAAATCTGCATTGCAGGTAACCTAGTAAACAATTTGGATCACGAATATGACCTTAAAAAACTGAAGTGAAATCTTGTGGTCTTTCCTACTGGTTGATGTGATAAAATTAGCTCTCACATTAACAGGATAGACTTTGAGGCGAACAAATTACAGTCAATCTATTTAATAGGTAAAACTACAAATGATGCCAAACAAAATACAATCTATCTATTTAATAGATAAAACTACAAATGATGCCAAAAACTTGGCTTGATGAAGATACTCTGCAACGATCAGGAGATTCATATATTTTTACTCCACTCCTTTGAGTCTCATCATATGCACTTCCTGTTTACACATCATAATAAATTAAAATGAGAGTTTCCATATATTTGCTTATATGAACTGCAACTCCTCATTTTAGTATTTTGAATTCTAAACATGTTTTATGAGAAATGAAACAGAATCTTCTTCATCACTTCCTTTTTTTTTTTCTTTTCTAGAAGTATTTTGGTTGACGATATGAGATACATAAGAGAAGCTGTTTAAAAAGGTATATAAAAAGTTGCATTGTAGGTTTACTAATCCCACAATGGAGGTATGACAATTTTACTGAATAAACATGCAGAGATTAAAGGAAAAGTAGGTACCAAAAATGCAAGTGTTTTCCCAGTATATGAAACTTCATGCTCCTTAGGAGATATCTTTTCGAAATGTGAAGAGACCAGGTCAATATCTGAGATACCATCAACCATTTGTTCATATGAATTGAAAGTTTTTGAAAAATTGAAGAACCAAAATGAACAACAAAAGGGAAAGACTTTAACTACATTAATCACAGCGATAATGATTCTTTAAAACCTAAGGTAGAAATTATTTTGCTTAAGCGTATAAAACATAATGATCCAAAAACACTATAGAATGATTTAAAGAGACTTACATCATCATCAGAGAAGATGCACGTTGAGCAGTCATATTTCCTTGTATAAACTCCACAGTGAGTGCATGTATGATGTACTACTTGGCAATGAGGAGCAAAAATCAAGTTTCGAGTAAACTTCAAAACCATAGTTATATAATGACATGACTTTAATTGAAAATAATGAATGATACAGAAAACACTTTAACTGCAGATATCAACAACAACATCTGAGTACAAGGATTTAACAAACTACATCATCATCAAAGAAGATGATTTTGAGCAGAATCATACTTTCCAGTGTAAATCCCCACACAGTGAAAGTATGTTTGTTGAACCTAAAAGACAACGAAGTACAAAATAAAGTTTTAAGTACACTTCAACAACAATAAATGTATAATGAGGTGAATCAAGTCATTGACTTAGGGAACTCACATTTTTGTTAAGCATTTTGCAGAATATGCAAATAACCTAAAAAAAATGTATAGACCAATCAGTATATTATCTAATATAATTATAGAAGATATATTCCCCATAACACACAGAGTTACAACACATTCAATAGTATGTCCATAAAGTGCTCAAAATCTCCATCAGGAAAGTCTTACCTTTTTATTTGGGAATACTGTTTAACCAAAAATCTGAGACTCTGGTCAAAACTTGGAAATATAAAGAAATTCGGGTTACTGATAATTTGGAGACGAAAATAATAAAAGACTTTTGAGAATAACAAAGTAATAAGTAATTTTGTATTTCAGTGTAATCTCAATAATATTTCTTGTCATTACAGATGTTGAGTCCTTCTCCTTTTATAGTTGATTCTAGGAGAAGATGTAATGCCTTTGTCTTAATAAGGCAATTATGAGCAATAAATGACATTAAAAGAAACGTTATACAATCATTTCTATTTAATTCAAATTCTCTAACGTATTTGATATTTAATACTGTATTTAGATTCTTTTACGTTATCAGATTCATATCTTCAACTTCATCCGATCTTCGGTCATTAAATGACTCGAATAGGTACGAGACTCGTACCTATTTGAGTAACGATCCACACCTATGTTGTTTTCTTCTCCTCATATCTGTTGTCTCCCGTGCCTCTTGGCTATTTATTGCGTTTTGACCTTTTGACCAGTCCGTGTGTCATGACACGTCATCTTCAATATTTAGATTCAGTTATTTTCCAATACAGATAGTCCCCCCACTTTTCATTTATTTATCAATTAAATATTTGGGAAGTGGATCTTCACGAAAAAGGAATTTTCGCCATAATCAATGCTATGCCAGTACTGACGCTTCAGTTGTCTTTTCTATTTAATTCTCTGCACACGTGTCACCTTCTGATATGTATGTAATTCTACAGCCTTTTTCCAAGGCTTCTTCATCCCCTATATTTACGAAGTGCTAGTTGCCTTTATTATAGGCTTTCCATCATTACGCTTCTTTGTTTGACGGTTGCTATTATACACATATTTAACCTTTTTTCCTTTGTCTTATTCTTCATAAACCCTTAACAGATACTTTACTTTTTACTTTTATTCCTTTCTCCTTTAGTTCATCCTTTCTCTGCAATGACATCTCCGAATCCTAACCCTAAGAGAATCCCAATTCTTGATAGCTTCCCCAACGCCCCTGTAAGACATAGAAGGGGTAGAGGTGGCAGGCTTCGTAGCCTAGGATCCGTTCGTGGTGGTTCCTCTGGTTCCATCACTCCTTCTTCTAATTTTAGCACTATTTCTAGAGGTTCTATCACTAAGAAATCCTCTTCTAAAGGTAAAGAACTTTTTGAGCCTCTTCAAGAGCCTTTAGTTGAGGAAATAGTAACCAATGACTTATCCTTTGAGAATGATAGGAAATCTCTTCGTGATCAAGTTGCTAATTTAGAGAAAGCTGACACTTTTTCTTCTCTAATCACTGAACCTTTGATTTCTATTGTTCGAAAAGATTGCAACTGGAGAAGTGATCTTCGTATAGTGATCCCTAATCTAAACCAAAGAATATCTTCCTTTAGGATTGGATTTTCTTTTGTTTATACTTATCCCTTCACTTTGGGATTTATTCCTGCTATTGACCCAGTTATACTTGATTTCTGTCGCTTTTTCAAAATTTGTTTGGGACAAATTGGCCCCCTTATATGGAGAGCAGTGGCTTGTTTCAGATATTTGTCTGTAAAAGCCAATGTTAGCTTTACCTTTCCCCACCTTATTCATCTTTACCACCCGAAATTATTCCGCCATGGGTTTTTTACTTTAACTGCAAGAAGTAAAAGGGTCTTGGTAAGCCCTGAAGATGACAAGGATCGTGGGTGGTACACTCATTATGTTGTTGTTCGCACAGTTGATTTGGTGGGTGAAACAAATATCCCCTTCCCTAAGAAGTGGAACTTTGCACGTAAGTTTTTTTTACTTACCGTACCTATCTTTAAGAATTTCAATTTCTTTTCTAATTTCGTCTCTTTTTGCTTTTCTATAGCAACTATGGGAGATGTGGAGCCCGTTCCTAATTTCTGTGGTTGGGTAGATTCAATCTTGAAAGCCGTGCCTATGGAGGCAAGAACTTGGAAATCCATTTCCAATTTACATGGTTGGAAAGTGAAAACTCACGGTATGCATCTCTTTATGCTTTTTTGTATGTTAAGTCCCTTCTTGTTTCTAACTTTTTTCATCCTTCTTTTTGTCAGGATTTGCTATTCGAGGAATGACAGCTGAAGTAGTTATTGCCCTTCGAGCCTCTTCTGGTACTTCACTCTCTTTGGAGAGAACTCAAGCTACACTATCAAAGAGAAAAGTTGTAGAAGAGGATTCTGAGAATGATGAAGATGAAGACACCTCTTTAATAGCTAGACCAAGAGTTAGGAGACGCATCATTTCTGAGGATGAAGCTGAAGTTACTCCTGTCCGTGCCTCTCTTATCGAACCTGTTCGCATTCCTTCCGATGATGAAACCACTCTGAGGGACACCAACGAGTCTATTCAACGCCTATTTGTTGGTGGTTTTGAAAGTGGAGAACTAGGTCCAGTTTTAGATGAAGTTCCTTTTTTTCCTCTGTTCCCATTCCTTCTATTCCTCCGTTGGTTTCAAGTGCTTCCTTGCCCATTCTATCTGTTCCTGCTCCCTTATCTATTTCTGCTCCCTTGCCTGTCTCTGCTTCCTTACCTGCTTCGACTCCTTTGGCTCCTGTTATTTTCACTTCTTCTACCGCTCCTCCTTCTATAGCTCCCCCCCCCTCTGTTCAACATGCAGAGGAGGGTTCCAGTAGCAGAAGCTTGGCTATGAGGAGCGTTACACTTGAAGTTCCTGCTAATAACAGTCTTTTAAGGAAGTCTGGTGGAGCAGATGTCTGGTTTAGGCCTTTGATTGGAGATATTGAGAAAAAGAAGATGAGCAGTCACAATTGCTTAACTCTGATGAATGACATAGTTCATTCTACTTTGAAGGTATTTTTTTTCTCTACTTACTAACAAGCTTTTTTTATCTCTAAATTCTTATTTCTATGAGTCGTCACTGTAGGCTAACCTCATTGGTACAGAATTGATGAGAGGAATTTCCCTTCTGGAAAAGAAAACTTGTGAGTCTGAAAAGTCTATCCACGAGGCTGAGGAAATAGCCAAGAGAGCCCAGCTAGAAGCAGATAATTGGAAAGAGCAGTTTGAGAATGCTCAGGGAACCATAGAAGAATTGTAAGAGAGTAGAAATCACCTGGAGCAGCAAAAGCGAAATCTGACTTCTGAGCTAGCAGTTGCCAAAGCTTCTTCAAGTCAATTTGAAAAAGACAAGGAGTGCCTTGAATGTTGCTTTTCAGAACAATTATCAAAGTCAAGTAAAGAAATCAGAGAACTTAAGGCACTCTTGGACAAGAAAGAAGAATATGCAGGAGAATTAGTGCAGAACTTGACTCAAGTTCAAGCTGATTTAAAGATCTCCCCTGACAAAGTACATGCCTTAGAAAGTTCCCATGCCTCCCTTGAAGCTTCCCTTGATTCTCATTTAGCTGAACATCAAGTGTTAAATAATGATCTTGCTATGTGGGAAAGGGAGTATGAACTTCTTGAGGAGAAGTTTGATTTAGAGGTGAGTTGGGCTTTCTTAAACTCTCGTCGTGATGCTTTAATGGAGGTCAGTCAAGAAAACTTTGACTTAGACTCAGAGTTGGCCAAAGTTTTAGAGACCATTGAAAGAACCCAACAATCATTTGACTTTCCTTTTCCGGAAATTGAAGCTCCCGTGGCTAAGGAACCTGTAAATGACGAAGCCGTTGTTGTGGCAGTTGAAATTGAAGATGTTGCAATTCCAGCTTCCGAGGGTGAAATTTTTATGACTCAGTCTATGGAAGCTGAAACTTCCCTCTTTCTCCCCTCGTTGAACCTAACACTTTAAGCCCAGCTGAAACTGCTCCTGTTGCTGCTTCTTCAGAAGTTGTCACCGTGCCTGTGGCTGTTTCTGAAAGTGAAATTAATATTGCAACTTCTGATGTGTCAACCCCTTCAGTGACTAGTTAAATTTCCAGACTTTGTTTTTACTTTCTTTGTTGGATGATGGTTTTATCCCTTAGTTATTTTTTTAAGGGATTTTTTGGTGAAAGTCCCTAGTTATCATAATGGGGCACTTGTATAAACTTTTTGTTGACTAAGTTCTTACTTAGTCTTTTTAATTATATCAAGAAGTTTGTTAGTACTTCAATGTGCTCTATTCTTGCCTTTTCCTTATCTACTTAGGACTTATAGAATAGTTTAGCATTTTTATCCTTTGAAAATGCTTTATGATTCTCCTCATAACTTATTAACATGAGGTTTATAAAAGAGGGCCCTTTTATATATCGACACTTAATGAAGAAGACGTCTCAACTTTATAATGGTGTCATAATACGATGAAAGAAATAGGAACACACATGTTTTGTTTGAAACAACTTTGACAAGTTTTTATTCATGAACTTGGACAAGCTTTTGAGTATTACATGTATTGAGATACATCTATAACTTTCTCGTAAATGTTTTTCTTGCAACAGATTTTTATAAAGTAAATACTATTCAACAAAGTTTTTCCTTACAACCTGTTTCAATACATAGTCATGGCCCTATCTTAATGTATTAGGAAGGGTTTGAGAGGTGATTCCGTTGTTCTTATGGGAAAGAACACTACGATGAATGTTTTGCATCTTCCTTTGTTTTGATAGGAAAGAACACAATGATGAATGCTGAGGTTCCGTAACTTCTGCTCGATATTTGTTTCAATTTACGTCTTCGTCTTACCGCACGTATTTGTGTACAATATGTAGTCCCCCAAGTGTTTGAACGCTGAAGTATGAAGCCTCGAGCACTTGTTTGTTTCTCACAATTTGGTACCTTTTTCCTGAAAATAGAAAAACATACAGGACTCGGAGGTGCGATTAAAGATGAAGACTGCCTAACCCGTGTGTATTTCCATCAGATTAATTTGTAACCCTGGGCTGGGAATTTTAGAATATTCCATTTTGCCGTGCAGGTCGTGACTCATCATTCGGCACGAGTTAGGGTTTTTGCCTAGCATCTAAAATCGTTAGTAAAATTTTAACAATTCAAAGAAAAATTCTAATACAACGATACCTGATCGTAGGTACTTTCTCAGAAATAATATCGCTTTAGGTGGACAACATTCCAATGCGAGGGATGAACCTTGCCATCCATTGTCTCCAACTCGTATGCTCCTTTTCCCGCAATGTCACGAACTCTGTAGGGTCCTTCCCATGTTGGACTTAGCTTTCCTGAATTAGCAGCTTTTGTAGATTGGAACACCTTTTTAAGCACGAAGTCCCCAATTTTAAAGAATCTGAGGCGTGCTTTCCTGTTATAATACCGTTCAATTACTTGCTTTTGTGTTGCCATCCTTATTAATGCAACTTCTCTTCTTCCTTCGAGCAAATCAAGATTCACCCGCATCTCTTCACCATTTGATTCCTCCGTTGCTTGAACGTATCGTGTGCTCGGTTCTCCTATTTCAACTGGAATTAAAGCCTCCGCACCATAAACCATTGAAAAGGGTGTTTCTCCCGTGCTTGTTTTTGTCGTTGTACGATAAGCCCATAATACTCCAGGTAATACCTCAGGCCAATTACCTTTTGAATCCTGTAACCTTTTCTTGATGGTATGGTGTAGATGTTATCCTTTTAATTTTCCAACTTTGAAAAAATTCAGTGATTTGAGCTCCTATGAATTGCGGACCGTTGTCACACACGATTTTCTTTGGTTCTCCAAAACGACGTATTATATTTCTCCAAATGAAGTCTTTAACTTCCTTCTCTCGCACCTGTTTAAATGCTCATGCTTCTACCCATTTAGTAAAATAATCTGTAAGTACAAGTAGAAATTTCACCTGATCTTTTGCTTGTGGCAATGGACCTACGATATCCATTCCCCATTTCATAAAGGGCCACGGGGCTATAACAGGGTGCAATAGCTCAGCTGGTCTATGCATATTATTACCGTATCTTTGACATTAATCACACATGGACACGAAGCTGTTTGCTTCTTCTTCCATTTTAGGCCAATAATACCCTGCTCGAATCAACGTTTTTACCAGAGACCTTCCTCCTGCATGATTTCCACAATGTCCTTCATGTACTTCTCTCATCACATATTCTATTTAGGAAGGTCCGAGACACCTTGCTAATGGCCCACCGAACATCTTTCGATAAAGATTTCCTTGATGTAAATAGTAACGAGCAGCTTTTTTGCGAAGTGCACAAGCTTTTATTTTGTCAGCAGGCACGGTTCCGCGCTGTAAAAAAGCAATAATTTCATTTCTCCAATCCCATGTTAAATGATTAAAATTTACCTCGTTCTTATTAGGTTCGAGAACGGAATGAAATAAATGTACGACTGAAGCATTTGCGGCGTTTGCTACGTCTGCTGCAGATGCGAGATTAGCTAAAGCATCTGCCTCCACATTCTCATCTCTTGGGATCTGCATTACTTTCCAAGTTTGGAATTGCTTTATTAGTTCCCGTACCTTTTCGAGATATTCTTGCATTCGTGTCTCCCTGGCTGTATAAGTCCCCAGCATTTGATTGACCACGAGTTGAGAATCACTCTTGATTATAATCTGTGTTATGCCGAGTTCTCGTGCCAATTCTAGACCTGTAATTACAGCCTCATACTCTGCTTCATTGTTAGTTATAGAATGACATTTTATAGCCTGTCTAATAGTCTAACCCGTAGGTGGTATGAGAACTATCCCTAGGCCTGCTCCTTTTACATTAGACGAACCATCAGTGAATAAAATCCAAGTCCCTGGGTTTGTACCATTAAAAACTTGTAATTCTTTTTCTGCTTCTAAATGCATCCCTTGGCTAAAATCAGCTATGAAATCGGCTAATACTTGAGATTTTATAGCAGTCCTAGGTTGATAAATGATTTCGTATTCACTTATTCTATAACCCATTTTGCTAACCTCCCTGACAATTCATGTTTATGCAAAATGTTTCGTAATGGAAAAGCAGTAACTACAACAATGGGATGACACTGAAAATAAGATCTTAATTTTCTAGACGCCATGATCAAAGCTAATGCTAATTTTTCTAGTTGTGGATATCGTGTTTCAGCATCTAATAAAGACTTGCTTACATAATAGATAGGAGATTGTTTACCTTGGTCCTCACGGACTAAAACAACACTTACCGCAACTTCTGACACGGCCAAATAGATGAGTAGATTTTCTCCTTCTTTTGGTTTTGCCAATAGTGGTGGATTTGACAAGTAAGCTTTTAAATTTCTAAGGGCTTGTTGGCAATCTTCGTTCCATTCAAAATGATCTTGCTTTTTGAGTGCGGAGAAAAATTTAAAGCATTTTTCTGAAGATTTGGGAATAAATCTCCCCAAGGCTGCAATTCTTCCCGTTAGCCTTTGGACTTCTTTTTTACTCGTAAGGATATCAAGGATCTCCTCTATTGCTTTGATCTGAGAAGGATTTACCCCAATACCATGGTTAGAAACGAGAAAGCCCAAAAATTTGCCTAAGGCAACCCTAAATGCACATTTTTCTGGATTGAATTTCATATTAAATTTTCGTAATTCAAATGTAACAGATAAATGAGAAATATGATCATGAGAATGTTGGGTTTTGACGAGCATATCGTCTATATATACCTCCATGGTTTTTCCTAAATGTTCTTGGATCATTTTGGTGACCAACCTTTGATAGGTTGCTCCAGCATTTTTGAGACCAAAGGGCATTACTTTATAACAGTAAGTCCCCCTGTCTGTGATGAAAGAAGTTTTTTCTTTGTCACTGGGGTCCATTTTAATTTGGTTGTACCCCGAATATGCATCTAAAAAACTCAAAAGTTCATGTCCTGTAGTTGCATCAATTAACTGATCTATATGCGGTAAAGGGAAAGAATCTTTTGGGCAGGCTTTGTTAAGATCTGTATAATCCACGCAAACCCGCCACTTACCGTTTTTCTTAGGTACAACAACTGTATTTCCTAACCAATTAGGATACTTTACCTCGCGTATTGACCCAATTTTTAATAGCTTTTGGACCTCATCTTGAATCACCTGATTTTTGAAAGCTCTTCGCTTTCTTTTCTTTTGCTTTACTGGTGTGAAGGATGAGTCTTCATTTAGTTTGTGAGTCATCACATCTGATGGTATCCCTGTCATATCAGCATGGGACCAAGCAAAAAAGTCCACGTTAGCTTTTAAAAATTCAATTAACATACCTCGCATGTCTGAGCTTAAATTGGCTCCAACATAAACCTTCCGTTCAGGCCATTGCTCAAATAATATCAAAGCCTCGAGCTCTTGAATTGTTGTTTTGATATCTTCATTATCTTCAGGTTCCTGAATTGTATCAGGTCTCGAGTCTAAATCTGTCTTTTCTTGTTCGGTTGAGGTTTGATCCTTGATACCTTCAACTGTTTCCTGTAATTGCTATTTTTCTTTATTTACGGTGCTCGTATCTGTTACAACGTTGATACTTCTGACTGTCTGCTGATCCCCATGAATTTGGCAAATTCCCCACGGTGATGGGAATTTAATAACTTGATGTAGAGTTGATGGAACAACATCCATATCATGGATCCAAGGTCTCCCCATGATCATATTGTAAGCCATTTCCATATCTACTACCTGAAATTTAGTTTCTTTAACAACACCTGCAGCAAAGGTTGTTAGAATTACCTCTCCTTTTGTTACCACACTTGAATTGTCGAAGCCTGACAAGGTATGCACCTTAGGTATCATTTTGTCTTAAGCTTGCATTTCACGTAATACCCTTAATAGTATAATATTCACGGAACTTCCTGGATCAATCAAAATTCGTTTTACATTAGTATCATATACAAGTAAAGATATTACCAGTGCGTCGTTATGTGGGGTCATTACTCCTTCGGTATCCGCATCATCAAAAGAAATACTTTCGTTTTCTAAAACCTACCGTACCCGTTTCCCATGTGTTATCGTTACTTTAGAAACTTTGTTGGAAGCCGTATATGTTATACCGATAATATCTTCACCCCCACTTATAACATTCACGGTTCTCTTGGGTGAAGGGGGCTTTGGTGGCTCCTGCCTATTTTTCATATAGGCTTGCTTACCTTTCTTACTAAATAACTTAGTGAGATACCCTTGTTTCTATAGATGATCCACTTCACTTTGTAAGAATCTACATTCTGAAGTTTTGTGCCCGTGATCATTATGGAATTCGCACCAATGGTCTGGATTGTGTCTATTTGGATTTGACCGCATCTCTTTTGGCCATCGTACCTTATCTCCCATGCTCCTCAAAACAGCTACGATCTCGGAGGTAGTGACATTAAAGTTATATCCGCCGAACCTTGCCTTTAAACTGCTATCATTATCTCGTGACTCTTGTCAGTTTCGGTCATTTCTGAACCTTGATGAAGAACCAGACTCCCTGTTCCTCGATTTTTGATCATATCATTGACTATCCTGCTTTAACCGTGAGTCTTTCCCTGCAGGTCCCATATATGGATCGTACCTGTTTTTACCTGATCTTTTTTCGGTTTCTGATCTCCTGGAATTGCTCCCCTCTTCATGACGAAACTGAGGTATGGTATCTTCCTCAATTCGCAACTTTGTACTATACCTGTTATAAACGTCATTCCACGTGGTTACAGGAAACTCTCGAAGGTTTTCTTTAAGTCTTCTCGTGGCTTCTGAGCTTTTGTCATTTAAGTTGCTTGCAAAAGCTATTGCAGCCCAGTTATCAGGTACATGAGGTAAAGTCATTCTTTCATGTTGGAATCTATCAACAAAATCCCTGAGCAACTCGGAGTCGCCTTGCTTGATTTTGAAAATATCCTCCATTCTTTTCTCAACCTTTTGAGCTCCCGAGTGTGCTTTAATAAAAGAATCTGCAAACTCAACAAAAGAATTAATAGAATTTTCGGGTAAAAGAGAATACCAGGTTAATGCGCCCTTGGTGAGTGTTTCTCTAAATTTCTTGACCAGTACTAATTCAATTTCTTGTTTGGTCAAGTCATTGCCTTTCACGCCTGTTGTAAATGCAGTTACGTGATCACGTGGGTCTGTTGTACCATCATATTTTGAGATGTCAGGCATTTGAACTTTTTAGGGATTGGAAGGGGAGCAGCGCTTGGTTTCCAAGGTTGTTGTGAGTATTTATCCACATCCACTCCTTTAATTACATGGGGAACTCCAGGGATTTGCTCGATGCACTGATTTTGTTCCTTAAGCTGTTTCTGCAAAGTTAATACTAAATTTTGCAAATGAGAATTATTTGAATTACCTGGTTCTCCTTCCTGTGGTTCACTGGGGGTTCCTCCATTTCCAGAATTAACAAGGCCAGAACGAGGATTCTCCAATGTATTATTATTATTAGTTGTAGGTGTGGGTGATGCAACAGGCAATCGACTAACTAGAGCCTGAAGAGCTTTGTTAACTCGTGCATCAATTACTTTTTGTAAAGCTTCATCTACCCCTTCGAAATGTTCAGATTGCTGTTGTTGATCAGCACGAGATTCAGGAGCAGGAGTGCCTTCACGAGATTGACGTGGTGAATTTTGAGGGGAGGGAACCACGTCAATGTTATGTAAATCTCCTTGATTTTGATGGATTTGATTTTCATGGTTTCCCAAGGTGTTTTCACTGTTATTGTTGTTTGACATGATGATAACAACGACTGGAATGTAGCTTAAAAGAGAAGATTATCAGATTCCCGGTAACGGAACCAATTTGTTTAACAAAAAATCTGAGTCTCTGGTCAAAACTTAGAAATATAAAGAAATTCGGGTTACTGATAATCTAGAGACGAAAATAATAAAAGACTTTTGAGAATGACAAAGTAATAAGTAATTTTGTATTTCAGTGTAATCTCAATAATATTTCTTGTCCTTACAGACGTTGAGTCCTTCTCCTTTTATAGTTGATTCTAAGAGAAGATGTAATGCCTTTGTCTTAATAAGGCAATTATGAGCAATAAATGACATTAAAAGAAACGTTACACAATCATTTCTATTTAATTCAAATTCTCTAACGTATTTGATATTTAATACTGTATTTAGACTCTTTTACGTTATCAGATTCGTATCTTCAACTTCTTCCGATCTTCGGTCTTTAAATGACTCGAATAGGTACGAGACTCGTACCTATTTGAGTAACGATCCACACCTATGTTGTTTTCTTCTCCTCATATCTGTTGTCTTCCGTGCCTCTTGGCTATTTATTGCGTTTTAATCTTTTGACCAGTCCATGTGTCATGACACGCAGAGGCGGATCCAGGATTTAAATCTTATGGGTTCAATTTTAAGGCTTTTAACATTGAACTCATTGTATTTTTAAATTTATGGGTTCATATCTACTATTTTTGTAATTTTAATGACTTTTTACATAAAAAAAATTTACTCCGCGTCGAAAGTTATGGGTTCCATTGAACCCGTAGGTTATACGCTGCATCCGCCACTGATGACACGTCATCTTCAATATTTAGATTCAGTTTTTTTTCCAATACAAATACCTAATTGAACCAAAAAAGAACCCATGGGCCACATAAGCATTGCCATCTTGACAATTTTTTGAATTAAATAACTTGCTGAGCATGAAGTCAGTACTCTGCCTGAATCAGAATCTCATGGAGTTCTTTAAATAGCCATTATTTTCACATTAAGTTTTACTGCCCAAAATATTTAGATTTGTATTAATCAATCACTAAAAAGATCCACCTCTTTATTTTCAGACATATTACTAATATGAAAAACATGTAAAAATCGAGCAAAAAGCTACCAAAAAATAGGAGAAGTAACAGATTCCCAACAAAAGAAGAGGAAACGAACGATACCCATCAAACTTTGATTAGAAATAAAGTCCAATTAACAAAAAAAAAAACTTGTAAAAAACAGAGAGCAAAAGTTTAATTTTAACCGCAAAAAAAGGAAAAAGAGTACCTCAACATAACTACTTTGTAAATTGAATCTAGAAAGAATGCCTTCTGAAAACATAAAAAAAGAAAGAAATATATATATGGAGAGAAGAAGAAAGTAACAATTTTTTAAGGTATCTTAGAATGAAGACCCACTGAACTGTAAAAGCTTCTGGAAAGGATAACTTGACAAGGCAAATTATGAAAAATCAAAGAAAGGGGATGCTAAAGGAGAAGTGATACGTGTTTACGGTGAAGGGCAAAACAAATTTACGGAGAGCCAAGCTTCCAGTACAATCTACATTACAAGTTGCGTTCGTACAACTGAGTCACTTATATATAACTAGTTTCTACGTGCACGTGTGCTACTATTATTAGATTTAGTATATGTAAATAAGATAACAAACTTTTAACATAAGACATAATTTAAAAACATTTATTTAACTTATAAGTAAAAATCAAAGCATATAGATAGTGAAGGTTCTAGCTTTTGATAATTTTATTTGTTTTGATCGGATACAGTTTTAAGTTACTATATTAAAATTGCTAGGAAAACATCAACTTGATAATAATATTATCTAGGAATATTGTCTCTCATAAATATCGTGATAGTTAAGGTGCATTCTTCGAAAAAGAAAGATGTTTCAAAAAGAAGTTTAATAGATGACAAACATTGACGGTAATAAGCCTATCCAATTTTAGTTCTAATAAATTGGGATTGTTCAGGACGTTCCCTAATTTTTCCTCCTTGTATATCTCAAACATTTGCTAGTGTAGAAAAGAAGCACACTATTCAAAAATGAACGAAAAATATTTTCATATTTTTTAGCCTTTGAGAGCGAGGAATGGCAGTAAGGCCACCATGCATAATTTAGATGAAATATCCAATTAAGAATGGATATGACTAAAATCAGTGCTTTAGATGGAGAACATGAATATATATTAAAAAATTATTTAAATTACAATAAATAGTAAATTTGATCCCATAATTTTAGAAATAGTGTCAGTCTATTGAGTTAAAATTATAAATATGCCTTTTTCCCAATAGCCGCGCAACATTATGTGTGTAATTTGTATACTTCATTGCTACGTGTGTTTCTCAAGTCTTTGCACATATAAAGTTATAAATACTTGATGTGTTTATGGAAATTAATATTCAAACTCATCAACAATGTCATTGTCAAAAAGCTTTTAAAAAAAAATCAGGGGAGAGCAATTACAGGAATTTTCGTATATTTATATGTTATTATCTTACGTGAATCCGAGTCCTAGGCTGGTGAAAATTAAAAAACCTTATAATTGTAGTAGATATTTTAAGTTTTTTATATACTTTAACTTGGAGTAGTTTTATTCTAAAAAGACGTCGTGAATGTGGCAAGTCACAGACCACATCTTCAAGCATGAATCAATGTTCTAAAATGTAAGAGTTGGAGCACTGTTGTTTTCCATGCGCAAATTCTATGCTTGGAGGATCTTAGTTTATTTAAAATAGTTTAAGTGTAGTTTCACTTCCAATAAAATTAGTGGTGACAAACTCGATAATTAATTCATAATTGGAGGATCCTAGTTTTCTAGAACTCGGAGTTTAAGTGTAGCTAAACACCCCAATTAAATTTACAGTGGTTATAATTTATCTGATATTAATATTATTTATTTGAATCATAATTTATTTTTGAAATGTATAAAGTCGGTCAGTGCATCCATGCACATGAAAAAGAAAAAAATATTGTCTTATTATAATTTGAATGTGTATTTAATCTTATCCTAGACCTTTATTTGAACTACACAAATATTATTTTTTTTCTAAATTCAACATGCTGCCTGATATACTTTTTGTTCAAAACTCAGTAGACATGCAAAAGCATTATCTGGGAAAATTCATGCACGCTCCATCTAGAATTTCAATGCCTGAATCTGTGTAAAGGCATGCAAAACTTTGCATTATAATCTCGAGTCAATACAAAAACCAGAAAGAATTATGTGTCTGATGCTTTACATTATCTATGCAATTAAGCTATTAAATTGAATCCATCTGGTATTCCAAAACAGTCATATAAACGTGTAAACGTTAGACCATTGGACACTTTGTTTGAAAAAAATACACTACAAAGCAAATCCAAATCACATTAGGAACCCCCCCCCCCCCCCCAGCAATTAAAGAAATAAAGGACAGAGTAAAGGGACACTATAAGCTGTAAATGTGGTAAGGTAACCAAACAAATATGAAAGCAATTACATACTACTTCACGATATAGGACTTACTGGGGAGATTAGGTCAATGCTTTGCACATTATGATCAAAATAACATGCAAACATTGTCGCCCTTTATATAGCGGAAAGAGTTAAATCCGTGTTCTTATTCGCGTGGAATTGTTAAAAGTAGGACACTAATTGAATGGTATTAGAATTCCACGCAAGTAGGAAAATATTTTGATGTTACAATTCTGTCCAACATATATATAAAAGTCAATTAAAAGTTTAGGGCTATTTTTGTAAACCGACATTGTATTCATGCTTTTATAATAATTAGTCTATATGTTCGTGCGATGCACGAAATATCTTATCAAAAGTATTAAACAATCAATTGCGTAAATATTCTAAAATTATTTGTAACTAAATATGTATGAACTTCAATAATCAATTCCTAAAAAAAATATTTCAAACCAACTCAATAATAATTTTTTGATAATAATCTAATAACAATGGAACTAAACATTTTGAAATTTATTCTAAAAGTTGTAAAATCACTTAAACAATGCAACAATACTTCATAACAGAACAAGTATTCAAAACGTATAGTCTTGCCATGTAATTATAATATTTAACGATGAGGATATATCAAAGTCATATGTCTTTAGATTAAGATACATTAATAACGAAAAATATAGAGATAGCCGTTTTTACCCTCCATGACATTACTTTTTTTGTTGTATTTCATGTTATCCTATAACAAGTATTACGAAGCTTATATGTCATGATTCTTAAGCATGGTAGTTAATGAAATTTTAACATTAAGCCAGTATCAGATATCACGTATAAGGATTGAGCTATATCTGTGCATGATTCAAATTTTATAGTCGAAGTTGTAACTTATCACCTTTATTTTAGTTGGATTGAATGATTAACTCAAACCTTTAATCACTTCTCTTCAAGTGTATTAAGTAAAACTTTTTATGTTAAAAGAAATGTAAACTTTCACGTGACAAAATCTAATAATTTCAATGTGTTATCTAAAAGATTATAGAGACATGAACTCAAGCAAACTTAAACTACTAAACAAAAATTATGGAAGGAATTCATGATTCGGGCATAAACCTAATATTTGGGCAGGCAAATAATCATAAAATATCCTTTTAGCCTTGTTATATAACACAATAGTCTTTGAGCAATGGAAAGCTTAAATACATCTAATTTATTGGATGGATATTTTATTTGAAAAACAGAATGTGTGAATAAAATAATATAGCTATTTTTACACTTTTATACCCGAAGTTAACCCCAAGCGTGCAAAATCTTATAACCAAAGTGAGATGCACCTACACAAACACAACATTATGACCATTTAGAAAAGAACTAAACAAAAGATTAAATAGACAAAACCAAAAGAACAAAAGCAAAGAAAACCACCGTCGGTTGGCATCTAATACATAAGAAACTAAAGATAATCAACATATAATTAAAAGCAAGAAAGAAGCCAAAAATTACAAATCAATTCAATTTTTCTACGTTGATCTCCAAAGATTTTAGAATACCCTTCCGTATCTTTTTCCCTATTAAAGATAAAAAATTTACAACAACGTAAAAAAAATAGTTCTTTAATATACCTTATTTTCTCCAAAAGGAACAAAAATATTTTTTTTTAATTTTGTATTCCAACATCTCAAGAATGTGTGCTGATTGACGTGACTGCAAGAACGTTCACGAGTCTATCTGCATTATTAAAAAGGCAACACTTAAAAACTAAATAATAGCAGATCAAAGTTAGTCGAATCAAAGAAAAAAATATATAAGTAGGAACAACATGCATGATCACCAACGAGGATGCGATCGTCTCTGTATCTATGTAAATCTGCAAACACATAATGAATGTTGAAATAACTGAAAACTTTTGTGCTATATAATTTTAAGGAACAAAATGTGTTGATTTCTTTAGACTTCATAGGATCCATGTTCTCTTTAATTTAATGAGAAGTTGCATTTAAATTAAAACTTAGTATTTCCTTACCATTCTCTAATCCCCTGCAAACATCGTCCCAAAAATTGCCCACAAACCCCTATTGATTTTCTCTCATTTTCAAGTTCTAGTTGGAGGTAATACCTAGAGTTTAAAGAACCAAGATAGGAGATTAGTTATTAAAAAAAAAGAAGGTATGTTTACTTCTCTCTTTCATACATTGTTTCTGCTGGAGATGTATGGAAAGTTGTTCTATAATTGTAAGAACTCATAGGACGGTGATCGAAAGCCGCGAGTTCGAGTTATTCACTTATAGCGGACTATTTTGTGGACTGTTTTATGTTGCTAATTGGATTGCGTGTTTTACTACTGTTTTTTGGAGTTTTAGAGGAGGAAGGGTGTGGATAAACACCACATAAATTCATGGTGAAGGGCTTATCGTTCCTTGTAACATATTCGGGGTGTGTGATACTACTACAATGGTCGTTTTGTGTATGAAGAGATTGGGGTGTGTTGGGCTGTTTTGTAGTATTTTGTGGTGTATATAAGGTTAGAAAATAATGTATATATGTTGATATTGTTATGTTCATGTGTTGTTGGAGTTATCTTGAATTTTAAGGAAGTAAAGATTATAGGGGAGATTCTATCTAAGGACTATAGGGGAGATTCTACCCGTTTTTATACAAAATAAGCTTGTCGTTCGTTGTGCGATATATGTACCTTTCGTAATTTAATGATAGTATTAATATTGTTGTTGTAGATCAAGGTGCGAAGAGGCGAGTTCAACTTGGTGATTGGAAAGATTGTGATAAGGTATGTTAAGGCTAAATCTTTCCTTCATTTTAGCATGATCCAGTAACTATATGTGTTTGATAACGAGATATAAAGAGAAGTTCATATTCTTGAATTTATGTACATTGTCCTAGTCTTATAAGTTACAGCATTCTCTGTTATCAGGACTTCATATTCAGTTTAATTTTGTCTTCTTTCAGCCAAGAAAGCAGAGAGTCTATATACATACAGTATTACGGTATTTTCACCACCATCGAGCTATAATCGATGGGCAGGCCCTATTGGGCAACCTCAGATCAGATGATAAGTTATATACTGAGCCTAATGTGGTTGTGATGACCCAAAAGATCATCATTTGATTTACGAGTAAATTCTGTGTTACAAGGCATTTGAAGCCTCCTTTTTTTCACCTTGATTTGCGTGCGTGGTTTGGGCATATATCCGGAATGCTTTTATGTGGAAATGTGATGAAAATGTTAATTTAGCTTTTAAAATTGAATTTAAGTTGACTTCGGTCAACATTTTGGGTAACCGGATGTGAATCTATGATTTGACTGTCCCCGAGGGACCGTAGGAAAATATGGGACTTGGGCATATGCCCGAAATTGAATTCCGAGGTCCCGAGCCCGAGAAATGAATTTTTGAAGAAAATTATTTAATTGAAATTTTAAGAGTTTTTGGAAATTTGAATGTTTTTAAAATTGATGGTATCAGGCCCATATCTTGGTTCCAGAGCTCAATACAGGTCTTATATGGTTTAGATTGAGCTTGTAAAATTTGGTAAGAAACGGACTTGTAATGACGTGAATCGAACCCTCGGTTGAGAAATTTGAAACTTAAGTGTTCTTCAGATTTTTCTTTGATTTTGATGCTAAATTAGTTGTTAAAGCTGTTAATTTGGTGATTTGATCGCACAAGTAAGTCCATATGATGTTTTTGAGTTAGTATGCATGTTTGGTTTGGAGCCCGAGGGCTCGGGTGAGTTTTGGATAGGTTTCGGAAGGTTTTTAAACTTAGAAAAGTTGCAGGTTTTCAGTTTCTGGTGTTCTGAAGTTTTGTTCTTCGCGCTTGCGGAAGGACTCTCGCAAACACGAAGGATAAGTCAGGCTAAAGGAATTTTCCTTCTACGCGAACGCGAGAAATAGGTCGTGAACGCGAAGCTTTGGGGGTGCTACCCTTCGGGAACGCGGACCTGCTATAACGAACGCGAAGGCCTTTGGAATGAGGCAGTGGGAAGGGGATTTTGCTTTACGCGAACGCCGCTACTGGCCCGCGAACGCGAAGGCTTGAGGAGTCAAAACTCTTCTGTCACGACCCAAACCCCGCTCCGGTCGTGATGGCGCCTCTCGTGAAGACAAGGCCAGCCAACAAACCCATATCGCCTTTTCAAAAATAGTTAAACATTAATAAATAGTTTAAATATGATTTAATGATATAATTAATGGAAGCACAACCCGACACAGCCCTAACCGGGGTGTTACAAGTCACGAGCATCTACTAGGGTATAAATACTACTGAAAGCCTAGTGTGTACAAATACAGACTAATGAAATGAGGAGAGAGAAAAGCAGTGCTGTGAACGGCGACAACTACCTTGCTAAACTCTAATGACTCTGCCTCCGATTAGCCAAAACATACTTGAATCTGCACACAAGGTGCAAAGAGTAATGTGAGTACTCCGACTCAGTGAGTAATAATAATAAATAAAGACTGAAGGCAAGAAATCACGCAAAAACACAAGGTATTCCATACTGAAGCAGTAAAATCACTTTAAACAGTAAAGCAGTGAGAAATTTAGTGAAAATCCCTTTTTTTTCCAACAAGTAAAGTAAGTAGTTTACAAGTGAGTAACAAAAATGATAGAAATGTAAACGGCCCCTCAGGAAAAACATGTACAACAAACCGCCCCTCAGGCATAATATCAACAGAACCAGCCCCTCGGGCTCAATATCAGAACAGTGCCAGCCCCTCGGGCTCAATATCAGAACAGTAACAGCCCTCGGGCTCAATATCAGATCAGTAACAGCCCTTCGGGCTACCTCACAATCACTCATATTAGCCCCTCGGGCATAGTATCAATACTCAGAACAATGGGTACCCGCGCTCACTATGGGTATGCAGACTCCGGAGGGGCCCCTTACGGCCTAAACACTATATCAAGCCACCTCGTGGCATCATCACTCAGCATATCCTCACATCACTCAAGCCACCTCGTGGCATATAAAGTATCTCAGGCCCTCAGCCTCATATCACTCGTCCTCACATCACTCAAGCCACCTCGTGGCATAAATAGTATCTCAGGCCCTCGGCCTCATATCACTCAAGCCACCGCGTGTCATATAAAGTATCTCAGGCCCTCGGCCTCATATCACTCGGCATATCCTCACATATGGCCCTCGGCCTCACTCAGTCCGGAAATCATCATAAGCCCCTCGGGCATTTGTAAAACAGTAGTTCTCAGCCCAAAATACCATTTAGAAATATCATTTGAGTTTTCAAATCTGCATAAAAGCGACTGAGTTTGTAAAACAATAATTATCAACAGGACTGAGTTTAAATATAAGTCAAAACAGTGAGGAAATAGTGATAAAAATTCCCAAAGGATTCAAATAATTGGCACGAAGCCCAAGTATGACAATCAGCCCAAATCATGATGATAACAAATAAGTTTCAATCAAATATGCGGTAAAATCATCAATCGGGATGGACCATGTCACAATCCCGGGTAGTAAAAGACCTCGCGCTCATCATCCAGCGCATGTCTCACCTCAATATAGCACTACGATGTGCAAATCCGGGGTTTCAAACCCTCAGGACATCATTTACAATCATTACTCACCTCGAACCGGCTAATCCTCTAGCTCGCGATGCCTTTGTCTCTCAAATAGACCTCCGAATGCCTCGAATCTAGCCACGATAATTCGATTCAGTTAATAAAAATTATAGGAATTAATTCCATATGAAATTCTACATTTTCCATTAAAAATCCGAAATTGCACTCAAAATTCGCCCGTGGGGCCCACGTCTCGGAACCCAACAAAAATTACAAAATATGAAACTTCATCCAACCACGAGTCCAACCATACCAATTTTACTAAAATCCGACATCAACTCGACCCTCAAATCTTCAAATTAAACCAAGAGGGTTTTCAAGATTTTCCCAACTGAAATCACCAATTAAATGCCAAAACTAGTAATAGATTCGGGTAATCTAACCAAAATTAAGTTAAGAACACTTACCCCGTTATTTTCTATGTATACGGGGTACTGTTCATATGTACTGTACACGGATACTGTTCATGTTTACTGTACATGGTACTGTACACAGATACTGTTCACGCAGGTGCGATTACTGTTCACACGTATGAAAAATGCAGAAACTGCCCAGAAAATTGTAGTAGCTTTTCTTTTCACTAAAAAGGTTCTAACTCCATCATACGAACTCGGAATTTAATGATTCTTGTTCCTATGAGTCACAAATAATAATACGAACATAGCCCTTCAGTCGAAACTCAATTTGGAGCTCATTTGCTCAATTTAATACCCATTTCGCTCGTTAAATAATTAACTCATGTTTCGTGTCAAAAACCCAATCGCGACTTGATGAAATTAGACCAAACTTTCCAGATCAGTCCTATAATTAATTTATCAAAATTTCGGAAGTCTCGAAATCAAATTTCGATCTCTAGAACTAAAAATGGACCTTTGGATCATTACATGCTTATGCTCAAAACGGCAAAATCTTCCAAAAACTCTTCCAAAACATATCCGAGCCTCATGGGACCCCGACAAAACATGCCAACACACTCCATAACATAATTCAAACTTGTTCCAACCTTCAGAACACTCAAAACAACATCAAAACATCAAATCACTCTCGGATTCAAGCCTAAGAATTCCAAAACTTTCGAAATCCGAATTCGATCAAAAAGTCGACCAAACGACGTCCAACTGACCTGAAATTTTGCACACACATCACAAATGACATAACGAAGTTACAAAAACTCTCGGAATTCCATTCCGACCCTCGGATCAAAATCTCACCTATCAGCCGGAATTCGCCAAAATATTAACTTTGCCAATTCAAGCCAAATCCTTCCACGGACTTCCAAAATGCATTCCGATCACGCTCCTAAGTCATAAATCACCCAACGAAGCTATCCAAATCATAAAATTTCTGATCCGAGCTCATATACAAATAAGTCAACTCTTAGTCAAACCTTTCAAATTTCAAGCTTCAACTGAGAACTGTTCATCCAAATTCATTTTGATTAACCTGAAACCCAACACCAACGATTTACATAAGTCATAATACACCACACGGGGCAAGTCATGCAAGAGAACTGGCAATCAAAGTGCAAAAGCTCAAAATGACCGGTCGGGTCATTACATCCTCCCCCACTTAAACACACGTTCGTCTTCGAATGTACCCAGAGCTGTTCTAAAAGCCCACCAATAGCTGAATAACCTTACCATGCATATAGCCGGGGGTAATCCCACATCACCCTATCTCATATAGGTCTGATAACACCGTTTATCTAAAATTACACAATCCAATCTAGCCCATAAATCATAGAACCACATTTTCACTTCTGAAACCATCAATACGATCAAAACCTCACACCTATACTTTGAATAGACCCGAACTAGCTGTAGTAACCCATGCCTGCAACCTCGGGAGAAATCCCATGATATATCATATAACTCTAACGCTTGCAGCAATAACTTCTATTCACAGCAGCTGCCCATAACAACCAAATACCGATAGAAAACCTCTTATCAGCTAAAGTCTCATTCCAACACTTTCATATACTGCCAACGATAAATGAAACACGCAATAAACCATAACCATTTCTCAGATCAACCATTCATGAAGCCATTTCTCCTCTGGCAATTACCATAGCAAATTTTTTTGAACCGAACCTCGATGTTTACCCATCAAATATGCTGAAATCGAATCTGTTTATTTTCATTAATGATCCCAATGATCTCCTCTGACCCAACACACTACCCTGGTGATATGTCACACCAATAGAGGCCTAAGCCACATCTAGCATAATATGCGCACCAATAAGCAACGGTTCGAACATACTCAAATCATGAAAATGACTCAAATGAAAGAGTTGTACCTCAAGCTCACCAGTACCACCACAACGCAGGACTGAGAACCCGTCTCACATCATAGGAACAGAACACACGAATCTAACTTGCAAGGTCATACCTCTACATATATTCACTACAATACGCGACCTTATTTAAACACTGCTCCACATGGAACCACCTTAAGTAATTATGCTCGAAATCGACAACCACGCACAATTTGATATCTGGAACCAAAGCAATTCATCATACTCACGGTGAAGCAAACAACATACACAACGAAAACCCGATAGGACGTAACCGATACACCATTCACCGAGCAACACCCGATTACTCTTCCCGCTCGACTTCCATTATGAACCCCATTATAACCGCACCATATGTGCCTATAACCAATAAATCATAATGTATCGCAACACAGAAAGGCAACTCATAGATCTCCTCAGATCACTAATAACGGTCGAATCAACCTATCCCTCAACAATACAATTCGGGGCCAACCAAGCCGACTCGAGCTAGAACACGCATCCACATTGGCCTGCCAATGAACTCCTTACCAAGGAAGCCTAAAGTTGCTCCTTCAACTACCATAACTCCTGCCGGAGCCATACGATACGGTGCCCGGCATCACATAAATACCGAAATCCACAACCTCGCCCGACGACATGCCCGACCACAAGAAACGCTTCCGGAAAGTCCCTCAACACCGGAACTGAATCAATGGTAGAAACCTCTGCACTAACATCCATCATGAAGGCCCAATTAAGAAAAGCAATCCTTCCCAGCCGTCCGCTAGGTCTATGAAATATAAACCACTCCACTAGAACATAAACCGACGCACATCGCCACTCAACCTTTGGCATTTCCAACCTAGCCCATAACGCAATAGTCCAGAATAACCCAACACTGAGACGATCAGTCTAAATCCCCAACATCACATCCAAAATCTAACGTACCAAGCAAATAAAGATCCACTCGGGCCTCCAAATATCGGTAGTCACTAAACAATGCTGATACACATGATCTACAATCACAACATAGCCTGAATATGAGAACTTCCATCTCCACGTCCATACGACACCTGAATCACCATATCCTATCCCAATTTCGCCGTCCGAATATATGCCACACCTCTAATACCCAATCATTCCACTATAGATACTCTAAAATTTCCCTGTGCCACCAAGCAAACCCGAATATCACCAGTCGATCTAAAAAGAGGGTTCCGCAATACTACCGAAGTGCTAACATTGCCCTTTTACTAAAACATAGACTCTCGTCAAATTATTTCCAATTAGCAGTACCATTTCCTTAATCATCTGAGGCTACCCGCTGCCTAAGAGTTTTATGAACTTCCTTTCAGAACTGCACTGTAACTCATCTAGCCAAGAACTTCCATTGATCCCATCTAGAAGAAAAATCATTACATATCCTATGCTTCTCACACTCGGAGAAATTGCACCTCTCCAACCACGGTAGAAATCAATAAGAACTCTCCCAATTCCATTTGCACAAATTTAACTGTCAGGACTGAATCCTTCTAACTAGACCAAGCTAAGCAAGCCATCAAAACTCAAGAGCATTATTGCAAAATAGTTGTAGGAACTCATTACCTCGAACACACACAAGGAATTAATCATATCCTTACCATAACGATTTGGTATACTATCAACATACCCCATCTATCTAAATTCCTTCTGATTCATCTTCAACTTGTTATTCCTTCTTGCTGTAGCACCATAATTTCCTCAACCTAGGCTTATCACACGAAACCCAAGCATAAAGCTACACCGTCTAAGGCTCCTAAGCCGCTAAATACTCTTTAAGTGTTCCCCAAAGCCGTTACCTTCACCTTCCCGATACTGATATATACAATCCCATAATTAATATAGAAAATACCACACGTCTTGCCATCTTCCACTGAAAACTCAGTTTATATCCATAAGTATTACTTAGAAGCCTCCAATTATTGCATGTAGAGTTTTGAACACAATAGGACCATTCTCTAGAGTCATCCACACTACTCAAACTGTAGTTAGATTGATTAAACGAACCGAACAACCTGTGCTTCATTAGCACTCCGACACTGCAGAATGTGACCTCATTCCAATATAACCAAGCAACTTCCTGCTCTATGCATCGAGCATTCATTAACAACCACAACTCAAGTCATTCCCCGATTCTCGTATACCCATAAAACATAACATAGCCTTTATTGAAATTTCCTTTACTCGAGCCACAACTGATTTACAAATACGCCTCGAACTGGAACCATTAGAGCACATAACCGTGCAATCAACTATTCAATAGCAAACTCCCCCACTTGGCTCGAAGCCATAGATCAACACACGCTCAATAACTCATAACGATTATACTCTATTGATGCCATGATACCATAATGAGATTAAACTCAAATATTTTATAAGCTTGTGAAAACACAGATCATCTAGAATTTTAACTCTTCTGCAAATCTCACATTCCACTCTCGCAACAGTTACACCCACTCACTAAGCGACCCAATTTAAGTTGCAACACATATCCTTCACTCGCAAATCTAATAGACATATAAGGATCGTACAACCTCAGAACACTTCGCATGAGATAACCCACCTTCTTCGCCTTAAACTAATATTTATGTATACCTTCCACCGTCATAACCATTATGCAGTCACTTAGTCTTCCTGAGTCTGAACTCGTACCGCAACATGAAATTTACTTCACTCCCAACTAGGACACATGAAAAGACTCTTTGCACACCCATAACTCGGGGCTATACCTCAAATCAAGATGGATACATCTCCAGTACTAACATACTCATCACATAGTTATCCAGTTATCACTCCCACTAATAGGGACACTACCGAACATATAAGTTCAAAAATACTTGCTCACACAATCAGCACCTCGGTGCTCAAGCCATAGCAAATATCCGACCTCAAGTCCTTTAGATTGGCCCAACATCAACTTACAGAGATCACACATTTCCCCTCGATCGGGAAATCACAAACAATAAAGGCACATCTGATACTGAGCGCTTATGCGCGCATACGAACGCGTGGAAGGAATTCAAAGAGTTACATTTCAAGTTGAATCAAAGGACGCACGATAAGAATTCAAGAATGTGAAGTTTTCCTAAAGGTTCTGCAGCCTCTCGAGGATAAATACAGACGTCTCCGTACCGATCCACGAGACTCTACTAAACCTGCTCATGACTCGTGAGACCTATGTAACCTAGGCTCTAATACCAACTTATCACGACCCAAACCCCGCTCCAGTCGTAATGGCGCCTCTCGTGAAGACAAGGCCCGCCAACAAACCCATATCGCCTTTTCAAAAATAGTTAAACATTAATAAACAGTTTAAATATGATTTAATGATATAATTAACAGAAGCACAACCCGACACAGCCCTAACCGAGGTGTCACAAGTCACGAGCATCTACTATGGTATAAATACAACTGAAAGCCTGGAGTGTACAAATACAGACTAATGAAATGAGGAGAGAGAAAAGTAGTATTGCGAACGCCAGCAGCTACCTTACTAAACCCTGATGACTCTGCCTCCGATTAGCCAAAACATACCTGAATTTGCACACAAGGTGCAGGGAGTAATGTGAGTACTCTGACTCAGTGAGTAATAATAATAAATAAAGACTGAAGGCAAGAAATCATGCAAAAACACAAGGTATTCCATACTGAAGCAGTAAAATCACTTTAAACAGTAAAGCAATGAGAAATCAAGTGAAAATCCTTTTTTTCCAACAAGTAAAACAAGTAGTTTACAAGTGAGTAACAAAAATGATAGAAATGTAAACGGCCCTTCGGGCAAAACATGTACAACAAATCGCCCCTCGGGCATAATATCAACAGAACCAGCCCCTCGGGCTCAATATCAGAACAGTGCCAGCCCCTCGGGCTCAATATCAGAACAGTAACACCCCTCGGGCTCAATATCAGATCAGTAACAGCTCCTCGGGCAACCTCACAATCACTCATATCAGCCCTTTGGGCATAGTATCAATCACTCAGAACAATGGGTACCGCACTCACTATGGGTGTGCAGACTCCGGAGGGGCCCCTTATGGCCCAAGCGCTATATCAAGCCACCTCGTGGCATCATCACTCAACATATCCTCACATCACTCAAGCCACCACGTGGCATATAAAGTATCTCAGGCCCTCGGCCTCCATCACTCAAGCCACCTCGTGGCATAAATAGTATCTCAGGCCCTCGGCCTCATATCACTCGGCCTCACATCACTCAAGCCACCGCGTGGCATATAAAGTATCTCAGGCCCTCTGCCTCATATCACTCGGCATATCCTCACATATGGCCATCTGCCTCGCTCGGTCCGGAAATCATCATAAGCCCCTCAGACATTTGTAAAACAGTAGTTCTCAGCCCAAAATACAATTTAAGTTTTCAAATCTGCATAAAAGCGGCTGAGTTTGTAAAACAATAATTATCAACAGGACTGAGTTTAAATATAAGTCAAAATAGTGAGGAAATAGTGATAAAAATTACCAAAGGATTCAAATAATTGGCACGAAGCCCAAGTATGACAATCAGCCCAAATCATGATGATAACAAATAAGTTTCAATCAATATGCGGTAAAATCATCAATCGGGATGGATCAAGTCACAATCCCCTATAGTAAAAGACCCCGCGCTCATCATCCAGCATGTGTCTCACCTCAATATAGCACTACGATGTGCAAATCAGGGGTTTCAAACCCTCAGGACATCATTACTCACCTCGAACCGGCTAATCCTCTAGCTCACGATGCCTTTGTCTCTCAAATCAACCTCTGAATGCCTCGAATCTATCCACAATAATTCGATTCAGTTAATAAAAATTATAGGAATTAATTCCATATGAAATTCTACATTTTCCATTAAAAATTTGAAATTGCACTTAAAATTCGCCCGTGGGGTCCACATCTCGGAACCCGACAAAAATTACGAAATATGAAACCTCATCCAACCACGAGTCCAACCATACCAATTTTACTAAAATCCGACATCAACTCGATACTATTCATGCAGGTGCGGTTACTGTTCACACGTGCGAAAAATGCAGAAACTGCCCAGAAAATTGCAGCAGCTTTTCTTTTCACTAAAAAGGCTCTAACTCCATCATTCGAACTCGGAATTTGATGATTCTTATTCCTATGTGTCACAAATAATAATACGAACATAGCCCTTCAGTTGAAACTCAATTCGGAGCTCATTTGCTCAGCTTAATACCCATTTCGCTCATTAAACAATTAACTCATGTTTCATGTCAAAAACCCAATCGCGACTTGATGAAAATAGACCAAACTTTCCATATCAGTCCTATAATTCATTATCAAAATTTTGGAAGTCTCTAAATCAAATTTCGATCTCTAGAACTAAAAATGGACCATTGGATCATTACATGCTTATGCTCAAAATGACAAAATCTTCCAAAAACTCTTCCAAATCATATCCGAGCCTCATGGGACCCCGACCAAACATGACAACACACCCCATAATATAATTCAAACTTGTTCCAACCATCAGAACGCTTAAAAAAACATCAAAATATGAAATCACTCTCGGATTCAAGCCTAAGAATTCCAAACTTTCGAAATCCGAATTCGATCAAAAAGTCGACCAAACGACATCCAAATGACCTGAAATTTTGCACACATATCACAAATGACATAACAAAGCTACAACAACTCTCGGAATTCTATTCCGAACCTCGGATCAAAATCTCACCTATCAACCGGAATTCGCCAAAATATTAACTTTGCCAATTCAATCCAAATCCTTCCACGGACTTCCAAAATGCATTTCGATCGCGCTCCTAAGTCATAAATCACCCAATGAAGCTATCTAAATCATAAAATTTCTGATCCAAGCTCATATACAAATAAGTTAACTTTTAGTCAAACCTTTCAAATTTCAAGCTTCAACTGAGAACTGTTCATCTAAATTCATTCTAATTAACCTGAAACCCAACACCAACGATTTACATAAGTCATAATACACCACATGGGGCAAGTCATGCCCGAGAACTGGCGATCAAAGTGCAAAAGCTCAAAATAACCGGTCAGGTTGTTACATCCTCGAACGCGAGCCGCTAAACGCGAATGCGAAGGCTAATGGGCCTGACCCTTCGCGAATGCGACACGCCTTTCGCGAACGCGAAAAAGGCCTGTCCGGTGAATTAAAAATAGTAGCAAATCGGGATTTAGTTCAAAACTTCATATTTTCAAAACTAGATAGCATTGAGGCGATTTTCAAAGAACAAGTTCTTCCCCAAAACATTGGTATATGATTCTAAACCTTTTTCTTTCGATTTCCCATTGTATTTCATCAATTTCATCCAAAAATCTAGGGTTTTTATGGTAGAAATTAGGAATTTGGGTAGGGTTAGGGCTTTTTAATTAATTGGAATTTAGACCTCATTTTAGGGTCGAATTTCGAAACTAATTGCATATTCGGGCTCGTGGGTGAATGAGTGATCGGGTTTTGGTCCGAACCTCGAGTTTTGACCAAGCGGGTCCGGGGTCGATTTTTGACTTTTTGGGGAAAATGATAGAACACTTATAATTAAGCATTGGGTATGAATTCTTTAGCATTTATTGATGTTGTTAAATCAATGTGGACTAGATACGAGTTATTTGGAGGCGAATTCTAAAGGAAAAGCGGTGTTTGAGGCTTGAGTTGGTCGTTGAGGTTTGAGATAAGTGTTTGGTCTAACCTTAGTTTGAGGGATTAAGAGTTGTGTCTTATTTGCTATGTGTTAATTGTGGAGTACGACGTATAGGCATGGTGACGAGTATCTATACGTCGGTGTCAAGCATGCTCGTGAGTCTTGTATTGTAATTGTTGTGACTCCATTATGGTTATTCGCGTTTCATATGAGGATTATCATTATTGTTCCCTTGCCAGGATGTTGTTGTTATATTATTGTTCCCTTGCCGGGATGTTGTTGTTATATTATTGTTCCCTTGCTAAAATGTTGTTGTTATATTATTGTTCCCTTGCTGGGATTCTTTTATGATTGGGGTTGATATATGAAATGGGAGCAGGTTGAACGCCTGCAACGGTATTATATGAAATGGGAGCAGGTTGCACGCCTGCAACGATACTATATGAAATGGGAGTGGGTTGCACGCTTGTAATGGTACTATATAAAATGGGAGCGGGTTGCATGCCTGCAACGGTACTATATAAAATGAGAGCGGGTTGCACGCCCGCAATATATGTAAAATAGGAGCGGGTTGCACGCCTGCAACAATACTATATGAAATAGGAGCAGGTTGCACGCCTGCAACGGTACTATATGAAATGGGAGCAGGTTGCACGCCTACAATGGTACTATATGAAATGGGAACGGGTTGCACGGTTGCAACAGTATTATATAAAATGGGATCGGGTTGCACGCCTGTAATGGTATTACATGTGTACTTGTTTCTTATTTCCTTATCTTTTGCTGGTAATTGATTATGGCGTTCCTTGCATTCCTCTATTGGTATTCTGTTGTTATCTGTTACTTACCGTAGCATATTTCCCTCCCTCCTACCTTTAACTATAAATATTTGCTTTTATTTTCCGCTGTCTATGATATAACATCACAGGTTTATTTAGTAGTTTGGTCCTAGCCTCATCACTACTTCGCCGAGGTTAGGCTAGGCACTTACCAGCACATGGGGTCGGTTGTGCTGATACTACACTCTGCACTGTGTGTAGATACTGATACCAGAGCATTTGGACCGCAGTGAGGGTGCTATCTTCAGTCCACTTAGGCGACCCGAGGTAGTCCTGCAGACGTCCGCGGGCCTTGGCGTCTCCTCCTATCATTTCTCTTTCTATTTTTTCTTATGCAGGGACATATTTGTATATTTTTATTCAGACCTTATTTGTAGTATTCTTAGATAGTCCGTGACTTGTGACACCAAATTCTGGGTAGTATTGTATTTCAGACTATGTAGCAAATGTTTGGTTAATGATTAAGTTTTCGTCTTTTGCATTTCTGGTTATTTAGTTTATTCCGCTACTTAAATCACTTATTACTTTGAATTATTGAACATGCTTAATAAAAAGGGTAATGAATTTATAATACTCGGCTTGCCTAGATTTCAAGAGGAGGGTCCATCACAACTTCCGATGGTGGAAAAACCGAGTTATGACAAGTTAGTATCAGAGCTCTAGGTTACTTAGGTCTCACAATTCACGAACAAGCTTAGTAGAGTCTGAGGGATCGGTATAGAGACATCTGTATTTATCCCCAGAGGCTACAGAGTTAGGAAAACATCACATATATTCTTCTCTATCATGCGATTTTGTTCTCTCACTGCTAAATTGAACCCTCTACTCTTGTTCTTTCACGAATGGTGAAGTCATGTACTGCTTCTTCAGCCGAGTGCAAGCTCAGACCGGTGATGGATCAACTACATCTTCAGATGCCTTATGGAGGTTGGATAGGTTCACCAAACTCTTCACTACCACTTTCAGCGGTGCATCTTATGAGGATCCCCAGGATTATTTAGACAACTGTCATGAGGTTCTCAGGAACATGGGGATAGTTGAGACCAATGGAGTCGACTTTACTGCTTTTCGCTTATCAGGATCCACCAAGACTTAGTGGAGGGATTATTGTTTGGCTAGACCAGCTGGGTCACCAGCTTTGACTTGGGATCAGTTTCTCAGCTATTTCTGGAGAAGTTTCTTCCTATCACTCAAAGAGAGATCTATCAGAGGTAATTTGAGTGTCTCCAGTAGGGTTCTATGACTGTTACTTAGTATGAGACCAGATTCATCGACTTGGCTCGTCATGCTCTCCTTATACTTCCCACTGAGAGAGAGAGAGAGAGAGAGTGAGGAGGTTCATTGAGGGACTCATTCAACCTATTCGATTGCAGATGGCTAGGGAGACGGGGAGTGATATTTCATTTTAGGAGGCGACCAATGTGGCCAAGAGAGTTGCGATGGTTCTATCGCAGGGGAGTGGTCAGGGGTCTAACACGAGACTTCGTCATTCTGGTAGGGTCAGTGGTGCCTCATCTGGAGCTAGGGATTCTTTTGGTAGGGGCCATCCTCCCAAGCCATTTCAGTCAGCACTTCAGGCTTCTCATGGTGCCCCAGGTGGCCGTGGTTCTCACATGTAGTATTCTTATCAGCAGTCCTATAGTGCATCGCCAGCTCCTATCAGTGCACCTCTGCTTCAGAGTTTTCAGGGTCGTCAGCCCCAACAGCTGAAGGCTTGTTTTACTTATGGTGACACAAGACATATTGCTAGATTTTGCCCTCGAGCACCGAGCAGTTCTCAGTACTAGGGTTCCCGTGCCATGGTTCAGGCACCGAGTGTTCCACCGCCCGCCCAGCCAGCTAGATGTGTAGGTAGAGGTGCTAGAGGTAGAGGTAGAGGTATTAGAGGTGGAGCTCAGGCTGCTAGAGATGGAGGCTAACCAGTAGCAGGTCGTCCTAGAGATATAGTTCAGAGAAGTGGGCCCTGCCCCGATGTTATGCTCTTCCAGCCAGACCTGAGGTTGAGGCTTCCGATGCAGTTATCATAGGTACATTTCTGGTTTGTAGTAGGGATGCTTCAGTGCTATTTGATCCAGGGTCTACATACTCCTATGTGTCATCTTATTTTGCACCATATCTGGTCATGCCAAGTGATTCTTTGAGTGCTCCTGTATATGTGTCTACACCGGTGGGTGATTCTATTATGGTAGATCATGTCCATCGTTCATGTGTAGTTGTGATTGGGGGTCCTGAGACTCATGTAGATTTGTTACTTTTGGATATGGTTGATTTTGATGTCATAATAGGGAGAACTATTTATCACCTTATTACGCGATCTTAGTCTATCATGCCAAGACTGTGACCTTAGACTTGCAGGGCTTACATCATTTAGAGTGGAGAGAGACTCCTGGTCATTCTACCTGTAGTGTTATCTCATATATAAAGGCGTATGGTTGAGAAGGGGTATTTGTCTTATTTGGCAAATGTTCATGATTCTAGTGCCGAGATTCCTTCTATTGATTCTGTGACTGTTGTTCCTGAGTTTCCTGAGGTATTTCCTTCAGACCTGTCGAGTATGCCACCCGACAGGGATGTTGACTTCTGCATTGATTTGGCTCCGGGCACTCATCCCATTTCTATCCCGCTGTATCATATGGCCCCGCCTGATTTGAAGGAGCAGTTGCAAGACTTGCTTTAAAAAGGCTTCATTAGACCTAATGTCTCGCTTTGGGGTGTACCGGTGTTGTTTGTTAAGAAGAAGGATGGATCGATGCAAATGTGTATAGATTACCGGCAGTTGAACAAGGTTACAATCAAGAATAAGTATCCATTGCCGAGGATTGATGATTTGTTTGATCACCTTCAGGGTGACAAGGTATTTTCGAAGTTTAACTTGAGATCTGGCTACCATCAGTTGAGGATTAGGGCATCCGATGTCCCTAAGTCAGCTTTCTGCACTCGGTACGGGCACTATGAGTTTCTTGGTGATGTTATTTGGGTTGACGAATGCCCTTGCAACTTTTATGGATTTGATGAACTGAGTGTTTAGACCTTACTTGGATTCATTCGTGATAGTCTTCATTGATGACTTTTTGATTTATTACCACAGCCGGGAGGAGCATGAGCAACATCTGAGAGTTGTTCTTCAGACCTTGAGAGATAGTCAGTTGTATGTTATGTTTTAGAAGTGCAAGTTTTGGTTGGGGTCAGTTTCTTTCTTGGGTCATGTTGTTTCAACATAGGGTATTCAGGTATATCCAAGGAAAATAGAGGCAGTCAAGGACTAGCCTAGACCCGTATCAGCTATAGCGATCCAGAGTTTCTTGGGTTTGGCAGGCTATTATCGTCGGTTTGTGGGGGGTTTTCATCTATTGCAACCCCGATGGCCAGGTTGACCCAGAAGGGTGCCCAGTTCAGGTGGTCGGACGAGTGTGAGGCAAGCTTTCAGAAGCTCAAGACAGCTTTGACTACAGCGCCGGTGTTGGTTTTGCCCACAGATTCAGGGCCATATATAATTTATTGTGATGCATCTCGTATTGGACTTGGTGCAGTGTTGATGCAGGATGGCAAGGTCATTGCTTATGCTTCGCGTCAGTTGAAGATTCCTGAGAAGAACTATCCGATTCATGATTTGGAGTTAGCAGCCATTGTTCACGCATTGAAGATTTAGAGGCATTATCTGTATGTCGTGGCATATGAGGTATTCACGGATCACAAGAGTCTACAGTATTTGTTCAAGCAGAAGGAGCTAAATTTGTGGCAGAGAAGGTGGTTGGAGCTATTGAAAGACTATGATATCACCATCTTATATCATTCGGGGATGACCAATGTGGTGGCCGATGCTTTGAGTAGGAAGTCAGCCAGTATGGGCAGTCTTGCATATATTCCGGTCGGTGAGAGACCGCTTGCTTTGGATGTTCAAGATTTGTCCAATCAGTTCGTGAGGTTGGATGTTTCTGAGCCCAGCCGTGTATTAGCTTGCACAGTCGCTCATTCTTCTTTATTGGAGCGTATCCGAGATTGGCAGCATGATGATCCTTATTTGTGTGTCCTTAAAGACACGGTGCAGCACAGTGGTGCCAAGCAGGTTACATTAGGAGATGATGGAGTTTTGAGGCTACAAGGTCGAGTTTGTGTGCCTAATATGGATGGACTTCGAGAGTTGATTTTAGAGGAGGCCCATTGTTCCTGGTACTTTATTCATCCGGGCACCACTAAGATGTATCAGGACTTGCGATAGCATTATTGGTGGAGAAAGATGAAGAAGGATATTATTGCGTATGTGGCTCGATGTTAGAATTGTCAACAGGTAAAGTACGAACATAAGAGACCTGGTGGTTTGTTTCAGAGGATTGAGATTCCCGAGTGGAAGTGGAAGCGTATCACTATGGACTTTGTTGTGGGACTCCCACGGACTTAGAGAAAGTTCGACGCAGTGTGGGTTATTATTGATAGGTTGACTAAGTCAGCGCATTTCATTCCTGTGGCAATCTCCTATTTTTCTAAAAGGTTAGCTAAGATTTATATCTGGGAGATTGTTTATCTTCATGGTGTGCCCGTGTCTATCATTTCAGACCGAGGTATGCAATTTACCTCACATTTCTGGAGAGTAGTTCAGCGTGAGTTGGGCACACAGGTTGAGTTGAGCACAATATTTCATCCTTAGACGGAAGGGCAGTCCGAGCGTACTATTCAGATTTTGTAGGATATGCTCCGAGCTTGTGTCATTGAGTTTGGAGGCTCGTGGGATCAGTTTTTGCCTTTAGCGGAGTTTTCCTACAACAACAGCTACCAGTCGAGCATCTAGATGGCTCCTTATAAGCTTTATACGGTAGGCGATGTCGGTCGCCGGTTGAATGGTTTGAGCCGGGAGAGGCTCCGTTGTTGGGTATGGATCTAGTACATGATGCCTTGGACAAGGTCAGGATTATTCAGGATAGGCTTTGTACAGCTCAGTCCAGGCAAAAGGGTTATACCAACCGTAAGGTTTGTGATTTGGCATTCATGGTCGTGTGAGCGGGTGTTGCTTCGGGTGTCGCCTATGAAGAGCGTGATGAGATTTGGGAAGAGGGGCAAGCTTATACCTAGGTTCATTGGCCCGTTTGAGATTCTTGATCGAGTGGGAGAGGTGGCTTACAGACTTGCGTTGTCTCCAGGTTTATCAGCTGTGCATCCAGTATTTCATGTGTCCATGCTTCGGAAGTATAACAGTGATCCATCCCACGTGTTAGATTTCAGCACTATCCAGTTGGACAAGGACTTGTCATATGAGGAGTAGCCGGTAGCTATTCTAGACCGGCAGGTTCGTCAGTTGAGATCAAAGAGTTTCCTTTTTGTTCGTGTTTAGTGGAGAGGTCAGCCTGCTGAGGCATCGACCTGGGATTCCGAGTCTGATATGCGGATCTGTTATCCCCATCTTTTCTCTGACTCAGGTACTTCCTTTTTATGTCCATTCGAGGACGAACGGTTGTTTTAGAGGTGGAGGATGTGATGGCCCAAAAGGTCATCACTTGATTTACGAGTAAATTCTGTGTTTCGAGGCCTTAGAAGCATCCTTATTCCCCACCTCGATTTACGTGCACGGTCCGAGCATATATCTGGAACGTTTTTATGTGGAAATGTGATGAAAATGTTAATTTGGCCTTTAAAATTGAATTTAGGTTGACTTCGGTCAACATTTTGGGTAAACAAACCCGGACCTATGATTTGACGGTCCCGGAGGGTCCGTAGGAAAATATGGGACTTGGGCATATGCTCTGAATTGAATTCCGAGGTCCCGAGCCCAAGAAATAAATTTTTGAAGAAAATTGTTTAACTGAAATTTTAAGAGTTTTTGGAAATTTGAATATTTTTTAAATTCATGGTATCGCGCCCGTATCTTGGTTCCGGAGCCTGGTACATGTCTTATATGGTGTTTGGATTTGAAATTTGGTAAGAAACGGACTTGAAATGACGTGAATCGGACCCTCGGTGGTGAAATTTGAAACTTAAGTGTTCTTGAGACTTTTCTTTGATTTTGATGCTAAATTCGTTGTTAAAGCTGTTAATTTGGCGATTTTATCGCACGAGTAGATCCATATGATGGTTTTGAGTTATTATACATGTTTAATGTGGAGCCCCGAGGGCTCGGGTGAGTTTCGGAAGGTTTTTAAACTTAGAAAACTTGCAGGTTTTTAGTTTTTGAAGTTTTGTTCTTCGCGTTCGCGGAAGGACTCTCGTGAACGCGAAGAGTAAGTCAGGGTAAAGGAATTTTCCTTCTATGCGAACACAAGAAATAGGTCGTGAACGCGAAGCTTTGGGGGTGCTACCCTTCGCGAACGCGGAGCTGTTATCGCGAACGCGAAGGCCTTTGGGCTGGGGCAGGGGGAAGGGGATTTTGTTCTACGCGAACGTGGCCACTGGCCCGTGAACGCGAAGGCTTGAGGAGTCAAATCTCCGCGAACGCGAGCCGCTAAACGTGAACGCGAAGGCTAATGGGCCTGACCCTTCACGAACGCGACAGGCCCTTCACGAACGCGAAGAAGGCCTGTCTAGTGAATTAAAAACAGTAGCAAATCGGGATTTAGTTCAAAACTTCATATTTTCAAAACTAGAGAGCATTGAGGCGATTTTCAAAGAACAAGTTCTTCCCCAAAGCATTGGTATATGATTCTAAACCTTTTTCTTTCGATTTTCCATTGCATTTCATCAATTTTCATCCAAAAATCTAGGGGTTTTATGGTAGAAATTAGGAATTTTGGTAGATTTAGGGCTCTTTGATTAATTAGAATTTAGACCTCGTTTTGGAGTCGGATTTTGAAACTAATTGCATATTCGGGCTTGTGGGTGAATGAGTGATCAGGTTTTGGTTCGAACCTTGAGTTTTGACCAAGCGGGCCCGGGGTCGATTTTTGACTTTTTGGGGAAAATGATAGAAAACCTATAATTAAGCATTGGGTATGAATTCTTTAGCATCCTCCCAAGCCATTTCAGTCAGCACTTCAGGCTTCTCATGGTGCCCCAGGTGGCCGTGGTTCTCACATGTAGTATTCTTATCAGCAGTCCTATAGTGCATCGCCAGCTCCTATCAGTGCACCTCTGCTTCAGAGTTTTCAGGGTCGTCAGCCCCAACAGCTGAAGGCTTGTTTTACTTATGGTGACACGAGACATATTGCTAGATTTTGCCCTCGAGCACCGAGCAGTTCTCAGTACTAGGGTTCCCGTGCCATGGTTCAGGCACCGAGTGTTCCACCGCCCGCCCAGCCAGCTAGATGTGTAGGTAGAGGTGCTAGAGGTAGAGGTAGAGGTATTAGAGGTGGAGCTCAGGCTGCTAGAGATGGAGGCTAACCAGTAGCAGGTCGTCCTAGAGATATAGTTCAGAGAAGTGGGCCCTGCCCCGATGTTATGCTCTTCCAGCCAGACCTGAGGTTGAGGCTTCCGATGCAGTTATCATAGGTACATTTCTGGTTTGTAGTAGGGATGCTTCAGTGCTATTTGATCCAGGGTCTACATACTCCTATGTGTCATCTTATTTTGCACCATATCTGGTCATGCCTAGTGATTCTTTGAGTGCTCCTGTATATGTGTTTACACCGGTGGGTGATTCTATTATGGTAGATCATGTCCATCGTTCATGTGTAGTTGTGATTGGGGGTCCTGAGACTCATGTAGATTTGTTACTTTTGGATATGGTTGATTTTGATGTCATAATAGGGAGAACTGTTTATCACCTTATTACGCGATCTTAGACTATCATGCCAAGACTGTGACCTTAGACTTGCAGGGCTTACCTCATTTAGAGTGGAGAGAGACTCCTGGTCATTCTACCTGTAGTGTTATCTCATATATGAAGGCGTATGGTTGAGAAGGGGTATTTGTCTTATTTGGCATATGTTCATGATTCTAGTGCCGAGATTCCTTCTATTGATTCTGTGACTGTTGTTCCTGAGTTTCCTGAGGTATTTCCTTCAGACCTGTCGGGTATGCCACCCGATAGGGATGTTGACTTCTGCATTGATTTGGCTCCGGGCACTCAGCCCATTTCTATCCCGCTGTATCATATGGCCCCGCCTGAGTTGAAGAAGCAGTTGCAAGACTTGCTTTAAAAAGGCTTCATTAGACCTAATGTCTCGCTTTGGGGTGTACCGGTGTTGTTTGTTAAGAAGAAGGATGGATCGATGCAAATGTGTATAGATTACCGGCAGTTGAACAAGGTTACAATCAAGAATAAGTATCCATTGCCGAGGATTGATGATTTGTTTGATCACCTTCAGGGTGACAAGGTATTTTCGAAGTTTAACTTGAGATCTGGCTACCATCAGTTGAGGATTAGGGCATCCGATGTCCCTAAGTCAGCTTTCTGCACTCGGTACGGGCACTATGAGTTTCTTGGTGATGTTATTTGGGTTGACGAATGCCCTTGCAACTTTTATGGATTTGATGAACTGAGTGTTTAGACCTTACTTGGATTCATTCGTGATAGTCTTCATTGATGACTTTTTGATTTATTCCCACAGCCGGGAGGAGCATGAGCAACATCTGAGAGTTGTTCTTCAGACCTTGAGAGATAGTCAGTTGTATGTTATGTTTTAGAAGTGCAAGTTTTGGTTGGGGTCAGTTTCTTTCTTGGGTCATGTTGTTTCAACATAGGGTATTCAGGTATATCCAAGGAAAATAGAGGCAGTCAAGGACTAGCCTAGACCCGTATCAGCTATAGCGATCCAGAGTTTCTTGGGTTTGGCAGGCTATTATCGTCGGTTTGTGGGGGGTTTTCATCTATTGCAACCCCGATGGCCAGGTTGACCCAGAAGGGTGCCCAGTTCAGGTGGTCGGACGAGTGTGAGGCAAGCTTTCAGAAGCTCAAGACAGCTTTGACTACAGCGCCGGTGTTGGTTTTGCCCACAGATTCAGGGCCATATATAATTTATTGTGATGCATCTCGTATTGGACTTGGTGCAGTGTTGATGCAGGATGGCAAGGTCATTGCTTATGCTTCGCGTCAGTTGAAGATTCCTGAGAAGAACTATCCGATTCATGATTTGGAGTTAGCAGCCATTGTTCACGCATTGAAGATTTAGAGGCATTATCTGTATGTCGTGGCATATGAGGTATTCACGGATCACAAGAGTCTACAGTATTTGTTCAAGCAGAAGGAGCTAAATTTGTGGCAGAGAAGGTGGTTGGAGCTATTGAAAGACTATGATATCACCATCTTATATCATTCGGGGATGACCAATGTGGTGGCCGATGCTTTGAGTAGGAAGTCAGCCAGTATGGGCAGTCTTGCATATATTCCGGTCGGTGAGAGACCGCTTGCTTTGGATGTTCAAGATTTGTCCAATCAGTTCGTGAGGTTGGATGTTTCTGAGCCCAGCCGTGTATTAGCTTGCACAGTCGCTCATTCTTCTTTATTGGAGCGTATCCGAGATTGGCAGCATGATGATCCTTATTTGTGTGTCCTTAAAGACACGGTGCAGCACAGTGGTGCCAAGCAGGTTACATTAGGAGATGATGGAGTTTTGAGGCTACAAGGTCGAGTTTGTGTGCCTAATATGGATGGACTTCGAGAGTTGATTTTAGAGGAGGCCCATTGTTCCTGGTACTTTATTCATCCGGGCACCACTAAGATGTATCAGGACTTGCGATAGCATTATTGGTGGAGAAAGATGAAGAAGGATATTATTGCGTATGTGGCTCGATGTTAGAATTGTCAACAGGTAAAGTACGAACATAAGAGACCTGGTGGTTTGTTTCAGAGGATTGAGATTCCCGAGTGGAAGTGGAAGCGTATCACTATGGACTTTGTTGTGGGACTCCCACGGACTTAGAGAAAGTTCGACGCAGTGTGGGTTATTATTGATAGGTTGACTAAGTCAGCACATTTCATTCCTGTGGCAATCTCCTATTTTTCTAAAAGGTTAGCTAAGATTTATATCTGGGAGATTGTTTATCTTCATGGTGTGCCCGTGTCTATCATTTCAGACCGAGGTATGCAATTTACCTCACATTTCTGGAGAGTAGTTCAGCGTGAGTTGGGCACACAGGTTGAGTTGAGCACAATATTTCATCCTTAGACGGAAGGGCAGTCCGAGCGTACTATTCAGATTTTGTAAGATATGCTCCGAGCTTGTGTCATTGAGTTTAAAGGCTCGTGGGATCAGTTTTTGCCTTTAGCGGAGTTTGCCTACAACAACAGCTACCAGTCGAGCATCTAGATGGCTCCTTATAAGCTTTATACGGTAGGCGATGTCGGTCGCCGGTTGAATGGTTTGAGCCGGGAGAGGCTCCGTTGTTGGGTATGGATCTAGTACATGATGCCTTGGACAAGGTCAGGATTATTCAGGATAGGCTTTGTACAGCTCAGTCCAGGCAAAAGGGTTATACCAACTGTAAGGTTTGTGATTTGGCATTCATGGTCGGTGAGCGGGTGTTGCTTCGGGTGTCGCCTATGAAGAGCGTGATGAGATTTGGGAAGAGGGGCAAGCTTATACCTAGGTTCATTGGCCCGTTTGAGATTCTTGATCGAGTGGGAGAGGTGGCTTACAGACTTGCGTTGTCTCCAGGTTTATCAGCTGTGCATCCAGTATTTCATGTGTCCATGCTTCGGAAGTATAACAGTGATCCATCCCACGTGTTAGATTTCAGCACTATCCAGTTGGACAAGGACTTGTCATATGAGGAGTAGCCGGTAGCTATTCTAGACCGGCAGGTTCGTCAGTTGAGATCAAAGAGTTTCCTTTTTGTTCGTGTTTAGTGGAGAGGTCAGCCTGCTGAGGCATCGACCTGGGATTCCGAGTCTGATATGCGGATCTGTTATCCCCATCTTTTCTCTGACTCAGGTACTTCCTTTTTATGTCCATTCGAGGACGAACGGTTGTTTTAGAGGTGGAGGATGTGATGGCCCAAAAGGTCATCACTTGATTTACGAGTAAATTCTGTGTTTCGAGGCCTTAGAAGCATCCTTATTCCTCACCTCGATTTACGTGCACGGTCCGAGCATATATCTAGAACGTTTTTATGTGGAAATGTGATGAAAATGTTAATTTGGCCTTTAAAATTGAATTTAGGTTGACTTCGGTCAACATTTTGGGTAAACAAACCCGGACCTATGATTTGACGGTCCCGGAGGGTCCGTAGGAAAATATGGGACTTGGGCATATGCTCTGAATTGAATTCCGAGGTCCCGAGCCCAAGAAATAAATTTTTGAAGAAAATTGTTTAACTGAAATTTTAAGAGTTTTTGGAAATTTGAATATTTTTTAAATTCATGGTATCGCGCCCGTATCTTGGTTCCGGAGCCTGGTACATGTCTTATATGGTGTTTGGATTTGAAATTTGGTAAGAAACGAACTTGAAATGACGTTAATCGGACCCTCGGTGGTGAAATTTGAAACTTAAGTGTTCTTGAGACTTTTCTTTGATTTTGATGCTAAATTCGTTGTTAAAGCTGTTAATTTGGCGATTTTATCGCACGAGTAGATCCATATGATGTTTTTGAGTTAGTATACATGTTTAATGTGGAGCCCTGAGGGCTCGGGTGAGTTTCGGAAGGTTTTTAAACTTAGAAAAGTTGCAGGTTTTTAGTTTTTGAAGTTTTGTTCTTCGCGTTCGCGGAAGGACTCTCGTGAACGCGAAGGGTAAGTCAGGGTAAAGGAATTTTCCTTCTATGCGAACACAAGAAATAGGTCGTGAACGCGAAGCTTTGGGGGTGCTACCCTTCGCGAACGCGGAGCTGTTATCGCGAACGCGAAGGCCTTTGGGCTGGGGCAGGGGGAAGGGGATTTTGTTCTACGCGAACATGGCCACTGGCCCGTGAACGCGAAGGCTTGAGGAGTCAAATCTCCGCGAACGCGAGCCGCTAAACGTGAATGCGAAGGCTAATGGGCCTGACCCTTCATGAACGCGACAGGCCCTTCACGAACGCGAAGAAGGCCTGTCTAGTGAATTAAAAACAGTAGCAAATCGGGATTTAGTTCAAAACTTCATATTTTCAAAACTAGAGAGCATTGAGGCGATTTTCAAAGAACAAGTTCTTCCCCAAAGCATTGGTATATGATTCTAAACCTTTTTCTTTCGATTTTCCATTGCATTTCATCAATTTTCATCCAAAAATCTAGGGTTTTTATGGTAGAAATTAGGAATTTTGGTAGATTTAGGGCTCTTTGATTAATTAGAATTTAGACCTCGTTTTGGAGTCGGATTTTGAAACTAATTGCATATTCGGGCTTATGGATGAATGAGTGATCAGGTTTTGGTTCGAACCTTGAGTTTTGACCAAGCGGGCCCGGGGTCGATTTTTGACTTTTTGGGGAAAATGATAAAAAACCTATAATTAAGCATTGGGTATGAATTCTTTAGCATTTATTGATGTTGTTAAATCAATTTGAACTAGATACGAGTTATTTGGAGGCGAATTCTAAAGGAAAAGCGGTGTTTGAGGCTTGAGTTGGCCGTGGAAGTTTGAGGTAAGTGTTTGGTCTAACCTTAGCTTGAGGGATTAAGAGTTGTATCTTATTTGCTATGTGTTAATTGTGGAGTACGACGTATAGGCATGGTGACGAGTATCTATACGTCGATATCAAGTATGCCCGCGAGTCTTGTACTGTAATTGTTGTGACTCCATTGTGGTTATTTGTGTTTCATATGAGGATTATCATTATTGTTCCATTACCGGGATGTTGTTGTTATATTATTGTTCCCTTGCCGGGATTCTTTTATGATTGGTGTTGATATATAAAATGGGAGCAGGTTGCACGCCTGCAACAGTATTATATGAAATGGGAGCGGGTTGCACGCCTGCAACGATACTATATGAAATGGAAGCAGGTTGCAAGCCTACAATGGTACTATATGAATTAGGAGCAGGTTGCACGCCTGCAATGGTATTATATTAAATGGGAGCGGGTTACACGCCTGCAATAGTACTATATGAAATGGGAGCGGGTTGCATGCCTGCAGTGGTACTATATGAAATGGGATCGGCTAGTCCTAGCCTCGTCACTACTTCGCCGAGGTTAGGCTAGCACTTACTAGCACATATGGTCGGTTGTGCTGATACTACACTCTGCACTGTGTGTAGATACTGATACCCGAGCTTTTGGATTGTAGTGAGGGTGCTGTCTTCAGTACACTCAGGCGACCCGAGGTAGTCTTGTAGATGTCCACAGGCCTTGGCGTCTCCTCCTATCATTTCTCTTTCTGGTTTTACTTATTCAGAGACAAATTTATGTATTTTTATTCAGAACTTATTTGTAGCATTCTTAGATAGTCCATGACTTGTGACACCAAATTCTGGGTAGTATTGTATTTCAGACTATGTAGCAAATGTTCGGTTAAAGATTAAGTTTTCGTCTTCCGTGTTTCTAGTTATTTAGTTTATTATGCTGCTTAATTCACTTATTACTTTGAATTATTGAACATGCTTAATAAAAAGGGTAATGAATTTATAATACTCGGCTTGCTTAACTTTCATGAGTAAGCGCCATCACAACTCCCGAGGGTGGAAAATATGGGTCGTGACAGTGGTCGAGTGCCTATGAGAGAGCCCAGAATTGCCGAGATACAGAGCCTAGTATGGGCGAGAGCCTATGAGCGAGCCTACTACGGCAGAGTAGTTATACATACCGAGTTTTATAAGGCTGGACAACTATTTTACTTACTATATTGAGAGAGTTGAGTCAGTATCAGCAGGTAAGCATATCTTCAGATTTTCTTTGACTTCCAGTTACTTACAGTTATTATATTATTGGTTTAATTTCAGCTTTCAGTTATTTCGTTGCCTTACATACTCGGTACATTATTTTGTACTGACGTCCCTTTTGCCGGGGACACTGCATTTCATGCCTGCAGGTCTTGATTGACAATTGGACAGAACCTCTCAGCAGACAGTGTCAAACATCAGCTTGGTTGGTAAGTTCCACTTCCTCGGATTTACCAGGTCTATACCTTAGAGTCCATTTTATATATAGAGGTTTGATGGGTAGGTCGAGGCCCTGTCCCAACTATGGTATAGTTCAGTTATATCTAGAGGTTTGTAGACGAGTCCTGTATATTTTGTGTATCAGTAGATGTTCATGGCGGTTTCGTCGGCCTGCACAGTTATATATATCAACTTTTTGGGTATGTTTACCCCATAGATGAGAAAGGCGTTAATTTTTAGAATATTTTGAATATGGCCTCATCGGCCTAAGTTGAGGGTTACCCCTCAAGAGTTCATAGTTATAGAGTGGTACGCTCGGGCCGAATATGGCACCGGGTGCCAGCCACACCTCTTCAAGTTTGGGGCTTGACAAACTTGGTAGCAGAGCAGTTCTGTCCTAGGGAGTCTACAAGCCGTGTTTAATAGAGCCTTGTTTATAGATGTGTTGTGCACCACATTTTATAAATAGGAAGCTACAAGGAATTTAGGAGTCTGTTACCCTTCTTTCATATGCACATCGTGCTATAGAGCTGAGTCATAAGAGTTCGAGCCAAGACTTATGTTTGCTAAATATAGAGATGCTTGTAATTAGAAAAATTACAACTAGCCAGAGCGCTAATACAGCGGCAGGTAAGGACATTAGTAGAGAGATAATTCTTGACGGGGTGGCCCTACTTGAGGCCCTATTAGACCATGCATATTAGATGGTGCACTCTAGAATAGTGCAGTTGGATATGAATACTAGAACGTTCAAAAATATCAGAAGACATATAGTGGAATCCTAGAAGGGATAAATATTTACTTTAGTATGACTCAAGCGCCTAGTAAAAAGAGAATAGTAGGTGACCCGAAGAGTCAGTGAGATGGAGCAAGGGGAGATAAAAATGAAATAATGTTTTGTTGATCTTTTCAGAATAAGTTAATAAACAGAGATATTAGCAGGAAAATAAGAAGAAAGTAAATGAAGCATTATGAGTAAGATGCAAAAGGGTGGTAACGGTAAATCATAATATGATAGGATGACATATTCTATAGTCAAGTAAAGGAAAAGATAAGAGGTGACAGACCTTGAGACTATAAAAGAGTATAAGTCATAAAGTCAAATCCTCATTTCGAGAAAATGAGTTGGCGACTCCAACGTAATTACCAGAAGGCTAAGTTAGACCCCCCGGAGTAATAGAAACCAACATAGGCTAGTAAACAAGAAAAAAAATGGAACATGATTTAGGGACCAAAGGATTCGATAATAGTCGGCATCTTATGAATTTCAGAAATCATGTTCCGAAAATGATAGAATGGACAACGAAAGAATAAACTTTAAAGGTCATTCAGGAAGATGCTTCTCTAAAGCAAGCAATGTGAGTAGAGTTATGCTTAAGGGACTAAGTGTACCAGTTACACTAGGTGTCACCCTAGCACGTAAGAAATTCAGTTATCCCTGGTATAGAAGGGTTACCGCAAGGCGAGTAAGAGTCAGTTAAGATTTGAAAAGATGCCAAAGATGAAGAGGTAACTATGGACTAGTACAAGAAGACTGCAGTAAAAAGACGAAAGGGGTGAGATTGCATTTATTCAGATCCTACATATATGCTATAACTCCAAAATATTATACAAGCACGATGGCGAGGAGATGCAGTAAGGGTTCCCTCCCAGGATGTTATTGATAAATAAGTGCAAATGAACACTTGATACATAAGGAGCCAGTGCGAGAGGTAAGTTAAGACAATGAAACAACCCACGAGAGATTACGCGAAATATAGATATTAGAATGGACCAACGAGTAGTTAGTATTTGATTCAGGAAGAACCTAGTTATGGCTTGACAAGAGGATACAGATAAATCAGCAGATTGTGCAAGATAAACCTAGTAAACCCTAGCATAGGGAATTCAGTCTTGCAGATACGACATTGTAATCCTTGCAAAATATTTACATTAGAGTTTAGGTAGTTATAGTTTCCATAAAAGTGTTATGGAAATGAAAGAGAGTGCCACGAGGGAGATAAAAAAAATTGTGTTCAAAAGTAACCCTAAGAGAATAAGGGCACGGAGGTATGTAACTAAGGATATTTATAGGTGAGTAAGAACATAAAAAATTTCGCCAGGTATATGATGGGATAAGCTCACATCATTACAAGAGTCAGAGAGTCTTACCTAAATGCTACAATGAAAGATTAGCCGAGGAATAAGGAAGAAGGCTTCAAACTAAGCATAGTGACCTAAATAAATAATGGTCTTGTAATAACAGTCTCACTACAATATCATATGCACTCTATAAGAAAGTGGTCCCTATTGCGACTAAGGAAACAGAAGTAAAATCCAAAGTAATATTCGAGATCGTATGAGTTGCACAAAATTCCAATATATGTGGGCACTAATATAAGCCAAGTATTCATGCAACAAGTGGCAGAAAGACTAAGAAAAGTAATTGCTTACTGTGAACGAAAGCTGAGAAGGCACGAAAGATATTATTAGATCTATGACGACCCAGAGTTAGTTACATTATGAACACACTTAAGATTTTAGAGTGTTATACATGCATCATATATGTTGAAAATGATACAACTATAGGAGACTCCAGTATAAGTTAAAAGAAAGAATTGACTCCACGTCACAGACAAAAGCTTGAATTGGTAGAAAGTTATATCATGGATATTCCATGGCGTCGACGAGGGGCTAAAGTAATAACTAATACCCTGATCCGTATATCAGAAGATAAAGTAAGCCTACTTAAAAGCTGAGATAGAAAGGAAACTAAAGAGCTACATCAACAAAGTGAATTAAGAGTCTAACTATTAGACCCCGATAAGTATATAAATCGTGATTTAGAACACTGTAGAATCACTCTAAATATCAAAGGTACAAACGAGATAGTACAACGACCATATTCTATAATGGATCTATGATAAATCTAGTTAGAATAATACCAAACTCATAAGAAGTCATTATGAAGCCTCCGCTAGATTGTGTATGCAAATGATGTGCAAGTATTATAGTAGAGCTTTAAGGTGTGGATGTGAATTCCACCTATGTGAAAAGGAGGTTATGAAAGAGACAGAAGATACAATGAAGATTTAACGGTAAGTAAGGTACATGTGAAGAAGGTACGAGATACCCAAGTACAGAAGGTTACGAATAATCTAGATATCAGATAGAGGGATGGAAGCATCGTAATTCTGTATCAAAAAATGATAGTGTTGTCGTCAGTGGCATATCTTCCAACCTATGATTTCCAGGTACAGAGAGGTCTAGTTAAGAGAGTAAAGAAGAGTTAAAGATGATATGATGTCTTTCTAGAGGTTCTAGAATAACATAAGGAAATCTATGGTGCTAGCAAGTTAAAGGAAGTTTGCGAGTAGTATAGTATAACCCAGCGCCTATGAGCGAGCCTACTATGGCAGAGCAGTTACACATACCGAGTCTTATAGGGCCGGATAACTATTTTACTTACTATATTGAGAGAGTTGAGTCAGTATTAGCAGGTAAGCATATATTTAGATTATCTTTGACTCCCAGTTGCTTTCAGTTATTATATTATCAGTTCAGTTTCAGCTTTCAGTTATTCCGTTGTGTTATATCCCGTACTTTAATATTAGGACTAGTCGTAATTATCCATATGAGCTTGAAGGGATTAAGACCATTCATGAGGTTATAGAGAATTTGTGACTATGTTATTGTAAGACTCCGTAAGTTTGACAACCCTGATACCGTTAGATACATTTTTATATGGTATTTATTTTGAGTGGAACATTTTTTTAGAAAGTTTGAAAAAATATAATTTTATATAGTTATTAATATTACTACTTCTAAATATGCTTTAAATTATACACATAATATGAGAAAATTTATAAAGGAGATTTTCTTTATTGTAAAGATAGAAATTATTTTCTCACAAGAAAAGAAGGTTATCTTTTTACCATTTTAAGAATTAAGCATACAAAAATTTGTACTCTTTATATGAGATTAGAAAATTAGAAGTTGATAAAATATATGTATTTTTACATGGATGTTTTAATGAAATATTAGTATATGCATTTATTTTATACGACATGAGCTATAATACCCGGTGTTTATGAAATAGTGTCATACAAGGTACCACATGACCATGATAATAAGGTCTATAAAGTGTGTTAAAAGTGAGTAGTATTTTAAGTAATTTGAGATAATTCTTAATTATAAGGGGTAATTGGTTAATTATTAATTAATGGGAGATTAACTAGTTAATTAAGGAATTGTTGAGTGATTAATTAAAGACTTTGGATAAGCCTACCCCCCCCCAAGTGGAAGCAAATGCCTTAGATAGTAGTGACTCTTAGTTCAATAGGTTAGGTGGCTTATTTAGATGATTTTGTGACAATGACATTAGCCATTAAACATGAGGTTCAAATTATGTCCACGTTAATTGAAGGAGCACAAGTTTTGTACGATATATTTTGCACTTGTTGAGGGTTATATTGCCAAATATGAGCTACATGCTATACAATTAGATACGCTCAAACGGATAAGAACAGAAAATGAAAATGCACCCGATGTTTATGCATGCGAAGTTGAGATGTCTGAAGCGAATCAACCAACAGATGTACCATCTACAACTTCTGAGGAGCACAATTAGTATCTCCCTTGGATATATCATTAATTATCAGATTTCTTGGACAAATAAGCTTGCGAAGCCTCTTCAATAGTGTCAAAAGTGCCAGACCGTACTTTCTTATGCCTAATTCAGTTTGTAATCACAGCACCATACCTCCTATTTTTTTGCTAACAGATGGAGTTCCATAGCTCATTTGAAACTTCACAACACAATATAACGTGAGTTTTAGCAAATTTTAAGGAGTATGGTGTAATATATCTCAAGAGAATCGGCTCAGATATGTTAAGGTTATCCCTTCTTTCTTTTTGGCATGATCCATATGGTACAAACGAAACAAGAAAATGTACAACTTCCATAAATGACTCTATTCGTAGAAATGCTAGAAATGCTTATGTTCTTGATTATCCATGTGTTATATTATTTTATCATCTGTTCATGGGTCTCAGAAAATACGTAAGTTGCTAAAGTTTATTTCATGATATTAATCAAAGACATAATGGTCTTATGACATTTCGAAAGATTTTATTGACATACTTCTCATGCATTGCATTCATTTATACATGTACATTAACCCATGATTAGATGGAGTTACATATGCATGTGTATATATATATACGGGATATGAAAAAAGGTTACAACATTATATACGCACCACCACCTGATCAGCTGGTATACGTTGATGATTTTGCCCATAGTGGCCAAAATGATATGATGGGATGCCCTCAGAGGCTTGATGATGTTATGAACACATGTACCTATGCACGACATGAAATTCATACGCATATTCATGACCTTATATGTATTTCATGATTTATAGAGCTATCTAGACTTACAGGTTGAGTCCTTTACTCCATGTTTCTTCCATGCTCTTTATATATTTATTTACATGCCTTACATACTTAGTACATTATTCGTACTGGCGTCCTTTTGTTGGGGACGCTGCATTCATGCCTTCATGTATAGATAATCGGTGTGAAGAGCCCTAATAGTAGACGAGGTTAGCATTCAGCAAAGGACCAGTAAGACTTCACCTCATTCGGAGTACAACCCAGTCTATGAGCGATTGTGTCAGAGTTTCCAACTTATGGGTAGGACGATGCTCTATCCTATTTGATGTTTAATACTCTTATAGGATTTGTAGATAGAGGTTCATTTTGTACAGTATGTCAGAGGCCTTGACGGCCCATATATATTCATGTTTTAAGAACAATGGTTCATTGATACAGTTTTTATCCACTTATAGTTATACATTACGACTTGTGGTGATGTTGACCCATGATAGTTAGAAAAAAAAAGTTACAGAGTGGTTCACTCAGTCAGTACGGCACCGGATGCCAGCCACGCATCCCTAGGTTTAGGGTTTGATAAAATGGTATCAGAGCGGGTCGTGTCCTAGAAAGTCTAAAAAGTCGTGCCTAGTAGAGTCTCACTTATGTGTGTGTTGTGCACCACATATATAATTGAGAGTCTATAGGACATTTAGGAAATGTTACCCTTCTTTTGTTTTAAGATTGTACCATAGAGCTAAGTCATAAGAAGTCAGTATGAAGCTTTCGCCAGATTTTGTATGCATTAGAGGTGCAGATATCATAGTAGAGTTTTAAGCCGTAATTTTTGCCTATGTGGAAGGAAGGTTATGAAAGAAACAGAATATGCGATACGAGATTGAAAAGTAAGTAAGGTAAAGGTGAAGAATATATGAGATACTCAAGTGCAAAAGATTGTGAATAGTCCAGACTTCAGATAGAGGTTGGGTTTTTATTTAGTTTACAGAGGAGACCCTAGTGAAATCTTTTGTAAATCTCTAAGAGTTAACATTCGAGGACGAATGTTTAAGGGGGGGAAGAATTTTACATCCCGTACTTTAATATTAGGATTAGTAGTAGTAATCCATATGAGCTTGAAGGGATTAAGACCATACATGAGGTTATAGAGAATTTGTGACTATGTTATTGTAAGACCCCGTAAGATTGACAACCTTGATACCATTAGATACATTTTGATATGGTATCTGTTTTGAGTGGAACATTTTAGTAGAAAGTTTGAAAAAAATATTATTTTATATAGTTATTAATATTACTAGTTCCGAATATGCTTTAAATTATACACATAATATGAGAAGGTTTATAAATGAGATTTTCTTTATTGTAAGAAATTATTTTCTCATAAGAAAAGAAGATTATCTTTTTACCATTTTAAGAATTAAGCGTACAAAAATTTGTAATCTTTATATGAGATTAGGAAAATTAAAAATTGATAAAATATATGTATTTTTACATGGATGTTTTAATGAAATATTAGTATATGTATTTATTTTATACGGTCCGAGATATAATACCTGGTATTTATGGACTAGTGTCATACAAGGTACCCCATGACCATGATAATAAGGTCTATAAAGTGTGTTAAAAGTGAGTAGTATTTTAAGTAATTTGAGATAATTCTTAATTATGTCGGTAATTGATTAATTATTGGTTAATGGGAGATTAACTAGTCAATTAAGGAATTATTAGGTGATTAATTAAAGACTTTGAATAAGCCTAAACCAGCCCCCACCACCACGTGGCAAAAAATGCCTTAGGTAGTAGTGACTCTTAGTTCAATAGGTTAGGTGGCTTATTTATATGATTTTGTGACATTGACATTAGCCATTAAACATGAGGTTCATATTATGTCCTCGTTATTTGAAGGAGCACCAGTTTTGGACGATATATTTTGCATTTATTGAGGGTTATATTGCCAAATATGAGCTACATGCTATACAATTAGATATGCTCAAATGCATAAGAACAGAAAATGAAAATGCACCCGATGTTTATGCATGCGAAGTTGAGATCTCTGAAGCGAAGCAACCAACGGATGTATCATCTACAACTTCTGAGGAGCACAATTAGTATCTCCCTTGGATATATCATTAATTATCAGACTCCTTTGGACAAATAAGCTTGTGAAGCCTCTTCAATAGAGTCAAAAGTGCCCAACTGTACTTTCTTATGCCTAATTCGGTCTGTAATCACAGCACCATACCTTTCGTTCTTTTGCTAACGGATGGAGCTCCATAGCTCATTTGAAACTTCACAACACAATATAGCATGAGTTATTGCAAATTTTAAAGAGTACAGTGTAATATTTCTCAAGAGAATCGGCTCAGATATGTTAAGGCTATCCCTTCTTCCTTTTTGGCAAGATCCATACAGTATAAACAAAACGAGAAAATATACAACTTCCATAAATGACTCTATTCGTAGAAATGCTAGAGATGCCTATGTTCTTGATTATCCATGTGTCATATTATTTTATCACCTGTTCATGGGTCTCAGAAAATACGTAAGTTGATAAAGTTTATTTCATGATATTATTTCATTTTGTCAGAGTTTGGCTACGGACTTATGGGTAGGCCAGTACCCTGTTTTGTTTGATGTTTAATACTCTTAGAGGCTTTGTAGACAGAGGTTCATTTCGTACAGTATGTTAGAGGCCATGACTGTCCATATGTTTTCTTTTTTAAGAACAATGGTTCATTCATACAGTGTTTACCCACTTATAGTTATACATTACGAGTTGTGGTCATGTTAGCCCATGATAGTTAGAAAAAAAAGTTACAGAGTGGTTTGCTCGAGCCAGTACGGCACCAAGTGCCATCAACGCCTCCCCAGGTTTGGGGCGTGACACATTGCCTTACATACTCGGTATATTATTTCGTACTGACGTCCCTTTTGCCGGGGACGCTGCATTTCATGCCTGCAGGTCCTGATTTACAGTTGGACAGACCCTCCCAGTAGACAGTGTCAAATATCAGCTTGGTTGATATGTTCCCCTTCCTCGGAGTTACCGGGTCTAGTCCTTAGAGTCCATTTCATATATACAGGTTTGATGGGTATGTCGAGGCCCTGTCCCAACCATGGTGCAGTTCAGTTATCTCTAGAGGCTTGTAGATGAGTCCTGTATATTTTGTACATCAGTAGATGTTCATGGTAGCTTCGTCGGCCTCCATAGTGTTATATATATATCAGCTTTTGGGTATGACCCCACAGATGAGAGATGCGTTATTTTTAGACGATTCAGAATATGACCTCATCGTCCTAAGTTGAAGGTTACTCCTCTAAAGTTCACACTTACAGAGTGATACGCTCTATTCAAGTATGGCATCGGGTGCCGACCACGCCTCTTTAGGTTTGGGACGTGACAATTTTCACCCATGATAAGTCTTTCGGAAGTTGTACCAGGTTGGAATGTCACAATATCATGACACATTAGTTACATGCATTTGGGTTCCCATAATATTAGTAAAAAAGGTGTGCTTTTTAACTTACATTTAGGACTGTTCTTCCTAGGTGTTGTTTCTATGCCAGTTCTAATCCAGCATAAGCTCCCAGGATTTTTTTTTCTTTATCATGTCAGCATAATCACAAAGTCTTGAAAACTCTTAACTTCCAATCACCCATCACTCTCATTTTAGCCCTGTAACATACTGATCTACCAACATATAAGCCCAATTTGTCTCAGACCAGATCTTGAATTTCCAAAATTGTAATTCCAGATTGAGATGTGATTCTGTCCTTAAACTTGTTAGCAATAAATTTGGAAGTGCACGTTTTGTTGTTATTATATGTTGGACATTTATGGACAGGGTAGTAAGTCTTTACTATAAAGTCCCCTATATTTTTATCTTCACTAGCATACAATAATCATTTGGATCTCTTGCACTTGCACTTCACTCTAACTCTCTTACTATCATTAGGTCTCAATTTTAAGTGAACTTTGTACTCAACTGCATATTTAGCTACAGCCTCTCTAAATTCGTTAGAATTTTCAAACACCATACCAAGATCAAATATAGCTAATACACAATCTGGATCATACCTAACTTTGTTACTTTTCTTTCTCCTAGGTAAATCAACCAGGTTCAGCAGCAGGATCTAACTCATCTTCACTATCATTACTACCAACATCTGAATTATCAATATAGTCCTCATCACCAGCTAGTTTACCAACATACCTGGAAGCCTTATTCCTTCCAATGTCCTCAAACCCTATGTCTATACCAGCTTCCCCTAAAATTATTTCCTCAGGCACTGCAACTTTCTTTCTTTTCTGCACATCATTAGTGTTGACAAACTTGCCAGCCTTCTTAGTTCTCTTTTCATTCCCGATAACCCTCAATTCATCATCAGCATCATTGTCATCTTCTTCAGGAAGCCTATCTAAATCAGAGTCACTACTTTTAAGCTCAAAATCAGTCCAGTCCAGATCTGATAAATTATTAACACCAACTAACTGTTGCTCTTGTACCTGTTATTTTCGTCCCTTCATCTATTACCACATCTACTAGGTCTTCTATACTACTAGCCCCATATCCAAGTTCAGGTCCAGACACATTTACCTACCAGTCGAGTATTCAGGCCCATCAAGTAAGCCTATAACTTCAGGCCCAGTAACTACAGCTTCATCTATAATATGTTTAATGTATAAGTTCAAATTGTCTCCTGATTTTAAGTCACTCAAAATCTCTAAGAGTTGACAGTCTGTTTTCAAGGCCTTGAACTCTGAACTTTTGAGGTCAAAGTGATAAAAACCAATCACAGAGGCATACCCTAAGTCTTTAGCATAAAAATAAAACTCAATAACTGAAAAGAGGTCTTTATCAATAGAAAATACCACATGTTCCCTCTCCCCAATATACTTTGGTACACGGTTAGCAGTAAATGTTCCCCCATGGTTGTCACGACCCTAAAATCGACCCGATCATGATGGTGCCTATCGTGAAACTAGGCCAGCCGACACAATTCCCGAATTAACCATTATTCGATAAAAGTCATTTTTAAGCCTTTAATTAATCAAATATTTCATAATGTAAGTCTAAATGAATAGTGCAATAAATACACAAGCCCGACATCGGAGTGTCATAAGTCACGAGCATCTACTAAGGTTTGAATACAATGAAGAGTCTGAAAATATACTAAAAACAATCTAAGGAAGACAAGAGGGAGAAGAGCAGGGCTGCGAACGTCGGGCAGCTACCTTGCTAACTCCGATGACTCTGCCACTGAGCAATCAACACCCGCTACCGGTTCAAACATACCGGAATCTACACACAAGGTGCAGGGAGTAATGTGAGTACGCCAACTCAGTAAGTAATAAAAGTAAATAAAACCTGAGTAGTAAGAAAACACGTAAACCACGTCATAATGCTACATCAAATGCAGTACATTTTCAAAACAGTACATAAATCATTTACTTCGTAAATCAAGCTCAGTTTTAGTAAAACCTTTTAAAACAACTTTCAATAGTTTCAAACGAGTGATAAAAATAGTGAAAAAAGAATAGAAATATAAACAACACCTCGAGCAAAACATATACCACAATCGCCACTCGGGCAAAATATCAACAGAACCAGCCCCTCTGACTACCTCACATTCACTCTATCAGCCCCTCAGGCAATAACATGAAACAACAACAGCCCCTCACGCAATATCACATCTCACACTGGGTACCCGCGCTCACTGGGGGTGTGGAGACTCCGGAGGGGATCCTACAACCCAAGTGCTATAACAAGCCATCTCGTGGCATAATCAAACTGTCCCTCGGCCTCATAAATAGCCACCTCGTGGCGTAAAAAATTAGGCCCTCGGCCTCATGATCATGACTTAGTACAACACTGCTGCGGCGTACAGCCCGATCCCATAATATCCTCACAATACAGGCCCTCGGGCTCACTCAGTCAAAAATCTCTCAAGCCACTCAAGCAATAGTAAAACATGATGTTCAGCCCAAAATATCATTTAAAATATAAAAACGGAGTAAATATGGCTGGTTATGAAAACAATAGAATATAGCATGACTGAATACAAATATGAAGTCAAAACAGTGAGGAATAGTAGTAAAAATCTCCTAAGGGTCCAAAATAGTTGGCATGAGGCCCAAATATGGCATGAAGCCCAAAACATGATAATACTTTCCAAAACACAATGATAGCAAACAGTTTTCGATCAAATACGCGGTTTAACAGTCATACGGGATGGACTAAGTCACAATCCCTAACGGTGCACGACCCCACGCTCGTCATCTAACGTGTGCGTCACCTCAAAGTAGCACAACAATGTGAAATCCGGGGTTTCATACCCTCAGGACAATATTTACAATCATTACTTACCTCTATCCGGTCCAAACACTAGCTCGCGATGCCTTTGCCCTCTCGAATCGGCCTCCGGATGCTCCAAATCTATCCAAAACAAATTTATACCATCAAAATATGCTAAGGGAACAAAGCCCACTCAAAAATAACCAATTTACATAAAAAATCTCGAAATTGGCCAAACCCGACCCTCGGGTCTACATCTCGGATTCCAACAAAAATTACAAAACTAGAATCCTTACACTCTCACGAGTTCATACATATCAAATACATCAAATTCCGACCACAAATGACCACTCAAATCCTCAAATCAAAGTTCAAAATTCCAAGCGCTAACTCTCCAAGTTTAATTTTTAGATTCCACAAATTTCATGATTAATTAGGTAGAAATCACAATAGGATCAAGTATTTAGTCCATAAATCTTACCTCCAAGTGTTTCCCCTTGATTACCTCTTCAATCCTTCTCAAAAAACTCCAAAATCGCGCAACAATGGTGAAATTTAGACCCAAAATTGCGGAAGTGGTCTTTTAAACATTCTGCACAACACTTAAAATCCCTTCTTCACGAACGCGGTCAATGCCTCGCGTTCGCGAAGCACAAACTCCTATTGACCACTTAATCATTCATCGCGAACGCGACACCCTGTATGCGAACACGAAGCCTCAGCTCATCAATGTATCACAAATGGGACGACCAGCTCGCGGAACGCGAAGAACAATTCTCCAGGACCCCAGCTGCTCACCTTTACTCTACGCGAACGCGGCAAAACCATCACCAATGCGATGAATACAAACCTCAGCCCTTCACGAATGCGGGACCCCCATCGCGAAAGCGAAGGCCCAACCTCCTGCCTGACACCTTAACCCTTCGCGAATGCGAGAGCCACTCGCAAACTCGAAGGCCAAATGCCTGCAACACCAACAACAGATTTTCTGCAACCTTTTCCAACATGAAATGATCCGTTCAACCACCCGAAACTCACCTGAAGCCTTCGGAACCTCAAACAAACATGCCAACATATCCCATAACATCATTCAAACTTTTGCCAACCTTCGGAACGCTCAAACAACATCAAAACACCAAATTGACATCGGATTCGAGCCTAAGAATTTAAAAAACTTCCAAATTCCGCTTTCGATCAAAAAGTCCATCAAACCTCGTCCGAAAAACCTGAAATTTTGCACACACGTTGCAAATGACATAACGGACCTACTCCAACTTTTGGAATTCTATTCTAATCCCTATATCAAAATCTCCTCTACCAACCAAAAAATGCCAAAATTCCAATTTCACCAATTCAAATCTACCACGGACCTCCAAAATACATTCCGTACGCGCTCCCAATTCCAATATCACCTAATGGGGCTAATCAAATCATAAAAATCCAAATCCAAGATCGAATACTAAAAAGTCAAAACGTGGCCAAACCTTTCAAATTTTAAGCTTCAAACTGAGAACTCTTCTTCCAAATCTATTTCAATTACCCTGAATACCAAAACCGACGATTTACATATGTCATAATACATCACACGGGGCTAGTCATGCCCGAGAACTAGCGAGCGAAGTGCAAAATCTCAGAACGACCAGTTGGGTCGTTACATCCTCCCCCACTTGAACATACGTTCGTCCTCAAATGTGCCCAGAGTTGTTCCGACCATCAAATCGCTGTGTAACCTTACCATGCACATACCCGGGGGTGATCCCACGTCACCCTATCTCGTATAGGTCCGATAACACAATATAACTGAAATTTCACAATCCAACCTAGCCCATATACCTTAGAACCACATTTTCACTTCTGAAAACATCTACAAGATCAGAATCTCACATCTATATTCAAAATAAGCCCAAACAAGCTGTAACAAACCATACCTGTAGCTTCAGATGCAATTACATGATATACCACACAGCTCAAACTCTCGTAGCGATAACTTCTGATCACAACAGTTGCTCAGAACAACCAAATATCGATAATAAACCTCTTATCAAATAAAGCCTCATTCCAACACTTCCGTATACTGCCAATGATAAATGAAACACGTAGAAAGTCATAACCATTCCTCAGATCAACCATTCGTGAAGCCAATTTTCCTTTGGCAAGGACCATAGCAAATTTCTGAGCCGAACATCGATATTATCCTTCCAACACGCTGAAACCGAATCCGTTTTATTCACTCTAGATCCCAACAATCTCATCTAATCCAACACAACTACTCTGGTGACATGACACATTAATACCATCTAAAGCCACAACTAGTGCAATCCGCGCACCAATAAGCAACAATCCAAACGTACTCATATCATGAAAAATGACTCAAATGAGAGAGCTGTACCGCAAGTTCACCAGTACCACCACACACAATGCTGAAAACCCATCACCCATCGTAGAAACAAAACACACGAATCTAACCCGAAGGATCATACCTCCACATAACTTCGCTGCAATGCGCGACCCTATCCAAACACTGGTCCACATGAAACACCTCAAGTCACTATGCTCAAATCGACAACCACACACAATTTGATGTCTAGAACCAAAGCAAATCATCATAACCACGGCGAAGCAATTGACATAACATTACACAAACCCGAAAGGATACAATCGATACACCATCCGCCAAGTAATACCTAATACTCTTCCTGCTCGAATTCTACTGAGAGACCCCAATAAAATCGCACCACATGTGCCTATACCCAACCAAATCCTAATGCCTCGCAACACGGAAAGGTAACTCATAGATCTCCCCATATCACTAATAAGCTCAATAACAATCGAATCAACACATCCCTCAACAATACATCTCGGAGTCAACCAAGCTGACTCGATATAGAACACACATCCATATTGGCCTACCAATGAACCCCTTATTAAGGAGTTCCTGAAGTTGCTCCTTCAACTCCTTTAACTCCATCAGTGCCATACGATACGATGTCCGGCACTAAATCAATACCGAAATCAACAACCCTGTCCGACGACCTGCCTGGCAACAGGAAATACATTCGGAAAATCCCTCACCACCGGAACTGAATTAATGGTAGGAGTCTCTGAACTGACATCCATCATGAAGGCCAAATAAGAAAGACAACCCTTCCCAGCCATCCGTTAGGTCTTCAAAAATGAAACCACCCTATTTGGAACATAATCTGTCGAACCTTGCCACTCAATCCATGGCATTTTTGGCATTGCCACGTCGCCGTCCTAGCGCAACAGCTCAGAATAACACGACACAGAGACAACCAGTCCATACCTAATATCACATCAAAATTTAGCATACTAAGCAACAAGGATCCACTCAGGTCTCCAGACCTCCAATAGTTACCACACAAGACAGATATACGCGGTCCACAACCACGACCTAACCTGTTTATGAGAACTCCCAGTCTCCAAATCCATACAGTATGCGAATCACCATATCTGATCCCAACTCCACCGTCTGAATATACAACACACCTCTAATACCCAATCATCCCACGAGAGGTACTCCTATAATTCTTTTATGCCACCAAGCAAACTTGAATATCAATAGTTGATCCACAAGAGAGTGTCGCATTACTAATGAAGTATCCTTAACTCAAACACATAGCCCTTTCTAAAATGTACACCCTCACAAGCCACACCAATCAGTGATCTCAGTTATCTAGTCATCTGAAACTATCCATGCTACCTAAGAGTTTGTGGCCTTCCTTTCAAAACTGAACCGTGAACTTACACATGCAAATCTCAATCCTACACAACATACCACATGTACCGTACCATCCTAGGATAAACATGAGAACTTCATATCCATTCCAAGCCACAAGAAACTACGTACTCAACTAGCCAAGAACTTTCCATTGATCCCATCTAGAAGAAAATCACTATACATCTCATGCTCCTCACGCTCGTAGAAAATATACATCTCTAACCGTGGTAGAAACCATCAAGAGTTCTCCGAATTCCATTTGCACAAAACTAAGTCGTCAGGACTGAATCCTGCTAACTCAACCAAGCTACTCAGACCACTAAAACCCAAGAGCATTGCCGCAAAACACTTGTAGAAACTCATTACCTCTTAAGCACCCAAAGAATTAATCATATCCTTACCATGCCGATCCAGCCTACTACCAAGCTATCCTATTTATCCAAGTTCCTTCTAAATTACCTTCAAATTGATACCTCTCCTTGCCATAATACCGCAATTCCTTAAACCAGATTCACCACACAAGACCCAAGCATAAAACCACATTGTCTAAGGCTCATAAGCCGCTGAATACTCTTTCAAATATTCCCAAAAGCACCACATTCAAAATACCTACCCCGAAGAGACTTCCTGCGAATCCAAAGCCATTACCTTCACCTTCCTGATACTGATATATAGAATCCCATAATTAATATAGAAATGCCACAAGTCTTGACACCCTCCAATGCAAACCTCGGTTTCTAGCCAAATATACAACCTGAAAATCTCCAATTATTACATGTAAAATCTTGAACCTACTAGAACCAGTCTCGAGAGTCATCCACTCTACTCAAACCGCAATTAGACTGATCAAACAGACCATACGACTTGTGCTCCATTAGCACTCCGACACCGCAGAATGTAACCTCACCTTAATGCAACCAAGCAACTTCCTGTTCTATGCACCGTACACCCTTTACCCATAACAACTCAAGTCATTCTATGATTCTCATATACCCATAAATCATAACATAACCTTTAGTGAAATTTCCTTTACTCGAGCCATCCTCGGTATCAACCTCCGTAAACCATAACTAATTCACCAGTACGCCTTAAACTGGAACCGACATAGCACATAACCGTGCAATCCATCAATCAATAGCAGACTCCCCCACTTGGCTCAAAGCCATAGATCAATATACACAATAACTCATAATACATATACTCTATTACTGCCATAATACCATAGTGAGATAAACTCAATCCTTCATAAGCTCGTACAACACAGACCATCTAGTACTTCAAATCTTCTGCAAATCTCGCATTCACCCTCGTGATAGCCAAGAACTCTCTTAAGCGACCCAAATTCCAAGTGAAAAAAAAATCACTAATAAAAGTGATCTTCCAACAAATAACATAAGGATCACATAAACTTCAGAATACTCCGCAAGAGATAACCCACCTGCTTCGCCTCAAACTAACATCTCTTTATACCCTTCAATCATCATAAACATTACGCAATCACTTAATTTTCCTAAGTCTGAACTCATATCGTAACATGAAATCTACTCCACTCCCTAACTAGACAACATGAAAAGATTCTTCACACACCCATAAATCGGGGCTATACATCAAATCAAGTAGGAAATCAAGTATCAAATAGTTCTTTCTATCCTTAATCTGACCCTTCTCGTCACATCCAAATCATATGAATACATCTCGCAGTCATACTCATCACATAGTCATCCAGCCATCACTTCCACTAATAGGGACACTACCGAACATATAAATTCAAAAAGCACGTGCTCACATAATCAACGCCTCACTACTCAAGCTACAGGCAAAATTTGGCCTCAAGTCCTCCAGACTGGCCCAACATCAACACACCGAAATCACATCTCGCCCCTCGATCAGGGAATCATAAGCCGTCTATGCACAACCGATACCGAGCGCTCATGCGCGCATACGAACGCATGGAAGAAATTTAAAGAGTTACATTTCAAGCTGAATCAAGGACGCACGATAAGAATTCAAGAATATGAAGTTTTTCCTAAAGGTTCTGTAGCCTCCTAAGGATAAGTACAGACGTCTCCGTACTGATCCGCGAGATCTACTAAATCTGCTCATGACTCGTGAAACCTATATAACCTAGGCTCTAATACCAACTTGTCACGACCCTAAAACTGACCCGGTCGTGATGGCGCCTATCGTGAAACTTGGCCAGCCGATAAAAGTCATTTTTAAGTCTTTAATTAATCAAATTTTTCATAATGTAAGTCTAAATGAACAGTGCAGAATAAATACACAAGCACGACATTGGGGTGTCACAAGTCACGAGCATCTACTAAGAGCTGAATACAATGAAGAGTCTGAAAATATACTAAAAACAATCTAAGGAAGACAAGAAGGAGAAGAGCATGGCTGCGAACTTCGGGCAGCTACCTTGCTAACTCCGATGACTCTGGCACTAAGCAATCAACACCCGTTACCGGGTTTAGAAAAACTTAAATCTGCACATAAGGTGCAGGGAGTAATATGAGTATGTCAACTTAGTAAGTAATAAAAGTAAATGAAAGCTGAGCAGTAAAAAAACACGTAAATCACGTCATAACGTTGTAGCAAATGCAGTACATTTCCAAAACAGTACAAAAATCATTTACTTCGTAAATCAAGCTCAGTTTCAGTGAAACCTTTTAAAACAACTTTCAATAGTATCAAAGAGTGATGAAAACGGTGAGAAAAGAATAGAAATGTAAACAACCCCTCAGGCAAAACATATACTACAACCATCACTCGGGCAAAACATCAGTAGAACCAGCCCCTCAAGCTACCTCACATTCACTCGTATCAGCCCCTCGGACAATAACATGAAACAACAACAGCCCCTCGGGCAATATCACATCTTACATTGGGTACCCGCGCTCACTGGGGGGATGCAGACTCCGGAGGGGCTCCTACAGCCCAAGCTCTATAACAAGTCATCTCGTGGCATAATCAAACTGGACCTCGGCCTCATAACAAGCCACCTCGTGGCATAACAAATAAGGACCTCGGCCTTATGATCATAAATCAGTACAACACTGTTGCGGCGCACAACTCGATCCCATAATATCCTCACAACACAAGCCATCGGCCTCACTCAGTCAGAAATCTCTCAAGCCACTAAGACAACAGTAAAACATGATGCTCAGCCCAAAATATCATTTAAAATATCAAAACGGAGTCAAAACAATATCAAAATGAAATAGTAAAATACAGCATGACTAAGTACAAATATGAAGTCAAAACAATGAGGAATAGTAGTTAAAATCCCCTAAGGGTCCAAAACAGTTGGCACGAGGCCCAAATATGGCATTCAGCCCAAAACATGATAATACTTTCCAAAACACAATGATAGCAAACAGTTTTCAATCAAATACGTAATTTAGCAGTCATACGAGACGGACTAAGTCACAATACCCAATGGTGCACGACCTCATGCTCGTCATCTAGCATGTGCGTCACCTCAAAGTTGCACAACGATGTGAAATCCGGGGTTTCATACCCTTAGGACAGCATTTACAATCATTACTTACCTCTATCCGGTCCAAACTCTAGCCCGCAATGCCTTTGCCCCTCGACTCGGCCTCCGGATGCTCCAAATCTATCAAAAATAGATTTATACCATCAAAATATGCTAAGGGAACAAAGTCCACTCGAAAATAACCAATTTACATCAAAAATCCCAAAATTGGCCAAACCTGACCTCCGGGCCCACATCTCGGATTCCGACAAAAATCACAAAAGTAGAATCCTTACACTCTCACGAGTTTATACATATCAAATACATCAAAATCTGACCATAAATAACCCCTCAAATCAAAGTCCCAAATTCCAAGCCCTGACTCTCCAATTTTAGGCTTTAGATTCCACAAATTTCATGATTAATTAGGTAGAAATCACAATAGGATCGAGTATTTAGTTCATAAATCTTACCTCCAAGTGTTTTCCCTTGATTCCCTCTTCAATCCTTCTCAAAAAGCTCCAAAATCGCTCAACAATGGTGAAATTTAGACCCAAAATTACGGAAGTGGTCTTTTAATTATTCTGCCCAACACTTAAAATCCCTTCTTCATGAACGCGGTCAACGCCTCGCGTTCACGAAGCACAAACACCCATTGACCACTTAATCCTTCATCACGAATGCGACACCCTGTACGCGAACGCGAAACTTCAGCTCATCAATGCATCGCTAACGCGACGACCAGCTCGCGAACGCAAAGAACAATTCTCTAGGATCCCAGCTGCTCACTTTTACTCTACGCGAACGCCTGATACCCTAACCCTTCGCGAATGCGAGAGCCCACTCGCGAACGCGAAGGCCAAATGCCTGCAACACCAACAACAGATTTTCTACAACTTTTTCCCACATGAAATGATCTGTTCAACCACCTGAAACTCACCCGAGGCCCTCGGGACCTCAACCAAACATGCAAACATTTCCCATAATATCGTTTAAACTTGTTTCAACCTTCGGAATGCTCAAAACAACATCAAAACACCAAATTGACATTGGATTCAAGCCTAAGAATTCCAAAACCTTTTAAATTCCTCTTTCGATCAAAAAGTCAATCCAACCTCATCCGAATGCCTGAAATTTTGTACGCATGTCACAAATGACACAACGGACCTACACCAACTCCCGGAATTCCATTCCGACCCCTATATCAAAATCTCCGCTACCAACAGGAAAGTGACAAAATTCCAATTTCACCAATTCAAACCTAAATCTACCACGGACCTCCAAATTACATTCCGGACGCGCTCCCAAGTCCAAAATCACCTAACGGTGCTAATCAAATCATAAAAATCTATATCCGAGATCGAATACTAAAAAGTCAAAACTTGGTCAAACCTTTCAAATTTTAAGCTTTAAACTGAGAACTGTTCTTCCAAATCCATTCTGATTACCCTGAAAACCAAAACCAACGATTTACATAAGTCATAATACATCACACGGGACTAGTCATGCCCGAGAATTGGCGAGCGAAGTGCAAAAGCTCAAAATGACCGATCGGGTCGTTACAATGGTAGAATTTAGTGGCTATAAATTCCGACATCAGATAAAGTCCGAAATAGCTAACAAAGAGACAGACAAAGTCACATGCAATGAAGACTTCCAATTTAATCCTAAATTTGCGACCAAATATCAAGAATACCCTAAGCAAACATAAGACAACAAAGAGAGTGAAAAGAGAACTTATGTATCTTGTCTCTTCTCCACGAGCATAGACAATCCACCATTCGAGAACCCCCATTTGAGTTTATCATCAACAACCCTAATCAACTTCTGACAGCCCTAATTTCACTCCGAATCGGAAATAGAATAGATGAAAAGGATAAATAGCACAAAATCAAAGGATAACCCTAAACCGAACACTGTAATCGGATGAAAATTGAATTACGATATCAAAGAAGAAAGGGTAATCAATCGTGAGTTGAAGAGAGAAGAAACAAGTTTAGGGTTTTTTTTAACTGGATGAGATGAACGAAGTGAATTTGGGAACAGGTTATTTACATTAGGCCTTTAGCTTAGGAGTAATTTCGACGTGGTAAAAAAAATATTTGGCATTTGTTGGTTGGTTCGTTTTGACATATGTACGCCGCATTTTACTTCACGCGCAGGTATTTTTAAAAGGACTAAGCGGGCAAAGTTAAATTAGTCGTATATGTATTCTGCCTATAGTAAAATATAAATATATAATAGTCTTTGGCCAAGTTTTTTTCTTGGCTAAAAGTACTTTTTTGTCGAAAGTACTTTATTTCCTAAAATTAAGGTGTTTGACCAAGCTTTTTTAAGGACAGAAGCACTTTTTTGAAAAATAATTTTGAGAAAAATACACTTAAAATACTTTTTAAAAGTTTGGTCAAATACTAATTGTTGCTCAAAAATGCTTTTCAAATTGATTAGCCAAATACAAACTGATTTTCACTAAAAGTACTTTTTTGAAAAACACTTTTGGAGTAAGCACTTCCCAAAATAAGCAGATTTGAGAAGTTTCGCCAAACATGCTATAAAATAAGAACAACCCAACCAATAGTTTGGCCTATAGTTGACTTTTGTCATCTGAAACGAGATTGAGATCAACTCGTTTGTATAAGTGGAGAATTCCAAACATGCACAACTTCAAGTATTCCCAAGAACAAGGTGGGAAGTTCTTGGAGGGAAGGATGCCGGGGGTCTATTTAGAAACAGTCTCTCTACCGTAGGGTATGGGTAAGATCTGCGTACACACTACCCTCCCCAGACCCCACTAAGTGGGATTATACTGGATTGTTGTTGTTGGACAATTTCAAGTATTCCATAAATAAAATTATATAAACAAGAGATTTCAAAGCTTGAGTGAGAGAATGAGATATTTTTTATATGCCATATAAAAATTTCGAATTACCTAAATTCCAAAATTGTAAATTTTATTTTAAAAAATTAAAAGATTTTATGATCAAATGCGTGTCAAAATTAAGAAATTTAAAACCTGAGAGGCGAAAAATATCATATAAATTAAGATAAATGAATATCATTTACTGTTAGAAATACTTAGTCTCTAATCTCATTTCCTCCCCTATGGTAATTTGTCTCTGTGGCAATAAGAATTCATTGGAGTAGTTTGTCACTGGTGTTCTTACGATCTCTATTTGTTTTCCTCGTTGTGTTAGAATTTTCTCTATCACTACATGTGTGTCTTTCAACCAATTTATATAGGGGTCTCAAATGCCGTGGTTGACTAAATTCAGCAAGCAAAACGTGCTAGAGTCGATAAATGGCTCATGATTCGATCCGTCTAAAATACTTCGGTCAAGTTAACACAACCCTGCTTATTCATGATCATTTACATTTTTCATCGTTTGTTTTATTTTTTATAATTTGTATAATCACCAAACCCGAAATTTTTTTCCCTCTCCCTGCATATATATATACACTAAAATGCCATCTACAAATTAGATATCAACAATAAGCAGACATATCAAATATGCAATCTCTTTGCACCTTTCAATATGATAGAAATATATAGTACTATATCTTTGCACTTTCGTACCTAGTCCAAGATTGGTGGTTTTTTGTTTAAAACAATTATTGTTGATGAAATTAAAGATTGGAAATGAGAAAACCAAGACCTCTTTAATTAAAATTGTATTTGGTACAGGAAACCACTCCAGAAAAATAAAAACGCATACTGTTGTAGTCATTTTCTGTGACAACTTGGAAGTTAAATACGCATTACTATAAATGTTTATTCCAATTTATTTAAGATACACGAGGCATATATTCTGTTTCGTCGAGGGTTGGAGTAAAATTCTTGATGTACAAAGTTAAACAATACATATTCACAATAATTTTAATCCTTTCTCATTATTAAGGGTGTGCAAACCAAACCGATAAACCACACCAATTCGATAATCCGAGTCAAACTTAAAAAAAATCGACTAGCGGTTTGGTTTGATATTGAAAAAAAATCCGACCATAATAGATTTGATTTGATATTGACTAATAAAAGTCAAACCTATTAGATATATAAAAATATTTATTAGAATGTAAGTTATAAATACTTTTTTTTTTATAACTTTTGTATTTAGCATAATATTTTAAGTTGGTTTTATAGCTCATGTAAGTGTTCTTTTTTTGTCTGGCCCATAAAAGTATTTTGAGCCCCAACCAAAAACTAGTTCTGAAGCAGAACTAGACTAGTCCTAAACTAGTTCTAAAAGACTAAAACAATCGAAACCATTTTGCCTCTTCTCCAAAGGCAAGAAACCTTACGTTCCATTAGACCAAAACCCCCAATTAGCTCAAACCTTATCAACTCTCTTTTGCTCCCATCAGTAAAGCTCTTTCCTTTGTCATTTTACATGTTTTCTCTCAGCTGCATACATATGCTTTCCCTTTTTCCGTTTAGTGAGTTTTCTTTTTCCGAGTAGCGAGTTTTTTGCAAATCTATTGTAGTCCTCCATATTGTTGAATTCATTTGTTTATTTTGTTTCTATTAGATGATTAACTTGAGCAATTGATTGTTACTTAAAAAGATATTGAAACTTTCTTTCTTATCTTTTGAATCATTTGGTTAAATAATACGGACTATGTAAAATTGAGATTGATGTATTTCTTACATTGTTATGCAATTTGAAACAAGTTTAATTTATCCTAGCTTGCATATCATCGTTCTTTTATTTTAACAGAGTTAATAAAAAAATAGTGACTGAATATGTTTTATTTGCAGGAACTCTTTCTCCGAATGGAAACTACAACTTCCGGAACAAATGCGGTGATAGATGTCAATAATTCTTCACCAGTGACAGCTAAACAATAAAGTAAAGACACTCCTTATCGATGCACTCCTCCTAAAAAATAAAAAAGAACGACTCTATCAGAAAATTCTAAATCTGGGAATAGTGACAGAGATACGTCCGAGATTTGGAATCAGTTCTCCAAATTTATTGCAAAAGGAGGTAAATGTAAGGCAAAATGCCATTATTGTCCTAAAACATTTGATGCAGGCAGTAGGAATGAGACTACTACGTAATGGGTGCACTTAAATGTGATATGTCACAAATCTCACTTTAGAGTCATTGATAAGAGACAAGCAACATTAAAACCCGTCAAAGAAAGGTGGCTAGAAGGGGTTAGGGTCCTACTGAAAGGGTAGTGTATAATGTGGATGACATTAGGATCACGATTGCCGAATTTGTAATTCATGATGAGCAACCTTTTAGAGTTGTTGAGGGAGAAGGATTTAAGAAATTAATGGTGAAAGCTATCACCACCCCAATTTACCTCTGTAGGATGTCGTGATGGCACCTAGTCTTTACGACTAGGTAAGTCTAACAATAATGAAGACTGAACAAATATGAATTAATAAATTGCAGAAAAATAACAAAACGATAGATAAAACCTCCAAAAAGCAAAGTCTAACAAATACACACCCCAAAACCGGTGGAACTGAGTCATAAGCTCTATAGAAAATAACTAAAGTACTACTACATCACTGTCCAAAAATGTCACGACCCTAACCCCGAACCCAGTCGTGATAGCGCCTCTCGTAAAGACAAGGCCAGCCAATTAAACCCAATTCACATTTTAAAATAGTCTAAACATGATTTAGTGATAATAAGTAGAGGAAATACAACCCGACACAACCCTAACCGGGGTGTCACAAGTCACGAGCATCTACTAGGGTCTAAATATAATTGAAAGTCTGAAGTGTACAAACTAATGAAGTAAAGAGGGAGAAAAGCAGTGCTGCGAACGCCGACAGCTACCTTGCTAAACTCCGATGACTCTGCCTCCGATCAGCCAAACCATACTACCGGGTGTATAAATACCTAAATCTGCAAACAAGGTGCAGGAAGTAAAGTGAGTACTCCAACTCAGTGAATAACAAATATAAATAATGAGTGAAAGTAAGAAATCACGTAAAACATAAGGCATTCCATACTGAAGCAGTAAAATCACTTAAAACAGTAAAATAGTGAAAAGTCAAGTAAAAATCCCTTTCTCAACAAGTAAAACAAGTAATTGACAGGTAAATACGAAAGATAAACACATAAGGGTTCACCCATCGGGCACAATGTCAACAACTCTGCCCCTCGGACAATATCTCAGAATAATAACAGCCCCTCGAGCAATCACATAGAATGATACCAGCCCCTAGGCAAATCACATAGAATAATACCAGCCCCTCGGGCTATCACATAGAATAATATCAGCCCCTCGGGCTATATCGCACATCACAATGGGTACCCACGCTTACTGGGGGTGTACAGACTCCGGGAGGGGCCCCTTACGGCCCAAGCGCAATAACAAGCCATCTCGTGGCATCAAATCTAGGCCCTCGGCCTCATATCAATCAAGCCACCTCGCGGCGTATATATGTATCTCAAGCCCTCGACCTCATAGCAGTATCAATGTATCCCCACAACTAGGCCATCGGCCTTACTCAGTCTGAAAATCATCACAAGCCCCTCTGGCAATAGTAAAATAGTATTTCTCAGCCCAAATCATCATTTAAAATTATCATTTAAGTCTCAAAAGTGAGTAAAATGGCTGAGTAGTAAAACAGTGGAAAATAACATGACTGAGTTCAAGTAATAAGTCAAAACAGTAAGGAAATAGTAATAAAAATCTCCGAAGGGTTTAAATAGTTGGCACAAAACCCAAATATGGCAATCAGCCCAAATCATGATGATAGCAAATAAGTTTCAGTCAAATACGCGATAAAATCATCAATCGGGATGGACCAAGTCACAATCTCCAATAGTGCACGACCTCACGCTCGTCATCAAGCGTGTGTCTAACCTCAATATAGCAATACGATGTGCAAATCCGGGGTTTCAAACCCTCAGGACATCATTTACAATCATTACTCACCTCGAACCGGCTAAATCTCTAGCTCGCAACGCCTTTGCCCTCAAATCGGCCTCCACGCGCGTCGAATCTATCCAAAATCAGAACGTGGACGTCAAAATATGCTAAGGGAACATAGCCCAAGCGAAAACAATCAAACTATGACACAATTCCCGAAATTACCAAAACCCGAGCCCTAGGTCCACATCTCGGAATCGGGTAAAATTTATATTTTCAAAATCCTCATACTCTTACGAGTCTAACCATACCAAAATTATCCAATTCTGGTGTCATTTGGTCCTTCAAATCATCATTTTATATTTTTGAAAGATTCCACAAATTTTCTTCCCAAATTCGATCCCAAATCACGAATTAAATGATGAATTCAATGATAGATTCATGTACACTAGCCAAATCTGAGTTAGAATCACTTACCCCGATGAATTTCTTGAAAAACCTTCAAAATATCGCTAAAATCCGAGCTCTCTAGGTCAAAATATTAAATAAAACCCAAAATCTCATATTTATAGAGTACCCCACAGATTTCCTTCTCTGCGGACTGCACAAAAACGACTGCAGTCCGCACAAAACCAGTGCGGTCCGCACAAAAACGACTGCGGCCGCACAGGTTTTCATCTACAGTAACAGACTTTAGTATGTTGGCCATAACTTTTGCTACAAATGTCCAAATTGCGATATCTTTATTCTTCTGGAAACTAGACACGAAGGGCTATAACTTTCATTTTTGAATCATCTCAAAATTCCATGTAGATCAAAAGATATGAGCTTCTAAAGTAGGACCAGTGAAATGTTCCCCACCGCGACCGCACTGTATTTTGTGCGGTCCGCACAACACCTACTGCGGCCGCACTTCATTTTGTGTGGTCCGCACAGCACCTACCGCGGACGCACTTCTTTTTGTGCAGACCGCGCTGGTGGGTTCCGAGGCCTGCAACCCTTCTGGACCTGCTACAGCTATGTTTTTCGGCCTAAAACATCCCGGAACCCCCGGAACTTCAAACCAATTGTACCAACACATCCCATGACATCGTTTAAACTTGTTCAAAATTTCGGAACGCTCACAACAATATCAAATCACCAATTTATCATAGAATTCAAGCCTAAGAACTCTTAAATTATGCTTTCGATCAAAAAATCTATCAAATCTCGCCTATCAACCGGAAAACGCCGAAATCTCAATTTCGCCAATTCAAGCCTAAATCTTCTCTACAACTCCAAAACCCATTCCGATCGCACTCCTAAGTCACAAATTACCTAACAGAGCTAACCAAACCATAAAAATTCCAATCCAAGATCAAATACACACAAGTCAAATCTTGGTCAAGCCTTTCAAATTTTAAGCTTTCAACTGAGACTGTTCTTCCAAATTAAATTTTGATTAACCTGAAACCCAATACCAACGATTTACTTAAGTCATAATACACCACACGGGGAAAGTCATGCCCGTGAAGTAGCGAGCGAAGTGCAAAAGCTCAAAACGACCGGTCGGGTCGTTACATCCTCCCCCACTTAAACATACGTTCGTCCGCGAACGTGCCCAGAGTTGTTCTAAAAGCCAATCAATCGCTGAATAACCTTACCATGCATATACCCGGGGGTGATCCCACGTCACCCTATCTCATATAGGTCCGATAACACAATGCAACTAAAATTTCAAAATCCAACCTAGCCCATAAACCTTAGAACCCCATTTCCAATTCCGAAATCATCCACAAGATGAGAATCCCACATCTATATTCAGAATAAGCCCGAACCAGCTGTAATAACCCATACCTGCAACCTCAGGTGCAATTACATGATAAACCACGTAATTCAAACGCTCGTAGCGATAACTTCTATTCACAACAGCTGCCCATAACAACCGAATACCGGTAGAAAACCTCTTATCAACTAAAGTCTCATTCCAACACTTTCATATACTGCCAACGATAAATGAAACACGCAATAAACCATAACCATTTCTCAAATCAACCATTCATGAAGCCCATTCTCCTTTGGCAAATACCATAGCAAATTTCCGAGCGGATCCTCGATGTTATCCTTCTAACATGCTGAAATCGAATCCGTTTGTATTCATTAATGATCCCAACGATCTCCTCTAATCCAACACACCACTCTGGTGACTTGACACATCAATATAGGCCTAAGCCACAACTTGCCTAATACGTGCACCAATAAGCAACGGTCCGAACATACTCAAATCATGAAAATAACTCAAATGAAAGAGTTGTACCTCAAGCTCACCAGTACCACCACAACACAAGGCTTAGAACCCGTCTCACATCATAGGAACAGAACACACGAATCTAACCTGTAAGGTCATACCTCCACATATATTCGCTGCAATGCGCGACCTTATCCAAACACTGCTCCACATGGAACACCTCAAGTCACTCTGCTCGAAATTGACGACCACGTGCAATTGATGTCTAGAATCAAAGTAAATCATCATAACCACGGTAAAGCAAGTACATAACACCGCACAACTCGAAAGGACATAACCGATACGCCATTCACCGAGCAACACCCAATTACTCTTCCTGCTCGACTTCCACTATGAAACCCCAATAGAACCGCAACATATGTGCATATAACTCACAAATCATAACACCTTGCAACATAGAAAGGTAACTCATAGATCTCCCCAGATTACCAATAATCTCAATAACAATCGAATCAACACATCCCTCACCCATACAATTCAGAGCCAACCAAGTCGACTCAAGTCAGGACACGCATCCACATTGGCATGCCAACGAACTCTTTATCAAGGAAAATTGAAGCTACTCCTTATACTCTTGTAACTCTGTCGGTGCCATACGATACGGTGCCCAACATCAAATCAATACTGAAATCAACAACCCTGCCCAGCGACATGCTCGACCACAAGAAACACAACCAAAAAGTCCCTCACCACCAAAACTGAATCAATGGTAGAAGCCTCTACACTGACATCCATCACGAAAGCCCAAATAAGAAAAACAATCCTTCCCAGCCGTCTGCTGGGCCTTCAAAATATAAAACCACTCCACTAGGGCATAATCTTACGGACCTCGCCACTAAATCCGTGGCATTTCCGGCATAGCCAATAGTGTCGCCTTAGAGCAATAGTCCAGAATGACACAACACGGAGACAACCATTCTGAACCTAATATCTCATCTAAAATCTAACATGCCAAGCACAAAAGATCCGCTCGGGTCTCCAAACCCTGATAGTCACTAAACAGTGCTGATACACGCGACTCACAACCACAACATAGCCTGAATGTGAGAACTTCCTTGTCTCCAAATCCATATGGCACATGAATCAACATACCTGATCGCAATTCCGCCGTCCGAATGCATACTGCACCTCAATTACCCAATCATTCCATGAAAGATGCTCTAAAATTCCCCTGTGTCACTAAGCAAACTCGAATATTAGTAGTCGATCTAACAAGAAAACACCACAATTCTACCGAAGTACCATCAACTTAATCACATTGCCTTTTCTGAAACATATACCCTCGTCAAATCACTCCCATTTAGCAATACCATTTCCTTAATCATCTGGAGATCATCTCCCTAATCGTCTGAAGCTCATTTCTCTAATCATCTGAAACTGCCCGTGCTGCTTAAGAATTTTATGACTTTCCATTCAAAACTGAACTGTAACCTTACATACGCAAATCTCAATCCTCCATAACACATCGCATATACCATACCATCCTAGGATAACATGAGAACTTCATCTCCCTTTCGAGCCACAAACATCTACGAACTCCACTAGTCAAGAACTTTCCATTGATCCCATCTAGAAGGAAATCACTATGCATCCCATGCTCCTCATGACCATAGAAAATATACATCTCCAACCAAGGTAGAAACCATCAAGAACTCTCCAAGTTCCCCTTGCAAAAACCAGACCTGCTAGGACTGAATCCTTCTAACTCGACCAAGCTATACAAGCCATCAAAACCTAAGAGCATTGCCGCGAAATACCTATAGGAACTCATTACCTCGTACACACCCAAGGAACTAATCATATCCTTACCATACCGATCCGACCTACTACAAAGCTATCCCATCTATCTGAGTTTCCTTCCGATTCATCTTCAACTTGATATTCCCTCTTGTTGTAGAACCACAATTCCTCAACCCAGACTCACCACACGAGACCCAAGCACAAAATCACATCGTCTAAGACTCATAAGCCGTTGAATACTTTCTTAAATATTCCCAAAAACACCACATTCAAAATACTTTACTCTAAACAACTTCCTACGAATCTAAATCCGTTACCTTTACCTTTCTGATACTGATACATGGAATCCCATAATAAATATAGAAAACATCACAAGTTTTGACATCTTCCAATAAAAACTCAGTCTCTAACCACATATACAACTTTAAAATACCCCATTGTTACATGTAGAATCTTGAACACATTAGAACCACTCCCACGAGTTGTTCACTCCACTCAAACTGCAATTAGTCTGATCAAACGGACCGAACAACCTGTGCCTCATTAGCACTCCGACACTGCAGAATGTAGCCTTACCTTAATGCAACCAAACCACTTCCTTTTCTATGCACCGCACACCCTTTACCAATAACCACTCAAGATATTCCGTGATTCTCATACACCTATAAAGAATAATATAACCTTTGTAAAAACCTTCCTTTACTCAAGCCATCCTCGGGTGGATCCACCTCCGTAGGCCATAATTGATTCACCAGTATGCTTCAAAATGGAACCAACATAGCACATAACCGTACAATCAACTAATCAACAACAGACTCCCCCACTTGGCTCGAAGCCATAGATCAAAACACACTCAATAACTCATAACTCATATACTCCATTGTTGTCATAGAACCTTAGTGAGATTAAACTCAAATCCCTTGTAAGCTTGTGAAAACACAGATCATCTAGAATTAACTCTTCTGCAAATCTCGCATTCATCCTCGCAATAGTCAAGCCCACTCTCTTAAGAAACCCAATTTAAATTACAACACATATCTTTCACTTGCAAATGAGATCTTCTAACAGACACATAAGGATCGCACAACCTCAGAACACTTCGCAGGAGATAACCCACCTACTTTGCCTCCAACTAACATTTCTGTATACCTTACACCATCATAAACTATACGCAGTCACTTAGTCTTCCTGAGTCTGAACTCATACCGCAACATGAAATTTACTTCACTCACAAATGGGAAACATGAAAAGATTCTTCACACGCCTATGACTCGGGGCTATACCTCCAATCATGATGAAAATCAAGCACCTAATAGTTCTTCTATCCTCCAGCAAACCCTTCTCGTCGCTTTCAAATCATATGAATACATCTCGCAGTCACATAACATACTCATCACATAGTTATGCAGCCATCACTTACACTAATAGGGACACTACCGAATATATTAGTTCGAAGACACTTGCTCACACAATCAGCACCTCGGTGCTAAAGCTATAGGCAAAGATCCGGCCTCAAGTCCTCCAGATTGGCCCACCATCAACTCACAGAGATCATGTCTCGCCCCTCAATCGGGGAATCACAAGCCATCGATGCAAATCTGATACTGAGCGCTTATGCGCACATACGAACGCGTGGAAGGAATTCAAAGAGTTACTTTTCAAGCTGAATCAAGGACGCACGATAAGAATTCAAGAATGTGAAGTTTTTCCTAAAGGTCCTGCAGCCTCTTGAGGATAAATACAGACGTCTTCGTACCGATCCACGAGACTCTACTAAACCTGCTCATGACTCGTGAGACCTATATAACCTAGGCTCTGATACCAACTTGTCACGACCCTAACCCCAAATCCGGTCGTGATGGCACCTCTCGTGAAGACAAGGCCAGCCAATTAAACCCAATTCACTTTTTAAAATAGTTAAATAATATATAAGTTGTCCAAACATGATTTAATGATAATAAGTAGCGGAAATACAACCCGACACAACCCTAACCGGGGTATCACAAGTCACGAGCATCTACTAGGGTCTAAATACAACTGAAAGTCTGAAGTGTACAAAATACAAACTAATGAAGTAAAAAGGGAGAAAAGCAGTGATGCGAACGCTGACAGCTACCTTGCTAAACTCCGATAACTCTACCACCGATCAGTCTAAACCCACTACCGGGTGTATAAATACCTGAATCTGCACACAAGGTGCAGGGAGTAAAGTGAGTACTCTAACTCGGTGAATAACAAATATAAATAATGACTGAAAGTAAGAAATCACGTAAAACATAAGGCATTCCATACTGAAGCAGTAAAATCACTTAAAACAGTAAAACAGTGAAAAGTCAAGTGAAAATTCCTTTCTCAACAAGTAAAACAAGTAATTGACAGGTAAATATGAAAGATAAACACATAAGGGTTCGCCCCTCGGGCACAATGTCAACAACTCTGCCGTACGGGCAATATCTCAAAACAATAACAACCCCTCGGGCAATCACATAGAACGGTACCAGCCCCTCGGGCAAATCACATAGAACAATACTAGCCCCTCGGGCTATCACATAGAACGATATCAGCCCTTCGGGTTATATCTCACATCATAATGGGTACCCGCGCTTACTGGGGGTGTACAAATTCCAGGAGGGGCCCCTTACGGCCCAAGCACAATAACAAGCCATCTCGTGGCATCAAATCTAGGACCTCGGTCTCATATCAATCAAGCCACCTCGTGGCGTATATATGTATCTCAGACCCTCGACCTCATAGCAGTATTAGTGTATCCTCACAACTAGGTCCTCGGCCTTACTCAGTCCGAAAATCATCACAAGCGCCTCGGGCAATAGTAAAATATTATTTCTCAGCCCAAAACATCATTTAAAATTATCATTTAAGTCTCAAAACTGAGTAAAATGGCTGAGTAGTAAAACAGTGGAAAATAACATGACTGAGTTCAAGTAATAAGTCAAAACAGTGAGGAAATAGTAATAAAAATCCCATACCAAAATTATCCAATTCCGGTACCATTTGGTCCTTCAAACCATCATTTTATATTTTTGGAAGATTCCACAAATTTCCTTCCCAAATTCCATCCCAAATCACGAATTAAATGATGAATTCAATGATAGATTCATGTACTCTAGCCAAATCTGAGTTAGAATCACTTACCGCAATGAATTTCTTGAAAAAACTTCGAAAAATCGCTAAAATTCGAGTTCTCTAGGTCAAAATATTAAATAAAACCCAAAACCTCGTATTTATAGAGTACCCCACAGATTTCCACCTCTACGGACCGCACAAAAATGACTGCGGTCCGCACAGCACCTACCGCAGACGCACATCTTTTTGTGCGGACCGCGCTGGTGGGTTCCGAGGCCTGTAACCCTTATGGACCTGCTATAGCTATGATTTTTGGCCTAAAACATCCCAGAACCCCCGGAACTTCAAACCAATAGTACCAACACATCCCATGACATCGTTCAAACTTGTTCAAAATTTTGGAACGCTCACAACAACATCAAATCACCAATTTAACATAGGATTCAAGCCTAAGAACTCCAACAACTCTTAAATTATGCTTTCGATCAAAAAATCTATCAAATCTCGCCTATCAACCGTAAAACGCCGAAATCTCAATTTCGCCAATTCAAGCCTAAATCTTCTCTACAACTCCAAAACCCACTCCGATCGCGCTCCTAAGTTACAAATCACCTAACGGAGCTAACCAAACCATAAAAATTCCAATCCGAGATCAAATACACCAAGTCAAATCTTGGTCAAACCTTTCAAATTTTAAGCTTTCAACTGAGATTGTTCTTCCAAATTAAATTCTTATTAACCTGAAACCCAACACCAACAATTTACATAAGTCATAATACACCACACGAGGCAAGTCATGCCCGAGAACTGGCGAGCAAAGTGAAAAAGCTCAAAACGACCGGTCGGGTCATTACAGAAAAGGAAATACAACATTAATAAAATAAGAGAATGTGACTCTGACGCCTGCGGACGTCGAGCAGGCATACCTTGAAGTCTCCGGTAAAATCAGCTAGCAGAAAATCTCTATCGACTGGCACGAGCTGGCGTACCTGGATCTGTACAAAAAGATATGTAGAAGCATAGCATGAGTACACCACAATGATACTCAGTAAGTATCAAGCCTAACCTCAGTAGATTAGTGACGAGGCCAGGTCGAGATACCTACTAGGATATAAATAAGCATTATGAAAATGAAATACGAATATAAAATGGAAGTAAGAAGCAACTAATACGGAACAAGATGATAGCATGATCTAATACCAGAAAATCAACAGTAGAAATAGCGTAAAGAAGCAACTAAAGGACTACAATGGTCATGTATAGACAAAAATTAATTGAACAATAAACAACGGATATATTTCCCACCAAAACACTTTGCAACATGAAATAAACAGCAAGAATCACATCGAGGTACCACATCATATATAATGAAATCAAAATCGAGGTACCGTCGCATAATTAAGGATCACAACCGAGGTACTGCCTCGTATTATTTTTCTAAATTTCAACTACAGTCTTTCCTTATATCGCTGCGCGAGCCTTACATTTGAAAAATAGGTTTTGAAAAAAGTTTTTCCGAAATAGCTACACGTACTTTAGCCCACCTTATGACGTTTCGTGGCTTCATGTAGTTCCACTACAAGAAACACGCACATAAGTCCCATCTTATACCGCCACATGCGCATCAACATCATATCACAATAACAATTCGCACCACAAGTTCCCATATATCACAACTTTCCAATAACAACAATATTAATATTTTCACAATAATAGCTCATGGATCCAATACGATGTATACGAGAATATCAAAAACAAGAATGAATGGAGAATACTCACCAAGATAGATATTTCAGCAATAACAAACATCGCCTCAATGTATTAACGATTTCCATAACTTCTACCCAAACTCATTCATGAATAAAGAGAATATATATATATATATATATATATATATATATATATATATATATATATATATATATTAGATAAGACCAACTTCATAATAAAAGAGATAATATTCAACATCGAGTCTCAAATAATAAAAATCAATAAGTAAAGAGATAACATGGACAATTACTTCACAATGATAATTAACAATGAAGAATTAGCATGTAATAATAAAGGAGACAACAAGTTCAACTAAAGCATGAGAGCAATTTAGCACGTAGGATATAGAACAACTACTAAGCAAGTCAACTAAGGTAATTAATGATATTCTAAACAATTAAAGATAATTTGACTATGAGGGTGTGGAACATAATATGGCATTTATATTTAAGCATGAAAATAGTCTAAGTATCCTAAGCTGGTCAAATACTACATACAACCCGTATACCCACTCGTCACCTTGCATACAGGATTTTCACTTAGCCCAATGGAATCAAACACTATCAATGCTAAGGAGTAGTTCCCCCACACGAAGTTAGGCAAGACACTTACCTCAATTAGGCCAATTCAACACTCGAAAATAGCTTTTTCCTTACAATGTGCCTCCACACGGCTCAAATCTAACCAAAATTGACTCAATAATATCAAACAATGCTAGAGAATTCAATTTCAATAGATAAAGTTATGATTTTTACACTTTTCCCAAGAAGTCAACAAAAGTCAACTGGGATACGCCCGATCGAAACCCGGGTCCAATGGTAGATTTCGTCTACCCATGATCCCCACGAGTTCATATATATGATTAGTTTCAAAATCCAAGTCCAAATCGACTCTCAAAACTCAATTTCTTATTTTTTAAAAACTTGACAAAGTTTCATAAATTTCTACTTTGATTCACATGATTTTGATGTTAAAATCTAAGATAAGTTGATGGAATATGATTAGAAATAGATTAGGATCACTTACCCAAGGTTTGTAGGTGAAAACCCCCTCTCCAAGTCGTCTCCTATCGAGTCTACAGTTTAATAAATGGGAGAATGAACTCAAAAATCCCGTCCCTCAGCTATTAGTCCTATCGCAGATGTCACATTTGCTACTTGGGCCTCGTAATTGCGAACCCCGCAAATGTGAAGAATAAATCGCAAATGCAAAGACCTTCCCATCACTGCTATTATCACAATTGCGAACATTTGGACCTTCGCAATGCGACCAAACGGATCGCAAATGCTAACTAGATCTTTCCTAGCCTTTCTCGCAAATGCGAACCCTGTAGGTTTGGTTAAACTTCTCAAATGCGAACTCAAACCTCGCAATTGCAAGATCTGAGGCCTGTGCAGAAACCATCAACCTTTTGATTCCAACCACACTCTACTAAGCATCCGAAACTCACCCGAGCCCTCGAGGCTCCAAACCAAACATCCACACAAGTTTAAAAATATCATATAAACTCACTTGCATGATCAAAACACAAAAACAACATCTAAAACTACGAATTGAACTCTAAAACCCATGATTTTCAAAGAGATTTTCAAGAACTTCTATAATTTCAACTAGAGTTCGAATCCTATCAAATCAACTCCGAATGATGCCAGATTTTAGACAAGTTCTAAATGCCATAAAGGGCATATTTCAAGTCCCAAAATCAAATTTCAAGTTCAATATCTAAAGTCAACCTACAGTCAAACTTTTCAACTTAAAATTGCCAAATTTTGGCAAATCAACCTACAGACTTTCAAAATCAATTTCGGCATACACCCAAGTCTAAAATCACGATACTTAGCTATCCAAGTCATAAAATACAATTCCGGAGTTGTTTTCACAAATGTCAAAGTTTGGTCAATATTTTTGAATTTCAACTTCTAAGTATATATATAAGTAAAGGTCCAAATCAACCCGAAAGCTTCTCGGAATGAAACTAACCAACTCTGCAACTCATAAAAGCATAAAATCACATATGTGAAGCAATAAAAGTGGTAACGAGATGCAATTACACAAAAGGACCGATTGGATCGTTATAAAAGCCTTACCTAATTTTGTTTACCTTCTCGTGTAACTGTTGCTAAACATTGTTTGAGATTTATCAAGAAGAGAAGGAAAAACTTAAAATCTTATTAAAACCAGTCTGTATGTATCACTAGTGATACATGGACATCACTCCAAAACTTAATTTATATGGTTGTTACTGCACATTGGATAGATGATCAATGGAATTTACAAAAAGAAAATTTTAAACTTTTTCCAACACCGGATCACAAGGGTGAGACTATTGCAAAGTGAATTGAAGCATCTTTATTTGGTTGGGTATTGAGAGCTTGTTTGCAGTGACTTTGGATAATACAAGTACTAATAATGTTGTCATTAAGCATTTGAAGTTGCGTATTGATGATTAAAAAGGGGTAATACTTAGAAATGAGTTTTTGCATGTTAATGTAAATGCTCATATTTTGAACTTGATTGTAAAAGATAGGTTAGATGAACAAATTGAGATTATTTCTCGTGTAAGAAATGCGGTAAAATATTTTAGATCTTCTCCTTCAAGGTTTGCTTCTTTCAAGTTTTTTGTTTAGAAAGTTAAGATAGATACTCATGGTCGTGTGAGTCTTGATGTTGAAACAAGATGGAACTCACTGCAACATGAAATAAACATCAAGAATCACATCGAGGTACCACCTCGTATATAATGAAATCAAAATCGAGGTAGTCACATAATCAAGGATCACAACTGAGGTATTGCCTCGTATTATTTTTCTCAATTTCAATCACAATCTTTCCTTATACCGTCGCGTGAGCCTTACATTTGAAAAATAGGTTTTGAAAACAGTTTTTTTCAAAATAGCTACACATATTTTAGCCCAACTTATGACATTGCGTGGCTTCACGTACTTTCCCTACAAGCAACACGCACATAAGTTCCATCTTATACCGCCGCATTCATATCAATACAAGCCTTATACCGCCGCATGTGCATCAACATCATATCACAATAAAAATTCGCATCACAAGTGCCCATATATCACAACTTGCCAATAACAACAATATCAATATTTCCAAAATAATAGCTCATGGCTCCAATACGATGTATACGAGAATATCAATAACAAAAATGAATGGAAAATGCTCAACAAGATAGATATTTCAACAATAACAAACATCGCCTCAAGGTATCAACGGCTCCCACAACTTCAAAAGCAAATAACTCAACAATGCGGGAAACAATGTATGACTACAACATGAGATAATACTAACTTCATAGTAAAGAGATAATATATATATATAACCACAATATTAGATAAGACCACCTTCACAGTAAAAGAGATAATATTCAACATGAGTCTCAAATAATAAAAATCAATAAGTAAAGAGATAACATGGATAATTACTTCAATAATGATAATTAACAATAAAGAATTAGCATGTATGTGATGACCCGGCCAGTCGTCTCATGAGTTACCACTCCGTTTTTCCCATTTCTGCTTCTTTATGCTTTGTTTATCCGTGTTATGTGGTCTCAGGTTGGTCGGATCGAATCCGGAATGAATTTGGTAAGGTTTGAGACAATTAGTCTCTTTTGAGGAAGCTTAAGTTGGAAAAGTCAACCGGATGTTGACTTCTGTGTTAGAGTAGGATGTGAGTTCCGATGGTTTGGTTAGCTTCTGGAGGTGATTTGTGACTTAGGAGCGTGATCGGAATGGGTTTTGGAGGTTCGGAGTAGGTTTAGGCTTGAATTGGCGAAGTTGAGATTTTGGCAATTTTCGGTTGATAGGCAAGATTTTAATATAGGGTTCGGAATGGAATTCTGAGAGTTGGTGTAGTTCCGTTGGGTCATTTTGGATGTGTGTGAAAATTTGCAGGTCATTTGGACGTGGTTTGATTGGGTTTTTGATCAAAAGCGAAATTTGGAAGATTTTAAAAAGTTTGGCTTGAATTCGATGTGTTTTGGGTGATTTGATGTTATTTGAGGTGTTTTGATGATTGGAACAAGTTTGAAAAGGTATTAGGATTTGTTGGTGCTTTTGGTTGAGGTCCTGGTGGCCTCGGGGTGATTTCGGATGGTTGACAGAGAGGTTTGAGACTTGTGAAGTTGCAGATTTTTACTGCATCTGGTGTTTCTGCACCTGCGGATTTTGGACTGCAGGTGTGATGCCGCAGATGCGGACAAGGTGATCGTAGAAGCGGATAAATGCCTGGGAGGTAGGAACCGTAGATGCGGTTGTGGGGACTGCACCTGTGAAGGCGCAGATGCGGGCAGATGCAGTTTTGGCTGAGTTAAATGAAAGCCGTAGAAGCGGCTCATTGACCGCAAATGCGGTACCGCAGATGCGGAAATGACCGGGGTCAGAATGTTATATTTTCTCCTTCGTGATTTTCAGAGAGTTTCTTCACTTGTAAGCAAGAATTTTGGAACTTTGGGCGATTTCGAAGAGAGAAATCAAGGAGACTTCATTAAGGTAAGGATTTTAGACCTAAAACTCATTTCTATGATAGTATTTCATGGATTAAGGCTGTAATTAAAGGAATTAAAGGGCTAAAATTGGGGATTAGGGCTTGAGTTTAAGAGACCTTTAAATGGGGATTTGAGGGATTATTTGGACTCCGATTTCAGTGTTCTTGATACGTATAGACTCGTGGGAGGATAAGGATTCTGTTGATGTAAAACTTATCAAATTCCAAGGCATGGGCCCGGGGGTCGGGTTTTGCTAATTTTGGGATTCTTGGTATTATTTGATTGTTTTCGCTTGGGCTTCATTCTCTTGGCATATTTTGACGTCCAAGTTCTGATTTTTGGATAGATTCGATGCGCATGGAGGCCGATTCGAGGGGCAAAGGCGTCGCGAAGTAGTATTTTCACCGATTTGAGGTAAGTAACCATTGTAAATCTGGAACTGAGGATACAAACCCTGGTATTTGACTTGTTTTGATAAATGAGGTGACGCACATGCTAGGTGACGAGCGTGTGGGCGTGCACCGGTAGGGATTGTGACTTGGTCCGTCCCGTAGCGACTATTAAGTCGCGTATTTGATTTGGAACCTTATTGTCATGACCCCAGTTCGCCCTCTATGAATTGTCGTGACGGCACCTAGTCTCTACGACTAGGTAAGCCTAAATTGCGGAAGATAACCAAAACTTGCGGAAGTAAAACAATTTAAAAACAGAAATAAGACAATAATAGTGTTAAAATGTGTTGTTCGGCATACACTATATATAAATCTCAAAAACAACATCCAAATCCAAGACCCGGAAACCCACGAATCACAAGCTAATGAAAGAAATACTACATAGCTCTAACTCCAGAATTTCTAATAAAGAACAGAAAAGTATAGAAGGGCTAAATACAAAAGGCGTGAATAGAAAGGGACTCCTTGGTCTGCGGACACGGCAGATGTACCTCAAAGTCTCTAAGAAGGCGCCTTTCTCAACGATAGTAGGCCTGATTAGTGGTACTTGGATCTGCACATTAAAAATATGTGCAGAAGGGGCATGAGTACACCACAGCGGTACTTAATAAGTGCCAAGCCTAACCTCGGTTGGGTAGTGACGAGGAAGGTCAGGACCCTACTGAGGTTAAATACAATATAAGGGTTAATTGTGTGGAATAAAGCAGTATAGATAAGTGCAACAGTAAGAAATAATATAGAATTGACAGAACACAACAACTAGAACAGAGACAACACAAGCCACAGAAAGAAATATAGCTCAACACAAAGATAACAACAGGGGCACCTTCCAAGATACCGTCCTGTAGTCCCAATACAATTGTCCAGTGGATCTCCCAGGATACCGTCCAATAGTCCAACTCATAGTACGCGAGGATCTACCAGAATTCCGTTATGTAGTCCCAAATGTAAATACCCAGTACTAGGGGAATCTACCGGGTGCATTCCCGTAGTTCCATATAACTGTGTAGGGGGATCTATCGGGAATCTAACCCGCAGTCCCAAAGTAAATGTGCAGGGGGATATATCGGGAATCTAACCCGCAGTCCCAAAGTAAATATGCAGGGGGATCTATCGGGAATCTAACCCGCAGTCCTAAAGTAAACAGACAAGGGGGAGCTACCGGAATCCCACATCCGTAGTCCCAATGTAAATACACAGCGGCAACAAGAAATATTCAGAGAAGGGAAATTTCATATTAATGCAACAAATAATTCTAGCCTAGCATGTTGCACGGAGTTCAGGTAAACAGATTTGAACAATTAAAGCAATTAAATCACTTAGACCTATTTTCCTAAGCTAACAACAGGTTTAATAGCACAAGTAATAAAAAGAAACAGGATAAGGAACATACTGATAAGTACTTAAAGAAAGTCGGATTTTTAACAATTTGCACAAGTACACACTCGTCACCTCACGTACAAGGCATTTCAATTACCAAATATATCAATCCTAAGGGGAAGGTCCCCCCCACAAGTTTAGACAAGCCACTTACCTCGAACCGGCTCAAAATCAACTTGAAACCATACTTTTGCCATGAGTATCCGACTCCAAATGGCCCAAATCTATTCAATTCAATCGCATATTGTAAATAACACTTTAAGTTACTGATTCTACAATTAAATTCTAAGCTAATACGCGAAAACATGTAAAATGACCAAAACTCCCCTCAGGCCAACGTCTCAGAATCGGGTAAAATTTATATTTTCAGAACCCTCGTACTCTCACGAGTCTATACATAACAAGAACACTGCAATCGGAGTCCAAATGACCCCTCAAATCCTCAATTAAAGGTCTATTAAACTCAAGCCCTAATTTCCCATTTTCCCCAAATTTCTCACCATTAATTAGGTCTTTAATCACATAAAAACGAGTTATGAAGTCAAGGACATTACTTCTAATCGATTTCCCTTTGCTTTCCTCAAGAATCCCTTTCAAAAGCTCCAAACCCGAATGAAAATGGTGGAAGAATAGCCAATTTTTGCAAAGGCAACTATTTATATGTTCTGCCCAGCGATTTCCGCATTTGCGGCTCTGGGATAGCATCTGCGGTCCCGCTTCTACGGACCACATGTCGCATCTACGACTTTCATTAAACAGCCCAGGAGCCGCATCTGTGATACTTCTTTTGCATATGCGAAATCGCATCTACGGTGAACCTTCCGCATCTGCGGAACCTAAAGGAGAATCGAGAATCCGCTTCTGCGGCTCCGCACCTGCGGAACCCAAACTGCAGGTGCTGTTATGACAAACACTAGCAAATTTTCTGAAATCTCTAACTTCAAAATCCTTCCGTCAATCATCCAAAATCATCCCGAGGCCCCCGGGACCTCAACCAAAAACACCCACGTCACCTAATACTTATTCAAACTTGTACCAATCCTTAAAACACCTAAAACAACATCGAAACCTCGGATTAATCAAGGATTTAAGCCTAAGAACACCAAATTTCCTCAAAATACGCTTTCGATCAAAAACCTAACCAAACCACGTCCGAATGACCTGAAATTTTGCACACACATCCCAAATGACATGACAGAACTATTACAACTTCCAGAATTCCATTCCGACCCTCGGATCAAAATCTCACTATCGGACCGGAAACTTCAAAAATTCAACCTTCGACATTTCAAGCCTAAATGAGCCACGGGCCTCCAAAACACTATCCGAATACACTCCCAACCCCAAAATCACCCAATGGAGCTAACGAAACCGTCGAATTTCTATTCCGAGGCTGTCTTCACACTGTTCTGACTACGGTCAATTTTCCAACACTTAAGCTCTCATTCAGGACTAAGTGTCCCAAAACTCTTCGAAACTCACAACCGAACATCCTGGCGAATCAAATTACTAGAATTAAACTTGGGGAAAGCAGTTGATAGGGGATCGGGGCGTTAATTTTTAAGACGACCGGCCGCGTCGTCACACTTATGATATTCCGTACTTTAGCCATTTACTATGTTTTGGGTTGTATGCCATGTTTGGGGCCTTATGCCGGCCTGTTGAGACCCTTTGGGGCATTTTTACTATTTTTCCTCACTTTATTTGTTGAAAGCATATCCTAAGTCATGTTTTACCTGTTTAAAAGTTTAAAACTGGTTTTATCATTCTACTTCTAATTGTGAGGACTGTTTGGGCCGAGTTCCCTAAGTTTTATTGCTATGCCCGAGAGGCTGTGAGGTTAGGGACTGAGAGAGGTTGAGAACCAAATAGTGAGGATATTATATGTATATATTATGGATCGGGATGCATGCCGCAGCGATACTCATATAGATCGGGCTGCGCACCGCAGCGATATGACGCTTGGGCTGTAGGAGCCCCTCTAGGGTCTGTACACCCCCAGTGAGCGATACTATAATTTATGTTATTATGAAATATTAAGGAGCCGAGTGCTAAGAGTGAGTACCGAGTGACGAGAGTTGAGTCATAAGGGACTGAGAAGCTGCCCAAGGGGCCATAATTTGAGTGATTCCTTACCCGAGGGGCCCTGTTGTGATGTTTTCACTTATTTCACTCTCCTTTCTAATAAGCCTCGGTTGGATATATATATTGCTAAGTATCTAATTTCAAATGTTTTAAACTGGAAATGTTGATTTTATGACGAAGCTGATTTTAAATGGTAAAGTTGATCCGTTATTTTGTTGATTATTCAGTTATATGTTTTTGAACTGCTCGTCACACTCCTTATTTACCTTAGTTACTTACTAATTTGGTGTACTCACGTTACTCCCTGCACCTTGTGTGCAGATCCAGGTGCCCGAGCGGCCGAGTGAGGGCTTTCAGCTGATTCAGCATTGCCGGAGATTTCGAGATAGCTGCATGGCATCCGCAGCTCTGTTTTTCTCCCTCCTATCTTGTTATCTTTTCGCATTTTCTAGACTATTGATGTAGTTGTCACATCTCTTTTTTACCTACGCACCCAAAGGCGATATAAGGGAGTTTTTTCAATTAAAGTGATAATCGAAACAGGATTATTTATTTGAGAATCAGAGTCGCTACTTGGGATAATTTTATGGTGTCCCAAGTCACCGGTTCAAATCCCGAATCGAGAAAAAGATTGACTCTGTTTTACAGTCCACGAACATAGAAATCCGGGTAAGGAATTCTGTTAACCCGGGAGAAGGTGTTAGGCATTTCCGGATTCTGTGGTTTTAGCACGGTCGCTCAACTGTTATAATTGGCCTATTATCTGATTTTAATACAAATTTTAACCTATGATACAATTTCAACTTTATAACTGCTTTTGTTTAATTATTTTTAGGAAAGATTCAACGTCATCTAAAATACGTCTTGAACCATGTCACATAAATGCACCCACAGTCCACGACACATTTTATCTAACGTTGTTGAGATTTGGATTTGGATCACATAAATGCATACCCGAGTTTAGGATTACGTATCACAACTACGTCACGGGAACCGTACCCATATCTGTGATGAATTATTTAAACGTGCTTTGTTAGACCATTTTAATACTCGAACGGTAAAAACTATTACCATCTCCCAATTTTCCAATCAGAACGTTCAGATTGTTTACTCAAAGATCAATTCAAAAACTAAATACCTAAGAAACAAAATTTAATACTACTACAACTTTTCCTTTTCATAAGTTTTTCATTTTCAAAGCTTTGTTTCCATGTTGTTGAAACATGGAAATAAACAACCGAATGTAGAAGCCCCAATTAAACGCTCCTTTTCTTCTTCAAAATTTGTGACAAGCTATTGAAGTATAGAGAACAATAAGAAAAATGAGATAAATGAACTAGTAGAAATTCCATTTACATGTCTATGAAATTAATACAGTCGTAAAGGATATCCAAAGTGACTACATGAATAGATATTTTTTTTCTTATTTTGAAGAGAAAGGCAGTAGAATTTTCTTGTTTAAACAGCATGGAAACAAAGCTAATGAAGTGATTTATTTATGTGATCATCTACTCATGAAGACGACAGAAAAGAAGAAGCAGATACTAAAATCCAAGCACAAAACAGCATATTAATGAGTAGCAACTATTTATTTCACAAAAATATCTAAGGAAACACATAAAAAAAACTAATGAAATGAAAGGAGATTTGGAAATGAACCTTGAGAATAGCTTTCCTCATTAAAATAATCCTTTAGGAAAACGTTTACAGCATCAATTATTTGGTGCGAACATAGATCGAAATCGACGCCGGAAAACTTGAAGACAACCTCGACGACTCAATGTCCATCATACTTTTCAAATTTGGGAGTCTTGAAACCAGGTGGCAAGTGGACATCGGGGAACATACATAGATCTTTGAAGGCAACACTCTTTTGACCTGCCAACCCTTGCATGTTTCCACCGTTGTTCTAAGTTTTTCACTCTTTGGGTCATTTCTTCCTGTACCAACTTTCGGGCAGGCTTCTCAATGTTTGCAGGAAGATCAAACGAGTACGAGTGGTACTCAGGAGAGTGGTACTGCTCTTGCTATGTAGCAAATTGTGACTCATGACAAGGTTGCCCTTGGCCCATGCTTGACACATTTTGGCCATTTGTTGTTTTAGTATTCTATTTTACTCAAACACAGTAGACTCTTGTCGAACCCTTTGACCCTGAATCTCTTGAGCACTTGTAATAGCTTCGATGTCAGTTATCATTTTTCCTTGGATCTTGTGTTGTCCGCTTGCCACAAACCAACCACCTCAACTTTCTTCATAATTCAAAACAAAACATGTTAGAATGGACTCAGTCAGTCCTTATTATTATCAACATTTCATTTTTGTTTTTCTTTTTTTTTTCTTTTTTTCTTTTTTTTTCTCATCTTTCTTTTGAATGGTTGATCGAACCTGATGTGGGTTGCCTACGTATTATGTGGGAACATGAATCAGATCTTGCGTAGTTTGGGAAGATTATGAATAAAGTAAATAAACTAACTCTTTTTTTTAGATTTTAATTTTTTTTTCGAAGAAAGACTTTTAAAGAAGAAAGAAAATATTTCTTGGATTTCGATTTGTTTTTTTTTTGTTTTTTTTTTTGAAATTCGAAAGAAAAACTTCTAAAGAAGAAATAAAATATTTTTGAATTTTTGGACTTTTATTTTGAATTTATGAGAGATATACTTCTAAAGAAAAAAGAAAATATTTTTGAATTTCAAATTTTCTTTTCAATTTTCGAAAGAAGAATGAAAATATTTTTGGATTTTTGGAAGAAATTAAAAGAAAATATTTTTGTATTTTTTTTTAAAAAACAATTAGGGCCTAAAAGAAAGACTTTATAAAGAAGCAAGTAATGAAAATTATTTCTGAATTTTTTGAAAATTGGGGTCTCAAAAAAAAACTTTTCTAAAGAGGAAGTAAAGGAAAATATTTTTGGATATTGAAAATTATGGGCCGGAACCGATGAGGTTTGCCTACGTATCTCACATTCGGTGAGAATCGACCCGCGTAGTTTGCCCAGTTTTGATGGAACAGGAAAACATGACACTTGAAAATTTTGGCTCGTTTTGAAATGACTTTTTTCCCAGAATTTTGGCAGATTACCAGAATTTTCTAAATATCTACCTCTCACCTTTTGTTTCTTTTTTCTTCTTTCTCCTCTTTTTTGATTTTTTTTCATTTTCTTTCCCTATTCTAGAAGCCAGTCAACATACAAGCCGAAACAGACAGATACGCAAGTAGCACGCAAGATGCATCCAGATGGTCTTTTGATTTTTGGGTACACCTGTCCTAGACAGACCCAACCCCTGTGTTGAGTCTCCAAAGTCAAATGCACGTGATGCAAACAAACGTTCCTACTAGGGATCCGGCATGAGGTTGAGTTATTCTAAGTTTAAAACCTGGGTGTATTGTTCTAGACCTGGCTTACCCGAGCGGACAACTCGAGCCGGGCGGCAGCGTACCGGTAACCAAAAGATCATCCGACTTTGCAACTTGTCCGAACCTCGTTCTATTTGGGATATGACACTAACATAAAGAAGTCACGCCAATGTGCACTCCTCAGAAGAGAGAAAGAGGGGTTTCGTAGCAGTCTATATACAGTTCAAATAATATCAAAGCGGTAAAAAGCAACATTTAGCACATTAGGCCCAAACATGTAATAAAATCAAATAATAAATATAGCCAAATATAACAATTATTCTAAGCTCGAATTCTTGAACCCTGAACCAGAGATTCTGGGTTCTGATCCCCAGTAGAGTCGCTAGAGCTGTCACACCTCCTTTTTACCTACACACCCGAAGGCGATATAAGGGAGTTTTTCCAACTAAAGTGACAATCGAAACGAGATTATTTATTTGAGAATTAGAGTCGCTACTTGGGATAATTTTATGGTGTCCCAAGTCACCAGTTCAAATCCCGAATCGAGGAAAAGATTGACTCTGTTTTACAGTCCTCGAACACAGAAATTCGGGTAAGGAATTTTGTTAACCCGGGAGAAGGTGTTAGGCATTCCCGGATTCTGTGGTTCTAGGACGGTCTCTCAACTATTATAATTGGCCTATTATTTAATTTTAATACATGTTTTAACCTATGGTACAATTTTAACTTTTTAACCGCTTTTGTTTAAGTATTTTTAGGAAATATTCAACGCCATCTAAAACACGTCTTGAACCACGTCACATAAATGCATTTGCGGTCCACGACACATTTTATCTAATATTGTTGAGATTTGGATTTGGGTCACATAAATGCACACCCGAGTTTAGGATTACGTATCACAACTACGTCACAGGAACCGTACCCATATCTGTGATGAATTATTTAAACGTGCTTTGATAGACCATTTTAATACTCAAACGCTAAAAACTATTACCATCTCCCAATTTTCTAGTCAGAACTTTCAGATTGTTTACTCAAAGATCAATTCAAAAACTAAATACCTAAGAAACAAAATTTAATACTACTACAACTTTTCCTTTTCGTAAGTTTTTCATTTCCATAGCTTTGTTTCCATGTTGTTGAAACATGGAAATAAACAACCGAAAGTAGAAGCCCCAATTAAACGCTCCTTTTCTTCTTCAAAATTTGTGACAAGCTATTGAAGTATAGAGTACAATAAGAAAAATGAGATAAATGAACTAGCAGAAATTCCATTTACATGTCTATGAAATTAATAAAGTCGTAAAGGATATCCAAAGTGACTACATGAATAGATATTTTTTTTCTTATTTTTAAGAGAAAGGCAGTAGGATTTTATTGTTTAAACAGCATGGAAACAAAGCTAATGAAACGATTTATTTACGTGATCATCTACTCATGAAGGCGACAGAAAAGAAAAAGCAGCTACTAACATCCAAACACAAAACAACATATTAATGAGTAGCAGCTATTTATTTCACAAAATTATCTAAGGAAACACATAAAAAACTAATGAAATGAAAGGAGATTTGGAAATGAACCTTGAGAATAGCTTTCCTCATTAAAATAATCCTTTAGGAAAACTTTTACAGCATCAATTATTTGGTGCGAACATAGATCGAAATCGACGCCGGAAAACTCGAAGACAACCTCGACGACTCAACCTTAGAACTGCAGTTTTCTGTGTGAAAGAGACTGTTTTGCTGGATTTTCGGCTCATTTTTACCGCATCTGGTTGGGCTGGTTTGAGGGTTGTTCAAGGTGCAACAATGGTGAAAAGATGTTGTGGGTTAGTGAGGATAATGAGTGAAGTTTGGAGTGTTTGATGCGGTTTTGGGGGGTTGTTTGGGGCTGGTATTTGTGGCTGAGTTTTCATAGAATTTCAACTGGTTTGGGGTGAGTTTTAATGGAGGTGAATGTATCGAGGAACAAGAAGAAGGCAGCTGCAGCTGCTTTTCCTCTGTTTTTAGACTCTCTTTTCCGTCTCCATCTCCAAATCCTTCTGTTTTCCAACTCCTCTTCTTAATTTTTTTTGACCTTATTCTTATCCCCCAGATTTTCTCTTTTATAGTTATATCTCTCTCTCCTTTCTAATTTTGTTTCCCGTCACAGATCTGAGCTTTCTCGTTTTTCTGATCTCTCTCTCTATTCTGTTTTTTATATATCTATTCTGTTGCAGGCTTGTGTGTTATATAGAGAGAAAAGGGAATGAAAGAAAAGATTCCCCCCACCCACCCAAAACGTGCGCAGGTGTAGAGGCCATATGAGAGGAAAAATGGGAATTCATTTGCACATGAGTCCAAAATTTATTATGGAGGAATCTTTTACAAACCAATTTGATTGGATTTATTTATTGTTTTCTTGCCTTTCTCTTATCTCTTTTCTTGTAAACAACAAAAATATTAAAATAAACTATTCACTACCTACACAAAGAATAAAATTCATTACTACTCATATTAAACTACGACTAACTATTTATTGAAACTAAAATTTAAAGGAAAAACTTGTTTTTTGGTGATTTTCTTTCTTTTGTAAATGAAAATAAAACTAATATTCTAAAAAAATATGTAACTCTTTTTTTGTAATTTTCAATTTATCTGAAATAAACTTGAAATCTATTTAAATACTAAAAAGTGATGAAAATTCAAATATAGTCAAAAATTAGGTCCTCACAGCTGTTTGCTCGGAAACACGAAGAGTTTTCGGGCAAAGATAAAGTGATCCATGTGACTAATTTTTGACCATATCGTTATTCAAAAGAGGAAGAAAATTAGAGAAGGAGGTGCAACCAACTTCTGGTTTTGGACAACCTACATATCTCGGGTTATAAGGGAATCAGGTCGCATGTAGTTCAGAGGTGAGTGAGATGATGGAGTATACCGAGGTGGAGAGCCGATCGAGGTGCCGTTCCATTGAGGTTTCGGTCTACGGTTCCGTTATTACATCAAAATCAAAATTAAAAAGACTAACTAAGTCTATTAGCTACGAGTTACAAGATTCCTATCTATGAGTCTTCTGAAGCTTGATCTTGAGTCTTGGTTGGTTCTTCATGCAGACTCTGATCTGAATCTTGATGCTTGTTAGCTGCAGGTGTTAGCTCAATCTTTTTCAGATTTTCGGATCAAAACCGGATACACCATGCTTGTGACCTCAGTCATGTCTTGAGCATCTCATATCTTTATCAACTTCTACATTTTGAGTTCACTTCTTGCCTTTGTTTTTGTTTTTTTTCGTTTAGATTGTGACTAACTTCTGTTGATCATATCAGACTGCTGACTCGCATTCTTGACGCGAGCTTCTTTTGTTGTTGACTTGAATTGTATTCTGAAGTGAATTCCCTTGCTTTCCAGGTGGGCGCCTGATTACTAAACTTGAACCGTCTTCTCTTGTTACTTGAAACTATTTTCCTTTGCACCTTGAACCATTTTCCCTTGAAACTTGAACTGTCTTCTTTCGAAACTGCTTTCCCTTGAAACTTGATCTATTTTCCCTTAAAACTCAAACTGTTTTCCCTTGAAGATTGAACTGTCTTCCTTCGAAACTGCTTTTTCTTGAAACTTGAACTGTCTTCCCTTATGCTCCAGGTGGCGCCTGATTACAACAAAACAGACAAAACAAAAGAAATTTTCCTGCCCCAGTTTGATATTGGGAACATATGTGAGTGCTAACAAAACTATAAATCGCTTGCGCTGCTGATGAAGGATGCAATGATGAGAGTAAAAGTAATGACTTGACTAGGATGTGCGTCTCCTAAATGTGGTTGAGATTGCGAAAAACTATAAACTAAGCTTGACTAAATTAAAAACTGAGCCTATTCTCCAGGCGGGCCCCCTGATTTCAGGAAAACTAAACATTGGTGATCTTAAGAAAACTAAAAAAAATGACTCCCCTTTTTTTCAAATTCAGACTTTCCTTTTTTAAAAAAAAATTATTATCCTAGGAGAAAATTCAATGGACTAGGTTTTCTATCTTAGGAGAAAGATTCATTAGACAAAGATTTTGCTCCTAGGAGAAAGTTCATCAGACTAGGTCTCTTTTCTACTTCTTTTTTTAGTATCTTAGGAGAGAGGTTCATCGGACTAAGATTTTGATCCTAGGAGAAAATTCATCAGACTGGGTTTCTTTTTTTGGTATATTAGGAGAAAGATTCATCAGACTAAGATTTTTATACTAGGAGAAAGTTCATCAGACTAGGTCATCTATCTTAGGAGAAAAATTCATCAGACTAAAATTTTTTGTATCTTAGGAGAAAGATTCATCAGACTAAGATATTTATCCTAGAAGAAAGTTCATCAGACTAGGTTTTCTATCTTAGGAGGAAAATTCATCAGACTAAAATTTTGATCCTAGGAGAAAGTTCATCAGACTACGTCCTCTATCTTAGGAGAAAAATTCATCAGACTAAGATTTCGATCCTAGGAGAAAGTTCATCAGATTAGGTTCCCTTTTTTTGTTATCTTAGGAGAAAGATACATCAGACTAAGATTTTTTTGGGAGGAAAATCCATTAGACTAGGACTTTTTATCCTAGGAGGAAAAATATGAAGATCAATGGCAAGATTTTATGCACAATAGCAAGACAAATAAAGGAAAAGATTTGAGAAACTTCCCTTTGTCGGCTCTCGTCGTCTTTTATTTTTCTTCTCTTTTTTTGTTTTTTTTCTTTTTTCATTTTTTTTTCTTTTTGAATCACTTTCCTTGCACCGCTTTGTTCCTGTTTCATACAAAGAAAAATTTGTCAGTTTTGAAAATGGTGGTCGGTTTGTGGCCTTGAGTCTTGGGCAGCTTGACTTCTGCTCAATCAGCTTGAGTCGGCTTCAAGAGACTTTTGCTCTGCATCAACCCTAATTGTTTCACACCCGGTACCATTGTATTTGCAGCTCAAACAGTCTTATCCCAATTGGAGATCTTTGCTTATGTAACCTTTTCTGATATCTTGAATGACTTCCTGCTTTTAAGCAATTTGTCTGTCGGAGAGAATCACCAGTTATCTTTGCTTGTGCCAAGTAGGCTGACAAGAGTCTTTTGGGGAAGCCTTTGTATGAATCCTCAAGTCATGTTGAAAGTAACAACTGAGTGTGCTGGCCAAATTTACTTTGTGCAACTGAAAAGCTGGTAGCAGATTTTGAAATCCTTTCTTGCTTGTTTTGACAAGGACCGACTCAGAGTGAAGGACACAATGATGCAAAGAAACAAGTATCAACAAGAAATGCCCCTGTCGGAAGGACAGAAGGAAGAGTTTTTTTTTCAATAACTAGTCTTAATGATCATGACATGCAATTTGGATTCAACGACTTGATCTATCAAACTAATCCAATCTTCCCTTTTAACATTCTTATGACCTTTGAAGTTGGGCTTGTTTATGTCAATTCTTTGCATCAACTTCATGACTCGCTTTCGACTAGTGGTGCCCCGGGGGATTTTCACCAACAAGTCTCTCTCATTTATTTATCTCTTCTTACCATCACCTTACAGTGCCCGTAAAGGTTTTCACTAGTAAGGCTCTCTCATTCATTTTCTTTTTTTTTTCTCACTTTTCTTGTGCGAGCATCTTGACAGTGTTCTATGTCGCATGACAACCGTTGCTCATTGCATGCTCTTCTTGGCATTTTTGAAGGCATATCGGGAGGTCTTTATTTGGAAGGTTTTTGGATAGGGTTGGATGAAAGGCCGGCATGAAGCTCAACACAGACTAAAGATGACAGGGTTGTATACTTACAACTTTTGGAATCGACTCTTTTAAAAATGAAATAAAATCTTTACCCCGGTTTTAGCTATTGGGGATTTTTTTTTGAATTCTTATTTTGTTGGACCGAACCGTGAGGCTGCCTACGTATCCTTTTTAAGGAATCAGGTTGAACGTAGTTCAAACATCTGACCTAACTATTTTTCATCTTTCATTTTTTTTCTTTGTCTTCTTTTTTTTTCTTGTCTTTTTTTTGTTTTCAAAACAGGTTGCCCCAACTTCTATTTTCTGGGGGGCATGGATCTTTGCCAGTTCTTTTCTTCTTCATTTTTTTCACTTGAAATTTGCCCCAGTTTGTACTCTTGGGACATGGACTTTTTTTTTTTTTCATTTTTTTTGACTCTTGACTCTAAACTTGATTCCAAAAGAGGGTAGTCAACGAAAATAACATAGGCTCAAAAGGATAGTGAAGGATATAAAGTGTTTGGATAGCAGAAAGAGGGCTTCCTAGCCTCGAGAATGCCAAATATAGTATCTTTCGCGATCACAGCATTGACGAACATGTCTGTCCTCTCAGTGTGTCATGGTCACAAGACACTTTCCATCCCTTAATGTCGAAATTTCTAACAAACTTCAATTGATTAAACATCCTCAAGCCCGATCTTCATAATGATTTGAAGGTGAATTTTACTCGACCTTAATTCCAAAATATTTCAACTCTTTATTCATCCTCAAAAATGCCTTTTCCTCAGTTGTCCAATTCAAACCTAAATCAATTTTCTAAGATCTGGCCAAACATTCCACATGCATGTCATGTCATTAAGACTAGCCGGAAAAGAACTAAGCATGGAATAACACAAAAGGACAAACTGTATTTCATTGAGTAAACAACAAGACAAACAACCTAAAATCCGAGTTACAACCCTAGATAACCCGGCTAATGAAAATAGCAACAGAACAGAAAGACAAGACTCACACAAACAGAATAGAGGGATAGAAGGGTTTGACTCAATAAAACAAATAAAATCTGGATCACAACCATGAAATAACCCAGATAATAGAAAAAACATCAAAACAAACTACCAAGATTCCTTCCTAGTGAGGAGTGAATGACTTTTCAATTTCTAAACTTGACATTTAGCCATAAATTTGCTCATCGGGATCAGCAGAGCCTTCTCCAATTTCAAAATCATTAACTTCAGTTAGCAAATTCCCGAGAGGATTCTCATACTCCCTGTCACCACGCATCGTCTCCACAAAGTGTGCATCATCATGTGCAGGTAAAGGATCCTGCGCGATATTCTGGGTGTCACTATCTTGGATCACAATCAGGTTTTCCTGGATCATCCTTTCTATTTCTCTTTTCAAATCCCGACAGCTTTCAACATTGTTCCCCTGAGCATTGGAATGGTATTCACACCTTTTAGAAGGGTCTAAGCTTCTTGCACGTGGGTCCACATGATTTGGAGGAATAGGTGCAATCATGTCATAATGCTTTAATTTCTCAAACAAGCTTGCATAGGACTCTCCTATTGGTGTAAAATTATCTTTCAACTTTTGTTCCCCTCTATACCTCTGGCCTGTATGTGGGTTATAGGGTACCTGAAAAATTTTGTGGAAGCTGGTGGAGATTTTATGAGTGCTCGCCTTCTGGGGTGTTTTGGTAGCTGGACAACATACTGATGTGGAGCGACAGAGTATTGTGGGTTCTGGGGTGGATAGCAATGCTCAGCGGAGTCATGGGAAACCTGATGAGGCTGCGCATACCTTCGAGGTGTTTTCCTGGGACCTCTTCTCGAACCTGTTGTCATCATAATTTCTTCATCCTTCTCATTTGTGCCACTGAAATTATCAGATCCAACCTGGACAGCCTGAATTGCGGCTTTAAGAACTGCTTGACTTATAATTTTGCCTGTCTTAAGACCATTCTCTACCATTTCTCCCATTTTGATTGCTTCCGAGAAGGATTTGCCCACTGCGGACATCATGTTTTGAAAATAATCTAGCTCTTGAGCGTGAAGGAAGACAGTGATTAGCTCGTGATCGTCCATGGGTGGCTTAACTCTAGCTGCTTGCTTTCTCCATTTAATGGCATATTCCCTGAAACTTTCAGTTGGTTTCTTCTTCAAGTTTGAAAGGGAATTGCGGTCTGGGGCAATGTCAATGTTGTATTGGAACTGTTTGACAAAGGCATGTGCCATATCATCCCAGATATACCAGCGAGACGTGTCTTGATCCATAAACCATTCAGAGGCTACTCCCGTAAGACTTTCCCCAAAATAAGCCATCAACAATTCTTCATTTCTTCCCGCACCTCTTAGTTGATTGCAACACCTTTTCAGGTGGGTTGTGGGGTCTCCATGTCCATCAGACTTTTCAAATTTGGGAGTCTTGAAACCAGGTGGCAAGTGGACATCGGGGAACATACATAGATATTTGAAGGCAACACTCTTTTGACCTGCCAACCCTTGCATGTTTTTCAACCGTTCTTCTAAGTTTTTCACTCTTTGGGTCATTTCTTCCTGTACCAACTTTCGGGCAGGCTTCTCAATGTTTGCAGGAAGATCAAACGAGTACGAGTGGTACTCAGGAGAGTGTTACTGCTCTTGCTGTGTAGCAAATTGTGACTCATGACAAGGCTGCTCTTGGCCATTGGCCCATGCTTGACACATTTTGGCCATTTGTTGTTTTAGTATTCTATTTTCCTCAAACACAGTAGACTCTTGTCGAACCCTTTGACCCTGAGTCTCTTGAGCACTTGTAATAGCTTCGATGTCAGTTATCATTTTTCCTTGGATCTTGTGTTATCCGCTTACCACAAACCGACCACCTCAACTTTCTTCACAATTCAAAATAAAACATGTTAGAATGGACTCAGTCAGTCCTTATTAATATCAACATTTCGTTTTTGTTTTTCTTTTTTTCATTTTTTTTCTCATCTTTCTTTTGAATGGTTGATCGAACCTGATGTGGGTTGCCTACGTATCATATGGGAACATGAATCAGATCTTGCGTAGTTCGGGAAGATTATGAATAGAGTAAATAAACTAACTCTTTTTTTTGGATTTTAATTTTTTTCGAAGAAAGACTTATAAAGAAGAAAGAAAATATTTCTTGGATTTCGATTTGTTTTTTTTTCGAATTTCGAAAGAAAAAATTCTAAAGAACAAAGAAAATATTTTTGAATTTTTGGACTTTTATTTTGAATTTATGAGAGAAATACTTCTAAAGAAAAAAGAAAATATTTTTGAATTTCGAATTTTCTTTTCAATTTTCGAAAGAAGAATGAAAATATTTTTGGATTTTTGGAAGAAATTAAAAGAAAATATTTTAGTATTTTTTTCAAAAAAAAAATAATTAGGGTCTAAAAGAAAGGCTTTATAAAGAAGCAAGTAATGGAAATTATTTCTGGATTTTTTGAAAATTGGGATCTCAAAAAAAAACTTTTCTAGAGAGGAAGTAAAGGAATATATTTTTAGATATTGAAAATTATGGGCCGGAACCGATGAGGTTTGCCTACGTATCTCACATTCGGTGAGAATCAGACCCGTGTAGTTCGCCCAGTTTTGACGAAACAGGAAAACATGACACTTGAAAATTTTGGCTCGTTTTGAAATGACTTTTTTTCCCAGAATTTTGGCAGATTATCAGAATTTTCTAAATATCTACCTCTCACTTTTTGTTTCTTTTTTCTTCTTTCTCCTCTTTTTTGATTTTCTTTTTTTCTTTTTTTTTAATTTTCTTTCCCTATTCTAGAAGCCAGTCAACATACAAGCCAAAACAGACAGATACGCAAGTAGCACGCAAGATGCATCAAGATGGTCTTTTGATTTTTGAGTACACCTGTCCTAGACAGACCCAACCCCTATGTTGAGTCTCCAAAGTCAAATGCACATGATGCAAATAAACGTTCCTACTAGGGATCCGACATGAGGTTGAGTTATTCTAAGTTTAAAACCTGGGTGTATTGTTCTAGACCTGGCTTACCCGAGCGGACAACTCGAGTCGGGGGGGGGCCAAGGAGGGGCTGTGTACCGGTAACCAAAAGATCATCCGACTTTGCAACTTGTCTGAACCTCGTTCTATTTGGGATATGACACTAACAGAAAGAAGTCACGCCAATGTGCACTCTTCAGAAGAGAGAAAGAGGGGTTTCGTAGCAGTCTATATACAATTCAAATAATATCAAAGTGGTAAAAAGCAACATTTAGCACATTAGGCCCAAACATGTAATAAAATCAAATAATAAATATAGCCAAATATAACAATTATTCTAAGCTCGAATTCTTGAACCCTGAACCAGAGATTTTGGGTTCTGATCCCTAGTAGAGTCGCTAGAGCTGTCACACCTCCTTTTTACCTACACACTCGAAGGCGATATAAAGGAGTTTTTCCAAATAAAGTGACAATCGAAACGAGATTATTTTTTTGAGAATCAGAGTCGCCACTTGGGATAATGTTATAGTGTCACAAGTCACCGGTTCAAATCCCGAATCAGGAAAAAGATTGACTCTATTTTACAGTCCGCGAACAATAAAATCCGGGTAAGGAATTCTGTTAACCTGGGAGAAGGTATTAGGAATTCCCGGATTCCGTGGTTCTAGCACGGTCGCTCAACTGTTATAATTGGCCTATTATCTAATTTTAATACATGTTTTAACCTATGGTAGAATTTTAACTTTATAACCGCTTTTGTTTAAGTATTTTTAGGAAAGATTCAACGCCATCTAAAACACGTCTTGAACCACGTCACATAAATGCACCCGTGGTCCACGACACATTTTATCTAATGTTGTTAAGATTTTGATTTGGGTCACATAAATGCACACCCGAGTTTAGGATTACGTATCACAACTACGTCACAGGAACCGTACCCATATCTGTGATGAATTATTTAAACGTGCTTTGATAGACCATTTTAATACTCGAACGCTAAAAACTATTACCATCTCCCAATTTTCCAGTCAGAACGTTCAGATTGTTTACTCAATGATCAATTCAAAAACTAAATACCAAAGAAACAAAATTTAATACTACTATAACTTTTCCTTTTCATAAGTTTTTCATTTCCATAGCTTTGTTTTCATGTTGTTGAAACATGGAAATAAACAACCGAAAGTAGAAGCACCAATTAAATGCTCCTTTTCTTCTTCAAAATTTGTGACAAGCTATTGAAGTATAGAGTACAATAAGAAAAATGAGATAAATGAACTAGCAGAAATTCCATTTATATGTCTATGAAATTAATAAAGTCGTAAAGGCTATCCAAAGTGACTACATGAATAGATATTTTTTTTCTTATTTTTAAGAGAAAGGCAATAGGATTTTCTTGTTTAAACAGCATGGAAACAAAGCTAATGAAATGATTTATTTACGTGATCATCTACTCATGAAGGCGACAGAAAAGAAAAAGCAGCTACTAACATCCAAACACAAAACAACATATTAATGAGTAGCAGCTATTTATTTCACAAAAATATCTAAGGAAACACATAAAAAAACTCATGAAATGAAAGGAGATTTGGAAATGAACCTTGAGAATAGCTTTCCTCATTAAAATAATCCTTTAGGAAAACTTTTACAGCATCAATTATTTGGTGCGAACATAGATCGAAATCGACGCCGGAAAACTCGAAGACAACCTCGACGACTCAACCTTAGAACTGCAGTTTTCTGTGTGAAAGAGACTGTTTTGCTGGATTTTCGGCTCATTTTTACCGCGTCTGGTTGGGCTGGTTTGAGGGTTGTTCAAGGTGCAACAATGGTGAAAAGATGTTGTGGGTTAGTGAGGATAATGAGTGAAGTTTGGAGTGTTTATGGGGTTTTAGGGGGATGTTTGGGACTGGTATTTGTGGCTGAGTTTTCATGGAATTTCAACTGGTTTGGGGTGAGATTAATGGAGGTGAATGTATCGAGGAACAAGAAGAAGGCAATTGCAGCTGCTTTTCCTCTGTTTTCAGACTCTCTTTTCCGTCTCCATCTCCAAATCCCTCTGTTTTTTAACTCCTCTTCTTAATTTTTTTTGACCTTATTCTTATCCCCCAGATTTTCTCTTTTATAGTTATATCTCTCTCTCCTTTCTAATTTTGTTTCCCATCACAGATCTGAGCCTTCTCGTTTTTCTGATCTCTCTCTCTATCCTGTTTTTTATATATCTATTCTGTTGCAGGCTTGTGTGTTATATAGAGAGAAAAGGGAATGAAAGAAAAGATTCCCCCCACCCAAAACGTGCGCAGGTGTAGAGGCCATATGAGAGGAAAAATGGGAATTCATTTGCACATGAGTCCAAAATTTGTTATGGAGGAATCTTTTACAAACCAATTTGATTGGCTTTATTTTTTGTTTTCTTGCCTTTATATTTTTTCTTTTCTTGTAAACAACAAAAATATTAAAATAAACTATTCACTACCTACACAAAGAATAAAATTTACTACTACTCATATTAAACTACGACTAACTATTTAGTGAAACTAAAATTTAAAGGAAAAACTTGTTTTTTGGTGATTTTCTTTCTTTTGTAAATGAAAATAAAACTAATACTCTAAAAAAATATAACTCTTTTTTTGTAATTTTCAATTTATCTGAAATAAACTTGAAATCTATTTAAATACTAAAAAGTGATGAAAATTCAAAAATAGTCAAAAATTAGGTGCTCACAGTAGTAGGTATTCAGACTTGTATTAGAGGCTCTAGACTCGTGACACCATATTGATGGGGCTGTGTAGATTCCTGTTATTTTGACTTTCCGCATATCTTTTGTTGCTTTAACTCTTATAGTGAAATTTTGTATTTAAAACTTGTTTTAGAAAAATGGCTTAAATGTTAAAGGAAAAATGGTTATGGTTAATTGATTAGTTGGCTTGCCTAGTAGTGTGATTGGCGCCATCACTGCCGGTATTTGGAGTCGTGACAATGTAACAATAAAGGAGACAACAAGTTCAACTAAATCATGGGAGCAATTTAGCACGTAGGATGTAGAACAACTACTAAGCAAGTCAACTAAGGCAGTTAATGATATTTTAACACAATTAAAGATAATTTGACTATGAGGGTGTGGAACATAATAGGGCATTTATATTTAACCATGAAAATAGTCTAAGTAGCCTAAGCCGGTCAAATACTACATACAACCCGTATACCCACTCGTCACCTTGCGTACAGGGATTTCACTTAGCCAATGGAATCAAACAATATCAATGCTAAGGGGTAGTTCCCCCACACGAAGTTAGGCAAGGCACTTACCTCAATTCGGCCAATTCAACACTCGAAAATAGCTTTTTCCTTACAATGTGCCTCCACACGGCTCAAATCTAACCAAAATCGACTCAATAATATCAAACAATGCTAGGGAATTCAATTTAAATATATAAAGTTAAGATTTTTATATTTTTCCCAAAAAGTCAATAAAAGTCAATCTAGGGCCTGCTCGATCGAAACCCTAGTTCAATGGTAGATTCTATCTACCCATGACCCCATGAGTTCATATATGTGATTAGTAATCCAAGTCCAAATAGACTCTCAAAACGCAATTTCTTATTTTTTAAAAACTTGATAAACTTTCATAAATTTCTACTTTGATTTACATGATTTTGATGTTAGAATCTAAGATAAGTTGATGGAATATGATTAGAAATAGATTAGGATCAGTTACCCAAGGTTTGTAGGTAAAAATCTCCTCCTACCGTGTCTAGGGTTAAAAACATGAGAGAATGAACTCAAAAATCTCGTCTCTCAGCTATTAGTCCAGTCGCAAATGTCGCATTTGTGACCTGGGGGGTCGCAATTATGAACACCGCAAATGCGAAGAATCACTTGCAAATGCCAAGACCTTCCAATCTCTACTATCATCACAATTTGCGATGAAAAGTTCGCAATGGCGAACATTGGACCTTCGCAATTGCGACTAAATGGATCGCAAATGCGAACTAGCTCCTTCCCAGCATTTTTCGCAAATGCGAAAGCTGGATACGCAAATGCGAACCCAATAGGTTTGGCTACACTTCGCAAATGTGAACTCAGACCTCGCAATTGCGAGATTTGAGGCATGTGCAGAAATCAGCAACCTTTTGATTTCAACCACACTCCGCTATGTGTTTGAAACTCACCCGAGCCCTCGAGGCTCCAAACCAAACATACACACAAGTCTAAAAATATCATATAAACTCGCTCTCACGATCAAAATACAAAAATAACATCTAAAACTACGAATTGAACTCTAAAACGCATGATTTTCAAAGAGATTTCAAGAACTTCTATAATTTTAACTAAGCGTCTGAATCCTATCAAATCAACTCTGAACGACACCAAATTTTGTAGACAAGTTCTAAATGCCTAAACGAACATATTCCAAGTCCCAAAATCAAATTTCAAGCTCAATAACTAAAAGTCAACCTATAGTCAAACTTTTCAACTTAAAATTGCCAAATTTTGGCAAATAAAATCAACCTACAGACTTCCAAAATCAATTCCGGGCATATGCCTAAGTCCGAAATCACGATATGAAGCTATTGGAGTTATAAAAACACAGTTTTGAGGTCGTTTTCACAAAAGTCAAAGTTTGGTCAATATTTTTAAATTTCAACTTCTAAGTCTAGAATTAAGGGTCTAACTCAACCCGAAAGCTTCCTAGAATGAAACTAACCAACCCCGCAAGTCATAAAAGCATAAACACATATATGTGAAGCAATAAAAGGGGTAACGGATTGCAATTACACAAAGCAACCAATTGGGTCATTACATTCTCCCCTTCTTAAAACAAACGTTTGCCCTCGAACATGCATATGGACATACCTGAAGTGGTGAATAGATGATAATAACGACTCTGCATGTCGTGCTCGGTCTCCCAGGTCACCTCATTGATCGGATGACCTATCGATTGAACCTTTACTGAAGCAATATCCTTTGATCTCAACTTATGGACATGCTAGTCCAAGATAGCCATGGGCTTCTCAATGTAAGTCAAATCTTCATCCAACTAGACTATGTTAAAGTCTAGAATATGAGACGGATCGCTATAATACTTCTGAATCATAGAGACTTTGAAGACTAGATGAACCACAGGAAAATTAGGTGGAAAGTCAAGCTTGTAGGCAACCTCTCCAGCCCTTTCAAGGATCTCAAAAGGTCCGATATACCTAGGGCTCAACTTGCCCTTCTTCCCCAACCTCATCACACTCTTTATGGGTAAAACACGGAGAAAAATTTGCTCTATAACCATGAATGAAACATCGTAAACCTTCCGATCCGCATAGCTCTTCTGTCTATATTGGGTTATACGAAGTCGATCCTGGATCATCTCGACCATCTCCAAAGCATATCAAACCAGATCTGTGCCTAATAACTTAGCCTCTCCTGGCTCAAATCATCCAACTGGACTACGACATCGTCTCCCATATAGAGCCTCATACGGATCCATCTGGATACTCGATTGATAGTTATTGTTGTAGGCAAACTCCACAAGTGGCAAGAACTGATCCCAAGCACCCTCGAAATCCATAACACATGTGCAAAGCATATCCTTCAATATCCTAATAGTGCACACGGACTATCTGTCCGTCTGAGGGTGAAATGTTTTACTCAACTCAACTTGTGAGACTAGCTCACACTGTACAACCTTCAAAAAATATGACGTGAACTGCGTACCTTGTTCAGAGATGAAAGATACCGAAATGCCATGAAGTCGGACAATCTTGCAGATATAAACCTGAGCCAGCTACTCTGAAAAATAGGTAATCACTACAAGAATAAAATGAGCCAATTTAATCAACCTATCCACAGTCACCCATACTGCATAAAACTTCCTATGAGCCCATGAGAGACCAACAACGAAGTCCATGGTGAAACACTCCCATTTCCACTCAGGAATCTCAAGCCGCTGAAGCAAACCACCTGGTCGCTGATGCTCATACTTCACCTTCTGACAATTTAGGCACCAAGCTACATACGCCACTATGTCCTTCTTCATCCTCCTCCATCAATAGTGCTTCCTCAAGTCCTGATACACCTTAGCGGAACCCAGATGAATGGAGTACTGCGAACTGTGGGCCTCCTGAAGAATGAACTCATGCAAACCATCCACATTGGGCACATATAACCGGCCCTGCATCCGCAACACACCGTCATCCCCAATAGTAACCTACTTGGATTGCCATGCTGAACCATATCCTTAAGGACAAGCAGATAGGGGTCGTCATATTGATACTCTCTGATATGGTCATATAGAGAAGACCGAGAAACCACACAGGTAAAAACTTGACTGGGCTCCAAGACATCCAACCTAACAAAACTGGTTGGTTAAGGCTTGAACCTCTAATGCTTATGGTCTCTCTGCCATCGGTAGATATACTAAATTACCCAAACTCTCCGCCTTTAGACTCAAGGCATCGACCACCATATTAACCTTTCTATGATGATATAGAATGGTGATATCATAGTCCTTAAGTAACTCTAACTACCTCCACTGCTGCAAACTAAGATCTTTCTATTTGAACAGATGTTGTAAACTCTGGTGCTCGGTAAAGACATCACAAGGAACACCATACAAATAATGCCGCCACAATGGCTACCAACTTCAAATCATGGACTAGATAATTCTTCTCATAAGTCTTCAGCTGTCGAGATGCATAGGAAATTACCCAACTGTTCTGCATCAACACCGCGCTAAGGCCAATACTTGACGCATAACAATACACAGTATAAGACCTCGAGCCTGTAGGCAACACCAAAATTGGGGTTGTAGTCAAAGAAGTCTTGAGCTTTTGAAAGCTCGCCTCACACTCCTAGGTCAAAATGAAAAGAGCACCTTTCTGGGTCAGTCTGGTTATAGGTGCAACAATAAATGAGAAGCCCTCTACAAAACGACAATAATACCCGATCAAACCAAGAAAACTCTGGATCTCAGTAGCTGAAGACGGTCTAGGCCAACTCTGCATCTTCTTTGGATCTACCTTGATCCCCTCACTCGACACCACATGATCCAAAAATGCCACTGAATCAAGCCAGAATTCACACTTTGAGAACTTTACATATAACTTCTTCTCTCTCAAGGTCTAAAGCACGATCCTCAAATGCTGCTCATGTCTTCTCGATTGAGGGAGTATACCAAGATGTCGTCAATAAACTCAAAGACGAATGAATCAAGATAAAGCTAGAATACACTGTTCATTAGGTGCATAAATGTTGTTGGGACGTAGGTCAGCCCAAATGACATCACGAGGAACTCGTAATGACCATACCGAGTCCTAAAGGCAGTCTTCAGAATATGCATATCCTAAATCTTCAGCTGGTATAACCTGACCACAAATCAATCTTGGACAACACTTTGGCACCATGTAACAGATCAAATAGGTCATTAATGCGTGGCAATGGATACATGTTCTTCACTGTAACCATGTTCAACTAATGATAATCAATACACATGCATATATAACCATCATTCTTCTTCACAAACAAGACCAGAGCACCACATGGTGACACACTAGGCCGAATGAATCCCTTATTATGCAACTCTAGCAAATGTTCCTTTAACTCCTTCAGCTCTGCTGGGCTATATGATATGGTGCAAAAGAAATGGGCTATCGGAAATAAGTCAATACCAAAGTTGATGTCCCTGTTGGGCGATATGCTTGGAAGATCTGCTGGAAATACATGGAAAGTCCCTCACTACCGGAAGTGACTCAACCTTAGGAGTATCAGCATTAACATCTCGCACAAAGGCTATATAAGCATTACACCCTTTCTCAACTATCCGTTAAGCCTTTAGAAATGAGATAACCTTACTAGGAACATAATCTAATGCACCCCTCCACTCTAACCATGTTAAACATGGCATAGCCAGCATCATAGTCTTGGCGTGACAATCAAGAATAGCATGATAGGGCGACAACCAGACCATGCCTAAGATAACATCAAAGTCGACGATACTAAGTAACAACATATCAAATCTAATGGTCTCAAAACCACTAATAACGACTAAACACGACCAATACACATGGTCTACAATAATAGAATCTCCCATAGGTGTAGACACATAAATAGGAGAACTCAAGGAATCATGAGACACATCCAAATACATTGAAAAGTAAAATGACACATAGGAATAAGTGGATCCCCGATCAAATAAGACTGATGCATCTCTATGGCAAACCGGAACCATACCTGTAATGACTAAGTCTGAATCAATTACCTTTGTCCTACTCGGAAGAGCATAGAATCTGGCTTGTCCTCCCTGTAAGCACGTGATTTTTGACCCTCCCCGGGAATTTTCACGTTCTTAAGCTTAAATATCTAATTTAGGACTAGTATAACTATTTTAACTATTTTACTTTATTTCGTTGCAAAAAGAAAAATTTCAAAAAATATATATATAAATTTTAGTTTATGTATCTCTCATAAATTTGAAAAATACAAAAATTGTACTTTATTTTTATACCTTATATAATTTCGAAAAAATACAAAAATAATAATTCTATTAAAGTTTTATAGGCATTTTAACTTTGAAAAAATACAAAAATATTACCTCATATTTTATCTTAATATTTAAAAACGAAAATTACAAAAAATAGTTTTATTAATATTTTGTAGCTATTTTAAACCTTGAAAAATATTTAAAAAAGATATAGTTTTGTTTAAATACTAGTCTTATTTTTGGTAGTTATTTTGCTTACATAGGACTAGTTAAGCAACGTGTTTCTATTTCTCGGGTCCGGGCAAAAGAATAATATTCGGGTTCAAACTACCCGGTTTTAGGCCTAATTTTCGGACCTAGCCCATAATAAACCGTGTCCAGGACACGTGGGGAACCCCACCACGCGTGGGGGACATATGCCTCGAACCCCACCACGCGTGGGGCTCATTTTCATGGGCATGCCAATACAAAACACGGACGAAAGCCAACAGGGGAGGGGGACTTTTGAATTTTTGGGAAAAGTTCGACACTGTTCATCATCTTCTTCTTCTTCAAAAGAAGAAGAAGCAAACCCTACTGTAAAAAAACAAAAAAAAAACGATCCCTACTGCCCCCAGCTTCAAAACCCACCGGCAACCAACGCCAAAACGACCCCAAACACAAACCAGTCCAACCCCGTCTCCTCCCAAACTCCTCCGAACGACCACCATCGTCGTTACCATCTCCGCCATCGTTGACCACCACCCCTACTGTCGCACCCAAAAACCACGTCCAAAACTACAGCCCAGTTCATCGACCACTGCGTCGTCAACCTCCGAACAGCCCACCACCGACACTCCATTAACGAACCAGTCCAGCATCGTCAAAACCACCCAACACCACCGTCCAAAACCACCGGCAGCCCCCACGCACCAGCTCCGTCGAGCCGCTGCTCGCTGCATCGTCAGATCGGCACCCCCACGCACCATCCCCATCGACCTACTGTCACAAACGCCCGCCTCCATTAACGCCGGCACCCCTACTGTCGAAAACCACCAACTTCACGTCCAAAACCACCAACATCACCAAACGTCCGACTCCCTCACGTCAGCTTCCCGTCATTGCAGCCTCATCGCCTTGCCCAAGCGATCCCTTCTGCTTTAACTTCTCGTATCAATCTGCGGCGTCGAAAAGAATAGAACCAGCAGTCAGCCAACGCCTCGGGTCGTCGACAGTCTTGGTCCGAGTTTTCTGTTTCAGTCCGTTGAGGTCGTCTCTTGTTCGTCGAGGTCCGGTACGTCGAGGTTGTTCGTCGAGGTCGATGTAGAGGGTTGGTCCGTGGCTCTATCCATTTTCTGTTTTTTTTCAGGTTAGTAAACCTCAAAGGGAAACGTTACGTTGAATGTTTGAGATGCAATATAAAAAATGGTATGGAAATTTTCTGCCTATGTTTCACCGTATGCATTTTAGTTCATTTTTGTGTTATGTTATTATTGTTTACTTGATGTCATTTGATTTAGTTGTATTAGTAGTCCCAAGATTAGTATTGTTATTATTTACGTTCAATGTGTTATGTTATTATTGTCTTAGTTTATTTGGACAAAATTAGTATTAGTGCCTGTTGTTGCTACGCCCGAAACACTCATTCGCTTAACTTCTTTTATCAAATCTTGACAAGTTATGAGATGGTAGTTGGGAAGAAGCCGTAAGGTTTATCATTGTTAAAGGCGTAAAAATGGCATCCTTTTTTAAAAATATATAAAAAATAAAAATAAATAATAATAAAAAAAAATAATAATAAAGAATAAAATGAGACGAGCCTCGCCAAATAAAAGGGACAAATTGCGGGGCCCTCACAAAAATATATGTATTAAATACTTAGATTCCGGGACGGGCCGTTAGCAAATTTCACGGCCCTACCCAAAAATAATAATGCGCTAGTTGCTTTAGGCGCGCCTTTAATAATGTTATCTCCTTAAACTCGGGTGCACATTTATGTGACCCAAATCCAAATCTCAACGAAATCGAAATGTGTCTCTAATCACGGGTACATTGACTGTGACGTGGCATGAGATGCATTTCCATGACGTTGCAAATTCCTTTTAAAAAAATAAGAATGAGACGAGCCTCGCCGAATAAAAACACAAATTGCGGGGCCCTCAGTAAATATGTGTTTAAAATTACTTAGAATTCAGGAGGGTCGTTTAGCGAATTTCGCGGCCTCCGCAAAATAATAACGCGATAGTCTCTTTAGGCGCGTCTTTAATAATTTACTTTCTTAAGCTCGGGTGTGCATTTCATGCGACCCAAATCCGATCCCAAAACATCAAATAAAATGTGTTCCGGATTATGGGTGCATTTCATGTGACGTAGTCCAAAGACGTGTTTTAAATGATGTTCACATTTCTTTTAAAAACAATAATAGTAAAGCGGTTAAAAGATAAATTTGCACATAAGTTCATATTGTATTAAAAATCAGATAAATAAGCCAAATATAACAGTTGAGCGACCGTGCTAGAACCACGGAACTCGGGAATGCCTAACACCTTCTCCCGGGTTAACAGAATTCCTTATCCGGATTTCTGGTACGCAGACTATAATATAGAGTCATTATTTTCCTCGATTCGGGATTAAAATTGGTGACTTGGGACACCCTAAATCTCCCAAGTGGCGACTCTGAAATAAATAAATAAATCCCGTTTCGATTGTCCTTTAATTGGAAAAAACTCCCCCTGCGCCCCCCAGGTGCGGAAAAAGGAGGTGTGACAGCTCTGGCGACTCTGCTGGGGACTATACCCAGAACCACTGGTTCAGGGTTAAGAATTCGAGCTTGAAATAATTGTTATTATTTGGCTTTATTTATTATCTGGTTTTTTACGTGTTTGAGCCTGATGTGCTAAATGCTGCTTTTACTGCTTTGATATTATTTGGACTGTATATATAAACTGTGCCGAAACCCCTCTCTTCTCTCTCTTGAGGAGTGCACGCTGGTCGTGGCTTCTTTCTGTTAGTGTCATATACCAAAATAGAACGAGGATTCGGTGGAGTTGCAAAATCGGATGGCCTTTTGGTTACCGGTACACAGCTCCCATCCTTGGCTCGAGTTGTCCGCTCGGGTAAGCCAGGTCTAGGACAAATACCCAGGTTATCAACTTAGAATAACTCAGCTTCATGCCGGATCCCTAGTAGGAACGTTTATTTGCATCATGTGCATTTGACTTAGGGGACTCAACACAGGGGTTGGGTCCGTCTAGGACAAGCAACCTGAAAATAATAGACCATCTTTTGGCATTCTAAGTGCTACATGTTGTATTTATTCAAGGGTGAATGGGTCGTTTGGCGGACCAATAATAGTTGCGGACAAATAACACACCTTGTTAGGTTGATCACATTTAAATAAGAAGGCCGCACGTTTTTCCAGCATGATGTTATTTTAATCAAAGCATGGGGAACATTGGTGGAATCCAAGAATTCTTGGAATTCCCTATGTCCCCCACGCTTGCTTTTTGGGAAAGCACATGGGGAACATTTGTGGAATCCAAGAAGCCTTGGAGATCCACTATGTCTCCCACGCTTCATTTTGGGAAAAGCACATGGGGAACATTTGCGGAACCCAAGAAATCTTGAAATTCCCTATGTCCCCCATGCCACATTTTTGAAAATATAATAAATATAAAAAATAAAATATATATGTATATAAAAAAACGTTGAAAAATTCAAAAAAAAAAAGATTTTGTTTGTTTTCATCATCATCCACAAGTTAGAAATAGTGGAAAAGAGGAAAAAATAACAGTTTATAAATGTGAAAAAAACAAATGTCCAAGTAGTGTCGAAACTCTGCCGAATTTTTGAGAAAATAAGGAAAATATGTCTTATTAGTTAGTTTTATTAACAACAAAGGAAAAGTAGAAAAAATCATCATTGTTTGGTTTTGTTTTTCAAAAAAATAGTTTGTCTTGCCATAAAAAAAAAAGTAAAAAAGGGTCTTGTTTTTAAAAAAAAAATATGTTTATTTACTTGTTTATGAAAATGCTCAAATTACAATAATCCAAAAATACTTTCCATTATTGATTTCTTTAGAAATTCTTTCTAATTGTTTAAAAAAAACATGTATATATAATATAAAAAAAATCCGAAAATATTTTGATTCTTTTTCAAAATTGAAAAGAAAATTCAAAATCCAAAAAAAAAACATTTTTGAGAAGCATTCCTTTTATTAAAAGCAAAATTCCGAAAAATATTTTTCTTCTTCTTCTTTAGAATAAAGAAAAAAAAGAGCAAATGAAAATTCAAAAAATATCTTAGAAGTCTTTCTTTTAAAAGAAAATCAATCAAAAAAAATACTTCCTTGCTTCTTTTATTTGCCTTCCTTCGCAAATTCAAAAAAAAAAGTTAGTTCATCTACTTATTCTTATTTGCCTACTTATTCTCATTCGACCGAACTACGCGGGTTTGATTCTCACCGGGTGTGAGATACGTAGGCAACCCTCATCGGGTCCAACCCCTCCTTTGGCTAAAAACCCAAAAAAAAAACAAATAATAAATAATAAAAAAAAACATGTCAATTTTTTATTCATAAATAAGTCGGGCGATGTCCAACTTCCCCTTTTACAAAAAATAGCAAAAATATATGTCAAATTTCATAAAGAAGTCGGGTGACGCTGTTTTATCAAGACATAGCCGAATGTTCCCGAAAGGGACGCCGGAAGGCTGACTTTGCATAAACAGCCACTTTTGGGTCATTTTAAAGACTTGGTCCAGTTGACCCCCACAGCCTAAAAATCTTCGTCCCCGAGACGTTGAAAGGCCGTGTTTGCAATATTGACTTTTCTAATTTGAAAAACAATGAAAAAAGTGTTATAAATAAGTCAGGTGATGCTGTTTTGTCATAAATAGCCGAATGTTCCCGAAAGGGATGCCGGAAGGCTGACTTGGCATAAACAGGCACCTTTGGGTCATTTTGAGATATGGACCCACACAGCCTTAAGAAAGCTTCGTCCCCGAGACGCTGAAGGGCCGTGTTTTGCAACACCAAGTTTTTATCATAATTTGAAGAAAAAAAAACAAAGAGTCAACGGTCGGGTGAATGCCGTTTGGATGTTTAGTCAAAAAATATATGAAAAAATAAAATAAGTCGAGCCAGTTTAGGCCGCGTCTTAAACCGTTCTTGCCGAAATAGCCTTAGAGTATCTTCCAGTTGTCGAAGGGTTATTTTCGTAAAAGAACGGACAAGTTTGTAAAAGTGTCATAAAATAATCCTCCCCGGCCTCAAATTTATGTGAAATTTGGAAGGGGCCACATTTGCAAAAATAACCGTTTGGTTGCGCATTTGTCGAACAGAGAAAGGGAGCTAGCCTTTTGTTTTTGAAGTTTGTAAACCTATTGATTAAAATAGGCGGGTTGTTTGATTTTTAAGTTTGTAGGTCATCTTTAAACCTTTGAAACCCAGTTTGTTTTAATAGGAAAGTGAAAAGAACAAATGTTCATTATTGTTTATTTTATTGGTCCGAACTACGCAAGGTCTGATTCATGCGGGGGCATGATACGTAGGCAATCTCCATAAGATTCGACCACAACAAAAAAAATAAGAAAAATTTTGAAAAAAAAAAGAGAAAAAAAGAGAAGAAAAAAATGAAAAAATCTAAAGAAAAAGAAAATACAAAATAGAATAAAATACAGGGGTTCCCAAAGTACTTCAAAGGGGCAAATAAGCAAGCCAGGTGGACACATGTTGTTCGAAGCAAAGCATGTTAGAAACGGTTAACTGCCTAGGAGCATTGCATCCTCAATGTGTTGTTATAAAATCTGTTACACTCTAAACGCTAACAAGTTTGTTGTTTTCCGAATCTCAAACAGTTAGTTGTTAAAGAATTCTGGCAGCACACCCTTACCAAACTAGATCCAAAGGACCGATAACAACAAGCATGACTACTTCAGAGAATAGTACCGAGGAAGAAAGGCCGATGAGCCAGTTGTTAAAGGAAGCGATGAGAAAGATAGAAAGGATGGGACTAGAGATGAATGCAATGCAGCTAGCTCTAGCCAAAGCACAAAAGAGCCCTGAGCCATTGGGGCACATGCCGGAATACCCTCACTCCGGCCCTTCAACAAGCCTCCCAAATCCCCATTACCATCAAGAAAGAAGCCCTCATGATTCCCAGGCTCCACCACCCCATCAACCTCTCCCCACACCCGATATCCCCACTTTTGTGGGACCCACATCAGCCCCTTTGCACAGAACGACCAGTGAGCCATTGTTTCAGGCTCACGATACGCAATACTATCCCCCTGAGCCTACATTCCATGCCCCCGAACCACATGCTTACAATCCACACTTGGAGGTACCGGCAGAGATCGAAAAGCCGGTTAAAGCCCCTGAACAGGATGAGGTGTTGAGAAAGTTCAAAAGCCTGGAGCAGTCCTTCAGGAACCTGCACGGTTTGGGCAACCAGGTCAGCGTAGCATACAAAGATCTATGCCCTTTCCCAGACGTCCAACTCCCGGCTGGGTTCAAGATGCCTAAGTTTGATTTATATGAAGGGCACGGTGATCCCATGGCACATTTGCGGGGATTCTGTAGCAAAATGAGAGGGGCAGGCGGCAAGGATGAGCTGCTAATAGCTTATTTCGGCCAGAGTCTGAGCGGATCTGCGCTAGAATGGTATACCAGGCAGGATTCCAGTAGGTGGTATACTTGGGATGATCTGGCGCAGGCTTTCGCAAGTCATTTCCAGTACAATCTCGAGATAGTCCCTGACCGTCTCACATTGCTGAGGACTGAAAAGAAGCCCGGGGAAAGTTTTCGTGAGTTTGGTTTCCGCTGGAGAGAACAAGCGGCCAGAGTTGATCCTCCCATGAAAGAGGGAGAAATGGTGGACTACTTCTTGCAAACACTTGATCCAACTTACTTTGGTCACTTGGTGACAACGGTTGGGAAATCCTTCAATGAAGTGGTAAAGATAGGGGTCATGATAGAGGAAGGCCTAAGGTCTGACAAAATCCTAAATTACTCAGCGCTCAAGGCAACGACCCAAGCTATTCAGAGCGGTGCGGGAGGTGTGCTCGAGGTCGCATCAGTCGAAGCAGGTACTGGGTCCAAATTCAGAGGTCCTTCCCCTCACTACCAGCCCAGGCCCCACACTCCATACAACCTTCCACAACCCTACTATCCACCATCAGAGCCACTCTTTTCAGACCATCATGCCCAAGCCTGCCCCCGAGCTCCATATAATCCGCCTCAATATTATCCTCCGAACAAGGTCCGGTTGCAGGGTCAACTATCAGGTCACCCCCGCTGGCGAGAGCCAGCACCACGTAATGCATTCTTGCCTTCACAACGTTTTCAAGCACCCAACGACCCTAGAAAACAGGGGCATGGGGGAAAACAAAGGCAAGGAAACAATTTCACGCCAATTGGGGAGTCCTACGCGAGTTTGTTTGAAAAGCTAAAGCTTTCAGGACTGATTGAGCCGCTCCTTGGCTATACTCCAGATCCATATGCAAAAGGGTTCAATCCTGCTGTACGATGCATGTACCACTCTAATGTCCAAGGACATAGCATTGAAGATTGTCGTTCTTTGAAAAAGGAAATCGAAAGAATGATTCAGGAAGGGGCAATTGTGATCGACGACAGTGACAGGGAGCAGGCGAATCATCTTGAGAACTTGTTGATTGATGTTGATAATACTGAAGTTGGGGATGGTCTTGGCAATGTTGATATAGAGCTCAATGGCTAAAATGTCATGCTTTGCAGTTGGAAGATACTCCATTTTGGGTCAGCCGGAGATGCCGTGCTTGGATAGTTGGAAAGACACTCCATTTTGGGTCAACCGGAGGGGATCTTTGATGGTCTATTTTGTTGTCATTTCCGTTGTTCGGATTATTAGGATTGTAATTCGGATTTGTTTTGTGTCAATGACTTTCCGCTTATCTTTCTTTTTTGTCATAGCGGTTTGTTTAAGTTTTGTCCAAGTTGTCTAGGATTTTATTCCGTTTTGCTTTGTTTTTAAAACCATTTGTTCAGTCCAATGCAAAAAATTCAGTCTTTGATTATTCCCAGTCATCTTTCTGTTTAGTCCTTTTATCATTTCATTCAATGTCGATTCTAGGGACATGACATGCACACACACTTTGGGCCTAGTCTTTAAAATTAATCATAAAACCCCAGAAAGGCGATCAGACCATTTAAAGAAAATAAGGACGGTTTGAGATTATTCAGAGCCCGAGTCATGTGGAACTGGGGCGAGTTAAACACAAAGAAAATCGTTAAAGAAAGATTCGCCTAAATTGGCATGAGGGTCGTTCATAATAATGAGAATGAGAGTGTCGCCCAACGGTGCTTTAGAAGTGACAAATGAACAAACAGATGTTGAATCTAATTGTCAAGTCCAGCACCATCAGAAGAGACTACAAATTTAAATCGTGTTGTTTGCATTTGGCATATTTTGAAGACTGGAATGACGAAGGCATTTTGTTCTGCTACCCAAACACTTTATCCTTCGTTACCCCTTTTGAGCCTTATTTATTTTTCTTTCATACCCCTCGTTCGGAATTAGTAGCAACGAATAAAATACGCAAGCATGGCGGATAAGAGAAAAGAAAGAAAAGAAAACAACAAAATGGAAAAAGAAGAATAAAAGAAAAAGAGAGAAAGAAAAAAAAACGACAAAAGAAAATGAGAAAAGAAAAAGAGAAAAGAAAAATGATAACAAAAAGCAAAAAAAGGAAAGTCAAATGAAAAAGAGGAATTGGGAACTATGTTTGACCTGATTCCTCAAAGAGGATACGTAGGCGCTTCACGGCTCGGTCATAGTTTTGAAAAATGAAAAAAAAATCAATTAAAATATCCCCAAGCAAGAAACTGGGGCAAAGATTGCGTTTGTGGTAAATAAATCTGATTCCGAAGGTTGTAATTAATAACCCAAAATTAATGTATTCTTTGAGCCTTTTATACCCTTTCTTTCTAGCCTATCCAAAACCCACATTACGGTCCAAAGAAAGACCTTCCGATCAGTCTTCAAAAGATGCCAAGTCAGACAAATGAGAGTCTTACCGGCGAACATAACATTCTTTTCCACAGCAGAAAAGACTCTAATCTCCAACAGAAAGAGTCATACCGGCGACACTCCAAATCCCCCAGCTGGAAAATGATACAAATGAGAGAGTCTTATCGGTGAAAACCTTCACAGGCACCATAAGGCGATAAAAGCTGAGAGAAAACCAAAATGAGAGAGACTTGAATAAGATTGAGAATCAGATGGGGAATCGCCAATTGAAGATTTTGAAAGATGATTGACGGTAGAGGATAAGCCACATACGCATGTCATGGCCATTAGAGTCGGTATCTGCGTTTGATAGGTTTTTATTTATAGTTTCTTTTGTAAAAGAGTCATCGTGTCCTTTGTCTTTTATTTTGTTTCTGTTGTTTTTCTCCTTTCACAAAATTTCCCCAATAGAGTCTGTCCGGTCAGAACAAGTATGAAATGACTTCAAAAATATGCCATCAGCTTTCCAAGATGAGATCTGACTAGTATATCCAAATGGTATAGTCAGCAAGGAACAAGCGCGAGACCAGTGTCAATAAAGATATCCCCAGCAAAGGGAATTGACAAAAGGATTGACGAGCATCAAGAGGGATATCCTTGCCAAAACCAAGGTTATAAACCTCAAAGACAAGGCCCGTGAACAGAGCAAGGAGAGCAGTGAGCATGATTTGGCGAAATCCATACTAGACTAAAAGGTCGGGAAAATGCCAGTTTCCGAGCTATGCCACAAAAGAAGATGGATATCCCCAGCAGGAAGGGATTATCCCCAGCACATAATATCATCCTCAACAAGTTGTGGAACACAGAGCAAGGAGGGAGGAAGGGAGAACCATCCCAGCAGGAGTATCACAGCCAACCACCATGTTTTAAACTAACAAATTTTGTTTGATTTGAAACAGGTAAAGGAAATGGCATTGATGCAGAAGCGCATGCCACAAGGGATATTATCAAACTGGGGCAGAAAATTTTCCTTCCATTTAGAAAATTTTCTGGAAGTCAGGTACCCCCAGCTGATAACATTTTACCCCCCAACAGGTAAGTAAATCAAGGGAGGTATTCTTTGAAGGGAGAAGCTATGCAAAAACAAAACAAAAATAAAAAAGGAATAAAGAAAAAAAAAGAATAATAATAAAAATGGGGAAGGTAGAAAAGGAAAATTCATCCCAATCCCCAGCAAGTATTCAAGGTAAGACATTTTCAAGTCTTAAAGATATTTTGGGTTCATCCGCCCTCAAATAGGATATGTCGGGTTCATCCGCCCTCAAATAGGATCTGTTGGGTTCATCCGCCCTCAAATAGGATCTGTTGGGTTCATCCGCCCTCAAATAGGATATGTCGGGTTCATCCGCCCTCAAATAGGATATGTCGGGTTCATCCGCCCTCAAATAGGATATGTTGGGTTCATCCGCCCTCAAATAGGATATGTTGGGTTAATCCGCCCTCAAATAGGATCTGTCGGGTTCATCCGCCCTCAAATAGGATATGTTGGGTTCATCCGCCCTCAAATAGGATCTGTTGGGTTCATCCGCCCTCAAACAGGATATGTCGGGTTCATCCGCCCTCAAATAGGATATGTCGGGTTCATCCGCCCTCAAATAGGATATGTCGGGTTCATCCGCCCTCAAATAGGATCTGTCGGGTTCATCCGCCCTCAAATAGGATATGTTGGGTTCATCCGCCCTCAAATAGGATCTGTTGGGTTCATCCGCCCTCAAACAGGATATGTCGGGTTCATCCGCCCTCAAATAGGATATGTCGGGTTCATCCGCCCTCAAATAGGATATGTCGGGTTCATCCGCCCTCAAATAGGATCTGTCGGGTTCATCCTCCCTCAAATAGGATATGTCGGGTTCATCCGCCCTCAAATAGGATATGTCGGGTTCATCGCCCTCAAATAGGATCTGTTGGGTTCATCCGCCCTCAAATAGGATATGTTGGGTTCATCCACCCTCAAATAGGATATGTTGGTTTCAGTCTTTTATTTCAAGTTTTGAAGACAGGCGCCCACCTGAATAACGAGAGGAATACATTTTTGTCTTTTCATTTCTGTTCTAGGTCACCCACCAGTATAATGCGGGAATACATTTTTGTCTTTTCATTTCTGTTCTAGGTCACCCACCAGTATAATGCGGGAATACACTTGTGTCTGTTCATTTCATATTCTGGGTCACCCACCAGTATAATGCGGGAATACATTTTTGTCTTTTCATTTTTTTGTTCTGGGTCACCCACCAGTATAATGCGGGAATACATTTTCTGTCTTTTCGTTTCTGTTCAAGGTCACCCACCAGTATAATGCGGGCATATCATTTTTCATATCTTTACAACCAGGCGCCCACCTGTATAACGAGAGGAATACATTTCAGTCTTTTTTTTACTTTCAAGTGTTGAAATTGGGAGCCCGCCCAGATAATAGAGGCATACATTCAGTCTTTTATTTTAAGTGTTGAAATTGGGAGCCCGCCCAGATAATAGAGGCATACATTCAGTCTTTTATTTTAAGTGTTGAAATTGGGAGCCCGCCCAGATAACAGAGGCATACATTCAGTCTTTTTATTTCAAGTGTTGAAATTGGGAGCCCGCCCAGATAATAGAGGCATACATTCCACGTCTTTACCCATAGGAGATGCATTTCCTCCTAAGTTTTAGTTTTACCCATAGGAGATGCATTTCCTCCTAGGTTTGTTCAGTTTTACCCATAGGAGATGCATTTCCTCCTAAGTTCAGTTTTACCATTAGGAGACGCACTTCCTAAGAATAGGTTCACCAATAGGAGACGCACTTCCTAAGTTGATTTCACCAATAGGAGACGCACTTCCTAAGCTAAGTTTTACCAATAGGAGACGCACTTCCTAGATCTATTGTACCAGTAGGAGACGCACTTCCTAAAAGTTCAGTTTCACCAGTAGGAGACGCACTTCCTAAGCAGTTTCACCAGTAGGAGACGCACTTCCTAAGAACAAGTTTCACCATAGGAGACGCACTTCCTAAAGTTCAGTTTCACCAGTAGGAGACGCACTTCCTAAGCAAGTTTCACCAGTAGGAGACGCACTTCCTAAGCAAGTTTTATCAATAGGAGACGCACTTCCTAAGTTCAGTTTCACCAATAGGAGACGCACTTCCTAAGTCCATTGTACCAATAGGAGACGCACTTCCTAAAAAGTTTCACAAGTAGGAGACGCACTTCCTAAAATGTTTCACAAGTAGGAGACGCACTTCCTAAAAAGTTTCACCAGTAGGAGACGCACTTCCTAAAGTTCAGTTTCACTATAGGAGACGCACTTCCTAAAGCAAGTTTCACCAATAGGAGACGCACTTCCTAAGCAAGTTTTATCAATAGGAGACGCACTTCCTAAGTTTAGTTCTACCAATAGGAGACACATTTCCTAAGTTCAGCTTTACCATTAGGAGACGCACTTCCTAAGAACAAGTTTTACCAGTAGGAGACGCACTTCCTAAGAAAAGTTTCACCCAGTAGGAGACGCACTTCCTAAGGACAGTTTTCCCCAATAGGAGACGCACTTCCTAAGTTTATTTCACCAACAGGAGACGCACTTCCTAAGTTCAGTTCTACCAAGAGGAGACGCACTTCCTAAGTTTAATTTCATGCACAGGAAACACACTTCCTGAATTAAGTTTTCATTATTAGGAGACACACTTCCTAGTCTGGTTCACTCAGGTTATACTTTTGCTTTAGGGGACGCACTCCCGAGTTTGGCTTTTTAGATTATATTTTATTTCCGGAGACGCACTTCCGGAATTGAGATTTCATCCCTAGGAGATGCACTTCCTAGTTTGATTCATTTTAAGTCCGACCATAGGAGACACAATTCCTAGTCCAGTTTTTAAGTTTACTCGTAGGAGACGCACTTCCTAATCAAGATTTTATTCATAGGAGACGCACTTCCTAGTTCTGGTCACTGAAGTTTTCACCCTTAGGAGACGCACTTCCTAGTTTAGCTCATTCTGATTCAACCATAGAAGACACATTTTCTAGTTTGAGTCATTGAGGTTTCTATTTTAGCAGACACATTTGCTAGCAAGAGTTTTGGTTTTACTCCTAGGAGATGCACATCCTAGCCTAGTCTTTAGTTTACTCTCATCATTGCATCAGTAGTGTAAGTGAGTTACAATTTTACTAACGACTCACAAACCTTCCCAGTACAAACTGGGTTAGGAAATTTTGTTTGTTTTGTTTGTTTTGATTGTCAGGGACCCGCCTGTAGAACGGAGAAAACATTTTTCAAAATCAAACAGTGACCCACTGGAGAACAGAAGGATTACAACAAAAATCCCCAGCACGCAATCCAAGATAGAAGCAACAAGAATCTCGCCCCAAGAATGCGAGTCAACAGTCTTAGAGGGTCAACAAAAGCTAGTCACAAAAAAAAACAAAAAGAAAAAAAAAGAAAAAAAAAAGAAGAAAAAGAAAAAAAGAGAAAAATGAATGAATCCGAAGCACGGATGTGGAGAACAAATATGATCTGCTCAAGAACTAGCACCTACCACTAGCAAGTATCAAGGTTCAGATCCAAAGTCTGTATGAAGCACCATTCAAGACTCAAGACCAAGTTTCAGAAGACTTAAGAGATAGGAATCCTTGTAACTAGTAGCTGATAGACTTAGTTAGTCTTTTTCAGTTTTCATTTTTGTTGTAATGACAGGACCGCGGACCGGAACCTCAACGGAACGGCACCTCGATCGGCTCTTCACCTCGGTACACTCTACCATCTCTCTCATTTCCGAACTACACGTGGCCTGATTCCTGTATAACCAAGGATATGTAGGCAGCTCGGATACCAGGGCTCGGTCACATTCCCTCCCTTTCCTCAAGTGTAGTCCGTCCAAGTAATGGTCGGGTCAAAAACACGTCTAGTCGTTCTTTGCCGGAAAACTCTTCGTGTTTCCAGTCAAAGAGGGGCAGCTGTAAGCACGTGATTTTTGACCCTCCCCGGGAATTTTCACGTTCTTAAGCTTAAATATCTAATTTAGGACTAGTATAGCTATTTTAACTATTTTACTTTATTTCGTTGCAAAAAGAAAAATTTCAAAAAATATATATATAAATTTTAGTTTATGTATCTCTCATAAATTTGAAAAATACAAAAATTGTACTTTATTTTTATACCTTATATAATTTCGAAAAAATACAAAAATAATAATTCTATTAAAGTTTTATAGGCATTTTAACTTTGAAAAAATACAAAAATATTACCTCATATTTTATCTTAATATTTAAAAACGAAAATTACAAAAAATAGTTTTATTAATATTTTGTAGCTATTTTAAACCTTGAAAAATATTTAAAAAAGATATAGTTTTGTTTAAATACTAGTCTTATTTTTGGTAGTTATTTTGCTTACATAGGACTAGTTAAGCAACGTGTTTCTATTTCTCGGGTCCGGGCAAAAGAATAATATTCGGGTTCAAACTACCCGGTTTTAGGCCTAATTTTCGGACCTAGCCCATAATAAACCGTGTCCAGGACACGTGGGGAACCCCACCACGCGTGGGGGACATATGCCTCGAACCCCACCACGCGTGGGGCTCATTTTCATGGGCATGCCAATACAAAACACGGACGAAAGCCAACAGGGGAGGGGGACTTTTGAATTTTTGGGAAAAGTTCGACACTGTTCATCATCTTCTTCTTCTTCAAAAGAAGAAGAAGCAAACCCTACTGTAAAAAAACAAAAAAAAAACGATCCCTACTGCCCCCAGCTTCAAAACCCACCGGCAACCAACGCCAAAACGACCCCAAACCCAAACCAGTCCAACCCCGTCTCCTCCCAAACTCCTCCGAACGACCACCATCGTCGTTACCATCTCCGCCATCGTTGACCACCACCCCTACTGTCGCACCCAAAAACCACGTCCAAAACTACAGCCCAGTTCGTCGACCACTGCGTCGTCAACCTCCGAACAGCCCACCACCGACACTCCATTAACGAACCAGTCCAGCATCGTCAAAACCACCCAACACCACCGTCCAAAACCACCGGCAGCCCCCACGCACCAGCTCCGTCGAGCCGCTGCTCGCTGCATCGTCAGATCGGCACCCCCACGCACCATCCCCATCGACCTACTGTCACAAACGCCCGCCTCCATTAACGCCGGCACCCCTACTGTCGAAAACCACCAACTTCACGTCCAAAACCACCAACATCACCAAACGTCCGACTCCCTCACGTCAGCTTCCCGTCATTGCAGCCTCATCGCCTTGCCCAAGCGATCCCTTCTGCTTTAACTTCTCGTATCAATCTGCGGCGTCGAAAAGAATAGAACCAGCAGTCAGCCAACGCCTCGGGTTGTCGACAGTCTTGGTCCGAGTTTTCTGTTTCAGTCCGTTGAGGTCGTCTCTTGTTCGTCGAGGTCCGGTACGTCGAGGTTGTTCGTCGAGGTCGATGTAGAGGGTTGGTCCGTGGCTCTATCCATTTTCTGTTTTTTTCAGGTTAGTAAACCTCAAAGGGAAACGTTACGTTGAATGTTTGAGATGCAATATAAAAAATGGTATGGAAATTTTCTGCCTATGTTTCACCGTATGCATTTTAGTTCATTTTTGTGTTATGTTATTATTGTTTACTTGATGTCATTTGATTTAGTTGTATTAGTAGTCCCAAGATTAGTATTGTTATTATTTACGTTCAATGTGTTATGTTATTATTGTCTTAGTTTATTTGGACAAAATTAGTATTAGTGCCTGTTGTTGCTACGCCCGAAACACTCATTCGCTTAACTTCTTTTATCAAATCTTGACAAGTTATGAGATGGTAGTTGGGAAGAAGCCGTAAGGTTTATCATTGTTAAAGGCGTAAAAATGGCATCCTTTTTTAAAAATATATAAAAAATAAAAATAAATAATAATAAAAAAAAATAATAATAAAGAATAAAATGAGACGAGCCTCGCCAAATAAAAGGGACAAATTGCGGGGCCCTCACAAAAATATATGTATTAAATACTTAGATTCCGGGACGGGCCGTTAGCAAATTTCACGGCCCTACCCAAAAATAATAATGCGCTAGTTGCTTTAGGCGCGCCTTTAATAATGTTATCTCCTTAAACTCGGGTGCACATTTATGTGACCCAAATCCAAATCTCAACGAAATCGAAATGTGTCTCTAATCACGGGTACATTGACTGTGACGTGGCATGAGATGCATTTCCATGACGTTGCAAATTCCTTTTAAAAAAATAAGAATGAGACGAGCCTCGCCGAATAAAAACACAAATTGCGGGGCCCTCAGTAAATACGTGTTTAAAATTACTTAGAATTCAGGAGGGTCGTTTAGCGAATTTCGCGGCCTCCGCAAAATAATAACGCGATAGTCTCTTTAGGCGCGTCTTTAATAATTTACTTTCTTAAGCTCGGGTGTGCATTTCATGCGACCCAAATCCGATCCCAAAACATCAAATAAAATGTGTTCCGGATTATGGGTGCATTTCATGTGACGTAGTCCAAAGACGTGTTTTAAATGATGTTCACATTTCTTTTAAAAACAATAATAGTAAAGCGGTTAAAAGATAAATTTGCACATAAGTTCATATTGTATTAAAAATCAGATAAATAAGCCAAATATAACAGTTGAGCGACCGTGCTAGAACCACGGAACTCGGGAATGCCTAACACCTTCTCCCGGGTTAACAGAATTCCTTATCCGGATTTCTGGTACGCAGACTATAATATAGAGTCATTATTTTCCTCGATTCGGGATTAAAATTGGTGACTTGGGACACCCTAAATCTCCCAAGTGGCGACTCTGAAATAAATAAATAAATCCCGTTTCGATTGTCCTTTAATTGGAAAAAACTCCCCCTGCGCCCCCCAGGTGCGGAAAAAGGAGGTGTGACACTCCCCTTCTAGGGCGACCTCTACCCACCTGTCCTTTACCTCTAGCTGGCTCTGCGGGTGGAGTGGAAACTGGGGCAACAACCATAGCTTGAGAAGTGGACCTAACTGGATCCGTGGAGCCTGATTAGTCTGGGAAGGTGCACCCCTACTGAGTCTGGGGAAGTCTCTGATCATGTGGCGGGTATCACCACACTCAAAACAAGCTCTCGGTGGGCATGGTGGCTGGAACTGGCTCAGGTCTGGCCGGCTGGACTAACCGCTGAAGGCACCCCTGTGAGCACGTGATTTTTGCCCTACGAGAACTACTCCCAAAAATTCAAAATAAAATGGTTTTGTGTTGTTTGTAATTTATTTGTATTTTGTCTGTGCATGTTTATTTCTACTTTAATTAATTAAAATACAAAAAAATAAAAAGAATACGTTGCATGTGCCCTTAGGATTTTTATTTCCACAATTAGGAATTAATTAACCATAGTTTGGTTTTTTAAATAAAGAAAATCACAAAAAATACATATTTTGTATTTTTGGCATTTAATGTCCAAGTGCCCGATTTTGTTTGTAATTAATGTTTTATTTTAGTGCGATATTTACTGTTAAAGGTCAATTAGTATTTTCTAAGTTAATTTTGTTTTTACAATTTAATTTAGGAATTTTGGTTTTTAGGAATTAAAAGAAAATGAAAGGAAAAAAAGAAAAGAGTGAAAGTTGGACCAAATCGGATTTGGGCCAATTTCAATGCAAAAACCAGCCCATACCCGCCCCAAATCCAGTCCACCTGTGACTAATCCAAACGACGTCATTTTAAGTCAGTCAATCTCAACCATTCGTTTGATTGGATCGAATGGTCCAGATCAACTCCTCTAATACCCGACCCATTCCCATCCAAGACCGATCTGGTCATCTCAGGAGTGCCGAAACGATGTCGTTCCACTTAAATGATCAATCCAGGCCATCGATCTCATCATATCAAACAGCCAGGATTCGTTTCCCCCTCTGGTATATAAGCTTAACCCGTTACCCGTCCCCCCCCAAGCCAAACCCCTCCCCTTCGTCTCCAAGAACCAGAGACCAAACAACCCCTGAAACCCTAGCCGCCCTCATACCCCTTCGCTTGAAAGCCGGCGGCAACGATGTCGGTGACCACAAAATTCACACCACTGAACCTCCTAACCACCCTCAACACAGATCCCTACCCCTTTAACCTCGAATCATCCCGGTCTGTCTCGAATCTTCAATCGAAGATTCGAGCAAAACCCTAAACCTACCCAACCAGTCCCAAGTTCACACCCCAGCTCCACCTGACCTCCCTCGTTCCCAAACCACCCCTACTTTGGCTCGAGTCTTGCTAGAACTGGTCGAAGTTTAAATCGATTGAAAACCCTAGAAGGACCAAACCTGGAGTCGATCCGAGGGGAAAAAGAAATTGGGGTTTTAATCAACTTTAGTCGAGTGTTCTCAGTCGAGAACACTTGATTAAAGTTCGTTTTTACCTCAAAAGGTTCAAGTCGAAGGTCAAACTGATTGGAGTTCGATCTATAGATTTTGAGGTATTTCCTTTCCATTTCTTTTTTCATTTTTTTTGTTGTTTGTTGTTTATCTGTTTAAAGTTTCATTGTAGCCCGGTTTTGTCAATGATTTTCCTCCTCCTCTCTTCGGACCTTTTTCTCGGTCCAAATTTTCTGTTGTTGATTATATGTTATAACTGTTTAATCAATCGAATAAGTTTCTTCGATTAGTCCGGTAGGTTTGAGTGTTAGTTTAACACGATAGTAGTTTAATTTTTGGTTTTGATTTCATAGCTCATTCCTGCCTGTTTCCCCTCTTGCTTCGTTTGTGTTCTAAATTTTGTGTTAAAATGAGCTCGTTGGTATATTTGAACTTAGAACTGAGCCTGTTGGTATATTCAGTTCATTGAAATGAATTTATAGGTCATTTGTTATCCTGAATTTGTCAATCCCCTTAAGGCTCTTCTGGATGTTTCTTCTTTTGTATTCCAATCTGATTAAGGCATATGCTTGTCTAGTTGATTTCAGTTCATCTGTTGCTGAGCTAAATATGATTGGTTCCCCAATATAGTTAGTTCAATATGTGCTGCCCTAACCCTTAGTCTTCATTTTGGTGCCATTTGATTTGATATCCTGAATTACTAACTGATTTGAATTGGTTATAGCTATTGTAGTTTGTTGGATTCAGCTTAGTTAGTTTGGGGCTGAGGTTTGGGTATAAAAAAGGGGTCTGGACAGAATTAGGGGGGATCATTTTTTAGTCTGGTCTGGTTGTTCTTTGGGGCAGACTTTAGAAGAGAAAAGACTCGTGAAATCTTAAGGGTTTGAACATTCTGAAAACTGGTTTGAACATTCTTAAGGGTTGGAACATTCTAAGAGCTAGTCTAGTTCAACTAGTGATATCCCATTTGAAACTAAAAAGAGTTTCAGCTTTAACTGTGGAGTTGTATTTTCGAGTTTTTCTTGATTACTGAATTCCAGGGGTGTTTCTGCTTGTGTTTTGATTGATATTTGGTTGCTATCAAGCTGTTTTTGGGGTCAGTTACTGGGTGTTTGTGTTTCTGTTGGTATTACTGGGAATTCTGCTGGGTGTTTGTGTTTGCTATTGGTTATTTGCTACTGTTTCATTGGGTTTGCTGGAATTCTGCTGGTTCCTTTTAAATCTGTTACTGGTTTGTTATGTCACTGTGTTGTTGTTTGTTGTTGTTGTTTTGTGCTATCTGTTGTGTTGATCACTCCTTCTTCTTCTCCATTGTATTCCCTATCCAGGTACACATTCTAAAAATATGTGTTGATGTAAGCTCGAATTTGAAGTTGAAGTTGAGATGAAATGGAAATGCAGCTGTTAGTTCTATTTGACATGACTGTATAAATAAACTAAAACTGTTTCTTTATTAGCTAGATTATCACTCGATATGTCTTGAATGTATATAAGCATGTAATCTCGAGCAGTGGTTGTATTTAGTTTTATGTTAGGTTAATAGGATAGTTAGATTAATTTTAGTTTTGGTAATTTGTTTCGTGAAGTCATTTGAAAGCGATTCACATTGCAATGAATCTTTAGTAATGGTCGTCATGTGTTTTGTACTAAAATAGGACTGTTTATTTGCTACATCATGGCATGTTAAAATTGGCCCATAAAGAGTGTTGTGGTTATTTTGTTCAAGTTGTTCCAAATAGAACGACGTATTGCTTTCACTATAAAATCAGGATGCTTACCTAATGACATGCAAATGAATAAGTAAATGCTTGACTTCAGGGGCTCGATCCCTCGATCTCTCCTACGAAGCTTGGCACGCTCCATTCGATTTTGGGCTTGCCTCAAGGCCCACCGGTTGTTGTTCATTCACAAGTAGAATTAGTTGGCCCATTTAATTTGGGCCTGATTTAAAGGTTTTAGTATATAGTTAACACAATATAAGTTTGGGGCTTTGAGTTAGGTAGCGGGTTCAAATTAAAAGGTCCGTCCTTTTGTTTGGACTCGAACTTGAACTCGAAGCCCGATTTTATAATATTAACTAATTAGGACTTCTTCTCTTTTATTTTAGAGACGAACTCAATAGAAATGTAGTCACTTTAAGATTGTCCTTTTAAAATAAACGAAATGAGCCTCGCCAAATAAAGCACCTAGATTGCGGGGCCCTCGACAAATGTATGTATTAATTACTTAGAACTCGGGATCGGCCGCTTAGTGAACTTCACGGCCTTTTTCCCAAAATAACCACGCGTTAATCTCTTTAGGCGCGTACTTTAAATAACATTACCTTCTCAAATTTGGGTGCACATTTATGTGACCCAAATCCAAATCCCAACGGAGTCGAAATGTGTCGCTAATCACGGGTACATTGATTATGACGTGGTTCTAGATGCATTTCCACGACGTTGCAAATTCCTTTAAAAATAATGAATGAGACGAGCCTCGACAAACAAAAGTACACAAGCTACGGGGCCCTCTATACGTGTTGGTAAAATTACTTGGATTTTGGATGGGCCGTTTAGCAAAATTTTACGGCTTTACCCAAAATAATAATACACTAGTCGCTTTAGGCGCGCCTTTAATAATATTACTTCCCTAAATGTGGGTGCGCATTTATGCGACCCAAATCCAAATCTCAACGATGTTAAAACGTGTCCAAAATCATAGGTGCATTGATGTGACGTGGTTCAAACGTGTTTTAATAACGTTGCAATTCTCTTTTAAAATAATAATAGTAATAAGAACTGTAAAAAGTTAAAATTTGCACATAGGTTCAACATGTATTAAAATCAGATAAATAAGCCGAATATGACAATTGAGCGACCGTGCTAGAACCACGGAACTCGGGAATGCCTAACACCTTCTCCTGGGTTAACAGAATTCCTTATCCGGATTTCTGGTTCGCGGACTCTAATAAAGAGTCAATCTTTTCCTCGATTCGGGATTCAACCGGTGACTTGGGACACCATAAATCTCCTAAGTGGCGACTCTAAATCTTTAAATAAAATCCTGTTTCGATTGTCCTTTAATTGGAAAAAAACTCCCCTACGCCCCTGCGGCGCGGGTAAAAAGGAGGTGTGACAGCTCTGGCGACTCTGCTGGGGATAAACAAACCCAGAATCCCCAGTTCAGGGTTCAAGAATTCGAGCCTGGAATAATTGTTATTATTTGGCTTCATTTATTATTTGATCTTATTACATGTTTTGGCCTAAATGTGCAAAACGTTGCTTTTATCGCTTTGATATTATCTGAACTATATATAAACTGCTACAAAACCCTTCCCTTCTCACCTCCGGGGATGTGCTCACTGGTTGAGAATCTCTATTCTGTTAGTGTCATACCCTGAAATAAGAAAGAGGCCGGACAAGTTACAAAGTCGGACGATCTCGCGGGTCCCGGTACGTAGCCCCCTCCTCGACTCGAGTTGTCCGCTCGGGTACACAATCTAGAACAAATACCTAGGTTACAAACCTAGAATAACTCAGCTTCATGCCGGATCCCTAGTAGAAACATTTTTTTGCATTATGTGCATTTGACTTTGGAAGCTCAACACAGGGGTTGGGTCTGTCTAGGACAGGTGTACCAAAATGACAAAAGACCATCCTGATGCATCCTACTTGCTACCTGTGCATTTGTTTGCCTCGGACTTGCATGCTGACCGGCTTTTGAATACTTTGAGGAAAGAGAGATAGAGGTAGTTAATCGCCTGTTTTGAAAAAAAAATCAATGTCCAAATAGCGTCGAAACTCTGTCGAATTTTTGAGAAAATGAAAAAAAAAAGTTTTGTTTATGAAAAATGGTTTTATTTGTCATTGAAAAGAGTCTTGTTTTCAAAAGAAGTTTGTTTTATCTACCCGAACTACGCCGGTTTGATTCTCACAGGGTGCGGGATACGTAGGCAACCCTCATCGGGTCCAACCTCCCCTTTAGGCAGAACTACGTGCGGTCTGATTCATACGGGGACATGATACGTAGGCAATCCACATAAAATTTGACCACCACTAAAAAGAAAAAGAGAAAAGGCAAAGTGAATAAAAGAAAGGAAAAGAAAGAAATAAAAAGAGATATAAAGAAAGTTTCAGAAACACTTAAACGAGGCACAAACAAAGTAAGCCGGAATGACGCATGCGGTCGAAGCAAAGACATGTTAGAAATGGTTAAACTGCCTAGGAACATTGCATTCCCCAACGTGAAATTGCAATATGTGTTAAACTCTAACGCTAACAAGTTTGTTGTCCTTCCAGAGGTTTCGAACCAGTTAGTTTGTTAGAACGTTCTGGCAGATTACCGTTACCAAACAAGATCCAAAGGGCCCATACTAAAAAGCATGACTAGTTCAGACCAAAGTGTCGAGGATGAAAGGACGGAGAATCAAATCCTGAAGGAAGAAATGGATAAGATGAGACAGGAGATGAAAGAAATGCAGCTGGCCTTAGCTAGGGTACAAAACGTGCCTAACCCTCCCGTTACTCCCACTCTCCCACCAGGACACTCGCCGGAATACCCTCCCCCTGGCCCTTCGACAAGCTTCCCCAGTCACCAATACTATCAGGGAAGAAATGCCTATGATCCCCAAGATTCACAACCCAATCAGAACCCTCCTCCACCAAATGTTCCTGTTTTCGTGGCACCCCCACCAGCCACGCTGCAAAGATCATCTAGCGAGCCGTTGTTTTAGGCTCACGATAACCAATATTACCCCCCTGAACCAACCTTCAAAGCACCCGAGCCTCATACTTATAATACTCACTTCGAGATCCCGGTAGAGACTGAAAAGCCGGCTAAGAGCCCAGAGCAAGACGAAGTGCTTCGAAAGTTTAAAAGCCTGGAGCAGTCCTTCAGGAATATCCATGGGTTAGGCAACCAAGTCAGTGTGGCCTACAAAGATCTGTGCCCTTTCCCTGACGTTCAATTGTCGGCAGGGTTCAAGATGCCAAAGTTTGATCAATACGAGGGGCACGGCGATCCTATGGCGCATTTGCGAGGTTTTTGCAACAAGATAAGAGGAGCAGGTGGTAAAGATAAGTTGTTGATAGCTTACTTTGGTCAGAGTCTGAGCGGTTCTGCACTGGAATGGTACACAAGACAGGATCCGAGCAGGTGGTACACTTGGGACGATCTAGCACAAGCATTTGCAGGTCACTTTCAGTACAACCTTGAGATCGTCCCTGACCGTCTCACATTGCTGAAACTTGAGAAGAAGCCCGGGGAAAGCTTCCGAGAATTTGGGTTCCGCTTGAGAGAGCAGGCGGCAAGAGTTGATCCTCCGATGAGAGAGGGGGAATTGGTGGACTACTTTCTGCAGACTCTGGAGCCAACTTACTTCGGTCACCTGGTGACGTCAGTTGGGAAATCTTTCAACAAAGTAGTAAAAATGGGCGGTATGATTGAAGAGGGACTTAAGTCCAACAAAATCCTGAGCTATTCGACGATTAAAGCAACCACTCAGGCCATCCAGAGCGGCATGGGAGGTTCGCTCGGAAAGAAGAAAAGGGAAGATGTCGCAACAGTCAAGGCAGGTACTTGGTCCAGATCCAGAGGTCCCCCCCCCACTACCAAACTAGACTCCATCACTCAAATTACCCACACATTCCATACGGCCCTCCACAGCCCTACTACCCACCACAAGAGCCACATTTCTCTGTACATCACGCCCAAACTTACACCCAGCCTCCAGCTCGCCCGCAATGGCGTGCGCTGGCTCCCCAGAATACATATACACCTCCACAAAATACATATCCACCTCCACAAAACACATATTCACCCCCATAAAACATATATCCACCCCCAAGGGCCTACAGGAATCCTTCGGGACCAGGTTTCCGTGGGAATCAAACTTTCAGGAATGAAAGGGTGCAGAGGTAGAGAACATTCACTCCACTGGGAGAAACCTATACTACTTTGTTCCACAAATTGAGGCAGTTAGGCCTATTGAGTCCTGTGGAGCCCAAATTTCCAAATCCCCTTCCCAAAAATCTGGACCACTCGGTAAGCTGTGAATATTATTCGGGGGCTCCCGGGTATGATACTGAGAAGTGTTGGAAGTTGAAGACTATCGTACAAGATCTTATTGACACAAATAGGATCGAGGTCCAGGAGCCAGAGGCACCTAACATCAATCAGAACCCGTTGTCGGCACACCATGAAGCCCATATGATCGAACTAGTGCACGAAGGAGGGAAGCTCAAGAAGTCCTCATAAACGGTAATGATGATCCGTGCCAGTCCGAAAGAAAACTCGATCAGTGGAAAAGCGGTAGTACAGTCGGAAAGGGTAGAAGGTAAGCCAGTGGTGGTGATAGGGAAGAGTTCGTCTGATGTTGCCAAGAATCCAGAGCCGGTCAAAGTAACGGTGCAAGGGATATCAAGCAAGCCAGTAGCCGTGAAGGGGGCATGCATAGGACCAGTTGTTATCAGGACAGTAATGCAATTGCCGATAATCAGCAAGAAAGCTGTGCCATGGAGCTACAGTCAAGTAATGGTAATGCATAAAGGGAAGGAAGTTGTGGAGGAAATATGTGAGGCACAGGGGTTAACTCGTTCGGGAAGGTGTTTTGCTCCTGCAGAGTTAAGAAGAGCCAATCCAGTAGCGACAAAGAATCCAGACCGAGGAAGAGGCGGAAGAATTTTTAAAAAAAATGAAGGCGCAAGATTACTCCATTGTGGAGCAACTAAGAAAGACCTCGGCACAGATCTCACTGTTATCATTGTTGATCCATTCAGACGAGCATCGCCAGGTATTGATGAAAATTCTGAACGAAGCTCATGTTCCGAATAAGATCTCTGTGAATCATCTGGAGAAAATAGCAAACAAGATTTTCGAGGTCAACAGGGTCACTTTTTCAGACGACAAGTTGCCCGTGGAGGGTACAGAACATAATAGAGCCCTTTATTTGACTGTGAAATGTGAAGACTCGGTAGTCACTCGAGTAATAATTGATAATGGGTCCAGTGCCAATATTTGTCCTTTAGCCACATTGAACAAACTGAAGGTCGATAGTGACAGGATTCACAAGAACACCATCTATGTTCGAGGGTTTGATGGTGGTGGTACAGACACAGTGGGTGACATCATACTTGAATTAATAATTGGTCCAGTCGAGTTCACCATGGAGTTTCAAGTGCTAGAGGTGGCAGTGTCATATAATCTTCTGTTGGGGCGACCCTGGATCCACGCTGCCAAAGCAGTGCCTTCTACATTACATCAGATGGTCAAATTCGAGTGAGGTTTGGGTATAAAAAAAGGGTCTGGACAGAATTAGAGGGGATCCTTTTTTAGTCTGGTCTGGCTGTTCTTTGGGGTAGAATTTAGAAGAGAAAAGACTCGTGAAATCTTAAGGGTTTGAACATTCTGAAAACTGGAAGAGAGTTCTAAGAGCTAGTCTAGTTCAACTAGTGCTATCCCATTTGAAACTAAAAAGAGTTTCAGTTTTAACTGTGGAGTTGTATTTTCGAGTTTTTCTTGATTACTGAATTCCAGGGTGTTTCTGCTTGTGTTTTGATTGATATTTGGCTGCTATCAAGCTATTTTTGGGGTCAATTACTGGGTGTTTGTATTTCTGTTGGTATTGCTGGGAATTCTGCTAGGTGTTTATGTTTGCTATTGGTTATTTGCTACTATTTCATTGGGTTTTCTGGAATTTTGCTGGTTCCTTTTAAATCTGTCACTGTGTTGTTGTTTGTTGTTGTTGTGCTGTGCTATCTATTGTGCTGATCACTCCTTCTTCTTCTCCATTGTATTCCCTATCCAGGTACACATTCTAAAAATATGTGTTGATGTAAGCTCGAATTTGAAGTTGAAGTTGAGATGAAATGGAAATGCAACTGTTAGTTCTATTTGACATGACTGTATAAATAAACTGAAACTGTTTCTTTATTAGCTAGATTATCACTCGATATGTCTTGAATGTATATAAGCCTGTGATCTCGAGCAGTGGTTGTATTTAGTTTTATGTTAGGTTAATAGGATAGTTAGATTAATTTTAGTTTTGGTAATTTGTTTCGTGAAGTCATTTGAAAGTGATTCACATTGCAATGAACCTTTAGTAATGGTCGTCATATGTTTTGTACTAAAATAGGACTGTTTATTTGCTACATCATGGCATGTTAAAATTTGCCCATAAAGAGTGTTGTAGTTATTTTGTTCAAGTTGTTCCAAATAGAACGACGTACTGCTTTCACTATAAAATCAGGATGCTTACCTAATGACATGCAAATGAATAAGTAAATGCTTGACTTCAGGAGCTCGATCCCTCGATCTCTCCTACGAAGCTTGGCACGCCCCATTCGATTTTGGGCTTGCCTCAAGGCCCACCGGTTGTTGTTCATTCACAAGTAGAATTAGTTGGCCCATTTAATTTGGGCCTGATTTAAAGGTTTCAGTATATTGTTAACACAATAAGTTTAGGGCTTTGAGTTAGGTAGCGGGTTCAAATTAAAAGGTCTGTCCTTTTGTTTGGACTCGAACTTGAACTCGAAGCCCGCTTTTATAATATTAACTAATTAGGACTTCTTCTCTTTTATTTTAGAGACAAACTCATTAGAAATGTAGTCACTTTAGGATTGTCCTTTTAAAATAAAAGAGATGAGCCTCGCCAAATAAAGCACCTAGATTGCGGGGCCCTCGACAAATGTATGTATTAATTACTTAGAACTCGGGATCGGCCGCTTAGTGAACTTCACGGCCTTTTTCCCAAAATAACCACGCATTAATCTCTTTAGGCACGTACTTTAAATAACATTACCTTCTCAAATTCGGGTGCACATTTATGTGACCCAAATCCAAATCCCAACGGAGTCGAAATGTGTCGACAACCACGGGTACATTGATGTGACGTGGTTCGAGATACGTCTTCACAACGTTGCAATTCTCTTTAAAAATTATGAATGAGACGAGCCTCGACAAACAAAAGTACACAAGCTATGGGGCCCTCTATATGTGTTGGTAAAATTACTTGGATTTCGGATGGGCCGTTTAGCAAAATTTCATGGCTTTACCGAAATAATAATACACTAGTCGCTTTAGGCACACCTTTAATAATATTACTTCCCTAAACGCGGGTGCGCATTTATGCGATCCAAATCTAAATCTCAACGATGTTAAAACGTGTCCAAAATCATGGGTGCATTGATGTGACGTGGTTCAAAACGTATTTTAATAACGTTTCAATTCTCTTTTAAAATAATAATAGTAATAAGAGCGGTAAAAAGTTAAAATTTGCACATAGGTTCAACATGTATTAAAATCAGATAAATAAGCCGAATATGACAATTGAGCGGCCGTGCTAGAACCACGGAACTCGGGAATGCCTAACACCTTCTCCCGGGTTACCAGAATTCCTTATCCGGAATTTCTGGTTCGCGGACTGTAATAAAGAGTCAATCTTTTCCTCGATTCGGGATTCAACTGGTGACTTGGTACACCATAAATCTCCCAAGTGGCGACTCTGAATCTTTAAGTAAAATCCCCTTTCGATTGTCCTTTAATTGGAAAAAACTCCCCTACGCCCCTGCGGCGCGGGTAAAAAGGAGGTGTGACAACCCCGTGCAGGAGGTTCACTAGAAAGTGGCTGAGCAAAGTGTGCAGTATGAGATCTCGGAACAACCGAAGCACCACTAGAAGCTGGAAGTGCTGAGTGGACTGGACTGCTCACATAGACCCTATCATGATGGGCTGAAGTTGCAGTATGACCACCACTAAATCCCCCAATACCACGAGGCCTCTTGATCTCCCTATCATCTCTATCGTGGTCTTGCATAACCTCTAATCTCCGTGCAATCTCAACTACCTGCCTATACGGAGTGTCTTACTCCACTCCCTGGCAATGCTGTAGCTAATACTCTAGTTAAGCCCCTTGATGAATCGACGGACTCTTTCCTTGACTGTGGAAACCAAGGCTAGTGCATGCCTGGACAAACCACTAAATCAGATGGCATATTCCGCTACTGACATAGTACCGTACCCTGGTGTAGCCACTCAAAATCCGCGCGCTAAGAATATTAAAGGGTCTAAGGAACAAACTCCTTCAAGAAAAACTCTGAAAATCGATCCCATGATAGTGAAGTTGCCTCGACTGGGCTACCCATCTCGTACTTCTGCCACCACTGATAAACCGCTCCCTTCAGCTGGAACGTAGTAAAGGCAACCCTACTCGTCTCCACAATTCCCATTCTGTGAAGAGTGCGGTGACACTCCTCAAGAAACCCATGCGCACCCTCTAAATCCAAACCACTGAAATTAAGAGGGTGGTATTTCTTGAACCTTTTGAGCCTAAGCTGCTCCTCCTCAGATGTTGTTTCCCTAACCACGGGCTGAATTGGAGTAACAGGATGTACAAGTATAACCTCTGGGACCTGATCAACCTGGACCCACTGCTCTGGGGTACGGGTCGTGAGAGTCTGTGCTCCTCCCCCAACCTGAGATGTGGCTGGTGCAAGTGGTATCAACCCCGCCTAAGATAAGGTGCTAAACATGCTCAGATATTGTGTGGGAGTCTCCTGCAGTGCTGGGGCGGCAATAGGCACCTCGGGTGTCTGACCTCCGACTGGAGCTACTAGTGGCTCCCATGTCGCATCTTGGACAAGTGCTCTTGCTGCACCATGTGCCCGTCCTCGGCTTTTTCCCAGGCCCAGCCTCTTGCGGCTCTAGCAGAGGGCGCGAGTGTCTGATCGTCAGATCCTGCGGTGCGTGACCTCACCATCTGTGAGAGAATAAAAAGTCAAAGGTTTAGTTTTCGTAATCAACCAATTCGTACGATAAGGAATCAAAGAAGTGAAATTTTCCTAATAGTCCGTAGCCTCTCAAAAATAAGTACAGACGTCTTCATACCGATTCACAAGACTCTACTAGACTTGCTTATGACTCATAACACCTATGAATATAGAGCTCTGGTGTCAACTTGTCACGACCCCAATTTCCCTCTGCAGGATGTCATGATGGCACCTAGTCTTTATGACTAGGTAATTCTAACAATAATGAAGACTGAGCAGATATGAATTAATAAATAGTAGAAAAATAACAAAACGATAGATAAAACCTCCAAAAAGCAGAGTCTCACAAATACACATCCCAAAACCGGTGGAACTGAGTCATAAGCTCTACAGAATAAAACTAGAGTACTACTATATCATTGTCCGATAAGGAAATACAACGGTAATGAAATAGAGAATGTGACTCTGATGCCTGCGGACGTCGAGCAAGCATACCTTGAAGTCTCCGGTAAAAGCAGCTAGCAGGAAATCTCCATCGACTGGCACGAGCTGACGTACCTGGATATGCACAAAAAGATATGCAGAAGCATAACATGAGTACACCACAACGGTACCCAGTAAGTATCAAGCCTAACCTCAGTAGAGTAGTGACGAAGCCAGATCGAGACACTTACTAGGATATAAATAAGCAGTATAAAAATGAAATACGGATATAAAATGGAAGTAAAAAGCAACTAATACGGAACAAGATGATAGCATGATCTAATACCGGAAAATCAACAGTAGATTTAGTATACATAAGCAACTAAAGGACTACAATGATCATGTACGGACAACAACTGAAAGAATAATAAGGAATGAAACAACAGATATATTTCCCACCAAAACACTTTGCAACATGAAATAAATAGCAAGACTCACATCGAGTTACCGCCTCGTGTATAATGAAATCAAAACCGATGTACTGCCTTGCATAATCAAGGATCACAACCGAGGTACTGCCTAGCTATGAAAACATAGTTCCACCTTATACCGCCGCTGAAAACAGTTTTTCTGAAATAGCTACACGCACTTTAGCCCACCTTATGTCGCCACGTGGCTTCACGTAGTTCCCCCACAAGAAACACACACATAAGTTCCACCTTATACCACCGCATATACATCAATCCAATCCTTATACTGCCGCATGTGCATCAAGATCGTATCACAATAATAATTCACACTACAAGTACCCATATATCACAACTTGCCAACAACAATAACATCAAAATTTCCGCAATAATAGCCCATGGCTCCAACACGACGTATACGAGAATATCAACAACAACGATGAATGGAAAATACTCAATAATATAGACGTTTCAACAATAACCAACATCGCCTCAATGTATTAATGAATTCCACAACTTCAACACCAAATAACTCGACAATGAAAGAATATAATTTATATAACCACAATATTAGATAAAACTATCTTCATAGTAAAAGAGAGAATATTCAACATTGAGTCTCAAATAATGAAAATCAACAGGTAAACAGATAACATGGACAATTACTTCAACAATGATAATTAACAATAAAGAATTAGCATGTAACAATAAAGGAGACAACAAGTTCAACTAAAGCATGGGAGCAATTTAGCATGTAAAATATAGAACAACTACTAAACAAGTCAACTAAGGCAGTTAATGATATTCTAACACAATTAAAGGTAATTTGACTATGAGGGTGAGGAAAACAATATGCCATTTCTATTTAAGTATGGAAATAGTCTAAGTAGCCTAAGTTGGTCAAATACACGTACAACCCATGTACCCACTCGGCACCTTGCGTACACAGATTTCACTTAGCACAATGGAATCAAACAATACCAATCCTAAGGGGTAGTTCCCCCATTTAATTAACTAAAATAGTCATCCACCGAATCGCTTAAACTCAAACCTCACAATCGGAGGCATGTGCAGAAACTAGCAACCTTTTGATTCCAACCACACTCCGCTAAGCGTCTGAAACTCACCCGAGCCCTCAGGGCTCCAAACTAAACATCCACACAAGTCTAAAAATATCATATAAACTCGCTTGCATGATCAAAATACAAAAATAACATCTAATACTATGAATTGAACACTAAAACCCATGATTTTCAAAGAGATTTTCAAGTACTTCTATAATTTCAACTATCGTCCGAATCCTATCAAATCAACTCCGAACGATGCCAGATTTTGTATACAAGTTCTAAATGCCATAAAGGGACTATTCCAAGTCCCAAAATCAAATTTCGAGCTCGATATCTAAAAGTCAACCTATGGTCAAACTTTTCAACTCAACCTATGGACTTTCAAAATCAATTCCGGGCATACAACCAAGTCTGAAATCACGATACGAAGCTATCGGAGTCATAATATACAGTTTCGGGGTTGTTTTCATAAAAGTCAAAGTGTGGTCAATATTTTCAAATTTCAACTTCTAAGTATATAATTAAGGGCCCAAATCAACCTGAAAGCTTCTCGGAATGAAACTAACCAACTCTGCAACTCATAAAAGCATAAACTCACATATGTGAAGCAATAAAAGGGTAACGGGATGCAATTACACAAAATAATCGATTGGATCGTTACAAAAGCCTTACCTAATTTGAATTACCTTCTCGTATAACTGTTGCTAGACATTGTTTGAGATTTATCAGGAAGAGAAGGAAAAACTTAAAATCTTATTAAACCAATCTGTATGTCTCACTAATGATACATGGACATCACTCTATAACTTAACTTACATGGTTATCACTGCACATTGGATAGATGATCAATGGAATTTACAAAAGAAAATTTTGAACTTTTTCCAACACCGAATCACAAGGGTGAGACTATTGCTAAGGGAATTGAAGCATCTTTATTTGGTTGGGGTAATAAGAACTTGTTTGTAGTGACTTTGGATAATGCAAGTACTAATAATATTGTCATTAAGCATTTGAAGTTGCGTGTTGATGATTAAAAAGGGGTAATACTTAGAAATGAGTTTTTACATGTTAATGTAAATGCTCATATTTTGAACTTGACTGTAAAAGATGGGTTAGATGAACAAATTGAGTCTATTTCTCGTATAAGAAATGCGGTAAAATATATTAGGTCTTCTCCTTCAAGGTTTGCTTCTTTCAAGTTATTTGTTTAGAAAGTTAAGATAGATACTCATGGTCTTGTGAGTCTTGATATTGAAACAAGATGGAACTCCACATATACAATGTTGTTACAGTTGTAAAATTTGAAAAGGCCTTTACAAAAATATATGTGGATGACCATAAGTACCAAAAGTATTATCGAGAAATAAGTGCTTTAAGAGGAAATCCATCTGCAGTTGACTGGAAGAATGTGAAAGCCTATATCAAGTTTGTCAACATTTTCTATCAGACAACTTCGGCATTTTCAAGCAGTTTATATGCTACTTCCAACTCTTTCTTCTATGAATTTTTCAATCTTCAAAATGCAATTATAAAGTATATCAAAGGTGATGATCTTATTTTGAATGATATGGGGGGAAGATGAAAAGTAAGTTTGAGAAATAAAGGGGTAAATTCGAGGAATATGAATATGTTATTGCTTGTTGTTGTTGTGTTGGATCCTAGATACAAGATAAAGTATGTGAACTTCATTCTTATTGATGAATATGATTCTTTATTAGGAAGATTGAATTCTGGATATGTGGTAAGCATTTTGACTCGCTTGTATAATAGCTACAATGATTCTTTTTCTAAGGAAACTAATGATAATATTGGAGGCGATACTAGTACGAGTGAAGATGGTGATTTATTGCAATCTAAGTGGGAGAAACTTTTGGAAGATGAGGGAAATATTTAAAAAAAATCCGATCTTGAGATATACTTGATGGATGATATGTGAAGATAAAGGATTTTAATATCTAAGCATGGTGGAAAGTTTCATCTAGTAAATATCCAATTATTTCAAAGATTGCAAGAGATGTTCTTTCTATTCCTATTTTAAATATTGCATTGGAGTCGGCTTTTAGTACAGGTGGTCGAATTTTGGATTCTTATCGGATTTCTTTATCACCAAAAATAATAGCTCTTATTTGCACACAACAATGGATATGATCACCTTCCAAGAAATACAAGTTTGAAGACATGTTAGAGGAAGTCTAGAAAATTGAGCAAGTTGAAGAAGGTAATAATTTATAATTAATTCTTAATTAATATAGTTATTTTTTATATTATTTAATATTAAATATGTTAATTGTTTCTTTTCTTTCAGAATATGCTAACTCAACTTTGAGGATAGGTTAGAGGGCTAGTTAACTATAATTTACTCCACAATTATTTTTGAAATGTTTACTACTTCAAAGTAATTAATTAAAACAGGTTCCATTAGTTTTTTCTTTACTTTTTCTAAATTTGGTGGTAGGAGGTTCTTCTGGGTAATTCCCAGACACCTAAGGATATATATTCCCCTTCATGTTGCTAAAAGCTTGCCTTAGATTTTGAATAATGCACATTTTCTCTCATTATTATGTGTCTATAAATGAAAATTCCTTATTTCTAGTAATGGTATAAATAGAGATAAATTCCAGTAAGTTCAAAGGTTAGTGATTAACAGTAATTGCTTGTAGTCTTTTTTATTTTCAAACTTGGCCCTGTTTAAGCTAATAGCTTAAATGACATACTTATTTAAATTTTGCTCTACTCAGTAGAGGTTATAATAGAGTAATCCAACAATGAAGAACTAATATGAGAAAAGGAAGTTGGTGCATAGTTTTTAATGATTAAGAAGCTTTTGTAGTACTCAGTTCACATCACTGGAGATTATTCATTTGCATGGTATTACAGCTTCCATCATTTCAGACAGAGGTATTCAGTTCACATCAATGTTTTGGAGCGCTGTACTGCATGAGTTGGGTACTCGGGTGGAGTTGAGCACAACATTTCACCCCCAGACGGATGGACAGTCCGAGCGCACTATTCAGATTCTTGAGGATATGCTCTGTGCGTGTGTGATGGAGTTTGGAGGTTCTTGGGATCAGTTCTTGAAACTGGGAGAATTTGCCTACAACAACAGTTATCAGTCTAGTATTCAGATGGCACCGTATGAGGCTTTGTATGGTAGGCGATGTAGATCCCCGGTGGGTTGGTTGAGCCGACTGAGGCTAGATTATTGGGCACAGACTTGGTTCAAAATGCCTTGGAGAAGATTAAGGTGATTCGGGATAGACTTCGCACAGCTCAGTCCAGACAGAAGAGTTATGCGGACCGGAAGGTTCGTGATGTTTCCTATATGGTTGGAGAGCGGGTCTTGCTTCGGGTTTCGCCTATGAAGGGCATTATGAGATTTGGGAAGAAGGAGAAATTGAGTCCGAGGTTTATTGGTCCTTTTGAGATATTGCAACGTATTGGGGAGGTTGCTTATAAGCTTTCTTTACCTTCCAGCTTGGAAGGAGTTCATCCGGTATTTCATATTTTGATGCTCCAAAAGTATCACGGTGATCTGTCATACGTGTTAGATTTCAGTTCAGTCCAGTTGGACAAGGATCTATCTTATATTGAGGAGCTAGTGGCGATATTAGTTAGGCAGGTTCTAAAGTTGAGGTAAAAGAACATCGCATCAGTGAAGGTTTAGTGGCGGGGTCAGCCGGTCGAGGAGGTGACTTGGGAGACCAAGCAGGATATGCACAGCCGTTACCCTTATCTTTTCACCACTTCAAGTATGTGTCTATGCTCGTTCGAGGATGAACGAATGTTTTAAGAGGGGGATGACGTAATGACCCGACCAGTCATTTTAAGAATTGACGCCCCGATCCCCTATTAGCTGTTTTCCCCGTGTTTGTCTATGTTATTGTGAGTTGCCGGGAGGATTCGTTTTGAGTTTCGGAGTGTTTTAGGACACTTAGTCCCTAAATGAGAGCTTAAGATTTAGAATTTGGACCGTAGTTGGAGCAGTGTGAATACAGCCTCGAAATGGAATTTCGTCAATTCTGTTAGCTCTATTGAGTGATTTCGGGCTTACGAGCGTGTTCGGATTGCGTTTTGGAGGTCTGTAGTTTTTGAAGTTTCAGGATCTATAGTGAGATTTTGATATCGAGGCTGGAATCCGATTCCGGAAGTTAGAATAGCTCCGTAATATTGAGTGTGACTTGTATGCAAAATTTGGGGTCAATCAGACATGGTTTGGTTGGTTTCGACATCGGTTGTAGAATTCTTGAGATTTCAAGATCTTTAGGCTTAGCTTGGAGGGTGAATCGTGGTTTTAGCATTGTTTGATGTGATCCGAGGGTTGGACTAAGTTCGTATGATATTTTAGGATTGGTTAGCATGTTTGGTTGAGGTCCCGAGGGACTCATATGAGTTTCGGATGCTTAACGGAAGTTGAATTTGGACTTAGGCTATTCTGAAATTTGCTACTTCTGGTATTTTTGCACCTGTAGTGAGGAGTCCGCAGGTGCGGCCCGCAGAAGCGAGGGAAGAGGTCGCAGGTGCAGTTTTGGGCACAAGGGCCAATGACCGCAGATGCGGCTGAAGAACCGCAGAAGCAGACCACATCTGCGGAGAAGGGACCGCAGGTGCGGTGAGCGTGGAGTTAATGAAATTCCACAAATGCGGAGCCCTAGAGGCAGGTGCGGTACCGCGGGTGTGGCTCCATGACCGCAGAAGCAGAAATCGATGGGCAGATATATAAAAAATCGAGGGTTTGAGTTCATAACTTGAAAAAATCAAATTAGAGCTCGAGAGAAGGCGATTCTGTGAGGATTTTGAAGAGAATACCATTGGGTAATGATTCCTAATCCCTTTTCAATTGTATCCCATTAATCTAAGCTTAAATTCATCAATCAATTTCGGATTAGGGGTGAAAATTGGGAGAAAAGAGGAAAAGTTCTTAAATCGAGTTTTGGGATTTTGATCGAGGTTTTGGTATCGGATTTGAGTGATTTTGGTATGGCTAGACTCGTGAGTGAATGGGTGTTCATAATCCGTAATTTTTATTCGATTTCGAGATGCAGGCCCAAGGAGATTTTTGGGCGTTTTTCTATTTTCTTACCTTAGCTCCAATTCTTTTAGCTAAATTCGTTGTTTGTAGTTATATTTACATTATGATATTGATTTGGTTAGATTTAGGCCACTCGGAGTTGGATACTCATGGCAAGAGAGTGATTTTAGATTGATTTTTAGTTGATTCGAGATAAATGGATTGCCTAACCTTGTGTGGGGGAACCCCCCTTAGGATTTGGTATTGTTGTTATATGAATATTGTGTACGTGAGGTGACGAGTGCGTACACGTGCTAATTTTTGAAAAACCCCATTTTATCAAGTAAATATCTGTGCTTTTTTTAATTGAGCAATACTTGTACTTGGAGCCTCCTCTTTAGCTTAGGAAAAGCATACTTATGTGACCTAGTTTCCTTACCTTTTTAACTGCTTACGTGGATTCTGTGCAGTATGTTTAGGGTAGAAATTCCTATTTATCCTCGAATAAAATTGTAAATTTCCTTCTTATAACTATTGTGTGTTTACTTTGGGACTACGGATCGGTATTCCGGGAGATCCCCCTGTATGTTTACTTTGGGACTACGGATTGATATTCCGGAAAATCCTCCTGCATGTTTACGTTGGGATTAAGTATTGATATTCCGGGAGATCCCCCTGCACATTTATATTTGGGACTACAGGATGACATCCCAGGAGTTTTCTCCTATACTGGATATTTACTTTGGGACTACGGATTGGTATTCTGGGAAATTCCCCTGCATATATATGATTTGGACTACGGGACAATATCCCTGGAGATCCTTTCACATTTACTTTTGGGATTACAGGACGATATCTTGGGAGATTCCCTGTTGTTACTTCTGTGTACTGAGTTATATTTCTTCTGTGATTTATTCTTTATCGACTGTTAGTATTTTAATTATACTGTCTCATTTCATATTGTTTTACCTTGTTTATGTATATATCCAGTAGGTCCCTGACCTTCCTCGTCACTACTCAATCGAGGTTAGGCTTGGCACTTACTGGGTACTGCTGTTGTTTACTCATGCCCTTTTCTGCATATGTTTTTTATGTGCAGATCCAGGTTCTTATACTCAGCCATCCTACCAATGAGGCGAGCGATATCAGAGACTACGGGGTATATTTGTCCCGTCCGCAGATCCAGAAGTCCCTATCTATTCTCATCTCTAGATTTAGACCTCGTGTATGTACTTTGATTATACATTCTTGAGTTAGAACACTATATAGTTTTTCTACAGCTTGTGATTTCATGAGATTCCGGGTTTTGGGAGTTTGATTCAGTATTGAGAGTATGTATTGTATATGCCGAGCAGCATTTTTAGACTCTTTTATTATGTTTTATCCGTAACTTGCCAATTTCGTATTTCATTTCCTTTTTCCGCAATTGTTAGGCTTACCTAGTCGTAAAGACTAGGTGCCGTCACGACAGTTCACGGAGGGAGAACTTTGGTCATGACATTAGAACTAAGATTGGAACCATATAACCTATTAACTAACATATTTGAGGTCAATGCTAAAAAATACAAAAAAAAAACATGGTTGTTATTGGTAAAATCATATTTAGGACTAAAGAAATACTTGGAGCAGAAGTTTACCGGGGAAAAAAATCCAAAAATTGGAGAAACCCGAGAAAAATCGAGATTGAAAACCCAACTTTAGTTGGTTTGGTTTGGTGTATAAATTTAAGAACCCGATTAAATTGGTTTGGTTTGGTAATTGCAAAGTCCGAATCAACCCGGTCTATATACACCCATTATCAATAACGACTCTCGTATCTAATTACCCAATTATTATTTGATTCTGAATTACACTGGCATTAGGTTATGTTGGGCTAAAACGGTCCAAGGACACTCTTATCATGGTGTGATATTGTCTGCTTTGGATCAAGCTTGTATTGTTTTTCCCCAGAAGGCCTATAATGACCCGGTTGGTTATTTTGAAAGTTGTAGCCCCGTTTCCCTATTTACTACCCATTTTGTGCTTTACAGCTATTATGACTTAGCGGGTTAGTCGGTTCGGGCCCGGAGGGATTTCGGAATAAATTGAGACACTTAGTCTCAAGGTTGGAAGCTAAAGATGAAAAGATTGAGATGTTGACTTATGTATAAATGACTCTAGAATGGAGTTTTGATGGTTCTGTTAGCTCAGTTGGGTGATTTTGGACTTATAAATATGTCCGGATTGTGATTCGGAGGTCTATAATTGAATTAGTCTTGACATGGAGAAAGTTGGAAATTCAAAAAGTTTGACCAAGACTGGACTTTTTGATATCGGGGTCGGATTGAGATTTTGGGAGTTAGAGTAGGTCCGTGGTGTCATTTTGTGACTTGTGTACAAACTTTTGGGTCAATCGGACGTGATTTGATAGGTTTCGGCATCGTTTGTAGAAATTGAAAGTTCAAAGTTCATTAGCCTTGAATCTATGTGCGATTCGTGTTTTTGATATTATTTGACAGGATTTGAGGGCTCGACTAAGTTTGTATGATATTTTGGGACTTGATGATATGTTTGGTTGAGGTACTGGGGGCCTCGGGTGAGTTTTGGATGGTTAATGAATAAATTTTGGACTTGGTATTTCAGGTGAAGACTGTTGGTTTTCTGTTACTAGTTTCCTCCTATGCGATCGCGGGGGCAGGTCCGCGATCGCGTAGGCTTGTTTCAGGGGCGGTGGTATTTTGCTCAATGTGTTTGTGAATGAAGGTCCTTATTCACGTGGGTATAACTAGGCCATGAGTCGCGAATGTGTGGGCAGTTCCACATTCCCGAAGAGATAAGGAGGGAAGCTGGGTGTCACACGTTTGTGATTCGCGATCGAGTGAGGTGAGACATGATCTCATAGGTTGGAGGAGGCAGAGGTCCGTATTCACGGGAAGGTCATCGCATTCGCGAAGAGTAAGTTTGAGGGGTAGGCTGGTTTGTGCTATACAAACGTGGGAGGATGGTTGCGTTCACGATGAAGGCTTAACTGTGCAGATTTAAATGTTCAAAATGAGGCTTGGAGTTCATAACACAAAAATTGATTTGGGAGCTCGGTTAAAAGGCAATTTTTGGAGAGATTTTCACATGGTGTTTGGGGTAAGTGATTCCTACCTAGTTCTGATTAATTTCCATGATTATGCCTTTGATTTCATCATTAAATTTGTGATTTGGGTTGGAAAATTGGGGAAAACGTTTTTTTTTTCTTAGGCTAGATTTTGAGGTTTTTATTTGGATTTTGGTATCGGATTTGAGTAATTTTAGTATGGGTGAACTCGTGGTTGAGTGGGTATTCGGATTTTGTGACTTTTGCCCAATTTCGATACATGGGCTCGGGGGCTGACTTTTGAGTCGACTTTTTGACTTTTAATTTAAAGCTTGGTATTTTCTTATGGAACTAATTCCTTTGGCTCGTGTTGATTGTATCAAATTATTTATGGCTAGATTCGAGGCATTCGTAGGCTATTTCACGAGCCAAAGGTGTGTTATAGTAGAGATTTTCTCGGATTGAGGTAAGTAAAACTTATAAACTTGGCCCTGAGGGTTCGAAACCCCGAATTATGTGTTATATGATTGGTGTTGAGGTGACGTACATGCCAAGTGATGGGGGTGCGGGCGTGTGTCATGAGAGTTGTGACTTGGTCGATTCCATGGAACTGTATAGTGGGTTTATCTTGTTGATATCCATGTTTTCATTATGTGATAAAGTAATTGAGGTGTCATTCATGCTAAAAATCATGCTTAGGCTATATGTTGGTACTACTAGGGCCCATAGTGGTCGTTTCTTACTGTTGACTTATTGATTTTATTGAAACTTCGTACTCAGTCATATTCATTCATTACATACCATATCTCAGTCTCTGTTGCTATTTATTGATACATCATATCATCATTTTCGGGCTAGTTTCATGAAATTGTGAGCCTATGAGAGAGAGACTAGAGAGATTCATGACTAAGTGAGGCTGGGGACCTGATTATGAGTGACATTTATGGGATCGGGCTACACACTGCAATAGGTTTTACTGATTTATACCTGGATCTGGCTTATTATACCGCTTGGGCTAAAGGAGCCTCTTCGGAGTTTGCACACACCCCTAATGAGCGCGGTTGATTTATACTAATGGATGGATCTTCCCTGGACATGGATCTTGTCCGAAGCATTTATACCTGGGGATGGATCTTCCCCATGGGCTGTATTGGCCCCACTCATTATTGGGTGACTGACTGTCAGTTGATGTATATACTTCCGGGATGGATCTTCCCAGGGCCGAATTGACATATATAGTACTGAGTGATTGAGCATTTCAAGAGTGTGAGCACACGAGGTTTTTAGCATGATGCATCACCCACAACATATGCATTGGCATGTAGAAGTGGAGAAGTTATATTCTTTATATCATTCAGAACTGATCTATCTTACTGGTATTGAGTTTAATTGCTAAACTTGAAAGCATGTCTATGTTTTCTATACTGTTAATTCTATAATGAACTGTATTGGTTGAGTTCGTCACTACTTTTAGTCCAAATGTTAGATTTGTTACTTATTGAGTTGGTTATACCACGCTACACCCTGCACCTCGTGTGCAGATCTAGGTGCTTCCGGTTACGACGGTTGCTGAGTTAAGGAGTCCAAATTTCGAAGACTATCGAGGTAGCTGCTTAGTGTTTGCAGACCTTAACTCTCCCTCCCTATCTTCATTTACATTAAGTCTTTATTCTCTAGATGTTGTATTAGACTATAATCCTGTATAGATGCTCATGCACTCGGTGACACCCCGATTTGGGATAGATTTTGTTTTGAGCTTCAAATTTTATTCTGCTTTTAAAAGGTTTTCCTTAAATATTAATTGCTTCCGTATTTTTGAAAGATTTTGATGTGTTGAAATGGTTGAGTTGTGGTCTTGCTAATTCTATGATAGGCATCATCACGACGATTTGGTTTTGGGTCGTGACAAGTTGGTATCAGAGCCTAGGTTACATAGGTCTAATGAGTCATGAGCAGGTTTAGTAGAGTCATGAAGATCGGTATGGAGACGTTTGTACTTATATTCGAGAGGCTGCCGAACCCTTAGGAAACTTCACATTCTTGTATTCTTGTCTGCGGATATGTTGATTCCGATAACTAAACTTTTTATTCTATTCACTCACTGATGGTGAGGACACGTGGTACCGGGCAGGAAGGACAGCCACTAGTACCACAAGCTACGGCCACGAGAGGGCGAGGGCGCGGTAAGAGTCGCGGTAGGGGAAGTGGTACAGCTCGTATAGCATCTAGGGCAGCACCTGCAAACCCACCAGTTGCTCCAGCTCAGGAGCAGGTACTAGATACAGTTGAGACAGTGGAGTCAGCTCAGGCACCAGCTGCGCGCATTGTGGTTCCAGGCCTTTAGGAGGATTTGGCTCAGATTTTGATTATGTGCACCAGCCTTGCTCAGGTGGTCTCAGTTCTGGTTGCAGCAGCCCCTTCTCAGGCCGGGGAAGGTGCTTAGACTCCCACCGCCCATACACCAGAGCAGGTGATGCAGGGACTTTAGACCCCAGGGGCACTACTAGCCCAGCCGGTTGTAGCTGCTCAAGACCATGTGGTTCCTGTTATGACTTATGATGAGCAGAGGAGACTAGAGAGGTTTGGGAGGCTCCAACCTCTATCTTTCAGTGGGTGAGAGTTAGAGGATGCCCAGGGTTTCTTGGACAAGTGTCAGCGAATTCTTTGTACAACATGTATTCTGGAGACTAGTGGGTTTTGTTCACTACTTTTCAGTTTTCTGGGTCTGCCTTCAGATGGTGGGAGGCTTATGAGAGGCGCGGGCCGGTTGATGCCACTACTAGAAAATGGCAGATTTTCGACGGCCAAAACAGTCAGAATACGGTCGGAAATCACGTATTTCTGACTACTTTCTTACCGAAATTGGTCGGTCGGAAAAATGTTGGTCGGAAAACAATTTCCGAACGAATCTATCAGTGATTTCCGACCAAAGTGGTCGCAAATTTCAAAAAGGGCAGACAACGAAATAATTCACGTTTCCGACTAAAGTGGTCAAAATTTACCGGCTGAATCGGTCGTAATAATATACGTAAAATTAATAATTAAAAATTAAATTTTATTTAATTTCCAACGGAATTCGTCGAAAATTGTTGAATATTAATTTTTTTTGTTGTTGAATTTCCGACCGAATCAGTCCGAAATTAATAATTTAAAATTCAATTTTTTTTAATTTCCGATGGAATCTGTCAAAAATTTCTGAATATTAATTTATTTTTTTACATTTCCGACCGAATCAGTCGAAAATCTGAGAATTTATGGTTAAATCTGGGGAGCTGTTCGACCGTTTTTATTGGAATTCAGTCAGAATTTTGTATAAAACTGGGCAGAATTCTGCCCAATTTCGAGCTATACCACCAGTCAAACTATCACAAACAAAAAATACCAACCAAGAATACATTAACAATAATATAAACCAACGACACATTAATACAATAATACGAACCGACAATACATTAACACTATCTAAATTAGCAATACATTAACAAATTCTAAACTAACAATGCCAACGATTAACACAACTTAAACCAACAGTACCAACCTTTAAACCTAACAATTTTGAGCATAAAAATATCCAAATAGTAGACCACCTTCAAGTTTAAAAGCAATACATAAAATTGTCTCTCACAATCAAGTTTACCAATCAACCAAAACATCACAACTAAACTACTACACATCGGATTCAGTTTATTCATCCTCATTATCAGATAAATCATACCCATGTTTACGCATGAATTTCTGCATCTTAACAAATGTTCCGTATTGGGAGTCCAGTTGTTGCTTCAATTCATGAATTTTGTTTATCATATCTTCCATTTGTTCTTGATTTTGAGGAGAAGAAGAATTGGCTAAGAGTGAGTTTGGATGACCTGTAGGTCGACGTACTCCTAGCCCGTAGACTTTGCCTTTGTTTGCTCCACCTGCTGCCTCTGTCCACAATGAAGTCATATCATCAGGTGTTGGTTGAGTTGAAGGAGGCTAGGTTTGTTGCCATTCTTCCAACCTTTTATGATAATCTTCGTGAAATGAAAAACATAACTATTATGTAAACAAACTAATATTAATAAACCATAAATAATTATGTAGTTAGAATTTTACATATGTGTTTGACGCACGCGTCTCCACCTAGTATTCTCTTGTACCATCCTTCTTCTTTTTCTTATGCAACTCTTCGAAGACCTCAGCGTGACTCACATCTCGCCCTCTTTCCTTTTCCTTCATAAGAAAAAGTATGAGTTAGACTTTACAAACGTAAAATTCTATATGTAAAACTAAGAAATTTTTTATAAATAATTACCATTCTTAGTTTATGGGCCTCAAAAGCAATCGAACCTCTTGTGTGCAACGAGCCACATTATTTAGAGGCACGGTTTGCCTTTGCTTGTTCACTCTTTGCCTTTCATTCTGGGGTATTCCATTTCTTAAGAAGTTTATCCCAAACATCTTCTCTTAACCAATCCGGCATTTTACCGGAGTTCCGAGCAGCGCACATAGTATCTTTAATCCTTATACCTGCTTTCTTCTCGAAAATACTATTAATTGCATTTTGATGATAAGGATGACATGTACACCTTGTTTGCAATATAAAAAAGTAACATTATATGAAGACGATAATTATTAAATAAATACAATTAAATTTTTACCCTAAATTGATTCAACATTTGCTCTCTGATGTTGTATGGCATCTTTCTCCAAGAAGTTCACAACTCATGATAAAATGGCTTCATAGAATCTGTAACCAAATGTGTAGCTTGAAAGGATGGCAAAAACCTGCATTAAAGTTAACATATATATAGATAATGCATCGCTTTAACTGGAACTTTCTTTTTTGTATTGGCATTTGTGACTTCCTTAAAACGAGGCTGATTACAAAATTTACAGTTCTCTAGAGATGCGTCATCCTTATAGAATAACATGCAACCTTTCTCACAACAATCAATTCTCTCTGATGAAAGACCCAACTTAGAAACTATTTTTTTAGCAGTGTAGAAATCTTTTGGTAAGTCAATGTTACTCGGATTAAGTTCATTCATAAGCCCAATAATAGAATCTATGCCCGTTTGGGAAATAGAACTATCCGATTTAATACTTAGCAATTTAACCACAACAGACAACTTGGAATGTACCGAGCCTTCATACAATGGACGACTAGCTTCTAATAATTGTTCATAGAAACGCTTAGCCTCATCATTTGGTTCGGATTGGACCCCAGTAAATGTCTCAAAAGCATCCTTCATCATTTCATTGTATCGAGAATTTTCAACATTATGCTCCGCAATGGGGCTACCTTCACCACCAAAAAATTATGAAAGTTAGCATCATCTAAACTAGCATGATTCTCCCCGTGGGCAGTCCATATATAAAAATTTTCTACAAACCCTTTCTTGTAGAGATGGACTATAACTTCGTCTAATTTCAATAACTTAACACACTTACATTTCACACAAGGACACCTAATCCTTCCTCCAATAAGAAAATCATCAAGTGTTTGAGCCTTAGCAATAAATTCAGCAACCCCTTCAATAAATTCATCCCTCAACCCCGCATGATTAGGCTGATTCTTGTTATACATCCATCTACGATGCACAAATTTTATCTACACAAATAGAAATCTATAAATGAGATATTCAAAGTAATTTGATTTATTTAAACTGGTTACAAAGTTATGCACTTTCAAAGGTTCATTTTAGAAATTTATTTTATTTTTTAAATTAATATTTTTTAACACTCGAAATCTTACATTAATCCCTATTCTAAATAATATAGGTCTTTTAATATACTAATTAAATTTGAATAGCTTCTTAAATGTTCATATAATCCAAATTAATTAATGATTTCTCAAATTTACAAATTAATGTTAATGTTGAAACTGAAAAAATTAAATTTAATATCATTCTAAAAAGTGAATATAGAAATATTACTATATTATTTTATATGTTTCTTTGATTATAATTTTTGGAAAAGTTAATCTTCATCAGTCATTTTCTCCCCGAAAGCCCTCAAACCATTAAGAGTATCCCTACACATAGTATGTAGTTTCACAATCTTTATAACTACAAATGTGGGATAACAAAATGAAATAGAAGGATACAGCTACTCCAAGTGGAATCAGAGGACATGGCGAAAAGAAAGTTCTTTATGATACCATGGTTTGACTACCATCAACTAGTTATAACTAGCGGTTTAAACAGTATTATACAAACCTCCATTCTCTGTTAATTACAGCTTCACACACCTTTCTTAGATTTCTAGAAAATCAGTACAATTGTTTTGTAGTGAGGAGGTGGTTAAAGAACCTTAAGGTTAGATTAAAGTCTTAAAGTACATAAAACTAGGAAATGTACAAGAAAATTCAAGGAAATTAAAAATGCCGAAAAATTACAAGACTATCAAAGTCAAAGAATATGATGAAAAACCCGTACCAACATTCTAAGCATAACACATGGCAAATATTTCAGCAATAAAGACCAATAGAGAAAACTTGTTACACGTAAACACAAAGATCATAAAATTCCTAGAAATCAAATAACAAAACCTTTAAAGAACTTGTGAAATTTTATATCAACCTCTCAAAAAATAACAGTAAAGACTCATTGACTCATTTATATCATTCTAAAAAAGGCTCTATAGGTATATTATTTTGTTTTTGTTAATGCTAATTTTCATAATTATTACCAAACAAATTCTATTATCAATCAAACAATGAGATTTCTAATACTTAATGTGGTTCAACGAAACACTTACCTCGATGGAAAAGATGTCGGAGACATCGACTGAGGAGTTGTTGTCGCCGCTGCCGACGATGACCACGCGAGCTGCACCTGCAAAACAAAGAAAAAAATAATTAATTAAGAGGTAAAGGGAGGAGGAAGGAGAGGGAGAATGGAGGAGAAAACGAGAGAGAGGGCAAACATACGAGCTTGGGAGGGGGGAGAAAAATGAGAAGACCTTGGGGACGAGAGGGATATATGAGAGAATGAAAACTAAGCTTCTGTTTTTTGGGGAGGGGGTTGTAGGGTTTGTAAAAAAGAATTCCGACCGATTCGGTCGGAATTATTATTTTAATTTTTTTTAAAAAACTACCGACCAAATCGGTCGGAAATAAAGTCAAACCAGTCAAAATAATTTTTCCGCCAAAATTTGCGACCGATTTGGTCAGAAATGTGATCGAAAAAATTTTAAAAATATATATGAAATATTTTTTTGAAAATTCCAACGAATTCCGTCGGAGATTTCCGACAAAATATTTCAGTCGGAAATTAGCGTTTTTCTAGTAGTGTGCAGTACCACTTACATGGAAGGAGTTCTCCGATCTCTTTTTGGAGAAGTTTATACCGCAGTTTGAGCAGCTACGCCATGATGGCATGTCTGTGATGCAGCACAAGATGAGGTTTTCTAAGTTGGCTTGTCACGCAGTTTGGTTAGTTCCCACTGATAGGGAGAGGATCAGGAGGTTCAATGATGGCCTCACATATCAACTGCGGTTGCTTATGACTAGGTAGAGGGTATCTGGTGCTACTTTTGATGAGGTTGGTGATATTGCTCGGCAGATAGAGATGGTTTGTAGTCAAGACCGAGGTGAGAAGGAGGCCAAGAGGCCTCGTGGATCGGGGGATTTGAGCGGTGTTCCTTCTGGGGGGTTAGTTCTACCACAGCAGGGGATGTCCATATAGGCATACCCAGATAGATCGTCCAATTCACCGTGAAGCATTATCCGACCATGGTTCATACAGTGCACATCAGGGCCACACATCTCTTAGTGCCCTTCTAGCTCAAAGTTCATCTCATGCACCATCAGCTCAGGGTTTATTTGTACCAGGCCCTTTTGATAGTTATTCTGGTTCTCGGTGTCCGTCTTAGTACTCACCGTCATTCATAGGGAGAGGTTGTTTTGAGTGTGGAGATTTGTGTCATATCAAGAGGCATTGTCTCTGCCTCTCGGGAGGTCCAGCTCAGTAGAGGAGTCAGACTACGACTTTAGCACCAGTTACTTCACCACCCGCTCAACCAGTTTGGGGTGGAGCTCAGGCAGCTAGGGGTCGCCCTAGAGGGGGAGGCTGATCAGGTGGCGGCCAGCCCAGGTTCTATGCCTTTCCTGGCAGACCAGATGCCATTGCTTTAGACACAGTGATCACAGGTATTGTCTCAGTATGCCACAGGGATGCCTCTATATTATTTGACCCTGGTTCCACTTATTCATATGTGTCATCGTATTTTTCTAATTATCTGGATATTCCCGTGAGTCCTTAGTTTCATCTGTTCATGTATCTATGCCGGTAGGTGATATTATTGTAGGCCGTGTATATCAGTTGTGTGTAGTGACTATTGGGGGATTAGAGGCTAGAGTTGATCTTTTTCTCCTTAGTATGGTCGTTTTTGACGTGATCTTGGGTATGGATTGGTTGTCTTTGTATCTTGTTATTCTGTATTATCATGCTAAGACCACGACGTTTGCGATGCCAGGGTTGACAAGGATCGAGTGGAGAGGTTCTCTAGACTTTTCTCCCAGCAAAGTGATTTCATATTTGAAGTCCCAACGGATGGTTGGGAAGAGATGTCTGTCTTATTTGTTCTTTGTGAGGGATATTGGTGTTGATACCCCTACTATTGATTTTTTTTCAATGGTGCGAGATTTTTTGGATATGTTTCCTGTAGGCCCGTCGGGCATGCTGCCCGACAGGGATATTAACTTTGGTATTGACTTGATGCCAGGAACTCAACCCATTTCTATTTCTCCTTATCGTATGGCACCAGCTGAGTTGAAGGAATTGAAATAGCAGCTTTAGGAACTTCTTGATAAGGAGTTTATTAGGCCTAGTGTGTCGTATTGGGGTGCACCAGTTCTGTTTATAATGAAGAAGGATGGTACTATGAAGATGTGCATTGATTATAGGCAGTTGAACAAAGTTACAATCAAGCACAAGTATCCTTTACCTCGTATCGATGATCTATTTGATTAGCTTTAGGGAGCGAGGGTGTTCTCTAAGATTGATTTCAAGTTTGGTTATCAGCGGTTGAAGATTCGGGACTCAGATATTCTAAAGACAACATTTTGGACCTGTTATGGTCATTATGAGTTCCTTGTGATATCTTTTAGGCTGACCAACGCCCCAGCAACATTCATGCATCTAATGAATAGTATATTTCAGCCTTATCTCGACTCGTTTGTCATAGTATTCATTGACGATATCTTGGTATAGTCTCGTAGCCAAGAGGAGCATGCCCAGCATTTAAGGATTGTGTTGCCTAGATTGAGGGAGGAGAAGCTTTATGCCAAGCTCTCCAAATATGAGTTTTGGCTCAGTTCAGTGGCATTCTTGGGGCACGTAGTGTCCAGTGAGGGGATTAAGGTTGATCCAAAGAAGATAGAGGCAGTTCAGAGTTGGCCTAGACTATCCTCAGCTACGAAGATTCAGAGTTTTCTTGGGTTGGTTAGTTATTATCATTGCTTTGTGGAGCATTTCTCGTCTATTGCATTGCCTTGACCAAATTTTCCCAAAAAGATGCTCCTTTCAGGTGGTCAGATGAGTACGAGGAGAGCTTTCAGAAGCTTAAGACTGCCTTGACCACAGCTCTAGTTCTAGTTTTTCTTTCAGCTTCAACCTCTTATACAACATATTACGATGCTTCTTGGGTTGGTATTGGGTGTGTTTTAATGAAGAAGGATAGAGTTATTGCTTATGCTTCACGTTAGTTAAAGCCCCATAAGAAGAACTACCCTATTCATGATTTGGAGTTGGCTTCCATTGTTCATGCATTGAAGATTTGGAGGCACTATCTCTATGGTGTGTCTTGTGAGGTATTTACAGATTATTGGAGTCTCCAGCACTTGTTCAAATAGAAGGATCTAAATTTGAGGCAGCGGAGATGGTTGGAGCTGCTAAAGGACTATGATATCACTATTTTGTATCATCCGGGAAAGACCAATATGGTGGGCGATGCCTTGAGTAGAATGGCAATGAGTATGGGTAGCCTTGCATGTATTCATGCTGGTGAGAGACCACTTGCAGTTGATGTTCATGCCTTGGCCAACCAATTCGTGAGATTAGATGTTTCGGAGCCCAGTCGGGTTCTAGCTTGTGTGGTTTCTCGGTCTTCCTTATTTGATCGCATCAGAGAGCGCCAGTATGATGACTTGCATTCATTATCCTCAAGGACAAGGTTCAGCACAGTGATGCCAGTGATGTTACTATTGGGGATGGTGGGGTGTTGAGGATGCAGGGTCGAATATGTGTGCCCAATGTAGATAGATTACGTGAGTTGATTCTTGAGAAGGCCCATAGTTTGTGGTATTTCATTTATCTGGGTACCGCGAAGATGTACCAGGACTTGAGGCAGCATTATTGGTGGAGGAGAATGAAGAAAGATATAGTGGGGTTTGTAGCTTGGTGCCTTAATTGTCAGCAAGTAAAGTATGAGCATCAGAGACCAGGCGGATTGCTTCAGAGGCTAGAGATTCCAAAGTGGAAGTGGGAGTGGATCACCATGGATTTTGTAGTTGGGCTTCCACGGACTTCGAGGATGTTTGATGCTATTTGGGTGATTATAGATCGACTGACCAAGTCGGCACATTTCATTCTAGCTAGGACTACTTATTCTTCAAAGAGGTTGGCCAAGATTTACATCTACAAGATTATTCCCCTTCATGGTGTGCCAGTGTCCATCATTTCAGATCGGGGCACGTAGTTTACATCGTAGTATTGGAGAGTGGTGCAGCGAAAGTTGGGCACCTAGGTTGAGTTGTGTACAGTATTTCACCCTCAGATGGACGAACAATCCGAGCGTACTATTCAGATATTGAAGGATATGCTATGTGCGTGTATCAATAATTTTGGGGGTTCATGGGATCAGTTTCTGCCACTCGTAGAGTTTTCTTACAACCATAGCTATGTCGAGCATTTAGATGGCTCTGTATGAGGCTTTGTATGGGAGGCAGTGTCGATCTCCGGTAGGTTGGTTAGAGCCGGGTGAGGCTAGGCTATTGGGTACTGACTTGGTTCAGGATGCTTTGGACAAGGTAAAATTGATTCAGGATCAACTTTGCACGGCGCAGTCTAGACAGAAGAATTATGCCAATAGGAGGGTTCGTGATGTTTAATTCATGGTTGGGGAGAAGGTCTTGCTCAAGGTTTTGCCCATGAAAGGTGTTATGAGGTTCGGGAAGAAGGGCAAGTTGAGCCATCGGTATATTAGGCCATTTGAGGTATTTTAGAGGATTGGAGAAGTGGCTTACAAACTTGCCTTGCCACCTAGTATTTCATGTTTCTATGCTCTGGAAGTATGTCGGTGATCCGTCTCATGATTTTGGATTTCAGTATGGTTCAGTTAGATGGTTATTTGACTTACGGTGTGGAGCCGGTGGCCATTTTGGATCGGCAGGTTCAAAAGTTGAGGTCAAAGTATATACTTTCAGTGAAGGTGCAGTGGAGAGGTCAGCTAATTGAGGAGGCTACTTAGGAGACCGATCGGGAGATGCGGAGCATATATCCACACCTATTTGACACTCTAGGTATGTTTCTAGACCCATTCGAGGATGAACGTTTGTTTAAAAGGGGGAGGATATAACAACTTGGCCAGTCGTTTTGAGATTTGTAGCCTCGTTCCCCCATTTACTGCTCATTTTGTGCTTTACACTTGTTATATGACTTGTCGGGTTAGTCGGTTCGGGTCCAGAGGGATTTCAAAATGAATTGAGACACCTAGTCTCAGGTTGGAAGCTTAAGTTGAAAAGGTTGAGCGGAAGTTGACTTATGTATAAACAACTCTGGATGGAGTTTTGACAGTTCCGTTAGCTCTATTGGATGATTTTGGACTTAGGAGCGTGTCCGGATTGTGATTTGGAGGTCTATAATTGAATTAGGCTTGAAATGGCGAAAGTTGAAAATTTGGAAAGTTTGACCGAGAGTGGGATTTTATATCGGGGTCAGATTGGGATTCCAAGAGTTGGATTAGGTTTGTGGTGTTATTTGTGACTTGTGTGCAAAATTTGGGGTCAATCGAACTTGATTTGATAGGTTTCGGCTTCATTTGTAAAAATTGGAAGTTCAAAGTTCATTAGCCTTGAATCTATGTGTGATTCGTGTTTTTTATGTTGTTTGAGGTGATTTGAGGGCTCGCCTAAGTTTGTATGATATTTTGGGACTTGATGGTATGCTTGGTTGAGGGCCTGGGGGCCTCGGATGAGTTTCCGATGGTTAACGGATCAATTTTGGACTTGGCATTTCATTTGAAGACTACTGGTTTCCTCCTATGCATCGCATGGGAAGGTCCACGATCGCGTAGGCTTGTTTGGGGCAGTGGTATTTTGCTCTATGCATTAGCGAATGAAGGTCCACGTTCGCGTGGGTGTGGCTAGGATGTGAGTCGCGAACGCATGGGCAATGCCATGTTCGCGAAGAGATGATGAGGGCAGTTGGGCGTCACGCGTTTGTGTTTTGTGATCGCGTGAGGTGAGATATGAACGCATAGTTTGGAGGAGGAAAAGGTATGCATTCACGGGAAGGTCACTGCGTTCGCGAAGAGTAAGTTTGAGGGTCCGGCTGGTTTGTGCTATACGAACGCGGGAGGATGGCTGCGTTCGCGATGAAGGTTTAACTGGGCAAATTTAAATGTTCAAAACGAGAGTTGGAGTTCATGACACAAAAATTGATTTGGGAGCTCGGTGGAAGGTGATTTTTGGAGAGATTTTCGCGTGGGTGTTTGGGGTAAGTGATTCCTACCTAGTTTTGATTAATTTCCATGATTTTGCCTTTGATTTCATCATTAAATTTGTGATTTGGGGTGAAAAATTAAGAAAACCTAAGAGAAGTTCTTAGGCTAGATTTTGAGGTTTTGATTGGGATTTTGGTATGGTTTTGAGTAATTTTGATATGGTGAACTCGTGGTTCAATGGGTGTTTGAATTTTGTGACTTTTACCCGATTTTGATACGTGAGCCCGGGGACCGACTTTTTGACTTTTGATTTAAAGCTTCGTATTTTCTTATGGAACTGATTCCTTTGGCTCGTGTTGATTGCATCGAATTGTTTGTGGATAGAGTCGAGGCATTCAGAGGCCGTTTCGCGAGGCAAAGGTGTGTTGGAGTAGAGATTTACTCGGATTGAGGTAAGTAACACTTCTAAACTTGGCCTTGAGGGTTCGAAACCCTGAATTATGTATTATATAATAAGTGTTGAGGTGATGCACATGCCAAGTGACGGGCGTGCGAGCATGAGAGTTGTGACTTGGTCGATTCCATGGAACTGTATAGTGGGTTTAGCTTGTTGATATCCGTGTTTTCATCATGCGATAAAATAATTGAGCTATCAATCATGCTAGAGATCATGCTTAGGCTATGTGCTGGTACTGTTGGGACCCATAGTGGTCGTTTCTTGCTGTTGACATATTAATTTTATTTAAATTCCGTACTCAGTCATATTCATTCATTACATATCATATCTCAATCTCTGTTGCTATTTATTAATACATCATACATCATTTTTGAGCTAGTTTCATGACATTGTGAGCCCGTGAGAGAGAGAGAGAGATTGGAGAGATTGATGACTGAGTGAGGTCGAGGACCTGATTATGAGTGACATTTATGGGATCGGGTTGCACGCCGTAGTAGGTTTTACTGATTTATGCCCAGATCTGGCTTATGATAGCACTTGGGCAGAAGGAGCCTCTCCGGAGTCTACACACACTCCCAGTGAGTGCAGTTGATTTATATTGAGGGATAGATCTTCCCTGGACATGGATCATGTCCGAAGCATTTATACCTGGGGATACATCTTCCCCATGGGCTGGATTGGCCCTACTCAGTACTGAGTGACTGACTGTCAGTTGATGTATATATTTTCGGGATGGATCTTCCGGGGGTCGGATTGGCCATATACAATATTGATTGATTGAGCATTTCAAGAGTGTGAGCACGCGAGGCTTTCAGCATGGTGCATCACATACAACATATGCATTGGCATGTAGAAGTATAGAAGTTATATTCTTCATATCATTCAGAATTGATCTACCTTACTGGTATTGAGTTTAATTGTTGAACTTGAAAGCATGTCTACGTTTTCTGTACTGTTAATTCTATAATGAACTGTATCGGTTGAGTTTGTCACTACTTTCAGTCCAAAGGTTAGATTTGTTACTTATTGAGTTGGTTATACTCACGCTACACCCTGCACCTCGTGTGTAGATCCACGTGCTTCCGATCACGACGGTTGCTGAGTTGAGGAATCCGGATTTCGGAGATTATCGAGGTAGCTGCTTGGCATTCGCAGAGCTTAACTCTCCCTCCCTATCTTCATTTACGTTTCATTCATTATTCTCTAGACGTTGTATTAGACTATATCCCTGTATAGATGATCATGCACTCGGTGACACCTCGATTTGGGAGAGAATTTGTATTGAGTTACAAATTTTATTCTACTTTTATAGGTTTTCCTTAAATATTAACTGCTTCCGTATTTTTCAAAGCTTTTATTGTATTGAAATGGTTGAGTAGTTGGCTTGCCTAGTTCTATGATTGGCGCTATCACGACGGTTTGGTTTTGGGTCGTGTCAAGGCCTCAAACCATTAAGAGAGCCATATACCTTATAAGTATACTCTTATTCTTTTCAGCTACCAATGTGGGACTTTGTTCGCATACCTAACTATCTCCCCCCGAACTAAGTTCCACGTGGTCCACTACCATAATCCATGGGTCTCTACCTCAAACCAGTTCCACGTGGCCTATTACCACGATCCACGGGTCAATTTTCGAGATTCACTGTGTGCCAACATCATTGTTAGAGTATTTATGGGCAATCGAAGTCCACAACTAGCTTCTTTATGTGTGTGTATCTCCAAACCGAGTCTCGCACCATCACTCTGCCATCGACATACTCTTTCCGTTGAACCTGGGATCTGATAATTCTTGTTGGGCTAAAATGGCCCAATGATACTCTTAACCTGGTATGATATTGTCCGCTTTGAGTTAAGTCCACACGATTTTTCCCTAAAAAGCATCACACCATTAAGAGATCCCTATCTCTTTAGGCCCATTTTATCTCTAATTTGAATTGAAACAACAATTTTTTTTTGGCTGTACTAACAGCATGTAATAATTGAGATTGGAATATATCATAGAAACACAACCCTACCAAAAGCATAAAATACCCATTTTCAAAACAAAACTATTTCTCATAAAAATGAAGGGGGGGAGGCAATAATGTATAACTATATGAAATGCTTACCTTCCCTCCATCGAGACCCTAGCTAGCCTAATCCCATCAATTTGTTGTTAAGTTGTTATCATATGAGTAATTATTTATCTGAATCGTAACTACCAAACCAAACCTTAACATTAAAATCCAATTAAAAAAGAGATAATGAAGGTAGATGACATGGCTTGATATCATAATCATAATCCCTATATTCAAAACCTACATAATCTCTACAATACGACATCGTTTTCGTAGCGAAAGTAGAAGGCCCAATGAACAACCCCTATTTCTCAGCTGTAACGGCACGCAGACTTCTAGTTTTCGTTATAATTAATGTATTTTCTTTTACTAATTAAGCTTTAGATTAAGTTTCAACATCAAGTGAGTCCCCATAGTTACCGAAAACAATGACACTTTAATTTTTATAAGTTATAAGGTATGATAATTTACATCCCAACAGCTACTAATTGGTGCCTATAAAAAAATGAAACATCATATATCCTCAAGTTCAATTCATGCTCAGAAGCTCTTGTTTTCTGGAACTACAATTGAAAGAGAAATGTAAGAATAAGCTGTTACACTCATGGTTTTTATTTTTTCAGATATTAACTTATTTATTATTTTCATTATGCTTCTTATCACCCTTTTTGCTCAAGGTTAACTTTGTTCCTTCTGCTATCTCTTTTGATTTTCCGAGGGTTGGGGACTTGGGGGTGGAGGAAGAGGGGCGGAGCTAGAATATAATATACGAGTAGACGAACCTAGTGGCTCTATGTAAATTCCATATTTGTACTAAAAAGTTTATTAAATATATAAAAATATTTAACTGCGAGCTCATAAATGAAAAATCAAAACCCATAAACTTTAGATCTTAGTTGCCCTCGGGGACATTTCTGGTTTGTGTTTTTGCTTTTGACGGATTTTTTGGAAGGGAATGAAGTATATTCTTGTTTTTGGCTTGTCGTATAAGAAATGCCGTTTATAATTTAAGACCATTGCCACATGTACAAAAAACTAATTTTGGGATATGAGTTCTCCGGCTTTATAAGGAAATTTACGTATTATGAATTTCCAATGTGCCATAATAAAGATTAGCTCTTTAGTCTTTGTTTTTGGTTTATTGTCAAACCTTGAAAGCGTAAAATAAGTATATAACTATTTCCCTATTTATTCGGAGGAAATGGGAAATACGTACACGAAAAAGAAGTCGCAAAAAAGCCTTCTCTCCAATGTTAGTTCTTGCATAAAAATGAAAAACTCTATCTTTAAATAGAAATAAAATTGGATGGTTTGCATTTAGGAAGTTAATGGAAGAAGACTTGGCTTTTGTGGATAACCACATTATGAAAAAGTCAACACTCAATTTTCTTATTAGAGAAAATTTCTGTTTTGATTGGTTGTTCACTGAACTTCTCTCTCATTAATTATTTCTTCTTGATTTAAGATTATAACAAATTTAACAAACCATTAGAAACCTATAGAAAAACAATGGCCACGAACAATTCATTTTATTATTTAATGAGTTAGAAGATAATGTAAAAAGAAAGATGTAGCTAGAAATATAAGGAAATGTTGTTACACATCATTAAGAAAAAAGTCAATTAGGTTACCCAACTCTTGCTATTTTACGTAACAAGCGAGAGTGTTTTAGTCTCAATCGTTTAGCTTATTTAGATTTCTTTTGTTTTTTTTTCTATTTTATTTAATATAAAAGGAAGCATTTTTTTTTAACTTTTCCCATACTTGTGTAGAAACCTTACAAATGGCTGGTAATGGCTTTATGATTTATTAATTATGATTTCTAGTTTGTTCTATGTACGTTCCTTTTCTATTATTTCTTTTCTTGGTTTCTACTTAAAAAGATAGGTGTAGTTGAAGAGAATTAGTTGGTCATTTTAATTAAATAACCAGAATCTTCATTTTAATTTTCAAACCACAAAAAAGCAAAAAGAGAATATTAGATCCCCATAGTCCTAAATACGAGGCTGAAAATAAAACCATAGGAAACCCCAAATTCCTTAGGATTTTCCATTGACAACACGAAGCTAATACATATCCTTTTCCGCTATTATTATTAATTACAAAATCCTGAAGGATAAAAAGCTATACAAGGAATTTCTTACAGAAAGGCTATATAAGGAAAGGTCTTAGCTAAAATGAAATAGTGTCACATAATAGAAAATAAATAAATATTATTTTGACCATGTTCTTACTTCTATTTTAAATCATCTCATTTAGATATTGTCCTATATAAGATTTACACAAAAAGTTTAAATAGAAAAGAAAATAATTTATACACAAATCCTATCATAGGCATAGGAAATCTTAAAAAAGAAAGTTCTTTTTGGCGTGGATAATATGGAATTAAATATTGAACCAAAAAAAGTTTGTTAACCAAAAATACACTAGTAGTCATGATATATATCATTGCAAAATTATGGATAAAAGAAAGTTTCTCTAGGTAGAACAAAAAGATGGTCAAAAGCTGCAACACCCTCACCCCTCAACACACCCTCAAGTACGTGTATATATGAGTTTATATATGTATTTCATTTGTATAAGTTGAGCATATCGCGGGAAATCAGATAAAAACTTTCTTGGAATACCTAATTTTTCTACTTCTATATGGTTTAGAAGCTCTAGATCTATTTTTTTATTTTTATTGATCATAGCATCAAAAACACACCACTCTTTCTCTTTCTTTCTTCAAATCAAAAGAAACAAAACATTAAGGTAATCTCCAAATCCAATGATCATTTTGATTAGTGTGTAAGAATTTTCATCATTTCAATGACTTTCCATCTTCAAATACTATAAATATATAAATTAAACTACGAAGCCTGCACTGCAACATGTTTAATTATTATATTAGTTAAAGTTCTTGGTTAAGCACGATAAAATTCGTTATTCGCTTTTTTGTTTTTCTTTCTTTTGTTTGAGCAGGCCGGCATAGAGACAGAGATTTGTCTCATATTCTTGATACTTTAATTATTTATTAATTTCTTGAATTTCTTAATATTATTATAATAGCATGCCTAGAAAGAAGAACTTTTGTTTTGTTTAACTTTGGTTGTACGTAAAATTAGCAGAAGATTAATGGAAGCACAAACTCAAGGAGGTGCAGAAGTTAGAAGACTTCACATCATATATTTTCTCAGTAGAAAAGGTCGTATTGAACATCCTCATCTTATCAGAGTTCATCATTTTTCTAGAAATGGCATTCGTCTCCGAGGTTTGTTCTATAATTAATTATATATAAATTATTTTTCCCTTTTTGTTTTTCACTCGAGATGAAAATTTTACTCCTCGAATACTAATTAAAATGATTTGACATATATAAGCTTTGATTAATGGGGTTTAATTTCTTCAATGATTGGATAATTATAGATGTTAAGAGATGGTTGGGAGAATTGCGAGGAAAAGACATGCCTGAATCTTTTGCTTGGTCATACAAGAGGTTAGTGGCAAGTTTTATAATATAATCTCATGAAAAATTGATTGCTCGTTGAGTTGTTAGCTTAAAACTTAGTGTTCTTCTGTCAAAATAAAAATACATGAACACCCGTGGTTTTTCTTTTTCATTTTGTTTCATACTTAAAAGTCATTAGTTTTAAGGTGTTTTAATTTACTCGGAATTCATTTTTATATTAAGTCCACTAGTCCAGTACATATTATTCGTCGTTTTTCCAAATTGAGTTTGATAAAAAAATATGGGAGTATGGCATTTTAGAAAATTACAACCGTTAATTTATTTCTTTTTCAAGTTCATTCTTACTGCTCCACTTAGTAGAATGTTAATTGAGTGAGACATTTAAGAGTAAGATAAATGGTAGTAGTATAGATAAATACTTTTATAAATAGGCCGAAAAATTACATTGTAAATATAAGGAAAAATTTATTTTGTGCTTTTATATTATATTTTGAACTTCTTGCCATAACGTAAAATTATAGCACAGTGATCGTCAAGGGGATTCAAAACCTCCTTGAAGTTGTTAGTTCAATTTCCCGTTGGTCATATTCCTTTTTAATTTTTTAACATTTTTTATTTTGAACCCCTTAGCAGATATTCCATCTCCACCACTGCGGAGGTAGTACCTTGTTAAAAGAATTCAGCTAGTGTTGAGTGTATTATTGTGTGGTATAGTTGTATATTTGTATCTTGCGTAGAAAAATCAAAATTGAAGCACAATGCTCATTTACAAGTAATTAAAATTTAATGTTATGATTCTTATGCGATTGAGAATCAAAATCAGCATCTCTAGATCAATCTAACAAAATATTGTGCATATGTCGTGGAGAGATATGTATGATTCGGAAGTTATGATATTTCCTAAAAATAGAAAAAATGAGGAAGTCAAAAATGTGATGCAGGAAATACAAGACAGGATATGTATGGCAAGACTTGTTGGATGAAGATCTCATTACTCCTATCTCCGACAATGAATATGTCCTTAAAGGATCCGAAGTTTCTAAAGGCAAGTACACCCCCTCCTCCTCCCCCTCCCTCCTAATTTTTTAGGCTAAATATTGAGATACATATCAATTGTATATAGGGTAAGCTAAGGGGCCTAAGTGTACAGCTTTTGAAAGCTTTGTCCAAATGTGGAAAGGCTGTTATAGGTGGCTTGAAGTGGGTGTTTATATAAGAGCCCACACGTGTATTTCTTCTTCTTCTTCTTAGATCGATAAAATAGTATTTTCTTCTTCATCTCATTTTCTCTCCAGATTCATCACAAATTCACTTGCATGTTACATTACTGTGTAGATTCGATTAGTTTTAACATGGTATCAAAGCGGTTATCGTAATCTGTCGAGATTCAAGCAAAATATAGTAAATCGTAGCTCCGACGAAGCTGATTTTCAGATAACAATGGCGGAAAATGAAGTTGCATCCTTAGATCACAATCATCTGTTGTTTTTACAACCCTCAGATACTCCAGGACTTGTCCTAATACCGCTCAAACTCACAGGACCAGATAACTATACCCTATAGAGTAGAGCAATGAAATTGGTACTCCGGGAAAAAGGCAAGCTAGGGTTTGTGGACGAAACTTGTGTAAAAAGTAGATACAAAGGAGAATTGGCTGAACAATGGGAAAAATATAGTGCAATCGTGTTATCTTCGATTGGGAGCACTGTGTCAAGCGAATTGATGCCAAGCATTGTTTATGCCTCAAATGCAAGAAAAGTGTGGAATGATTTCCAAGAGAGATTTGATCGATCAGATTTGATGAGTATCTATCACCTCTGGACAGCCATCGCAACCCTAAGACAAAGTACTGACTCTGTCACTAGCTATTTTTCAAAAATAAAGGACTTGTGGGATGAATTGGATGTGTTAGTACCACTGTCTTTATGTGACTGTGAAGAAGCTCGACCTTCAATAGAACACCTAAGATCTCAACGTTTGCTGCAGTTCCTTATGGGACTAAATAAAAGTTATAGCAACATAAGGAGTAATGTGTTGGCTAAGAGGCCTGTTGTGACTGTTAATGAGGCCTATGTCATAGTAACTCAAGAGGAAAGTCAGAGGTCTTTAGGTGTCATTGATACTCATAGAAAACCACTCACTATTCTAGTAGGGAGAGGACATGACTTTTTACAGGGAGACCTATATGAGGAAGTCTATATGGATTTGTCACATGGTTTCCAGAAACAAGGGGAGAACAAGGTGTGCAAGCTGTTGAAATCTCTATATGGCCTCAAACAGGCCTCAAGGCAATGGAACATTAAACTTACTGATGCTTTATTGGAAGCTGGATACTCTCAAAGTGCTCATGATCACTCTCTATTCACCAAGAAGACAGGTTCTGACATTGTTATAATCCTAGTATATGTGGATGATTTGCTTATAACTAGCAGCAATGCAGAGTTGATAGAGGAGGTTAAACAGACTTTACATAGCTCTTTCAAGGTGAAGGACTTAGGAGAACTTCGTTATTTCCTTAGAATAGAAGTTCTGAGATCAAAGGAAGGGATACTGCTCACACAAAGAAAGTATTCTTTGCAATTGATCTCAGAAGCTGGCCTTGCAGCAGTCAAACCAATCTCTACTCCCATTGAACTTAATCAGAAATTGACTACAATTGACTATGACAAGCATGTAGGTGTCAAAGGGTATGAGGAACTGGCAGACATTGGAAGCTATCAAAGACTTATTGGGAAGCTACTCTACTTAACCATCACTAGACCAGACCTCAGCTTTGCAGTTCAAGTGCTTAGCCAATTCATGCAACACCTCAAACAATCCCATTGGAATGCAGCATTACGTGTAGTCAGATATGTGAAATCAGCTCCTAGGCTTGGAATTTTGTTAAGTGCTGGTCCTATCGAAAACATATCAGCTTATTGTAATTCTAACTGGGCCTCCTGCCCAAATACCAGAAGATCAATCATAGGATACATCATCAAATTGGGGAATTCACTGCTTTCCTAGAAGTCCAAGAAGCAGCAGACTGTGAGTCGAAGTTCTGCAGAGGCTGAATACAGAAGTCTAGCAGCAGCAGCAGCAGAAATTACTTGGTTTCTGGGACTATTAAAGGAACTTCAGGTTCATGTTCATCAACCAGTTCCCCTGCATTGTGACAGTAAGGCAGCCTTACAAATAGCATCCAATCTCATCTTTCATGAGAGGACCAAACACATAGAAATAGATTGTCATTTTGTTCGAGAAAAAATCAAAGCTGAACAATTAGCACCACGATATATCTCTACTAGTTTACAGCAGGCTAACCTATTGACCAAGGGTCTAGGATTAGCACAACATCACTTCCTCTTGTCCAAGCTTGGTGTGCTTGATGTGTTTCACTCACCAGCTTGAAGGGGAGTATTGAGATACATATCAATTGTATATAGGATAAGTTAAGGGGCCTAAGTGTACAGCTTTAGAAAGCTTTGTCCTAATGTGGAAAGGCTGTTATAGGCGGTTAGAAGTGGGTGTTTATATAAGAGCCCACACGTGTATTTCTTCTTCTTCTTCTTCTTAGATCGATAAAACAGTGTTTTCTTCTTCATCTCATTTCCTCTCCACATTCATCACAAATTCACTTGCATGTTGCATTACTGTGTAGATTCGATTAGTTTTATCACTAAATACAAAACTGACTAGTTTACTGAAACTAATTGCATTTTCTAGTTGAAAAGTATATAAAATATATATATATATATATATAGTTTCAGCAAACTAGAAAATAATATATATTTTGTACGCTATTATTTTTGGGAGCGGATAAAAGTATTACATTCCCTCCCCCCCCCCCCCCCGCACACTCCCAATTTTCCCATTCTTCATTGCTAAATAACCAACCATTTTTCCTTTTCCCACTTGTAATTAGTCATTTTCTAATGTTTTCAAAGGGTACAAATATGCAGAATGTATAAGTCCTAATCGAATTAAAATTTGTAATGGGAGCATGATACATGTAATTAAGCACATAGTACAATAACTCCTGTATCTCTTCTCATTAAATGAATTGCTTAGCATATATTTAGTTCATTTTAGTTTTGGAAAAGGCATTCAAAATCAGTAGTAGTTTACGTGTTTTACTTATTACAATCACTTCCAAAAATGCAAATCCATTGATTTATTGAATAGTTGTCGACCAATCAATCAGTCTTAAAGTCAAATCTCAAAATTCCCTTTCACAAAATTCCCTTCCATTCAAGAAAGTATAAGCTGAATTTCTCTTTATAAATGTTTTAAAATTTTGCAGATGTTTCATGTGGTGAAAAAGGAGTACTAGCAACCATGCAAAAGGATCAAACCAATCAAGAAGATCATATTCAAGATCCATTCATGGATTCATCAAAGAAAACCCCATCAGAGATTGAAGAAGAATCTCAAAATATTGCTTCTGAAACTTCCACACTCACCACAGATTCACCAAAACTCCAAGAAGAAGAAGAAAAAGATTCAGAAAACAAAACGAAACCAGAAAAAGTTAACAACTTTGAGAACAATTCTTCTTCTTTTTCTTCCTCTTCTTCTTCATTTGGCTCAAAGAAAACCAAGAAGAAAACAGAAGATCATGTTAAAGAAAATGGAGAAAAGATTACTACTACTCCTAGTTCAGAAAAGCCATCAAAAAATCCAAGTTTTGATAAGAGTAGAAGCTATTCAAATGGAGCTTCAAGTATTTTCAGGAATTTGATCACTTGCGGAGCTGTGGATACTAATGATTCTGGAATTATTCCAATCCGAAAAAATAGGCCTTCATTTAGTAGTTCTGGTGAAAAAGCAGTGAGCTTTTCATCTGAGATTTGTAAAGCTGAGAAAGTTGGAGGATCTCAAAGGATTTTTGGCACTGCTTGGAATCAACAGCATCAACATACTAATGGAAGGTAATCTTTTGCATTTACATTTTCACTTATGTATCAACTTCCTTTTTAATTTCTTATGGTAATTAGTGATTGGTTTAATTAAGTGCAATTAAAAATGTTTTCCCGTCACTTGATCATCAGAATGTTTATATAAAAAGAGTATAATCACAAAATACGACTCTCATCGAAATGTATAATACATAGTTGAAATCGTGAGCAGTGACAGAACTAAAAGTTTTATTAAAGGGTATTAAAATATGAAAAAGTAAACACATGAAAAAAATAAGATTTTTCAACATCTATTATATATACTTAAAAAATATTTTCTTTTTACCTATATAAATAATGCAATTTTTCGACGAATGGATGTCAATTGGCACACTTTAGTATAAGGCGATTGTACGTGAACAATAATGATATTATCCTTGTCATTGATGTCATATTTCTTCGCATACATTATATTTTTCTTTCCGAACATTGATGTAGTCGGTTGGCAGTTTCTGTATTTAAATGAATAGATTATATTTTTAGGTTGAGAGCATAATAACATATGGGTGTACTTTTTATAAAAATCAATGTTTTGTCAAATGATGGAGTACTTTAACATTAATTAATTGTGGTTTAAAATTTGATTGCAGGAAAAGTTGTGATGGGGTATACAGTTCGTCAAAGAACAAAAATGAATTTGGTAGTCGTAGATCAGTTTCTGCTAATTACAAGCCAGTCAATGGACCCAACTGCTCGTAAGTTCCTTGGCAACAACTATACATAACAAAATATCCTTATTACATTATCGAAAATCATAGTCAAAATTTTGAAGTTTGAGTGCCTTTAAAATTAGACGTACATAGGGAATTGAAGAGTACGACATTTTTCGTGTAGTTTTCCTTTTACCTCTTGTCTTTTCTGTTCTATGTCGTGAATCTACAAAGGCACAATTCTTGCACAAATACACAAAGTTCCATAACACATTCTACTTATTGCTATACACAAAGTAATATTTTTGAGTTTAAGCGTTTACATAGGTTTTTTCTTTTTGTGTATGCGATAGCTTGAGCGCACTTTTATTATTCCTCCTAATATTTGTTATGTCCCACTTACACATATAGAGCAACTTTGCCGACCAAGTCTTAAATAGAAGAGAAAATCACATACTAGCTTTTTCTGAGTTGCGTGTTTAGTTCTTGCAAAGAAAAATTGTAATTCTTATGATATTGCCTGTCTAGGATTGGAGTGATCTTGCAGACTTCTTCCATCTAAGTATTATTCCTTAAATAAAAAACTTAATGGGGCAAGTGCACCTATAGCCGTTCTAAGGGATGTTATTTAGAGATTAGTCAGTTCTTATTTTGTCCAGGATTTTTAAACTAAAAATAACAATTCCAAACATTTTTGTCCTAATTTTTAAATAGCAACCTTTTAGAATAGCTACCTTTTAGTTTTACTTTTGACCTTTTCAGTCCACTTGGACAAAAAATAATCCTTTGGATGTGATTTTTTTTTTTTCTGTGTAGAAAAAAAAAAGACAAAAGGAGAATATGTCAGCAGTATTAATTTTATTACTGTGGTTGCAGGCAATGTGGAAAGCCATTCAAGCCAGAGAAACTTCATACCCACATGAAATCCTGCAAAGGCATGAAAGCTCTGGCAAAGGGTGCTAATTCTGTTACTTCTGCTACTGAGAAGACTTCCAAAGATGCATCAAAAGTGGATTCTGTTTCTGGAACCTATTTGACTCATTAAGTGCCAGCTTTCATTTTTTTAAATTATCTTTTTCAACTTCTTTTTGAATTAGATTAAGTTTTTTATTAAAACTTTGACAAGCCTTCTATGTAAATTTTTTAGCAAGAAGGTCCACAGGCAAAATTCCATGCAATTCAAGAATGTAGAAGTCACGTCTCCTTTACTTGCTTTCAGTAGTTATATTTCTGGTTTTCAACCTTAATCTCAAGTTCTAAACTATACTCATTGCTGAAGCTCAAACTACTACATACAAACCAAATTAATCGAGCCGATGGATAAGGGATACCGGATGGTTAAACAGAAGAAAAAAGAGCTCAAACTTCCCAAATGACAAATGAATTTTGATGGTTGAAGGCAACAAATGTACATAGGAGGCAATGAATATTTGGAGACATAGCAAACTTGTCTATGTGGAAAATCTTCGATTTAAGTTGAGTTCCCCAGTTCAAAGAAGCAATGAAGCTAACTTCTATACATTTGGATACTGAATCACTAGCTACATCAACTCTCTCTTAATTTCTTAGAGCCTCTGCTGAGTTAATGCTACAGCAGTCAGAAAGATGAGACAATCAACTAGGTATTGTGTTAATGACCATATTCATGTTTCCAGGAAATATCTAAATCTAAGGGCATCAGTAGTTGAAACCATCGCTGATTACTTACCTCCAAGAATGGAGGAGTCAACATGATCAAGCAAAAATCTATATAACTTCTTTCTTAATCCTTCTACCCTCTCATCTACTCGGCTTCCTAACTTAACCATGTCGTCCAACCACTGATTGACCCTTTTCAGCTGACCAAGAAGACCTGCAATTTCAGAATTCCCTTCCACGGTATTCAGCCCAAATCCCTTGTTCAAAGAATCTTCCAAAAAGTTCAAGAACCAAGCACGAGACGAAGCAAGCAGCTTTTCGGCTAAAATTGCAGCCTCCTTCAGCCCACTCCCTTTGGACCATTGTTCTCTTTCAGTATTCGTTCTTCTCGTAGCTGGTAAACGCTGCTTCGAATGAGATACTGATCTTCTTCCACCGGAATCAGGACCAGATGGCCCATTGGTTTTAGGGCTTTGCTTGTTTTTAGGTGACTGGTTCTCTGCTTCACTATTCTTACGATTGTTCTCTAATATGACATAATGAGACTTCTCATTATCTAAATCCCCCTTCTTGCCTTCCTTTATGAACAAACAGAAATTGGAAAGCTCGGAATCAATTGCAGCTTGAATCCAAGAGGCAGCATTCTTATTTGTAAAATTATGGCAAACTTCTGGAAAGGGATTCTGCAGACAGAACTTGTCACTGCCTTTTGCTTCAGGAGTTCTTCTCATCACCAATGATTTTACAACAGCTGCCGCTTTCTGCATGTTTTCATGAAGGTTCAAATATTGCTCCACCAGTTGTCCAGCAGGTACTTTCTTCCATGATTCACATAGTTCTGCAAACATACTGTAAAGAGGTAGCTGGTAAGGAAAGTGTCTTACCTTTTATGTCTAAAGGACTGAACATAATTCAAAAAAAAAAAAAAAAAGCTATCACCGCAGTGGAGATTTTATATCAAAATATCAATTTTAAACAGTATTCAGATAATAACCAATCGTTGGCAACAACACCTGAAGAGTGTTTCCCTTAAAATCTGATGACTACTTTTGGGTAATTATTCATGTGCATAACACGAGCCAATGGGAAACTATTAAAGAAAGGTATACATTGACCCTAACACATAGTCTTGCATGGAACCCATCTATAACACAGTCTTGCATGGAACCCATCTATAAACTATGTACCTGTTGCAAGATAAGATTGTAGCATGAGCACTCGGGTGGAGCAAAATGTAGTGAATGAAAATGAAAGTATGTAATCAAGATTGGGCCACATAGCCATATAGTAGAGCTAAGCAAACAAGACATTTCGTGGAATTTATTTATGAATACACACCAATAAATGATGTATCTCATTTTCTGCTCAAAAGGTAGAGCTTACATTCCAGTAGTCTCAAGTCAAGTATCCATATAAATACATGTGAAGTAAGTAGAGACATCAAAAAGAAAAGATGAACCATTTACCTCATGCACTGGATTACACCTTCAGCAGCAGCAGTTTCTTCTAGTGCATGCATAGCAGACAGAAACACGACATTCCTATAACTTGTAACTTCCTGAAGAGATTATAATTCGCACTTTGATAAACGAGCAAAGCACTAACATAGACTAAAAAACTACAACTTTCATTCCTTATGTACCTTGCCAAGGTAGACTAAAAAACTACAACTTTCATTCTTTATGTACCTTGCCAAGATCACGCACCGTTGATGGAAGTGAACTCCATGAAATCCTAGAGTCAGACCAATTCTTAAAACTGAGTGCCACCTTAGTCAGATTGCACGGAAGAGTCTCATCTTGTAAAAGGTCTAAATCTTTTCTAGTGGGCTTGGTAACTGATCTTGGCGAGACAATAATATTCTTGTTTGTAAGTGGTGAAATACTTGCAGTTGAATGCCTTGGTGTTGAAACTTTGTCAAAAGAAGGCTTTTTCACATAAGGAAGCTGCAAAATATCAGACTCATCCAATTCAAACACAATCAACACAACATAGGCATGATATTTTTCTTTAAAGGACTTGGTCAATATAAAATAACCAACTAAAATTTCAGATTCTTCAGATAAAAACAGCACCAGTAACATGATTCTTGATAATTCACTATCCGCATTCTATAAGATACTATGAGAAGCCATACAGGAGCAAGCCATGTAACTACAGGATACAGTTCTTAGCATTTCTAAGGTGACGAAATAGCCAGGTAACTTGAGCTACAACATTGTGTTGCAACATCAGGATTTAGCATGAACAGATTGATCCAGTAACCAATCCATCCGTCCATCCACTATCAAACTGAAAGACCTCTACATTTTTAGGGTTTAAGTCTAATCCAGATACAAACTTAATTAATCTGATCTCTTTGAAGAACCAAACCAAGAACCAGACAAGCACAGTGAAATTAACCTAGTGCATTATTGTCTAACCATTTCTGCGCTAGGTTTAATAATTGAATCAGCGCATTGAACTAAAAAGAGGAAAAGAAAAAAGAAAAGGTCCCTCCTAACAAACGCAGCAGTAATAATAATAATAATGCAGTTGATAACAACATTAAAGCACAAAACTAACACCTAAAAAGTAAAACTTTACAACTTTCTCAAACCTAAAATAAATGAAGTCACATTCTGCCAAAAGTCCATCAAAAACCTACAAGTGGGGTAACTTACAGAATCCGAACCCGAGAAACCGCTTTTGGAGTTGGACCTAGGTGTAGCTCCAGCACCATTTTTCTCACCGGGGCTCCGGTCCCATCCTTTTCTCACTGAATCCAAACTCAATCTCCTCATCTCTAACCCCTCCATCTTCCCATTTCCAATGGACTGCCTTCTTGATTTTGTATCTCTATCCTCACTGACAACCACTCTGTTAACCTTGGTTTTAGCCTCGACCCGTTTCACTTCAGCATTCTTCTTCCCCCTTTTCGGGTCGGGTCGGTTGCGGGCAGTCAAAAAATCACTGGAGATCAAATCTTTAGGATCTCCAACACATGGACGCCTCTTGGGAACCGGCTTGATACCACGGAGAACTGGAACGGGAGAACCGGAGTCAAGCCGGGTCACGTGAATGAACTGACCGAGTTGGATCTTGTCACTCAGTATCAACTCAACATCATCTTCTGATACAGAAACATAAGCTGAATGCTGAGAATCTGATACCCTTAGATAAAATCCCCTGCTTTTCCATGGATCATCATCAAGTGATGGAACTATACTAATAACCTGAAACCCCCATTAAATAAAAGATCAAGAAATGTCCATAACAACGTGTTAGATATGTATAAATGAACCTAATAGTAAAATTTATTCTTTTGAAAGGAGCTTGCCTGAAGAAGAGCAGAGCGGTGTTCACCAGCAACTTTGGTTTGTTTATCATCGAGGTGTTGCAAGAGTTTAAGCAAAATACCAGGCGTTAGAGACGCCATTAATATTACAATGAGGAAGAAAGTTCAGAAACTGAAGCACAAGGAACAAAGAAAGAGTAACAAACATGGCAGTGTAAGAAGCAAAGGGGTAAACGGGGGGAAAACAAATGGAATTGCAGCTGCAAGATTTGAGAGTAGTATGGGGAAGAGTGAGTTTAGAGGGGGAATCTCAAAACGGTGACATTGGAGGGAGAGCTGAAGGACACGTGTCAAATGGGGATGTGGTCTTTAGCTGACAGAGAGTTGCAGAAATAAGAAGAGAGAGGAGAGGGGAATCAGGAATGGGCGCGGATATCAGAGAGTACATCCAGAAGCCCAGTAGTAAAAGACAAGATTCAACTAAAAAGGTCGTATGCTCCTACGTGACATTGCCAACTATTGTTTGTTTCAACTGCACGGTTTTGGATTCCCTAAATTATTAAATGTGATTATTTTTTGATCCTAAGTTTTTGGGATCAATTTTAGAAAAACTTTATAAACTGAGGAATTTCTTCATTTCAATTCACCACCTAGCATACTACGCTACGCTGAAGTCAGCAAAGCAAAACCTATATTAACTTGGCCGTAATGCGCATTGTTGTTCATTTTTTGGCGACAACTCGTATTTGTAAGTAGTCACCGCTGCTTATTAGCTAGGCCAAAATTTTCCACAATATTTTTTGTGGAAACTATTTTTCATTAAAAGGAAAAAAAACTACTTTTCCCACTTACGTTTTTCTCTGATTATTCATGAAATAGTTTCTAATTTTTAGTCGAGTTAGATAGTGAGACAAATTGGCCAGAAAATATTTTTTGGAAAATACCATAAGAAATGAAACCAAACTAAAGGACAAAGGGGTACTTCAATAAATGACACTCATGATACGATTTATCCAACAGACGGAGAAAAAATTTAACCATAGACCCTAGTCAAGATAGTGACTCTTCAATTGTGGTGACCTGACATCCTTTTACATTCATACCAGGAAGTTTTTGATAGCAAAAGATTTTTGTACTATTTTGAAATCTTTTTTTGCCTTCTTGATGGTCAGTTCGTAAGTTGTAGTTTAAAGAAACTGGCCCTAGTAGTTACTAAAAGTTGCATACACCTCCCATTTCTTTTTTCTTTTACCATTCTTGCGTTCTCTATTCATAGGCCTTTCCGGCCTCAAGGGCAAAGTGCATCAATAGCCACTTTTAAGTCCATTATTTAAAATATATTCATAATTTATAATGTATTTAAAGATTAGTTAATTCACTCAAATTTCAGGTAAGTATCCTAAATTTGGAAATTCAAAACTTAGTGTCTTGAATTTTTGAGCTGCTAATTTGAAATTCGGGACTATAAGTATCCTGAATTTTTAAACTACTAATTTAAAATTCAGGACATAAGATTCGAATTTTCGGACAAAATTTTCAAACTTTCTGACACGATGTCCTGAAGTTTGAGCTTTGAGGTACTCTAGGACGTCATGTCCTGAAATTTGAGCAAAATTGAGTAATCTTTAAATAAATTATAAATTATGGATATATTTTAAACATCATGCTTAAAAATAGCTACCTGGTGTCATTTCCAGCAAACATGAAGGAAAAGAAATCAAAAACATTTAGCTAGCATTTGAACATAGATTTGGTTGAAACTCAAAAAAGAATTTTTGAACTTATGTTAAAAAATACTTTTTAGAAGTTGAAATTGTGTTTGAACATGCATTATACTTGAAAAACTGTGAAGTTTTGTTAGTGGAAGGGCCAATTTTTGGAACTTGAAAAAATTTCTTCAAATGTTTTTCAAAAGTTTGGCTAATTTCCTCGAACAAACAATGTTTTTAAATTTTTTTATTTAAAAGGTAGCCAAAATTTACATCCAGACAGAGCTTAATTATCGGAAAAAGGCTAGCAATAGTTAAATATATTGATGATTCCCATGTGCTTAAAAAAGTCCGTCCATATCTCTTAACCCTATACGATTCTATGATCTATATCATATAATTTCCTTTTAATTTCTAAACTACAATTTTACCATCTTCTTGAAAAGTTTAATCTTTTCTTCGATGCCATTAGAAAACAAATTGTTTAGAAAGAACGAAGGTTCATATCAATTAGCTATTCATCATAGTTTATAAATTGATTTCATGGTAGTAATACATGTATTATAAGCAGAGGTGGATCTAGGATCTAAATTTTATTGATTCAACTTAAGCATGTTTAACGGGCCAGGTTAACCCGTTTCTGAATCGGCCCAGACCGGTTTGTAACTCGGACCGACCCGGTAATTAAGAAGTCGGGTGGGCTAGGTTAGGGGGTTGGTCCGTTTAAAAAAAATCGGTTAAGCGGGATGGTCAAACCCGATCAATGAAAAATACTGTTGAACCGGTTAATTGGCCCGGACCGGTTCAACGGCTATTTTCTGAAATTGTTTTTTTAGATGTCATATGATTGTTGCCCAACGGATTGATTGCAATAATAGTCCTTTTTTGGGCAATATTTTTTAAAAAATAACATTTTTAGCAATTACTAATTTAGCCCTTTGAAAAACTAAACGCAATGTTTAAGAACACTTTGAGGTGGTAGAAGAAAATGAAGAAGTTCACAAACTAAAGTGCAAGAACTGTAGTCTAGTCTTAAATCTTCATCTAAAGTGGGTGGGCACATGCTGTTTAAGGAGGCATATGAAGAGTTGTCTTGAACGTCCTTCAGAAATTCGTATTTAAGTTGATTTGAGACCATTTGTGTTATTTAAAATTATTAGACGTATTTATGCTTAATGTCTTAGTTTGTTAGATTAATTTGAAGTATTATTATGCAATGAAAATTTAGTTTTACTCCTTTTTCCTTAATTTTGTGGTTGTTAAATGTAAACTTTAATTTGTAAGTTTGAAATAAAAAAAAGAACTTGCAAATTATAAGTGCAACTTTTTTCCATCTTCATTGTATTCTATTATCTTAAATTCTTAACAAAATATTTAAAATTTCAAATATAAAGATTTTAAACCCTTTGCATCTTTTTTTTCAAACACTCTTTTTATAAGATTGTTTTTATGTTTTATATTTTTACTCTATATTAATATAAATTACGATAGTTATACAAAATACAAAAAAAAAAAATAACACTAACCCGGCTCGATCCCTTGGACTCGTAACCCTTTAGGGTTCATTTTTTTACCCGGATAGGCCCGGATCTATTAAGCCCGATTTTGAATAACCCGTAACCGACCCGCATTGAAAACCGGTCGGTCACCTTTTTTTCAACTCGTCCCGGCCCAGCCCACCCGTTAAACATTCATAGTTCAACCTTTAAGATTTTTAGCATTGAACCATTATATTTTAAGTTATGGATTCATATCTATTATTTATTATAATTTTAACATATTTTTGCACATAAATTTATACTCCACAATGAAAGTACCGGATTTAACTAAAGGGTTGGATCCGCCCCTGTAATTATAAGAACATTTCATTCTAAATGGGCACTGCCCTCTCTTGAGCCTTTAGTATTTGCTTTTCATTCTCATGCTCTTCTTTTTCTCGAAAAAACAGCTTACAAGAACAATATTTATATAATCGTGTCACTTATAAAATATTTATAGGTAATTTAACCATAAGCATTAATTAATAATTTAATAAATTGTTAGCTATCTTATATCAAAAGTAAACTGTATTAACAGGGTAAAAATTTCTTGACACCAATAGCGAATATAATTTAGACCGTCAAGTAAAAGTAGATGTGAGTTGGATTACCGATAATCTGGTCAATTTTTTTTCTCTATCTGGCTATTCCATTCTTTATTTTTGATACAACAACCCAAAAAAAAGTATGATCTTACAAAGTGGAGTCTGAGAAGGATAGTGTGTGTACAACTTTACTCCTACCTTGTGAAGATATATCTTCGGTATAGGGAAAGCATAGTAACATCACCATTCTATATTTTTGATAGTTTATGTCGAAAATTAGTAATAACTAGTTTTGTTCAAAATAAAATATTGATTGGGTTTCACTCTTTTAGCCCTTTTAGCACAATCTGACAGTCCATCTTCGTCCATTGTTACTCGTATCTCATTCAAATAATAACCTAACTTTAGACAAGTTGAGCATATTATATAAGCTTAGGCTAATATTGCACATCTTGCATCAAGAGAAATAAAACAGGATTTTTAGGGTAACAATAAGTATTTAGAAATAATTTACCAGAGTGATTATGTGCATAGGCGAAAGAGATCGAGTATAACATAAATTATAAGCAAATTTGCTACCAAGCAAAACATTAATCTTTATACATCTATGCATTGCTAGGAATGACATATATCTTAAATGGTGTCACGATCCGGATTTCACACATTCGAGAGTCGTGATGACGCCTACTAGTGAAAGCTAGGCAAGCCAACCATTTGAATTATTTACCTTATTTCCGTTTTAGTCCTTTTACAATTGATAATCAACAATTGATAAACAGTGAAAATCTAATAAGCGGAAGACTGATATGTAATAATTTAAGAAAGATGCTAATACCAATCCATACAATAACTACCCAAGACTGGTGTCACAATTTCACAGACTGTCTAGGAATACTACAAATAAAAGTCTGAAAGATTTATTACAACACTATCTCTGAAATATATAAAAGAAACAGATTAAAAGGATAGGAGAAGACGCCAAGGCCTGCGGACGTCTGCAGGACTACCTCAGAATCTCCGACTGGACTGAAGGCAGCCACCCAAGCTAAGGTCCGAATGTTGTTGCTCCGGGATCTGCACACAGTGCAGAGTGTAGTATCAGCACAACCGACCTCATGTGCTGGTAAGTGCCTAGCTTAACCTCGGCGAAGTAGTGACGAGGCTAGGACCAGACTACTGAACAAACATGTGCAGTTAAAGCATATATACCTAGCGAGTAATAATAAAGGAAACTAGCAGTTAAAGATGGGAAGGGGACATGCAGTGGGGATATCATTTACAAACAGTAACTCAGGAAAAAAACATAAAGAACAATTTAAAATTCGCAACAGAAAGAATAACGAAACAGTAACGGATCAATATCCAATTTTATCGTTTACTGTTGCGGCGCGCAACCCGATCCAAATCATAAAAAAATACTATTGCGGCATACAACCCGATCCATATCATATATCACTGTTGCGGCGTGCAACCAGATCCAAATATAATATTGTTGCGGCGTCCAACCCGATCCAAATATAATATTGTTGCGGCGTGCAACCCGATCCAAATATAATATTGTTGCGCCGTGCAACCCGATCCAAATATAATATTGTTGCGGCGTGCAACCCGATCCAAATATAATATTATTGCGGGGTACAACCCGATCCAAATATAATATTGTTGCAGTGTGCACACCGATCCAAATATAATATTGTTGTGGCATGCAACCTGATCCAAATATAATATTGTTGCGGCGTGCAATCCAATCCAAATATAATATTATTGCGGCGTGGAACCCGATCCAAATATACAATTCAACACCAATCACAAAAGAGTCCCAACAAGGGAACAACAATATCCCGGCAAGGGAATCGACAGTATAAGTAAATACGTCCCGACAAGAGAATCAACTATAACCCAACTCGTCAACATTTAACTTCACAAAAGAAACCTCAACTAGCACCAATACTCAACCATAAGCAATATCCACGAGAATAATCATAATTCTTGCCCAACACAGAAAATCAACAACTTAGGCATTTGTAGTATCTATTAAGAACACAACGACTTCAATTTAAGACTCATGTGCATGCTTGACAACGACGTATAGATACTCGTTACCATGACTATACGTCATACTCAACAAATAGCACATAGCAAACAGGACTCGACTCCTAATCCCTCAAGCTAAGGTTAGACCAAACACTTACCTCAATGCCACGAACACAATTCAAGCCTCAACTATCGCTTTACCTCTTCATTCCACCACCAATTCACTCGTATCTAGCCAAAAGTTACTTAATTGTATCAATAAATGCTAAATGAATCAATTTCAATGCATGAAAATAGGTTTTCTAAAGTTTTTTCCAAAAAGTCAAAAATCGCCCACGGGCCCACATGGTCAAAACCCGAGGTTCGAACCAAAATCCGATTACCCATTCCCCCACGAACCCAAATATATAATTTGTTTTGAAATCGGACCTCAAATTGAGGTCCAAATCCCCAAAATTTGAAAACCTAGGTTCTACCCAAAACACCCAATTTCTCCCATGAAAATTATTGATTTTGAGTTAAAATCAAGTAAAAAGATATTAAAAATTGAAGAAAACGAGTTAGAAATGACTTACAATCGATTTGGAAGAAACGTTATCTTAGAAAAATCGCCCAAGAGTGTTTTGGTTTTGAAAGGGTTTAAAAACTAAAAGACTTTCGGCTAAGTTATGAATTTGCAAGTCGTAGATATCACAATTGCGATGACGTTCGCAAATGTGAACTCGCAATTGCGAAGTATGCCCAACTATGCCATCTTCGCAAATGCGAACAATCGTTCGCAAATACGATACCTACTAAGGTCGCAATTGCGAAATAAGCTTCGCAATTGCGAAGGTTCCCTTCCCATCCAGTCTTCGCAAATGCGATGGGTTTATCGCAATTGCGAAGCCTACAGGTCTGAAAAATACCAGCAGTTTTTCTAAGTTAAATTTCACTCCGCGGCCTATCCAAAACTCACCTGATCCCTCGTGGCTCCAAACCAAACATGTACACCAACCTAAAAACATCATACGAACTTCCTCGTGCAATCAAATCCTCAAAATAACATCAATAACCATGATTTTACCACCAAAATCAAAGGAAATCTCATGAACTTTCAAAGTTCCAAATTTTTACAACTAAAGTTCTGAATCACGTCATTTCAAGTTTGTTTCTTACCAAATTTTACAAGCTCAACTTAAATCATATATAAGAACTACCCCGGGCTTCGGAATCAAAATACGGGCCCGATACTAATGGTTTCAAACATAATTTCTTTTCTTTATTTCATAAATAATTCAGCAAAATAATTTTCTTTCAAAAAATCATTTCTCGGGCTTGGGACCTCGGAATTCGATTCCGGGCATACGCCTAAGTCCCATATTTTCACATAAAAGCTTTCCGGATATAGGTCTGGACCATGCACACAATCGAGGTAAGGTAAAAAAGAGGTTTTAAGGCCTAAGAACACAGGATTTATTTCTAAAATCACATCCTTCATCTCTAAAATAATCGTTCGTCCTCGAACGGACAGAAGAAGGAAGTACCTGAATCGGGGAAAAGATGGGGATAACGGCTCCGCATATTGGACTTGAACTCCCAGGTCGATGCCTCAGCAGGCTGACCTCTCGACTGAACACGAACAGAAGGAAAACTCTTCGATCTCAACTGACGAACCTGCCGGTCTAGAATAGCTATTGGCTCTTCCTCATAGGACAAGTCCTTGTCCAACTGGACAGTGCTGAAATATAATACGTGGGATGGATCACCGTGATACTTCCGAAGCAAGGACACATGAAATACTGGATGCACGGCTGGTATGCTCGGCGGCAACGCAAGTTTATAAGCCACCTCTCCCACTCGATCAAGAATCTCAAACGGGCCAATGAACCTAGGGTTAAGCTTGCCCTTCTTCCAAAATCCCATCACGCCCTTCATAGGCGACAGCCGAAGCAATACCCTCTCACCGACCATGAAATCCAAATCACGAACCTTACGGTCGGCATAACTCTTTTACCTGGACTGAGCTGTACGAAACCTATCCTGAATAATCCTGACCTTGTCTAAGGCATCCTGTACTAGATCTGTACCCAACAACTGAGCCTCTCCCGGCTCAAACCATCCAACCGGTGACTGACACCGCCTACCAAACAAAGCCTCATAAAGAGTCATCTGGATACTTGTCCCACCTCCTTTTTCGCCCGCGCCGCCTCAAAGGGGCGCGGAAGGGAGTTTTTTCCAATTAAAGGACAATCGAAACGGGATTTATTTATTTATTTCAGAGTCGCCACTTGGGAGATTTATGGTGTCCCAAGTCACCGGTTGAATCCCGAATCGAGGAAAAGAATGACTCTGTTTAATAGTTTGCGCACCAGAAATCCGGATAAGGAATTTTGTTAACCCGGGAGAAGGTGTTAGGCATTCCTGAGTTCCGTGGTTCTAGCACGGTCTCTCAACTGTCATATTCGGCTTGATTATCTGATTTTATACAATTATGAACTTATGTGCAAACTTTAAACTCTTTACCGCTTTTATTATTATTATTATTTTAATAGAGAATTACAACATTGTGAAAAACGTATCTCGAACCACGTCACATCAATGTACCCGTGGTTATTGACACATTTCAACTCCGTTGAGATTTGGATTTGGGTCACATAAATGTGCACCCGAATTTAAGAGTATATCATTATTAAAGACGCGCCTAAAGCGACTAGCGTATCATTATTTTGGGTAGGGCCGTGAAATTGACTAAACGGCCCGTCCCTAAGTCTAAGTATTTTAAAACAAATAATTATTGAGGGCCCCGCAATATTGTATTTATTTTGGCGAAGCACGCCTCATTTGTTTTAAGGATATCCTAAAGTGACTATATTTCTATTAAATTCGTCTCTAAAACAAAAGAGAAAAAATCCTAATTAATTACATGCTTTAACTAAATTTAGCTACATATTCACGATTAACCTAATGTTGACAATATTAAAACCTTCATAGCTAGTGAACTAATCAGTTTTGCCAAGCCGATTCACTAAAGACACTAACTTATGTTATTTTCCTCTTATTCCAATTATTAAACAGTTTGACAGTAATGAGCATGCTTAAATATATACTACCTAATAATCAAGCTAAAGCAAAGTATTATTTAATACATCACTACAAGATGTCTAGTTATGCAAAGCGACCGAAATTTACAGAATAATAATACATGAAATAGCCTAAATACAATTAGTAAAAGAAACAAAGAAAAAGCTAAATTAAAACTTCAAAGTTCCATTCTTCATATGTATTCATGGTTTCACATTTCAGCTTACAATATGTCAAAGTTACAGTTGTGTACCTGGTATTGTCAATACAAGAAGAAGAAGGTCAGCAAAGTAGTATGTAACATAGCAACATACAGCAACAGAAAGCCCAACACAGTAGCTTCAACACCTCAATCCAGAAATCCCAGCAACACGAAGAAAACTAGTAAAAATGGAGAAGAAAAATAGTCCGGAAATCTCTCTTTGTTTTTTTTCTAGCTTTGAACTCTCTATGGTATTCTTTCACTCTCAATATTTCAGAAAATTTGGTTCTATCTTTTTTACTCTCTCCAAAATGAATTCTGTCCCTGTATATCCAGTGTATCCAGAAGTATATCGAGTGTATATCGCTCTCTCCGCCCCCTCTTTTTTTCTTCTCTCTATCTAGTTTCTCCTCTTTTTTGAACCTCCTTTTTCTAAATTTTCTCTTCTATTTATAGCAAAATTTTTGAAATTTTCAGATTTGTTTTTTTTAATTAAAAGAAATCCCACTTACAAATTGCTTTTATTTTTTTAGAAAAAAGAAATCCCACCTTTATTTACTTTTATTTTTAAAATTTCAACTTTAATTACTTTTATCTTATTTAAAATCCCACTTTTTATTTTTTTAAAAGAGAATCTCACTTTATTTAACTTTTCTTTAAAAAAACAAACCACTATCTTTTCTTTTTCTTTTAAAAATGCTACTTTCAATTACTTTAAATTTTTTAAATTTTCAGATACCTTTATATTTATTTTTTAATTCCAACCTTCTTTTACTTTTTAATTTTTTTAAAATTTCCACAAAACTTTTTATTTTTTTAAATTTTCTACATTCTTTTACTTTTTTTAAAAGAGAATTCCACCTATTTTTACTTTTATATTTTTTTTATTCAATACTTCCATTTTTCTTATTTTTTAAATCAATCCCGAAATTATAATTTTTTTTTTAAAAAAAATATATATTTTCGGATTTTTTTATATAAAAAACACAAAAAAAATATTAATAGTGATAATTCACCTTTTATTTTTTTTTTGGTATTTTTATCCTATAATAAAAACTGTAATAAAACTAAAATAATAGTAGGTTAAAACCCCCTAAAATATTTACATAAAAGAAGTGATAAAAAATTAAATGTTGTAAAAAATTAGGTGTTCACAGCTGCCCCTCTTTGCTCGAAAACACGAAGAGATTTCGGGCAAAGATAAAGTGAACAATGCGACTAATTTTTGATCATATCGTTATTCAAAAGAGGAAGAAAATAAAAAAGGAAAGGCGCAACCGAATCCTGGTTTTGGACATCCTACATATTCTTGGTTATAAGAGAATCAGGTCGCGTGTAGTTTAGAAAGTTTTGGTAGCTGGGACTATCTTGGGATTGCAATGTTACTGTTACTGCTGTTGCATGCTGTTACCACTGCTTTTCGATCTCCTTATTACACCATTTCTAGAAAGAAAACAAGAAGTTGTACTAAGCTATGATCTATGAATTACAAAGATTTATTCTTGAGCTTGGTCATGTGATTGTTGCTACCTTGTTGCTTTGTGTTTCCTCTAGTATTTCTTTACTTATAGCTCGACTTGTGGTCTTCCTTCTGATTTCTGCTGGGGATTTTTGTTGTAACCCTCTGCTTTACTGACTTCAAACTTCAATGTATTCCCCTGTTCTGCAAGTGGGCTCCTGACTCCACCTTGACTTTTGAAAGATGACACAACCTCCATTCTCCAGGCGGGCTCCTGACTTCTTCAACAATCTTAGAATTTAACGCCCTCCATTCTCCAGGTGGGCTTCTGATTTTCATCAGCAACTTTGAAAATAAAATGCATTTGGCAATGATTTATGAAAATATATATTTTGGCAATGTTTATACAAGCAGGACCACTCGGGTCGAAATAAATTAAATGTCCTTTTATGGAAGAATTAAATTCAATATCCTATTCGAGGGCGGATAGACCCATCATATCCTATTCGAGGGCGGATAGACCCATCATATCCTATTCGATAGCGGAAAGACCCATCATATCCTATTCGAGGGCGGACAAACCCATCATATCCTGTTCGAGGGTGGACAGACCCATCATATCCTATTCGAGGGCGGACAGACCCATCATATCCTATTTGAGGGCGGACAGACCCATCATATCCTGTTCGAGGGCGGACAGACCCATCATATCCTATTTGAGGGCGGAGAACCCAACATATCCTATTCGAGGGCGGATGAACCCAAAATATCCTATTCGAGGGCGGATGAACCCAAAATATCCTATTCGAGGGCGGATGAACCCAAAATATCCTATTCGAGGGCGGATGAACCCAAAATATCCTATTCGAGGGCGGATGAACCCAAAATATCCTATTCGAGGGCGGATGAACCCAAAATATCCTATTCGAGGGCGGATGAACCCAAAATATCCTATTCGAGGGCGGATGAACCCAAAAATATCCTATTCGAGGGCGGATGAACCCAAAATATCCTATTCGAGGGCGGATGAACCCAAAATATCCTATTCGAGGGCGGATGAACCCAAAATATCCTATTCGAGGGCGGATGAACCCAAAATATCCTATTCGAGGGCGGATGAACCCAAAATATCCTATTCGAGGGCGGATGAACCCAAAATATCCTATTCGAGGGCGGATGAATCCAAAATATCCTATTCGAGGGCGGATGAACCCAAAAATATCCTATTCGAGGGCGGATGAACCCAAAATATCCTATTCGATGGCGGACGAACCCAAAATATCCTATTCGAAGGCGGATGAACCCATCTTCAAAACTTGAAATTGTCTTACCTCCGACTCTTTTTCTTAAAATCGTGTTGTCTTGCTATCTCTTAAAACTTGAATTGATTTCATCGTTCCTCCGAGAAAATTTTCGACAATGGTAGAAAATTTTCTGCCCCCGTTTTGGTGCTTTTCCTTGTGGCATGTTTTTTCGCCATTAATAAGATTTCCTTTTTCTGCTTCAAATCAAAGAAAATTTGTTAGTTTTAAAACATGGTGAGTGGTCGTGCCACTCCTGCTGGGGATGGTTTTTCCCTTTCTCCCTTCCCTGCTCTGTGTTTCATTACGCTATCAAAACTTGCTGGGGATTATTTTGCTGGGGATGAATTTTCCTTTTCTTCCTTCCCCATTCTGTGTTGTCCGACCCTCTTGGAACTTGGTCGAAAATCTGTCAGGGATGCTCCTACATCTCGATAATCTGCTGGGGGCCCTCTTGGAATTAGGTCCACAATTTTCTCAACTGTTGTTTTCCTGTTTTTCTCCAACTTCCCTTGGAAATTTGGTCCTCTTGGGATCTAGACCCATTCATCATTTGGTCTTGCGACCAACTTCTTTTCGCTTTATCTCCTTATCTTTGGCCTATCCTATTCACATTTTGCTTTGCATCATTTTGACAACTGGTAGTAAGCTCTAAAAATCCTTTTCAAAAACAAACTACTAGGGAGGTAAAGTCTTTAAACCAAGAAATGAAAAAGTAATGATATTAAAAAATAGAAAAAGAAGAAGTCTTTCCGAACAAATGCTGGGGAAAAGGAAAGAAAAGAACTTATCTGAATGATATAACCGATCCCAACGATCATGTCGCGCATTCCGGATTAATCAACCCAGTCTATTTGTATCAATCAAACCTTTGGACGGCCTCATGTTGCTGGGGATAAATAGGAACTCAACTCTTTGCCAAATGCGGATCCTTTCCGCCAATCTTGTCTTGTCGCCTCATAGTGCCCTTCGAGGGGTTTTCACTAATAAGACTCTCTCGTTTCTCTCAACTCCCGTCGTCTTATGGTGCTTGTGAAGGTTTTCACCGATAAGACTCTCTCGTTTTATTTCTCTCATCTTTCGTAGCCTTATGGTGCCTGTGAAGGTTTTCACCGATAAAACTCTCTCATTTTATTTTATTTTTCAGCTGGGGATTGGAGTGCTGCCGATATGACTCTCTCTGCTGGGGATTCTTTTCGGCTATCAATTCATTTCCAGTTTTATGATCCTCTTCTCTGCTGGGGATCAGAGTGTTGTTCCCGACTTCTGTTTTCATGACTTGGCACTTCTCGGATACTGATCGGGATGTCTTTTTTGGACATCAATATGGGTTTTTGTGTATGACCAAAAGAAAAGGGGTATCAAGAGGGTTAAAAATCATTTTGATGGGTAAAACATTACAACTCTTGGAATCGAACTTTCTTCCCAAAATTACAAACGCAATTTCTACCCTAGTTTTTCTTGCTTGGGGATTTTTTTTTGTTACATTATGACCGAGCCGTGAGGCGCCTACTTATCCTTCTTTGAGGAATCAGGTCAAACGTAATTCCCAATTCCTTTGTTTTTTTTCTTGTGACTTTTCTTTTGTTTTTATTATCATTACTTTTTTTTCTTCTCTTTTTCTTTCATTTTCATTACTGATTCCAAAAAGAGGGGTATGAAAGAATAAATAAGGCTCAAAAGGGTAAGCAAAGGTTAAAGTGTTTGGATAAAAGAAAGAATTGCCCCTGTCATTTCATTCTCCGATAAATGCTAAGTACAAACAAACAACAATTACAATTACAAGAAATCATACATAATATCTCTTAACTGCGTCAGAATTGATAGCCATGTCGACGCATTTCCCTTCGATATCTGTTAAACATAAAGCGCCACTGGGCTTGCTCTGTTCAGATTGCGAAAATCAACACACACTCGGATTTTTCCATCTTTTTTTTTGGCACTGGTGTAAGCACGTGATTTTTGCCCAATATGAGAATTACTCCCAAAAAATTCAAAAATAAAATAATTTTCCTTGGTGTGCAATTTTTGTGATATTTTGTGATATTTTGTGTAAATATTTGTATGTTTGTCTGTGCATTACAAAAATATATCGCATTTTGCATGTAGGATTTAATTATACAATTGTTAGTAATTAAATTTGTTTTGCAAAAATTAAAAATTTCAAAAATAGGCATCGTTTGCATTTTTAGCATTTAATGTCCAAATATACAATTTTATGCTTAATTATTGCTTAATTATGCGTTTATTGTTATTTGGAGTTAATTTGCGCTTTTATAACTTAATTTAGTTCTTAATAATAAGTTAAGTATTTTTATAATTTAGTTTTAGAAAAAATAAAAGAAGAAAAAAGAAAACAAAAATACAAAAAATCGGAATTGGGCCTCTTCTTCAAATTCAAGCCACAAGCCCAAAAAAATACCCAATCTTCCAAAAACGACCCAGTCCATTTCGAACTGGGTCGACCCAGTCCATAACCCAAAAGACCCAAACCCCCTTTTGTCTTTCATTTTTTACAAAACAAAAACAAAAAAAGAAGAAGAAAACCCTAAAATTATACTAACTCATCCGCCGCCCTCCCTATCTTCTTCTTCTCCAAGCATCCAAACACCCCTCCCATGGCTGCCTTTTACCCTCCATTATCACGTCCAAACAACCCCTCACAGCTTCATCTTCACCCTCACCATGGACGATCCAGTTGCGTCTTCATCTTCTCTATGTCGAGCTCAAAAAGCTCATCCATGGCTGCTCCTCCTCCTCCTTCGTTCTTCGTCGAGCTTTAACCAACGTTGATGCTTCTTCTTCCTCACTTCAAGACTGCTGCTGCTGCTCGTCGAAGCTCCTGCTGCATCGCTTCTGCTGCCTCGTCCGCTGCTGCCCGTCGAAGCAGTGGGTTCGAAGCCACCCCTCGCCGCTGCATCATCGTCTTTCTCCGGCATCAATGTTGCTGCTTCTTCTTCCTCACTTCAAGACTGCTGCTGCTGCATCCTACATCTCCTCGACAAACTGCTGCTGTTGCTCACGTTTTTGGTGAGTTAATCATCGTCCATGGTGGTTGCTTTCATCTTCTTCGTTCTTCGTCAAAGCTCGAGCTTCGACCTCCATCCATGGCTGCCGTAGCTGCTTCTTCTGCTTTCAGCTTAAAGCGAACCAAACGGACCCAGCATGCGAGCTGCTGCTTTGCTTCATCTTCTTTTCGTTGCCATCGCCAACACTGTTTGGTCGAGTTTTAGTTTGAGTTTGTTGAGCGTCGTTTTGAGTTCGTCAAGTTTAAAGGAGAGGTGAGCTCGTCGATTGAGTTCGTCGTTAAGTCCAGACAGATTCACTCCCATTCGAGGTTCGTCAAAACAGTCCGTATGTATGTCGTTCGATTCGGTTAGTAGATTTTGAATTTTATTTTTTGTCCGATATTTTCGAATCTAAAATCGGCAAATGTTTGTTTTGTTCATGTATATCGTTTGAATTAATTTTTTTTAGTTTGTTCATGTGCTTTGTTAAATTAATTTTTCAGATTTCAAATGAAAGATTAATTAGTTGTTTTTCATGTTTGTAGTATTGTTTAGATAAATATTTGTTAGTTTAATATTTGTTAGATTCAAATTGAAATCTAATTAATTATTTCTTCAATTTGTTTCATGTGTTATGTATTTTCCAGAAATTATTAATGTTGTTTGAGTCATTTAATCCGTCATGTTTGTTGTTTTAAAAAATGGATTCATTCATGTTCATACTTTGATCTTGAATCCGAAATTTGTATAGTTTGATTTCTTGTTTATCATTTATGATTATTTCTTGAATTTGTCTCATAATCTTGTTTAAGTTTAATATAGGAATTGTTGGTTGTAATGTTGTTAGAGTTGATTTTAAGTTCAATATTATTGAATTTAGAAATCTAAATATACTTGTTTGATTGTTGTTGTTGTTGAATCCGAAAATAGGTTTGTTGTTGCTTAAAATATTGTTCAATCAAATTTTAGTTGTTCTTTGTTGTTCAATTTGTGTTCATGTGATTTGTTGTTGAAATGTTGAAGAAATCATGTTCATGTGATTTGTTGTTGAAATATTGAAGAAATCATGTTCATGTGATTTGATGTTTGAACATTGTTAGAAATTGATCATATTGTCTATATTTTGGTTGAGTTTGATTAATTGATTGTTATAGCTGATGGGGTAGTTTGGTAATTTGCTGTACGTTCAGGGGTAAAATGGTAATTGCAATAAGGTCGGAGGGGTAGTTTGGTAATTGAACATTTTGTAATTTTTTATGTTAAGCATGGGGGACAAAATGAAATGGAGTGGGTTGTGATATAATTGTTTAATATAAAGGGAGGACAAGACAAAATTTAATGGGGGGAATCTTGTATTTGTTTATGTTAGGCATGGGGGACAAAATATAATGGGGTGGTGTGATATGTTTATTTAATGTAATGGGGATGAGTGGGAAGATAATGGGTTTGGTAGAGAAAAAGTATTGATTTTAATTGATTGAAAGATTTATGGGATGGGTTATATATAGGAAGTCTTGAAACAAGATTTAAAAACAGATACGAGAGAATACAGAAGAGAAAGAACGAATCTGAACAGAAAGAAAATAAGAGAGAGAAAAAAAAGGCTGAACATTTAAGAGAGAGAAAATTCCGAAAAAATATTTAAACTTTCAAAAAAAAAACTAAAAAAAAAAATCTTTTGCTTTCTTTCATTGTTTGAAATCAGAATTAATTGTTGTTTCATCAAAGCTTGAAGCTTTTGTTTTTGGGATTACTACTCCACCGATTTGCAAATTCGGTTCCTTGGTTACTGTTGCTGGACTGTTTGTTGCTGCACTGTATTGTCATTACTATTGCTGATTCTTATCTTCATTTTCTTTTGCTTCCAATATCAGGTATATATTTTAGACTCATGCTGTGGAAAGCTTCAACATTGCCAAATAAATGAAGTTCAGAATTATAATTATGTCTTTTACTCGTTTAAATCTATTAGTTTAAATTTCAGTTTACTTTTTGGTTGGAAACTCAACATTTTCTTTTACGCATAATCCAAATTATCTTTTGAACCGACACGGATCATCATCACTGTTTGTGAGGGTTTCTTTAGCTTCCCTCCTTCGTGCACTAGCTCAATCATGTGGGTTTCAAGGTGTGCCGGCAACGGGTTCTGATTGATGTTGGGTGCCTCTGGTGTCTGAACCTTAATCTTGTTGGTGTCAATAAGATTCTGTACTGCATGTTTCAACTTCCAACACTTCTCGATATCATGTCCGGGAGCCCCCGAACAATACTCACAGCTTACCGAGTGGTCCATATTTTTGGGAAGGGGATTTGGCAATCTGGGCTCAACAGGACTCAACAAGCCTAACTGTCTTAATTTGTGGAACACGGCAGTATAGGTTTCCCCCAACTCAGTGAATGTTCTTTGTATTCTTTCATTTCTGAAAGCCTGATTTCCCCGGAAACCTACCCCTGGAGGGTTCTTGTAGGCTCTTGGTGGTGGATAGGTGTTTTGCGGTGGTGTATGTGTGTTATTGGGAGCCGGCGCGTGCCATTGCGAGCGAACCGGAGGCTGAGTGTATGTTTGGGCTTGGTTCATGGAGAAGTGTGGTTCTTGAGGTGGATAGTAGTGCTGTGGTGGGCTGTATGGGTAGTTTGGTCTGTGGGGTCTGGGTTGGTTGTAGTATGGTTTACCAGACCTGGACCAACTGCTTGCCTCAATCGTGGCAATTTCTTCTTTCTTCTTTCTTCCCAGCGCACCTCCCGTGCAGCTCTGAATAGCCTGGGTCGTTGCCTTGAGTGTCGAGTAATTCAGGATTTTGTCAGACCTCAGACCCTCCTCTATCATGACCCCTATCTTTACTACTTCATTGAAGGATTTCCCAACCGTCGTCACCAAGTGACCAAAGTAAGTTGGATCCAGTGTTTGCAAGAAGTAGTCCACCATTTCTCCCTCTCTCATGGGAGGATCAACTCTGGCCGCTTGCTCTCTCCAGCGGAACCCGAACTCGCGAAAACTTTCCCCGGGCTTCTTCCCGGTCCTCAGCAATGTGAGACGGTCAGGGACTATCTCGAGATTGTATTGAAAATGACCCGCGAAAGCTTGCGCCAGATCATCCCAAGTGTACCATCTGCTGGAATCTTGCCGGGTATACCATTCCAATGCCGATCCAGTTAAGCTTTGACCGAAATAAGCTATCAGTACCTCGTCTTTGCCGCCTGCCCCTCTCATTTTGCTACAAAAACCCCGCAAATGCGCCATAGGATCACCGTGCCCTTTATATAAATCAAACTTGGGCATCTTGAACCCAACCGGGAGTTGGACGTCCGGGAAAGGGCATAGATCCTTGTAGGCCACGCTGACCTGGTTGCCTAATCCGTGCAGGTTCCTGAAGGACTGCTCCAGGCTTTTGAACTTCCTCATCACCTCATCTTGTTCTGGGACTTTAACCGGCTTTTCGATCTCTGCCGGTACCTCTAAGTGCGGGTTGTAGGTATGGGGTTCTGGTGCATGGAATGTGGGCTAAGGAGGATAGTATTGCGTATCGTGAGCCTGAAACACAGACTCGCTGGAGGATTTTTGCAGCTTGGCTGGCGGAGGTGCCCCGAAGACGGGGACGATTGGCGGAGAAGGGTATTGTTTGGGTGGTGGAGCTTGGGGATTATATGAAGTTTCCCCTTGGTAGTATTGGGCAACGGGGAAGCTCGTTGAAGGGCCGGGTGAAGGGTATTCCGGTGTGTGTCCCGGTGGGGAAGTAGGAGTGACGAGTGGTTCGGGACCCTTTTGCGCCTTAGCCATGGCTAGATGCATTTCATGCATTTCCAATCTCATTTTTTATATATTGGCCATCGCCTCCTTCAGCATCTGATGTGCCGTCCTTTCTGACTCAACACTATTTTCTGAGCCAGTCATGCTTTCTGGTATAATCCCTTTTGATCTTGTTTGATAATGGTATGGTGCCAATACGCTTTAACAACTAATTGTTTGGAATTGGACAAATAACAAACTTGTTAGCGTTAGAGTTTTAACAGATATTGCAATTGCATATTGGGGAACGTAATATTCTTAGGCAGTTAATCATTTCTAACATGTTTTTTTTTACCGCGTGCATCCTCCTGGCTGGTTTTTTACTCGTGCCTTTTCAAGTGTTTCGGAAACCCTCCATTCCACCCTTTTTATTTTGTTGTACGTTCAGGGGTAAAATGGTAATTTGTTGTACGTTCAGGGGTAAAATGGTAATTGCAATAAGGTCGGAGGGGTAGTTTGGTAATTGAACATTTTGTAATTTTTTATGTTAAGCATGGGGGACAAAATGAAATGGGGTGGGTTGTGATATAATTGTTTAATATAAAGGGAGGACAAGACAAAATTTAGTGGGGGGAATCTTGTATTTGTTTATGTTAGGCATGTGGGACAAAATATAATGGGGTAGTGTGATATGTTTATTTAATGTAATGGGGGATGAGTGGGAAGATAATGGGTTTGGTAGAGAAAAAGTATTGATTTTAATTGATTGAAAGATTTATGGGATGGGTTATATATAGGAAGTCTTGAAACAAGATTTAAAAACAGATACGAGAGAATACAGAAGAGAAAGAACGAATCTGAACAGAAAGAAAATAAGAGAGAGAAAAAAAGGCTGAACATTTAAGAGAGAGAAAATTCCGAAAAAATATTTAAACTTTCAAAAAAAAACTAAAAAAAAAATCTTTTGCTTTCTTTCATTGTTTGAAATCAGAATTAATTGTTGTTTCATCAAAGCTTGAAGCTTTTGTTTTTGGGATTACTACTCCACCGATTTGCAAATTCGGTTCGTGGGTTACTGTTGCTGGACTGTTTGTTGCTGCACTGTATTGTCATTACTACTGCTGATTCTTATCTTCATTTTCTTTTGCTTCCAATATCAGGTACACAACTGACACGCTGGTTATTGTAATCCGAAATATGAAGCATGAATACAAATGAAGAATAGAGTGTTAAATTTTTAATTTAGTTTTAATTTTTTTTTTGTATTGTATTTAGATTATTCATGTATTATTATTCTGTCAATCACTGTCATTTGGCATAATTAGACATGTTATAGCGATATATTAAATAACGTCTTAACCGGATTATTAGGAAATATATTCAAGACGGATTACTAATTAAAACTGTTTAATAATCAAAATAGAAGAAATAACGTAAAAAATGGCGTTATTGAATCAGTTTGGCAAAAATTGATTAATTCCTTATTCATAAGGTTTTTTGTCAACATTAAGTTAATCAGAATCATGTAGTTAATTTCAGTTAAAACATGAATTAGTTTGCGAATCAAGTATTAGGACATGATGTGAATTAAAACAAGGTTAGTTAAGTTTAAATTGTTTAACTTTTAGAAATATGGTTTAGTAATCAAGTTTTTATTTTTTTTATTTTCAGTATTTGTAAATAATTAATTTCAATAAGCTTAAGTCATACTAACAATATGTTTTAATCCAACTATGGGATAATTAGTTTTTTTTTACTTTTTGGCAATTCCATGTTGTTCGTAATTATCATTTTAGTAATATTACTTTCCATTAATATTTATTTTGAATTAGTAATTAATATGTTATTTTTAAGTATGTAGAGATTGACTTCATAATTATGGACAAACTTAGTAATAATAAAGATGTAGTCATTAAAGGGTATTCATAAAATAAGGGAAGATCTCGCTAATAAATAAATAAATATAAATAATACAAAAAATTGCAGTCCTCCAATCTTATTTATTTATTTATTTTTATATAAGAAAATACCTAGATTTCAAGATGGGCGATTTAGTAAAATTCACAGTCTTACCTAATAATATCATAACGCGTAGTATTTTGGCGCATATTTAATAAGGTTATTTTCTTGAATACGGGTGTACATTTATGTAACCCAAATCACGATCTTGACGAAGTCAAAATGCGTCAACAAATCACGCGTGCACTGGTTGTGGCGTGGCTCGAGATGCGTTTTCACGACGTTGCAATTTTGTATAAAATAAATAATGATAAAAGCGGTTTTTAAAAGTTAAATTTGCACATAAGTTTATAATACGTATTATATCAGATAGTCAAGCCAAATATAACAGTTGAGCGACCGTGCTAGAACCACGGAACTCGGGAATGCCTAACACCTTCTCCCGGGTTAACAAAATTCCTTATCCGGATTTCTGGTTCGCGGACTGTAATACAGAGTCATTCTTTTCCTCGATTCGGGATTAAACTGGTGACTTGGGACACCCTAAATCTCCCAAGTGGCGACTCTGAAATAAATAAACAAATCCTGTTTCGATTGTCCTTTAATTGGAAAAAACTCCTGTACCCTCGCGGGGCGGAAAAAGGAGGTGCGACAACTGGCACCACATTAGCCAACCAATCAGGATATCGAGCGACTAACCTTAGCATTCAGTTGTTTGGTTAGTTCTTCCTTAATCTTCACACTCATGTCGGTTTTGAACTTCCTCAATTTTGCTTGACGGAAGGAAATGCCGGGTCAGTGGGCAATTTGTGAACCACTAGATTGGTGCTTAAACTCGGCATGTCGTCGTATGACCATGCAAAATGTTTTTGAATTTAGTAAGTGCTTTGATTAGTTCTTCCCTGATATTTGGTTCAATGTGGACGCTTATCTTAGCTTCCCTGATATCATCCACATCCTCTAGATTGATGGTTTCCGTGTCATTTGAGTTGGACTCTTTTTTTTTTCAAATTGGCTCAACTGTCTGCTAATTTCTTCGAAGGCTTCATCCTCATCGTATTCCGACTTATCATCACAATATTGTGCTATAATTTCGAAATCAGATTTTTTTTTAGACTAGGTTGAAGATTCGTCGTGCATGCCATGTCATTAGAACCAGTATAAAGAGAACTGTTCAGAAGAGAAAAAGAAGAAGAAAAAATAAAACAAAATAAGGAATGAGGAAAAAAACTTTCACTTTATTAAAATACGGGATAGCAAGGTTTCACACTTTGGCGAGCACAAAAAGAAATCTGGATTACAACCCTGGAATAATCCAGACAACAAGAAAGAAAATCAGAGCCCACTACCAAGACTCCCTTCGTATAGGAAGAGGAGTAGTCATTCAATTGTTGATTTTCGCTTTCAGCCCCACAAATTGTACATCTGCCTCACTGGACCCTTTTCCCAACACCATAACTGGCTTGTCATCTACCTTTTCCAACTATACCACCGCTTTTCCACTGGTTGACTTTTCTTTTGAACCGGCACGGATCATCATCACTATTTGTGAGGGTTTCTTTAGCTCCCATCCTTCGTGCAATAGCTCGATCATGTGGGTTTCATGGTGTGCCGGCAACGGGTTCTGATTGATGTTGGGTGCCTCTAGTGTCTGAATCTCAATCTTGTTGGTGTCAATAAGATTTTACACTGCATGTTTCAACTTCCAACACTTCTCGGTATCATGTCCGGGAGCCCTCGAACAATACTCACAGCTTACCGAGTGGTCCATATTTTTGGGAAGGGGATTTGGCAATCTGGGCTCAACAGGACTCAACAAGCCTAACTGCTTTAATTTGTGGAACATGGCAGTATAGGTTTCTCCCAACTCAGTGAATGTTCTCTGTATTCTTTCATTTTTAAAAGCCTGATTTCCCCAGAAACCCGCCCCTAGAGGGTTCCTGTAGGCCCTTGGCGGCGGATAGGTGTTTTGTGGAGGTGGGTAAGTATTTTGTGGAGGTGGATATGTGTTTTGGGGAGCCGGCGCGCGCCATTGCGGGAGAGCCGGAGGCTGAGTGTATGTCTGGTCTTGGTGTACGGAGAAGTGTGGTTCTTGTGGCGGGTAGTAGGGTTGTGGAGGGTAATTTGGAGTGTGAGGGCAGTTTGGGTGATGGGGTCTGGATTGGTAGCAAGGGGAAGGACCTCTCGATCTGGACCAGTTGCCTGCCTCTATTGTCGCGACCTCTTCTCTCTTTTTCTTTCCAAGCGCACCTCCCGTGCCGCTCTGAATGGCCTGAGTCGTTGCCTTGATTGCCGAGTAACTCAGGATCTTATTGGACTTAAGTCCCTCTTCTATCATAACTCCCATTTTCACTACTTCATTGAAGGATTTGCCAACTGACGTCACCAAGTGACCAAAGTACGTTGGCTCTAGAGTTTGCAGAAAATAGTCCACCATTTCGTTTTCCCTCATTGGAGGATCAACTCTGGCTGCCTCTTCTCTCCACCGGAACCCAAATTCCCAGAAGCTCTCCTCGGGCTTCTTCTCAAACTTTAGCAATGTGAGACGGTCAGGGACTATCTCAATGTTGTACTAGAAGTGACCTGCGAAAGCCTGTGCTAGATCGTCCCAGGTGTACCACCTACTCGGATCTTGTCTTGTATACCATTCCAGTGCTGACCCACTTAGGCTTTGGCCAAAGTAAGCTATCAGCAGCTCGTCTTTGCCACCAGCTCCTCTCATCTTGCTACAAAAACCCCGTAGGTGTGCCACAGGATCGCCATGCCCTTCGTATAAATCGAACTTGGGCATCTTGAACCCTGCCGGCAATTGGACGTCAGGGAAAGGGCATAGATCCTTGTAGGCCACACTGACCTGGTGGCCTAACTCGTGCATGTTCCTGAAGGATTGCTCTAGGCTTTTGACCTTTCGAATCACCTCCTCATATTCTGTGTTCTTAACCGGTTTCTCAGCTTCCTCTAGGATCCCAAATTGGGGTGTATATGTGTATGGCTCAGGAGCTTTAAAAGTGGGTTCAGGAGGAAAATATTGGGTGTCGTGAACTTGGAACAGTGGTTCACTAGACGATCTTTGTAATGTGGCTGGGAGAGGTGGCACAAAGACAGTAACATTTGGTGGTGGAGGGTTTTGATTGGGTGGCGGAGCTTGGGAATCATAGGCATATCTCCCCTGATAGTAGTGGTAGCTTGGGAAGCTTGTTGAAAGGACGGGGGAAAGGTATTCCTGCGTGTGTCCCGGTGGGGGAGTAGGAGTGACGAGTGGTCCGGGCCCTTTTTGCACCTTATCCATGGCTAGCTGCATTTCATGTATTTCCAATCTCATTTTTTCTATATTGGCCATCGCCTCCTTCAACATCTGATGTGTCGTCCTTTCCGACTCAACACTATTTTCTGAGCCAGTCATGCTTTCTGGTATTGGCCCTTTTGATCTTGTTTGATAATGGTATGGTGCCAGTACGCTTTAACAACTAACTGTTTGGAATTGGACAAACAACAAACCTGTTAGCGTTAGAGTTTTAACAGATATTGCAATTGCACGTTGGGGGATGCAATGTTCTTAGGCAGTTAACCATTTCTAACATGTTTTTTCTCCTACCGCATGCATCCTCCCGACTTGTTTTATTTGTGCCTTTTTCAAGTGTTTCGGAAACCCTCTATTCCCTCTTTTTTTCTTTTTTCTTTTCTCTCTCTCTCTCTCTCTCTCTCTCTTTCTCTTTTTCTATTCTTTTATTCACTTTCTTTTTTTTTCTTTTTTAGCGGTGGTCGAACCTTATGTAGATTGCCTACGTATCTTGTCCCCGCATGAATCAGACCTTGCGTAGTTCGGACCAATAAAAGATAAATAATAATAAAATATTTTTTGGAATTTTCAATTTTCATAATAAAACAAACTTGATTACAAAAGTTTAAAAACTGACCATACTAACAGACTTTGACAAAAGACAACAAACGGTCTCGAAAATCAAATAACCCGCATACTCTAATCAAAGAATTACAAACTCAAAAACAAACAGCCAGATTCCTTCCCCTATATGCCAATTTTAACCAAATGGTTGTTTTTCAGACGTGGCCCCTTCTCAATTTCACATGAATTTTAAGGCCGGGAAGGATTATTTTACGACCTTTCACAAACTTGTTCGTTCTTTTACGAAAATAGCCCTTCGACAACTGAAAGATACTCTAAGGCTATCTCGGCAAGAATGGTTTTAAGACATCACCGAAGTCGGGCCGGCTTATTTTAACTAAAAACCAAACGGTATTCACTTGACCACTGACTATTTTCTTGTTTTTCAAATAATAAAAGACATGGTTTTGCAAATACGACCTTTCAGCACTTCGGAGACGAAGATTTTAAGGTTGTGCGGGATAACTGGTCACAACCCAAAAGAATGACCAAAGATGGTCGTTTATGCAAAGTCAGCCTTCCGGCGTCCTTTTCGAGAATATTCGGCTATTTTTGACAAAACGGCATGACCCAACTTTTTTATGACTCTTTTCTTATTTTTTTTTTCAAATTAGAATAAAAGACCCGGTATTGCAAACACGGCCTTTCAGCGCCTCAGGGACGAAGATTTTAAGGCTGTGAGGGTCAAAAATCAAAACATAACCAAAGGTGGTTGTTTATGCGAAATCAGCCTTCCGCAACATTTGGCTAATTTTGACAAAACGGCGTGACCCAGCTTATTTATGACTCTCTTCTTGTTTTTTTTCAAATTAGAATAAAAGACCCGGTATTGCAAACACGGCCTTTCAGCGCCTCAGGGACGATGATTTTAAGGCTGTGAGGGTCAAAAATCAAAACATAAACAAAGGTGACTGTTTATGCAAAATCAGCTTTCCGGCGTCCCGTTTGGGAACATTTGGCTAATTTTGACAAAAACGGCATCACCCGGCGTATTTATGACTCTTTTTTTTTCTGTTTTTCAAATCAAAATGAAAGATCCGGTAAACACAACCTTTTTTAGCGCCTCGGGGATGAAGAATTTAAGGCTGTGTGGATAACCGGTCAAAATTCTAAAAGAATGACCAAATGTGGCCGTTTATGCAAAGTCAGCCTTTCGGCGTCCCTTTTGGGGACACTTGGCTATATTTGACATGAGCGGCATTACCCGACTTATTTATGACAAAATTTCGACATTTTTTTTGGCTATTTTTGCAAAGGAGAGGTTGGACATCACCCGACTTATTTATGACAAAAATTAAAATTTTGACATTTTTTTTGGCTATTTTAGCAAAAGGGGAGGTTGGACCCGATTAGGGCTGCCTACGTATCTCACATCCGGTGAGAATCAAACCAGCGTAGTTCGCCACATATAAACTAAACTTTGTAAACAATACTCCTTTCCTTTCCAATAAATCAAACTAAAAAAAAAATTTAAAATTTCGGCAGGGTTTTGACACTACTTGGACATTGGTTTTATTTTTCTAAAAAATAAGTAGTTATCTCCCTACACTGCTATATTTTTTTTATTTTTTTAAAAAAAATTCCTGATTTCAGAAGCCGGTCAGCATGCGGATCTGAAGCAAATAAATGTGCAAAACAAACAGGATGCAGCAGGATGGTCTTTTGTCATTTTGGTACACCTGTCCTAGACAGACCCAACCCTTGTGTTGAGCCTCCAAAGTCAAATGCACATGATGCAAACAAACGCTCCTACTAGGGATCCGGCATGAAGCTGAGTTATTCTAGGTTCATAACCTGGGTATTTGTTCTAGACTGTGTACCCGAGTGGACAACTCGAGTCGAGGAGGGGGCTACGTACCGGGGACCCGCGGGATCGTCTGGCTTTGTAACTTGTCCGACCTCTTTCTTATTTCAAGGTATGACACTAACAGAATAGGGAGTCTCGACCAGCAAGCTCCTCCCCGGAGGTAAGAAGAGAAGGGTTTCGACACAGTTTATACACAGTTCAGATAATATCAAAGCGGTAAGAGCAACATTTAGCACATTAGGCCCAAACATGTAACAAAAAATCAGATAAAGCCAAATATAACAATTTATCTAAGCTCGAATTCTGAATCCTGAACCAGAGATTCTCGGTTCGATTCCCCAGCAGAGTCGTCAGAGCTGTCCCACCTCCTTTTTCGCCCGCGCTGCCTCAAAGGGGCGCGGAAGGGAGTTTTTTCCAATTAAAGGACAATCGAAACGGGATTTATTTATTTATTTATTTCAGAGTCGCCACTTGGGAGATTTATGGTGTCCCAAGTCACCGGTTGAATCCCGAATCGAGGAAAAGAATGACTCTATTTAATAGTCTGCGCACCAGAAATCCAGATAAGGAATTCTGTTAACCCGAGAGAAGGTGTTAGGCATTCCCGAGTTTCGTGGTTCTAGCACGGTCGCTCAACTGTCATATTCGGCTTGGTTATCTGATTTTATACAATTATGAACTTATGTACAAACTTTAAACTCTTTACCGCTTTTATTATTATTATTATTATTATTATTTTAACAGAGAATTATAACATTGTGAAAAACGTATCTTGAACCACGTCACATCAATGTACCCGTGGTTATTGACACATTTCAACTCCGTTGAGATTTGGATTTGGGTCACATAAATGTGCACCCGAATTTAAGAGTATAACAATATTAAAGACGCGCCTAAAGCGACTAGCGTATCATTATTTTGGGTAGGGCCGTGAAATTGACTAAACGGCCCGTCCCTAAGTCTAAGTATTTTAAAATAAATAATTATTGAGGGCCCCGCAATATTGTATTTATTTTGGCGAAGCACGCCTCATTTGTTTTAAGGATATCCTAAAGTGACTATATTTCTATTAAATTCGTCTCTAATATAAAAGAGAAAAAACCCTAATTAATTACATGCTTTAACTAAATTTAGCTACATGTTCACGATTAACCTAATGTTGACAATATTAAAACCTTCATAGCTAGTGAACTAATCAGTTTTGCCAAGCTGATTCACTAAAGACACCAACTTATGTTATTTTCCTCTTATTCCAATTATTAAACAGTTTGACAGTAATGAGCATGCTTAAATATATACTACCTAATAATCAAGCTAAAGCAAAGTATTATTTAATACATCACTACAAGATGTCTAGTTATGCAAAGCGACAGAAATTTACAGAATAATAATACATGAAATAGCCTAAATACAATTAGTAAAAGAAACAAAGAAAAAGCTAAATTAAAACTTCAAAGTTCCATTCTTCATATGTATTCATGGTTTCACATTTCAGCTTACAATATGCCAAAGTTACAGTTGTGTACCTGGTATTGTCAATACAAGAAGAAGAAGGTCAGCAAAGTAGTATGTAACATAGCAACATACAGCAGCAGAAAGCCCAACACAGTAGCTTCAACACCTCAATCCAGAAATCCCAGCAACACGGAGAAAACTAGTAAAAATGGAGAAGAAAAATAATCCGAAAATCTCTCTTTGTTTTTTTTTCTAGCTTTGAACTCTCTATGGTGTTCTTTCACTCTCAATATTTCAGAAAATTTGGTTCTATCTTTTTTACTCTCTCCAAATGAATTCTGTCCCTGTATATCCAGTGTATCCAGAAGTATATCGAGTGTATATCGCTCTCTCCGCCCCCTATTTTTTTCTTCTCTCTATCTAGTTTCTCCTCTTTTTTGAACCTCCTTTTTCCTAAATTTTCTCTTCTATTTATAGCAAAATTTTCGAAATTTTCAGATTTGTTTTCTTTTTAATTAAAAGAAATCTCACTTACAAATTGCTTTTATTTTTTTAGAAAAAAGAAATCCCACATTTATTTACTTTTATTTTTCAAATTTCAACTTTAATTACTTTTATCTTATTTAAAATCCCACTTTTTATTTTTTTAAAAGAGAATCTCACTTTATTTAACTTTTCTTTAAAAAAACAAACCACTATCTTTTCTTTTTCTTTTAAAAATGCTACTTTCAATTACTTTAAATTTTTTAAATTTTCAGATACCTTTATATTTATTTTTTAATTCCAACCTTCTTTTACTTTTTAATTTTTTTAAAATTTCCACAAAACTTTTTATTTTTTTAAATTTTCTACATTCTTTTACTTTTTTTAAAAGAGAATTCCACCTATTTTTATTTTTATATTTTTTTTATTCAATACTTCCCTTTTTCTTTTTTTTTAAATCAATCCCGAAATTATTTTTTTTTTAAAAAATAATAATTTCGGTTTTTTTATATAAAAAAAAAACAAAAAAAATATTAATAGTGATAATTCACCTTTTAATTTTTTTTTGGTATTTTTATCCTATAATAAAAAGTGTAATAAAACTAAAATAATTGTAGGTTAAAACCCCCTAAAATATTTACATAAAAGAAGTGATAAAAAATTAAATGTTGTCAAAAATTAGGTGTTCACAATACTCGACTGGTAGCTGTTGTTGTAGGCAAACTCTGATAAAGGCAAAAACTGATCCCACGAGCCTCCAAAGTCAATGACACAAGCTCGGAGAATATCCTCCAAAATCTGAATAGTCCGCTCGGACTGCCTGTCCGTCTGAGGATGAAACGTTGTACTCAACTCAACCCGTGTGCCCAACTCCCACTGAACTGCTCTCTAGAAATGTGAGGTAAACTGCATACCTCGATCCGAAATAATAGACACGGGCACACCATGAAGACGAACAATCTTGCGGATATAGATCTCAACTAACCTCTCGGAAGAATAGGAGACTGCCATGGGAATGAAATGTGTTGACTTGGTCAGCCTATCAACAATAATCCACACTGCATCGAACTTCTTCTGAGTCCGTGGGAGTCCAACAACGAAGTCCATAGTGATACGCTCCGACTTCCACTCAGGAATTTCAATCTTCTGGAACAAACCACCAGGTCTCTTCACAATTTCACAGACTGTCTAGGAATACTACAAATAAAAGTCTGAAAGATTTATTACAATACTGTCTCTGAAATATATAAAAGAAACAGACTAAAAGGATAGGAAAAGACGCCAAGGCCTGTGCACGCCTGCAGGACTACCTCAGAATCTCCGACTGGACTGAAGATAGCCATCCAAGTTAAGGTCCGAATGTTGCTGCTCCGGGATCTGCATACAGTGAAGAGTGTAGTATCAGCACAACTGACCCCATATGCTGGTAAGAGCCTAGCCTAACCTCGGCGAAGTAGTGACGAGGCTAGGACCAGACTACCAAACAAACATGTGCAGTTAAAGCATATATACGAAGCAAGTAATAATAAAGAAAACTAGCAGTAAAAGATGGGAAGGGGACATGCAGTGGGGGATATCATTTACCAACAGTAACTCAGGAGAAAAGCATAAAAAACAATTTAAAATTCGCAGCAGAAAGAATAAGGAAACAGTAACAGATCAATATCCACTTTTACCCTTTATTGTTGCGGCGCGCAACCCGATCCAAATCATAAAAAAATACTGTTGCGGCGTACAACCCGATCCAAATATAATATTGTTGCGGCGTGCAACCCGATCCAAATATTATATTATTGCAGCGTGCAACCCAATCCAAATATAATATTGTTGCGATGTGCAATCCGATCCAAATATAATATTGTTACGGCGTGCAACCCGATCCAAATATAATATTATTGCGGCATGCAACCCGATCCCAATATACAATTCAACACCAATCACAAAAGAGTCCCGACAAGGGAAAAATAATATCCCGGCAAGGGAATTGACAGTATAAATAAATACGTCCCGGCAAGGGAATCAGTTATAACCAAACTATTTCCAACATTTAACTTCACAAAATAAACCTCAACTAGCACCAATACTCAACCATAAGCAATTTCCACGAGAATAATCATAATTCTTGCCCAACACAGAGAATCAACAACTTAGGCATTTGTAGTACTTATTAAGAACACAACGACTTCAATTTAAGACTCATGTGCATGCTTGACAACGACGTATATATACTCATCACCATGCCTATACGTCATACTCAACAAATAACACATAGCAAACAAGACTCGACTCCTAGTCCCTCAAGCTAAGGTTAGACCAAACACTTACCTCGATGCGTTGAACACAATTCAAGCCTCAACTATCGCTTTACCTCTTGATTCCACCACCAATTCGCTCGTATCTAACCACAAGTTACTTAATTGTATCAATAAATGCTAAATGAATCAATTTCAATGCATGAAAATAGGTTTTCTAAAGTTTTTCCCAAAAAGTCAAAAATTGCCCCCGGTCCCACATGGTCAAAACCTGAGGTTCGAACCAAAATCCGATTACCCATTCCCCCACGAACCCAACTATATAATTTGCTTTGAAATCGAACCTCAAATCGAGGTCCAAATCCCCAAAAATTGAAAAACCTAGGTTCTACCCAAAACACCCAATTTCCTCCATGAAAATCATTGATTTTGAGTTCAAATCAAGTGAAAAGATGTTAAAGATTGAAGAAAATGAGTTAGAAATGACTTACAATCGATTTGGAAGAGAAGTTGTCTTTGAAAAATCGCCCAATAGTGTTTTGGTTTTGAAAGGGTTTGAAAAATGAAAGATTTTTGGCTAAGTTATGAATTTGTAGGTCGCAGATATCGCAATTGCGATGATATGTTCACAAATGTGAACTTGCAATTGCGGCAAAGGCTTCGCAATTGTGAAGTATGCCCAACTCTGTCTTCTTCGCAAATGCGAACTATCGTTCGCAAATACGATACCTGCTAAGGTAGCAATTGCGACATAAGCTTCGCAATTGCGAAGGTTCCCTTCCCAGCCAGTCTTCGCAAATGCGATGGGTTTATCGCAATTATCAGCTCGCAATTACGAGCCAGGATTCGCAATTGTAAAGCCTGCAGGTCAGAAAAATACCATCAATTTTCCTAAGTTAGATTTCACTCTGCGACCTGTCCAAAACTCACCCTAGCCCTCGGGGATCCAAACCAAACATGTACACCAACCTAAAAATATCATACGGATTTGCTCGTACAATTAAATCCTCAAAATAATATCAATAACCATGAATTTACCACCAAAATCAAAGGAAATCTCATGAACTTTCAAAGTTCCAAATTTTTACAAATAAAGTTTCGAATCACGTCATTTCAAGTCCATTTCTTACCAAATTTTACAGGCTCAACTTAAATCATATATAAGACCTGCACCGGGCTCCGGAACCAAAATACGGCCCTGATACCAATGGTTTCAAACATAAATTCTTCTTTATTTCATAAATAATTTAGCAAAATAATTTCTTTCAAAAATTCATTTCTCGGGCTTGGGACCTCGGAATTCGATTCTAGGCATTAGCCCAAGTCCTATATTTCCTGCGGATCTCCTGGGATCGTCGGAACACGGATCCGGGTCCGTTTGCTCCAAATGTTGACCAAAGTCAACCATAATTAAATTTTAACTCTAGAAATTTATTTTCTCATATTTTCACATAAAGGCTTTCTGGATATAGGTCCGGACCATGCATGCAAATCGAGGTGAGGTAAAAAGGAGGTTTTAAGGCCTCGGAACACAGGATTTATTTCTAAAACAAGTGATGACCTTTCGAGTCATCACAAATGGTAATGTTGAGAACCTATGTGCATCTACGTATGTCTTGATTTAATATTTCTATGTTATGAAATACAGTTTAATGTGTTTTCCTCTTTTTATTGTTCATAGTCTATTCCCAGTTATTTTATACAGTTGCTTAAAAGCTTCTTGAAAGAACTTGATAAACTAAACACATTAGATTAGTGCTTAAACTGTAAAATAAGAACTTACTTGTTCACGTAGCGGAAGCGGAAGGAACGAATGAATCACAGCTAGAATTATTGCTCGATGGTGATTGTCACGGTATGTCTCAAGAAACCGCCTATTCCACAATCTAAACCTTAACTGGAACTGAGAGAAAAGAGCGTAGAAAAATACTGCAGAGAGTATCTTTTATTGTACACTATAAGTGTACTTAGATAGGGACCATTAAGGTTAACTAATAACTCTATTGGTCCTTAAATCACCCTTTATGGATGGACCCAAATTTCACACATCTCCCAATCATACATAATAGGAGTGCTCATCTAGTCTGAGAAACATATTCTCAGCTCATCTCCTCAATCATTCATATAGAAAAGTAGACCGTGCGACCAGCATACTGTGAGAGCTAAGTGTTATACATCTATTAGGAGTATATAGACTTTCGTCGAGGCAAACCTGCAAGTAGATGATAAAGTATGCAGTACCCTAGATTATATGAATCACATTTGATATAGTCTCAACATCTCATATATCATTTTTTTCTTGTATTCACAATCATAACTCATAAGTTATAACTGGTGCTCCAGTGAACTCAAATAAATGAGATTCCATCAATAATCTTCCTCTTCTCATGATTCTCTCAATATTAGGTTGATTGCTTTTCTAGATATGCTCCACTAGATTGAATCGGTGTACATGATCTTTTGGAAACACATTAAGATAGCTAATATCGAACAAAGTCTCAAGTATCTTATCGGAATCTTTGAGGGTATGAAATCTTGAACCACCATAAAAGCTTTAGGTCTCACATAACAATAAGTTGAGAATGGACTTATGTACCCAATTAACACATATGGTATGAAATACATGATACAATATTTTCTCCTTTTTAAGGGAGTGTATGTTTTTATCTCATAAAGAATGTTGTACATATGATATTTAGACACCATAAATATCTAAATTTGAGTTACTTGATCGACAATATCATTTTTAAATCACATTTGGCTCACAAAGTTGACGAGGTGAACGGTTTTCACTTCAATGACCTTATGTCATTATTTAAGCGACATTCTAGTTTTAAGCAAAAAGCTCTCAGATTATCCTTATGATACTTTTTCTTAGAATTATGTCTCATCTGCTTACATCGTTAAGAAAAGGAGGCAGTTGCCTGCGTGAGAAGGTCAACCTCTTGTTTACTCGACATACTTATCAAAATAAATAAATGAACAAAGAATGCACATCACATTAAATAATAAAAATATGAATGTATATAAATCGACTTTATTGATAATCAAAGAACATCAATTGTGAACACGGGAAAATAAATAACAAAATAAAGTATCTCAAAGTCTACGCAAGCCTTGAGACCTAGTGTGTCTCACAAATGTATATCTAGACAAAGGCTTGATCGATGGATCTGCTAACATATCTTTTGTAGACACATACCTCACGTTCACTACCTTGCGTCTAACCATATTCCTCGCATAGTTATACTTGATATCTATGTGTTTGGTTTTACAATGAAACTTAGGGTCCTTGGTAGAGGATATTGTAGTTTCACTATCACAGTAGACTAACACTAGTTCAACATTTTCTGCAATATCTAACAAGTGTTCCAAGAAGTTATTCAACCAAACAACTTCTTGTGTTGCTGATGTGAGAGTCATGTATTCGGCTTCTATTGTAGATAGTGATACACATGATTGTTTCTTACTACTCCACGATATGGCGCCATCACTAAGTTAGAAAACATATGATGAGGTAGACTTCCTTTCGTCTAGAACTCCTCCATGATCAGCATTATTGTATCCAACTAATCACATATTCTTGTCGGCTTGGTAACAAAGAGAATAATCAACAGTTCCCTTAAGATATCTCATGATCCTCTTTACTGTTTGCCAATGTGCTAAACCTGGGTCGGTTTGATATCTACTTACCAAGCTAATTGCTTGGCAGATATCAGGTCTAGTGCATACCATAACATACATTAGACTTCCGACTACGCTCTTATAAGGAACTTAGCTCATTCTTTCTGTCTCTTCAGGAGTTTTAAGACACATCTGGCTTCCCAAGGCATGGTCTTTATTGATAGAAGTGTAAATGGACTACTATTTTGCATATTAAATCGTTCAAGAACTTTTCTAATATTATTCTCTTGTAAGAGATACAATAATTTCTTTAGTCGATCTCTTGAAATCTTAACTCCAAGAATATATGTAGCTTCACCATATCTTTAATCTTAAATTGAGATGGCAATCATGACTTTATCTCGGATATAAACTTCTTGTCATTTCCAGCTATATGTATGGCATCTGCATACAATGTTAAAATTATAAGCTTGTTCCTTGATCTTTTGGTATAAACAGTGGCCTTCATCTATCATGGTAAAACCATTGGATACGACAACATTCTGAAAGTGTATATACCACTGGCTTGAAGAATGTTTGAGTCCATAAATAGACTTCAAAAGTCTACAAACTTTTTATTCTTGGCCCTTTACAATTAAAGACTCAGGTTGTTCCATATAGATTTCTTCATCTAATTTTCCATTGAGAAAGGCAGCCTTTACATCCATTTGATGTAACTCAAGATCCAAGCTTGCATCAATAGCTAGAACCAGGTGGATAGACGTAAATCGTATAGCATATGAGAAAGTCTCTTCGTAGTCTATTCCTTTTTGTTGTGTATACCCTTTCTCCACTAGTCAAGCCTTATATATCTCAACTGTGCTATCATCCTTGAGCGTAATTTTGAGAACCCATTTGCTCTCTATTGCTCTGCGTCTTTTAGGTAGGTCAACTTGTTTCCAAATTTTGTTGACTCTCATAGACTCAAATTCATCTTCCCATTGCTTTTATCCATTTATCCTTAGAAGAGCATGAAAAAGTCTCTTTTACATTTTTAGGCTCGTTTTCTTCTTGTTGGAGCATCATAAATAGTTCATTTCCTTCAATATCAAATCGTCGGCAGGGAGTCTTTTTACAAGAACCATGTCTTGTTTGTGATTCATTATTATTCCTATTTGGATCAATGTTGCTCTCACTCGAATCAAGAACATTCATTCTGCTCCCACTTGGAACAAGATGCATTTGGTTACTTCCACTAAATATATAAGGATTACTTTCATTCGCATCTGATGATGAAGAAGGTCGCTGATGAAAAACTAATTCATCATCTACTAAAATTACCCTATTAGATGAAGTGTTCCTTGTACGTCTTGATCCATTATCTCAAACAAGAATAAGTCTTGACCTATCTCTCCCTTCTTAGGAAACTCATTCCCTAAGAATGTTACATCTCGTGATTCAAACTCAATTACACTTCCATTGTCTTGCTGGCCTATAAACACATAACACTTTGAGGTTTTAGAATATCTTATAAAGATACTTTTCTTTCCCCTCGGGCCCAATTTGTCATATTTGTGGAAAAAGTTATGTCTATAGGAAGCACAGTCCCAAGGTCTCAATACACTCAGGTCAGATTGTCTCCTAGTCCATAACTCATATGGAGTAGTAGTAACTTATTTTATAGGCACTCGGTTAAGTACATAGATGGCAGTAAGCAATGCATCCCCTAGTAACTAATTGGGAGGTTAGCTTGTGCCACCATTGACCTACCCATTTCTAGGAGCATTCTATTTCTTCTCTCCACAACATCATTTTATTGTGAAGTATTTGGGATAGTCAACTGATGTACTATTCTCTTTTCATCACATAACCCATTAAATTGGGTTGATAAGCATTCACGACCATAGTCAGTTCAAAGAGCTTTTATCTTCTTGTATAATTGATTATCCACTAAGATCATATAGCGTTTGAAGCAACTTATTTCTTCTAATTTGTGGGAAACTAAATAGACATAACTGAAACAGGTAAAGTCATCAATAAATGTGATGAAATAATTTGATCGATGCCTAGTCCTAACATTCATAGGCCCACAGATGTCTGAATAGACTAATTTCAAAGGATGTTCAGCTCCAGTCGCCTTAACAAAAGGTTTTCTTGCAGATTTTCCTACTAGAAAACTTTCATAAGTAGACAATTTCACATGTTCAATGTTGGAACCCAAACTTTGTTTTGCTAACCTTTGCATTCTTTGTTGGCTAATATGACCAAGTCTAGCATATCATATGTTTATATCACTATTATATTTATGTGAAAAATAAACATAGAAAAACTAACATTATTATTAAATAAATCATAATCCTAATCCATAATAATTAAACCTCAGGTCACATGACCAAAACCAAATAAAGTTGAACCACAATTTAACTTGGTAGAATTGCCATGACAAAACAAGTTAAATCCTAGCTTAAGCAAAACTGAAACTGAAATAATATTCCGGCAAATTGTTGGTGAAAAAAGAACATCATGTAGTATTAGGTCTCGACCACCACGTAGTACTAACTTGCATGTACCGATCCCTTCAATAATAACTTTATTGTTATTGCCTACATATACCAACTGTGCTCTATGTGAAACTCGTGAAATTCAACAAAGGCACTGCAATCTCAAGCAATGTGGTTCGTTGCTCCTGAGTCTACAATTCACAAAGGATTAGTTTCAGTTAGAAAAACTGAACTAGAAACACAAAGTTCACTAATTCGAGCATCATGAAATACCTTTCTAGCAGGCTCAGAGAAGTATCTAGCATAATGACCCTTTTTGTCAAATTTATAGCTTTTCACTTTAATAATTTTGACACGTTTGGGACGTCTATTCTTGCCCTTTTCAGTCTTTACTCTTCTAGCAGGCTGAGCTTGAGTAGGCCCTCTCTTCTTTTTCCAATTTATTTTGAATCACTCTTGGTTTTGGAGGCTGTTGATATGTGCAACTTGGCTATTGTCTTTGTAGCCTCAAGTCATTCCTCCTCTAACTCAAGATACCTTCGAACATCTTCCAGAGTTGTGATTTGCTCATTATGGGTCAAATGCATTTTCATATGACCTCAAGAACTAGGTAAAGAGTATATGACAACTTGAATTAGTTGCTCATCAGTCAACATATGACCAACATCTTTCAACTCCCCAATCATATTTGTTATTTGCCTCAGATGTGTTTTCATTGAATGTTCTGGATGTTTCTTATACGAATCAAATTTGATCATTAAGGATCACAACCTTACAGTGGAACATGTACCAAACCTATTCCTCAAAGCATTCCAAAGATTCATAGCTCTTTGGTGATCCTTAAACTCCCTTAGGATGTCATCATCCCAGGTGCTCAACAACGTAATGCGAGTAGTGGAGTTCTTTTTCTTCCAACTGTCAAACGCTTCACGCTCATACCTGTAAGCACATGATTTTTGCTTCACGGACAATCGCTCCAAAAGAAAATAAAAATAGTGGCAAAAGGCTTCGCTGTACAATTTTTCGGTCTTTCCGTGACATGTTTTGTTATTCGTTTGTGAGTCTGTCCATTTTGCATCTAGTCATTATCAAACAAAAATACAAAAAATATATGTGGCGTTAAAAGAAAATTCAAAAATATAAATATATGAGCATCGTCCGTTTTAGGTTGTGATTTAACTTACTTGGTATGATAATTATGTTGAAATGCCATATTGTTATTTGTTTTAATTTCATTTGTTTTATTAGTTATTTTTTATTTTTTATTTTTCTTTAAATTGTAAAACAAAAGAAAGTTGAAATCAATTTGGGCCAAAAAAAAAAATAAGACAAAAACAAGCCCAAACCAATGATCTGACCCGGTCCAGACCAGGCCTGCCCAGACACCTCCTGAAACGACGTCGTTTCAGGCAAATCAATCTGAGCCGTCCGTCCCAGCCGATCCAACGGTTCAGGACCTCTTTCAGCGACCCATGTTCAAACCCGACCCAAATAACCAGCCTGACCCAACCCCTCACTTAAACCAAACGACCCCGTTTAACTGCCAAACGACCCCGTCTCATTTCTCAGCATCAGATCCAAGCCGTTGAGATCATCTGATCTAACGGCTCAGATCCAATCCCATAGACCATATATAAACCTTCCCTTATACCCACGCCCCCTATACCAACACCCCACCCCTTCGTCCCCAAGTCGAACCCGGACCTCCCATTAGAAACCCTAGCCGCCCTCGTCTCCCTCGCCATTAAAGTCGGCGGCACGAATGCCGGTGACCACCTCCTAAACACCCTAAGACCTCCTCACTCTCCTGAACATGGATCTGTTACCCTCTTGCCTCGAATCACCTTCCCTCGTCTCGAATCTTCGTTTGAAGATTTGAGTCGAACCCGGACCTATGCCAAACCACCCCATCTTCATACCAGACATTCCCCTGACCTTCCTTGTGACCAAACCAAGCTTGGTTTGGTCCGAATCTACCCACAACTCCTAAAAATCCAGATCTGGAAATCCAGAACTTGAAACACATGCACCTGGGGAACCCGACCAGTTTTGACAAGGGTTTGAGGTCTAATAGACCTTAATCAAGGTGTTCTCATGTGAGAACACCCTGATTAAAGTTTGTTCGGCCTCAAAAGTTCGAAGATGAATCAGATTTGGGTCTGTTTGATTTAAACATTTTCGGTACGTTTTCCTTTCTTTTGTGTTAGTTTTAATTAAGTGGTCAGCATGTTTCGTTGGGTTTGTTTGTTATTTTGTTATTTTTCATTCGGATTTCTTTCATCTCTTTAAAGACCCTTTTCTTTGGTCGGTTGATTTTCTATGTGTGTATTCTGAATGTACTCCGTGATAAACATGATCGTCGATTAGTTTAATCGTCAGATAAGTTAACTCATATAGGCCCCAGTAATTGAACAAAAATTGTCTGATGCCCTTTAGGTCCCTAAACATATTGTTTATGTGAGCGATTGATTATTACCTGTTATAATTAGTATAGTCGACTCGATAAATATCGTCGATTAGCTTTCTATAACTAATAAATCGAATGAGCTAATAATGTCGCATGACTAATTGAGCTTTGTCACTGACTGTATGCCCCAGCATTGTTTGGAATGGTTTGTGTGCACTGTAAAACTGACTGAAAAGGTTCAGCCCAGGTAGTCTTGAGTTCGAACTTTCATCAGTTCAAAAAATGCCCTGATGCTGCAATAGGCAGGGGCAGTAATAATCAAGGTTGACAGGGGTATTCTGGGGTGTTAAAAAGAACAAAAGTAATTAGTTTAAGTGAGCTGACAAATGGGGTACTAAATTAGGATTAAACTAATGCCAATGGGGGAACAAGACACAAGGGTATGGGGCTTAAATTGAATAATAAAATGATGCCCATAACTCCTGATTAAACAAAACCAGGCGTGGGGAATAAAGGGGGCTGACACCAAAAGATGCTTAGGCATGGGCCTTAAAGGGTATGGGCATTCTGCCAATTGGCAGGGCAGGCAGCTAGCTGCACTGAGTCATTTGGCTTATAAATAGGCCATTTGAGAACTGAAAGTGGGCTGGACATTTCTTAGTCTTCAGAAAAAAAAAACAAGAAACATAAAGTCTCAGAATATTGTAATCAAACACTGTCTGAAAATTACATAAGAGTTCATGTTGGTTTAGCTGTCTTGGCCAATTACTGTTAGTTGCCTGTTTGAGCTGCTTGTGGTTGTTGAATTGTTGGGGTGTTTACATTGAATACTCTGCTGTCTCTGCTGGTTCATACTCTGTTTCTGGGATTGTTGTTTGTTGCTCGACTACTCGGGAGCTTCATTTTTGTTGGTTGATTTTGTTGCTGTGCTGTTGCTGTGTATCTGTTGCTGCTGTGTTGGTGGCATACTGCCCGACTGACTATTCCTTTCTTCTGTTGTTCTCCATACCAGGTACACACCTAATACACTGTCAGATGTAATCGGAAAATTGAGGATGAATACAAATGAGAAACTTGAAGAATGTCTTTTTATACATAGATTGTTGCATTAAATATCATGTAATGTAGAATAATGTTATTCTTGTTTGGATGCTGGAAGTAGTTTGCAAGCCTAGTTGATGTCAATGTAGGGTATCGAATGATAATCGTATATGTATGCTGTTAGATAAAAGTGGTCTCAATGAATTAGTTTGCATCTCAGATTTAGTTTACTTTGCCATAGATGCTGTAACGTATGCCAAACATGAAACTGTACACAAGGGGTTAAGTTCGTCTTTTCTGATCAATGGTCCCATATAACTAATAAACCATCTGTTAAGACAAAAACATAAAATTTGTAACATAAATCTCATGAAGGTCGAGCCCAAACCGAAGCAAACCAAGTAGGCCCATATCGAACAAGCAGAGGCCCAGGTCTGGCCTATCACGCATGGGCTGGATTTGGGCCCGGGATTATTTGTTCGGCTGGCTGTATGTGCAGCCTCATTTCTGTTTTTTTTGCTTTTCTGAATGTCATTACAAACAACTTGCAAGCACCTAATTAATTAGGACTATCTACTATTTTCAATTGATAAAGACAAGCACGACAAGAAACGTAGTTGTTATAGGATATCCTTTTAAAAATAAGAACGAGATGAGCCTCGATGAAAATAAACAAAACGCGCAGATGCGGGGCCCTTGTTTAAATGTATTATCGAAGCATTTAGGTTCCAGGACAGGTTGTTTAGCAAATCTCACAACCCTCCTAAAATAATAATGCGTTAGACTCTTTAGGACGCGCCTTAATAAATCTTACCTTCTTAAACTCGGGTGCGCATTTATGCGACCCAAATCCAATTCTCAACGGAGTCGAAAGGTGTTTCTAATCACGGGTACATTGATTGTGACGTGGTTCGAGATGCATTTTCATGACGTTGCAAATTCTTTTAAAAAAAAATAATAAGAATGAGATGAGCCTCGCCAAATAAAAACACAAATTGTGGGGCCCTCAGTAAATACTTGTTTAAATTACTTAGAATTCAGGAGGGTTGTTTAGCGAATTTCACGGCCTCCGCAAAATAATAATGCGCTAGTTGCTTTAGGCGCGTCTTTAATAATTTAATTTTCTTAAACTCGGGTGTGCATTTCATGCGACCCAAATCCAAATTCTAAAACATCAAATAAAATATGTTTCGGATTGTGGGTGCATTTCATGTGACACAGTCCAAAGATATGTTTTAAGCGATGTTCACCTTTCTTAATAATAATAATTAATAAAGCGGTTAAAAGATAAAATTTGCACATGGTTCATAATGGTATTAAAAATTAGATAAATAAGCAGAATATAACAGTAGAGCGACCGTGCTAGAACCACGGAACTCGAGAATGCCTAACACCTTCTCCCGGGTTAACAGAATTCCTTATCCGGATTTCTGGTACGCAGACTGTAATATAGAGTCATTATTTTCCTCGATTCGGGATTAAAATTGGTGACTTGGGACACCCTAAATCTCCCAAGTGGCGACTCTGAAATAAATAAACCAATCCCATTTCGATTGTCCTTTAATTGGAAAAACTCCCCCACCCTCTCTGGTGCGGAAAAAGGAGGTGTGACAGCTCTGGCGACTCTGCTGGGGATGCCGTAACCCAGAACCGCTGGTTCAGGGTTAAGAATTCGAGCTTGAAATAATTGTTATTATTTGGCTTTATTTATTATCTGTTTTTTTTTACGTGTTTGAGCCTAATGTGCTAAATGCTGCTTTTACTGCTTTGATATTATTTGGACTGTATATATAAACTGTGCCAAAACCCTTCTCTTCTCTCTTGAGGAGCGCACGCTGGTCATGGCTTCTTTCTGTTAGTGTCGTATGCCAAAATAGAACGAGGATTCGGAGGAGTTGCAAAATCGGATGGCCTTTTGGTTACCGGTACACAGCTCCCATCCTCGGCTCGAGTTGTCCGCTCGGGTAAGCCAGGTCTAGAACAAACACCTAGGCTTTACAGCTTAGCATAACATAGCTTCATGCCGGATCCCTAGTAGGAACGCTTATTTGCATCATGTGCATTTGACTTAGGGGACTCAGCACAGGGGCTGGGTCCGTCTAGGACAGGCAACCTGAGAATAAAGGCCATCCTGCTACATCCTGTTTGCTTTATGCATTTACTTGTTTCAAGGCTTGCATGCTGACCGGTTTCTGAATATCGGGAATGTTTGGAAAGGGAAGAGGAATAACGGTTAAGGGGTTACTTATTTATTCTTGAAAAGTCACAAAAATGGTCAAAGCTCTGCCAGAATTTTGAAAAAAAAAATGTGTGTCTTATTAATTTGTTTTAAAAAAAAAAGGAGTCTTTGATTCATTTTTAAGAGAAAAATAGGGTGTCCCCAAAATTCGATTTATGCCCGAACTACGTCAGTTTGATCCTCGCATGGTGCGGGATACGTAGGCAACCCCCATCGGGCTCAACTTGTTCTTTCAAAATAGAGGTACAAACCAAATAACGAAAGTTTTAAGGTAACATCGTACTTTTCAGAAACAACCAAAATTTCGTTTTTCTAGAAAATAGTGTGTCGATTTGTGTATTTGAGTCTAATGAGTCTGGATCTTCGCTTAATCACCCCAATAAACATGCAGAATGAGCATGAGTCCAAGTTTGCCGATGACAGTTAGAAGCAAAATTCCCCTGGAGGTGCGATTATGGTGGGAGGATTTGGAAAGGCCAGAGCAAGACAAGGTCAAACTGCACCTGGGGGGTTTGGTTGATTTGTTGAAAGTCAGGCCTCGGTGCGACATCATAAAGGCTTTGGTTACATTCTGGGATCCGGCCCACAACGTGTTCCGTTTCTCAGATTTTGAACTCACCCCAACCTTAGAGGAAATGCCGGGTTACATGGACGTCACTGAAGGTTTGAGACACAAATACCTGATCGCTCCAAGGGCTGTGAATTCACACAAATTCATGGATCTGTTGAAGATAAGCAAAGGAGTTCCATACGCTGAACTGGATAGAGGTTTTTTTACCCTACAATTCATATACCAGAGGTACGGGAGCATAGGAGGATTCAATGATCCAGAAAGTGGTGTTTGCAGCAGGGGAAATCTGGTAAAATGGAATGAGCATAGGCGGTTCGCTTTTATGGTGGCATTTTTGGGCCTTGTGGTGTTTCCCCGAAAAGATAGAAATATCGACCTAAAGGTGGCTGGAATCGTCAAAATCCTGATTACCAACGATAAAAGCATCCTTGCTCCCATGATAATGTCAGAAATATATCGAGCCCTCACGGCTTGTAAGGCTGGAGCAGACTTCTTCGAAGGGTGCAACTTGTTGTTACAGATGTGGATGATCGAACACTTGTGTCACCACCCTCAGTATATGCGCTACATGTCTACAAATGGGGGCTGCATCGAGGGTTATAGCCTAAGGGTTTCAGGTTTCCGATCACCGGGAGGGTTTGAAGAATGGATATCCTATCTCCGGATCATCACCGCAGACCAAATAAACTGGACTTTGGGTTGGCTTTCTGTGGAAGAAATCATATACATGCCCGCCACTGGTCCTCACTTCCTCTTGATGGGACTCAGGGGTATTCAACCTTATGCCCCTTACAGGGTAATGAGGCAGTTGGGAAGATGTCAAGTACTACACCCGGACGAAGATCTCAGCACTTATGCAGTCGAGGTCAGCAGTGACGGCCAATTTCCTGAAAAGACAGTTCGTTGCATATGGAGTGAATGCCAGTACTTAACGGTGAATACCCGAGTAAATGATTTGTCTAGGGGTGAAGTCTCGCCGGCCTATATCACTTGGCAGAACAAGAAGAACATCGTAAAACGGCCAACCAAACGGCCTCACCTCCGAAATTTTGTTGAGTCATCGCAAGAACAATGGGACTGGCTCGCAAAAGAGGAAGGTTACCTGGTTGAAATTAGGAAGCTGAAGCGACAAATGGAAAGGATGGTATTCGAAAACAACGTACAAGTCGCCCAAGAGCAGGCTGAAAAAGACAAGTTAGCCCAAGAAAACCAAATCCTGAGGGCCCGGCTTCGCCAAGCCAGTAAGAATAACATCGACCGACAGAGGCGTTGCTCCGACGAAAGATTGATAGCCAGTTTGAGAAATCAGGTCATCCAGAACCAGGTAGAATTAGACCTATCAGAGGCTTGCATAGCAAGGATGAGGGTCAAATGGGCAGAAGGTACAATGGCCCGGAGAAAGCGCCTACAGCAAGTCATGAGGAATTGTGAACTGAGCGTCAAAGCAGCAAAGGAAACAAATTCCGCTTTGCAAGAGCGGATCTTCAAGCAAACACAAGATGCCCAGGCCGACCGGAGACGCTATTACAATGCAATGACAAGGATGGAAAGGCAAATGGATATATTCCAGGATCAGCTCGCCGCCAATGCACAAACGCTAGGGTTAAAGAGCCGACAGATAAGGCAATTGTTCGCAGAAAGGGACAACATTCGGGCAAGAATTGACGAAGTCGGGCATTACATCTGCCTAAAATGTTTGGCATGCGAGCAGACACCTCGAGAAAACCTCATTGCTTCCATCATGGGCTGCGTCCATCGGATTATGAACGAGTTGAAGGGCTTGCAAAGAGACCTTACACCTAGGGCTGCGAAAGGGCCGAAAGATGCCTCGTGGGTCCCTAAGTTGGAAAATTAGTTGTTGATCGAGTCCTGGTTGTTTTGTTTGTTGTTTCCCCAATGTTGTTTTCTTTTCCTCAAACCAAGTTTAAAACCCTGGAGTATGTACTGTTGCTATTTTGTTTGAAGTAATGTGTAATAGCAAATTTTGATAATGAAATTAAGTGACTCCAGAAGAATTTCTATGTGTCTTTACTTTAAGGCAGAACTACGCCTGGTCTGATTCACGCGGGGACGTGATACGTAGGCAATCCCCATAAGATTCGACCGCTTTTAATAAATAAATAAAAGAAAATGTAAATAAAATAAAACGCAGAGTTTCGCAAAATACTTTAAAGAGACGAATGAACGAGCCGGAATGACGCATGTGGTTTGAAGCAAAGCATGTAGAAACGGTTAACTGCCTAGGTGCATTGCATCCTCTATGTGTTATGATCAAATCTGTTAAGCTCTAACACTAACAAAGTTTGTTGTTGTCTGATACCAGATAGTTAGTTGTTAAAGAATTCTGGCAACACATTCATACCAAACCAGATCCAAAGGACCGGTAGCAACAAGCATGACTACTTCTGAGAATAGTAATGAGGAAGAAAGGCCGATGAGCCAGTTGCTAAAAGAGGCAATGGAAAAGATTGAAAGGATGGGACTAGAGATGCATGCAATGCAGCTAGCCCTGGCCAAAACGCAAAAGAGCCCTGAGACATTGGGATACGTGCCGGAGTACCCTCACTCTGGCCCTTCCACAAGCCGCCCAAATCCCCTCTATCATCAAGAAAGAAGCCCTCATGATTCCCAAGCTCCACCACCCCATCAACCTCTCCCAACACCCAATATTCCCATTTTTGTGGGACCTGCATCAGCCCCTTTGCAGCGAACGACCAGTGAGCCATTGTTTCAGGCTCACGATACACAATACTATCCCCTGAGCCTACATTCCACGCACCGGAACCACAGGCTTACAATCCCCATTTGGAAATACCGGCAGAGGTTGAGAAGCCGGTTAAGGCCCCTGAACAGGATGAAGTGTTAAGAAAGTTCAAAAGCCTGGAACAATCCTTCAGGAACTTGCACGGGCTGGGCAATCAAGTCAGCGTGGCATACAAAGATCTGTGCCCTTTCCCAGATGTCCAACTCCCGGCTGGGTTCAAGATGCCCAAGTTTGATTTATATGAAGGGCACGGTGATCCCATGGCACATTTGCGGGGATTCTGTAGCAAAATGAGAGGGGCAGGAGGCAAGGATGAGCTTTTGATAGCTTATTTCGGCCAAAGTTTGAGCGGATCTGCACTGGAATGGTATACCAGGCAGGATTTCAGCAGGTGGTACACGTGGGATGACCTGGCGCAGGCTTTTGCAGGTCATTTCCAGTACAATCTGGAGATAGTCCCTGACCGTCTCACGTTATTGAGAACTGGGAAGAAACCCGGGGAAAGTTTTCACGAGTTCGGGTTCCGCTGGAGAGAACAAGCAGCTAGAGTCGATCCTCCCATGAGAGAGGGAGAGATGGTGGACTATTTTTTGCAGACATTGGATCCAACCTACTTTGGTCACTTGGTGACAACGGTTGGAAAATCTTTCAACGAGGTGGTCAAAATAGGGGTCATGATAGAAGAAGGTTTGAGGTCGGACAAGATCTTGAACTATTCGGCGCTTAAGGCCACAACCCAGGCTATTCAAAGCGGCACGGGAGGTGCGCTGAGAAGAAAGAAAGAAGAGGTTGCCACGATCGAGGCAGGCAATTGGTCCAGGGCTGGCAGGCCACATTACAACCAACCCAGGCCTCACAGGTCAAACTACCCATACAACCCACCACAAAATTTCTATCCACCTCGAGAACCACATTGTTCCGTACACCAAGCCCAGGTATACACTCAGCCTCCGGTTCGCCCACAATGGCGCGCACCGGCTCCCCAGAACATATATGCACCACCACAAAACACTTACCCTCCACCAAGGGCATATAGAAATCCTTCAGGGACAGGTTTTCGGGGAAATCCAGATGCCAGAAATGACAGGTTGCGGAAGCAAAGAACCTTCACCGAACTGGGAGAAACCTACACCGCTGTGTTCCACAAGCTGCGGCAATTGGGTTTGGTTAGTCCTGTCCATACTCGGGAACCAAATCCCCCGCCTCAGAATTTGGATCGTTCAATCAGTTGTGAATACTGTTCAGGGATGCTCGGGCACGATACCGAGAAGTGCTGGAAGTTAAGGCATGCCATACAGGATCTTATTGACACCAATAAGATCGAGGTCCAGACACCGGAGGCTCCTAACATCAACCAAAACCCACTGCCAGCGCACCACGAAACTCACATGATTGAGTTGGTGTGTGAGGGAGGAGAATTAAGAAAACCCTCACAAACAGTGATGATGATCCAAGCTGCCCCAAAAGAAGTCTTAACCAGCGGAGGAACAAATGTACAGTCGCAGGGAGAAGGCGTCAAGCCGGTAGTAATATGGGGGAAGAGCCTGCCCGTCATAGCAAGCAAACCCGAGCCAAGCAAGTTGGTAATACCAGGGATCCTGCCCACACCGGCAGTCATGTTGAAAGGGGTATGTAGAGAACAGGTGACCATAAAGCCGGTGGTCCAACTGCCAATGCTTGACAGCAGGGCTGTGCCCTGGAAATATGAAAAAGCAGTGGTGACGTACCAAGGAAAACAGGTGGAAGAAGTCAGTTGTGAAGCGCAAGGGCTGACTCGATCAGGTCGATGTTTTGCTCCGGTGGAGTTAAGAAAAACCAACCCAGTGGCAACCAAGAATCCAGTGTCAGAAGAAGAGGCCGAAGACTTCCTGAGGAAGATGAAAGTACCAGACTATTCTGTGGTTGAGCAGCTGAGAAAAACACCTGCCCAGGTCTCACTATTGTCATTACTCCTCTATTCCGAGGAACATCGTCGGGCCCTGTTAAAGATATTGAACGAGGCCCATGTACCCAGTGAGATTTCTGTAAACCACCTGGAAACCATTGCTAGCAAGATTTTCGAGGTGAACAGAGTGACATTCTCAGATGATGACCTGCCGGTGGAAGGTACGGAGCATAACAAAGCTCTATACCTAGCTGTCAAATGTGAAGACTCGGTGGTAACCCGAGTATTGGTGGATAACGGCTCAAGCGCCAATATTTGTCCATTATCCACCCTGGACCAGTTAAAGATTGACCGTGGAAGAATCCGGGAGAATAGCATCTGCATCCGAGGGTTTGACGGAAACGGAACCGCCACTGTGGGGGATGTTGTACTTGAACTGACCATTGGCCCGGTCTTGTTTACCATGGAATTCCAGGTGTTGGACGCCACGGTATCTTACAACTTGCTGTTAGGACGACCTTGGATTCATGCAGCTAAAGCGGTGCCTTCCACCCTACATCAGACAGTGAAGTTCGAGTGGGAAAGACAAGAGGTCGTGTTGCACGGCGAGGATACAACATGCACCATGGGCGGAACCATTGTGCCTTTCATAGAGACCACTGATGACAAGGGTCCCTGGGTCTACCAGATTCTCGATACAGGGTCGGCCAACAAAATTTCTGAAGGAGAAATCATCCCGCACCCTAGGGTGACTGCCGCAACAGTCATGATGGTATCAGAAATGCTGGGTAATGGGTTTGTGCCGGGAAAAGGCCTGGGAGTTGAACTTCAAGGGATAGTCCAACCTGTCTCCCTTCCTAAGAATCTGGAAACTTTCGGGTTGGGGTTCAAACCAACCGCAGCAGACAGGAAGCAAGCGCGAAAAATGAAGAAGAGAGTCTGGTCTCTGCCTAAACCAGTGCCACGCCTCTCAAGGTCTTTTGTTAAAGCTAGTGCCAAGGGGTCAGCGATCCCAAAGATTCGAGGACCTTTGATTGGCATAAGTGAAGACTTGGATCAGAGTTTTGAGAGACTATTCGCGGATGTCAGTATGGTGGAAGCTGGAGAGGGTTCCAGCAGAGCAGAGATACAATTCGTAGGGCCTGAGGCCAAGACCAACAATTGGACGGTTACTCCTCTTCCTGTCCGAGGGGAGTCTTGGTAGTAGGCTTTGATTAATGTTTTGTTTGTTTGTTTGTTTGATCGGATTATTCAAGGGTGTAATCCAAATTTTACTTTCGTTTTGTAAAAGTGTGAACCCTTTTTATCCCGCAAATTTAATAAAGTTCTTTTCTTTTGTCTCATTTTAATTTCTTGTTTTGTTCTTTTTCTTTCTGAACAGTTCTCTTTTTACTGGTCCTAATGACATGGCATGCACAACGGATCTTCGACCTAGTCTAATAAATCAATCTGAATCTGACTCAATGATGCAAGAGGTCGTTTGTGATAATGAATCCGAATGTGACGAAGGGGAAGCCTTCGAAGAAATAAACCGAGAACTGTGCCAATTTGAAGAGAAACCCAAGCCTAACCTAAATGACACTGAGGCTGTGAACCTAGGAGACGCTGATAACATCCAAGAGACCAAAATTAGTATCCACATTGAGCCAAATGTCAGAGCAGAATTGATCAAAACTCTCAGGGAATTCAAAGACGTTTTTGCCTGGTCATATGATGATATGCCTGGATTAAGCACCAATTTAGTGGTTCAAAAATTACCCACTGACCCGGCATACCCTCCGGTCAAGCAAAAACTAAGGAAATTTAAAACAAAAATGAGTGTAAAAATCAAAGAAGAAGTGATCAAGCAGTTGCAATCGAAGGTCATTCGGGTCACTCGATATCCCGAGTGGCTGGCCAATGTGGTACCAGTCCCAAAGAAGGATGGAAAAATCAGGGTGTGCATCGACTACCGCAACCTCAACAAAGCAAGTCCCAAGGACAATTTTCCGCTACCCAACATTCATATCCTGATCGATAATTGCGCTGGGCGCGAGATCGGATCCTTTGTGGATTGCTATGCGGGTTATCATCAGATCCTAATGGACGAAGAGGATGCTGAGAAGACAACGTTTATTACGCCATGGGGAACCTACTGCTATCGGGTAATGCCGTTCGGGTTAAAGAACGCCGGGGCAACGTACATGCGAGCAATGACTGCTGTGTTTCATGACATGATACACAAAGAAATAGAGGTGTACGTCGATGATGTGATCATCAAATCTTGGCGTCAGGAGGACCATGTTGCAGACCTAAGGAGATTTTTCCAAAGACTCCGGAGGTATGATATCAAGCTTAACCCGGCCAAATGCGCATTCGGGGTTCCATCAGGAAAGTTGCTAGGATTCATCGTCAATCGACGGGGGATTGAGTTAGACCCGTCCAAAATTGAATCCATCCGAGATTTGCCACCGCCAAGGAACAAAACAGAGGTAATGAGTTTGCTGGGTAGACTCAATTATATCAGCAGGTTCATCGCTCAACTCACAGCAACTTGTGAGCCCATATTTCGGCTGTTGAGAAAGGACGCTGCAGTAGGTTGGACAGCAGAGTGTCAGGAGGCCTTCGACCAAATCAAAGGGTATCTGTCTAATCCACCCGTATTGGTCCCGCCTAAGCCCGGGAAACCCCTAATCCTTTACCTGACGGTCTTGGAAAATTCATTTGGTTGTGTACTGGGACAACATGATGACACAGGAAGGAAGGAGCAGGCCATCTACTATCTTAGCAAGAAATTCACAGTACATGAGGTCAAGTACACTCAACTCGAGAAAACGTGCTGCGCCCTAACTTGGGTAGCTCAGAAGTTGAAGCACTACCTGTCTTCATATACTACTTATCTCATATCCCGCTTGGACCCATTGAAGTATATCTTTCAGAAACCTATGCCCACGGGAAGGTTGGCAAAATGGCAAATTCTGCTAACAGAATTTGATATCATCTACGTAACGAGGACGGCCATGAAAGCCCAGGCACTGGCAGACCATTTGGCAGAGAATCCCGTTGATGAAAAATACGAGCCCTTAAGAACGTATTTTCCTGACGAAGAGGTGATGCATACGAATGAGTTGGAATTACCTGAGGAACCGGGTTGGAAGCTTTTCTTCGATGGAGCTGTGAACGCAAAAGGGGTTGGAATAGGAGCAGTACTCATTTCTGAAACAGGACGGCATTATCCTGTTACGGCTCAACTACGCTTCTATTGCACCAACAATATGGCCGAATATGAGGCTTGCATTCTGGGTCTGCGCCTGGCCGCTGACATGGATGTCCGGGACGTCTTGGTCTTGGGAGACTCGGACCTCTTGGTACATCAAATTCAGGGTGAATGGGAAACACGAGATCTAAAGCTCATACCATACCGACAATGCTTGCATGATCTGAGCAAGCAATTTCGATCGGTGAAGTTCAAACACATCCCGAGAGTTCACAATGAGGTTGCGGATGCCTTGGCCACCTTGGCATCAATGCTGCACCACCCTGACAAAATGTATGTTGATCCTCTGCACATCCAAGTCCGTGATCAGCACGCCTACTGCAATGCCATAGAAGAAGAAGCGGATGGCGAACCCTGGTTTCATGATATCAAAGAATACCTCAGGATGGGGATATATCCAGAACATGCCTCTAGAGACCAAAAAAGAGCCCTTCGGCGTTTGTCGAATGGTTTCTTCCTCAGTGGGGGAATATTGTACAAAAGAACCCCGGATCTGGTATTGTTGAGATGCATAGATGCCAGGCAGGCAACAACGGTTATGGCAGAAGTACATGCTGGAGTTTGTGGGCCACACATGAGTGGATATGTATTGGCAAGAAAAATCCTTCGAACAGGGTGTTATTGGCTCACCATGGAACACGACTGTATCACTTTCGTGAGGAAATGCCATCAGTGCCAGATACATGGAGACTTGATTCACTCTCCGCCAACAGAGTTACATACGATGTCAGCACCCTGGCCGTTTGTAGCATGGGGCATGGATGTCATTGGGCCCATCGAGCCAGCAGCGTCCAACGGTCATAGGTTCATTCTAGTGACCATTGATTACTTCACCAAATGGGTTGAGGCTAAAACCTTCAAATCAGTAACCAAGAAGGCAGTGGTGGACTTTGTTCACTCCCATATCATCTGCAGATTTGGGATCCCGAAAGTGATCATCACGGATAACGGTGCGAATCTTAATAGCAGCCTGATGAGAGAGGTATGCCAACAATTCAAGATTACACACCGCAATTCCACCCCATATCGTCCTAAGGCAAATGGAGCAGTCGAAGCAGCCAATAAGAATATCAAGAAGATACTGCGAAAAATGGTGGAAGGGTCCAGACAATGGCACGAGAAATTACCCTTTGCTTTGTTGGGTTACCGCACTACCGTCCGGACTTCTATAGGCACAACTCCTTATTTGTTGGTGTATGGAACTGAGGCCGTGATACCAGCGGAGGTCGAAATTCCGTCCCTCCGAATTGTCGCTGAAGCCGGAATTGATGATGATGAATGGATCAAAGCTCGCTTGGAACAGTTGAGCCTGATAGATGAGAAAAGATTGGCAGCAGTGTGCCATGGTCAGCTGTACCAGAAGAGAATGGCAAGAGCGTATAATAAAAAGGTGCGCCCCAGGAAGTTTGATGTAGGGCAGCAGGTATTGAAGAAGATCCTCCCACATCAGGTCGAGGCAAAAGGCAAATTCGCCCCAAATTGGCAAGGGCCTTACATCGTGACCAGAGTCTTGGCCAATGGTGCTTTGTGTTTGACAGATGTCGAAGGTAGATGTGTCGACATGGCTATTAATTCAGATGCAGTCAAGAGATATTATGCGTAATTTCTTTAAATTGTGGCAATTTTGGTTTATTTGTTTGTATTTGGCATTTGTTGAATAATGAGATGACGGAGGCAATTCTTTCTTCTATCCAAACACTTTTAACCCTCGCTTCCCCCTTTGAGCCTTAAGCAAATTCTTTCAATACCCCTCTTTTGGAATCACTAATGGGAAAGATACGAAAAAAAAAGGAAAGGAAAAGAAAAGAAAAAGAAAAAGAAAAGGAAAAGAAAATGAAAAGAAAAAAAAAAGAGAAAAATCAAGGAATATAAAACCGTGGGAACTACGTTTGACCTGATTCCTCAAAGAGGATACGTAGGCGCCTCACGGCTCGGTCATAGTATGCATCATAGCAAATATAGGATGCATAATGTACATAGTGTGCACAATATAGCACAATGTGCATAACGCACGTAACTCAACATAAGCGTAAAAAAATAAATTCCCCAAGCAAGAAAACTGGGGCAGAGGTTATGTTTTAAGTTCCAACAAAGGTTTGATTCCAAAAGTTGTAGCACATCACCCTTCAAGTTGTTTTCATTTTTATAGCCTTTCTTCAATCCCACACCAAAATCAACATCAACATCCAAAAGACCTCCCGATCAATGTTCGAGAGATGCCAAATCCGGCAAATAAGGCCGAGAATAATACACTGATCCCCAGCAAAGAAGAGGATCGTAAGACTGGGAATGAGTTGATAGCCAAAAGAATCCCCGGAAGAGAGGGTCGTATCTACAACACCCCGGATCCTCGAAAGAAATAAAATGAGAGAGTCTTATCGGTGAAAACCTTCGTAGGCACCGAGAGGCGATGTAAGATGAGGGATATGAAATGAGAGAGTCTTATTGGTGAAAACCTTCACCGGCACCATAAGTCGCCAGGAGATGAGAGAAACGAGAGAGTCTCATTAGTGAAAACCCCTCGAAGGGCACTATGAGGCGACAAGACAGATCAGCAAAAGCTACCACATTCGAAACGAAATGAACACTCCTTTATCATCCCCAGCAAGTCAAACCATCGAGCAGATCAATTGATACAAATAGACTGGGTCGGAATCTATGGTGCACGCCATGATCACAGGGACCAGTTGTGTCCTCCAGATAAGTTCTTTTGATTGTCTCCTCCCACAAAATATTGGTTCAGAAAGATTTTCTCCTTTCCATATCTTTATTTCTTTTCCTAAAATGTGTCTTTAAAGGATTTTTCAAAGCTTACTACCAGAAACCGAAGGGGAATTCATCCAATGCAGGATAATACAAACAGTCTTAAAGGCCGGCCCCAGGCAATGCAGGGATTGTGCTCGGAAATGTTGGAAGAAGTATGCTCCAAAAGGGAGTGGTTTCGGGAGTTAGAAGCAGACTCCCACATAATGTGTTTAAAGAGAAAGCAGAGAAGGGGATAAATTGAAAACCAATCCCCAGCAGGCTAGAGACCCCCAACAGGCAACTTTGCCCGCCGACCAATTATGGGGACAAAGAGCAAGAAAAGGGGAAGAAAGGAAGATCATCCGCCAGAAAGGCACCCTCTACCACCACGATAAAAACTAATTAAATCCTTCTGTCTGCTGCAGGAAAACAAAGGATTGATGAGGACAGCGAGATGCAACGCCAAGGAAGTCACCAAAACCGGGGCAGAAAATTTTCTGCCGATTGTCGAAAATTTTCTCGGAAGAACGGGGAAGCAATTTTAATACATTTAAGTTCTAGGTCGCCCACCAGTATAATGCGGGAATACATTTAAGTTCTAGGTCGCCCACCAGTATAATGCGGGAATACATTTAAGTTCTAGGTCGCCCACCAGTATAATGTGGGAATACATTTCAGTTCTAGGTCGCCCACCAGTATAATGCGGGAATACATTTCAGTTCTAGGTCGCCCACCAGTATAATGCAGGAATACTTTAGCTCTAGAGTTTGGAATCAGTAGCCCCACCTGAAGACGGAAGGTTACAACAGAGAGCCCCAAGCAGGAAAAACAATGAAATCCCCAGCACCAAGAAGCAGACAACTGCAGAGGCAAGCGCGCAATTCAAAAGGAAAAAGGAACGCGTCTTAAAAGAAGTAGTTTGGGAACGGTGTAGCATGCCCAGTATAACAATTCTGATGAAAAGCCATACCACTGAAGAAACCATTGGAAGATTTAAAGAAGAAAGCCGTATCCCCAGCAAATCAAGCAAAGTGATGAGAACTGACATTCAGAAAAGGTGAAGGACCAGCATCATCTCCAAGTTCACAAAATAAAGGCGTCAGAGGAAAGCGTTAGCCGACAAGAAAGCAAGGCAGCAAGAACAAGTTGAAGATGGATGAGATTTCAGGATCCTCAGTTTAGCTTAGCTTCTTGTTTTCCTTTTAGAGCAATGTAATAGGGAGATCGGTTGAGCAGTAGCATCCTACAGCAGCATACAACAGCGCACAACAACAGCAAACACTACAGTCACACGGTAGTCCCAGCTACCAAAATTTCCCGAACTACATTGACCTGATTCCTGTTTCAGCCCAGGATATGTAGGAAACCTCTGAAGCAAAGGTTCGGTCAAATCTTTTTCAAAAAATGCTTCACACGGAGTATTCGGACGGGCAAAAAATCGCTCGCTTTATCTTTGCGCGAAAACCCTTCGTGTCTTCGTGCAAAGAGGGGCAGTTGTAAGCACGTGATTTTTGCTTCACGGACAATCGCTCCAAAAGAAAATAAAAATAGTGGCAAAAGGCTTCGCTGTACAATTTTTCGGTCTTTCCGTGACATGTTTTGTTAGTCGTTTGTGAGTCTGTCCATTTTGCATCTAGTCATTATCAAACAAAAATACAAAAAATATATGTGGCGTTAAAAGAAAATTCAAAAATATAAATATATGAGCATCGTCCGTTTTAGGTTGTGATTTAACTTACTTGGTATGATAATTATGTTGAAATGCCATATTGTTATTTGTTTTAATTTCATTTGTTTTATTAGTTATTTTTTATTTTTTATTTTTCTTTAAATTGTAAAACAAAAGAAAGTTGAAATCAATTTGGGCCAAAAAAAAAATAAGACAAAAACAAGCCCAAACCAACGATCTGACCCGGTCCAGACCAGGCCTGCCCAGACACCTCCTGAAACGACGTCGTTTCAGGCAAATCAATCTGAGCCGTCCGTCCCAGCCGATCCAACGGTTCAGGACCTCTTTCAGCGACCCATGTTCAAACCCGACCCAAATAACCAGCCTGACCCAACCCCTCACTTAAACCAAACGACCTCGTTTAGCTGCCAAACGACCCCGTCTCATTTCTCAGCATCAGATCCAAGCCGTTGAGATCATCTGATCTAACGGCTCAGATCCAATCCCATAGACCATATATAAACCTTCCCTTATACCCACGCCCCCTATACCAACACCCCACCCCTTCGTCCCCAAGTCGAACCCGGACCTCCCATTAGAAACCCTAGCCGCCCTCGTCTCCCTCGCCATTAAAGCCGGCGGCACGAACGCCGGTGACCACCTCCTGAACACCCTAAGACCCCCTCACTCTCCTGAACATGGATCTGTTACCCTCTTGCCTCGAATCACCTTCCCTCGTCTCGAATCTTCGTTTGAAGATTTGAGTCGAACCCGGACCTATGCCAAACCACCCCATCTTCATACCAGACATTCCCCTGACCTTCCTCGTGACCAAACCAAGCTTGGTTTGGTCCGAATCTACCCACAACTCCTAAAAATCCAGATCTGGAAATCCAGAACTTGAAACACATGCACCTGGGGAACCCGGCCAGTTTTGACAAGGGTTTGAGGTCTAATAGACCTTAATCAAGGTGTTCTCATGTGAGAACACCCTGATTAAAGTTTGTTCGGCCTCAAAAGTTCGAAGATGAATCAGATTTGGGTCTGTTTGATTTAAACATTTTCGGTACGTTTTCCTTTCTTTTGTGTTAGTTTTAATTAAGTGGTCAGCATGTTTCGTTGGGTTTGTTTGTTATTTTTGTTATTTTTCATTCGGATTTCTTTCATCTCTTTAAAGACCCTTTTCTTTGGTCGGTTGATTTTCTATGTGTGTATTCTGAATGTACTCCGTGATAAACATGATCGTCGATTAGTTTAATCGTCAGATAAGTTAACTCATATAGGCCCCAGTAATTGAACAAAAATTGTCTGATGCCCTTTAGGTCCCTAAACATATTGTTTATGTGAGCGATTGATTATTACCTGTTATAATTAGTATAGTCGACTCGATAAATATCGTCGATTAGCTTTCTATAACTAATAAATCGAATGAGCTAATAATGTCGCATGACTAATTGAGCTTTGTCACTGACTGTATGCCCCAGCATTGTTTGGAATGGTTTGTGTGCACTGTAAAACTGACTGAAAAGGTTCAGCCCAGGCAGTCTTGAGTTCAAACTTTCATCAGTTCAAAAAATGCCCTGATGCTGCAATAGGCAGGGGCAGTAATAATCAAGGTTGACAGGGGTATTCTGGGGTGTTAAAAAGAACAAAAGTAATTAGTTTAAGTGAGCTGACAAATGGGGTACTAAATTAGGATTAAACTAATGCCAATGGGGGAACAAGACACAAGGGTATGGGGCTTAAATTGAATAATAAAATGATGCCCATAACTCCTGATTAAACAAAACCAGGCGTGGGGAATAAAGGGGGCTGACACCAAAAGATGCTTAGGCATGGGCCTTAAAGGGTATGGGCATTCTGCCAATTGGCAGGGCAGGCAGCTAGCTGCACTGAGTCATTTGGCTTATAAATAGGCCATTTGAGAACTGAAAGTGGGCTGGACATTTCTTAGTCTTCAGAAAAGAAAAACAAGAAACATAAAGTCTCAGAATATTGTAATCAAACACTGTCTGAAAATTACATAAGAGTTTATGTTGGTTTAGCTGTCTTGGCCAATTACTGTTAGTTGCCTGTTTGAGCTGCTTGTGGTTGTTGAATTGCTGGGGTGTTTACATTGAATACTCTGATGTCTCTGCTGGTTCATACTCTGTTTCTGGGATTGTTGTTTGTTGCTCGACTACTCGGGAGCTTCATTTTTGTTGGTTGATTTTGTTGCTGTGCTGTTGCTGTGTATCTGCTGCTGCTGTGTTGGTGGCATACTGCCCGACTGACTATTCCTTTCTTCTGTTGTTCTCCATACCAGGTACACACCTAATACACTGTCAGATGTAATCGGAAAATTGAGGATGAATACAAATGAGAAACTTGAAGAATGTCTTTTTATACATAGATTGTTGCATTAAATATCATGTAATGTAGAATAATGTTATTCTTGTTTGGATGCTGGAAGTAGTTTGCAAGCCTAGTTGATGTCAATGTAGGGTATCGAATGATAATCGTATATGTATGCTGTTAGATAAAAGTGGTCTCAATGAATTAGTTTGCATCTCAGATTTAGTTTACTTTGCCATAGATGCTGTAACGTATGCCAAACATGAAACTGTACACAAGGGGTTAAGTTCGTCTTTTCTGATCAATGGTCCCATATAACTAATAAACCATCTGTTAAGACAAAAACATAAAATTTGTAACATAAATCTCATGAAGGTCGAGCCCAAACCGAAGCAAACCAAGTAGGCCCATATCGAACAAGCAGAGGCCCAGGTCTGGCCTATCACGCATGGGCTGGATTTGGGCCCGGGATTATTTGTTCGGCTGGCTGTATGTGCAGCCTCATTTCTGATTTTTTTGCTTTTCTGAATGTCATTACAAACAACTTGCAAGCACCTAATTAATTAGGACTATCTACTATTTTCAATTGATAAAGACAAGCACGACAAGAAACGTAGTTGTTATAGGATATCCTTTTAAAAATAAGAACGAGATAAGCCTCGATGAAAATAAACAAAACGCGCAGATGCGGGGCCCTTGTTTAAATGTATTATCGAAGCATTTAGGTTCCAGGACAGGTTGTTTAGCAAATCTCACAACCCTCCTAAAATAATAATGCGTTAGACTCTTTAGGACGCGCCTTAATAAATCTTACCTTCTTAAACTCGGGTGCGCATTTATGCGACCCAAATCCAATTCTCAACGGAGTCGAAAGGTGTTTCTAATCACGGGTACATTGATTGTGACGTGGTTCGAGATGCATTTTCATGACGTTGCAAATTCTTTTAAAAAAAAATAATAAGAATGAGATGAGCCTCGCCAAATAAAAACACAAATTGTGGGGCCCTCAGTAAATACTTGTTTAAATTACTTAGAATTCAGGAGGGTTGTTTAGCGAATTTCACGGCCTCCGCAAAATAATAATGCGCTAGTTGCTTTAGACGCGTCTTTAATAATTTAATTTTCTTAAACTCGGGTGTGCATTTCATGCGACCCAAATCCAAATTCTAAAACATCAAATAAAATATGTTTCGGATTGTGGGTGCATTTCATGTGACACAGTCCAAAGATATGTTTTAAGCGATGTTCACCTTTCTTAATAATAATAATAATTAATAAAGCGGTTAAAAGATAAAATTTGCACATGGTTCATAATGGTATTAAAAATCAGATAAATAAGCCGAATATAATAGTTGAGCGACCGTGCTAGAACCACGGAACTCGGGAATGCCTAACACCTTCTCCCGGGTTAACAGAATTCCTTATCCGGATTTCTGGTACGCAGACTGTAATATAGAGTCATTATTTTCCTCGATTCGGGATTAAAATTGGTGACTTGGGACACCCTAAATCTCCCAAGTGGCGACTCTGAAATAAATAAACCAATCCCGTTTCGATTGTTCTTTAATTGGAAAAACTCCTCCACCCTCTCTGGTGCGGAAAAAGGAGGTGTGACAATACCTATGCTGAGCAGTGTTGCCTTCCTCATGCTCATTTATGACATTATTAATGGCCACCAGACCCTCTTGCTCCTCTAGCACATACTGAACTTTAAAGCTCTAGGTTTCATAGTTGTCGCCATTGAGTTTCAACCCTTTGTTGAGCTCATCAATAATATTTTTTGAAGTAGTAGTCATTCTTTAACAAAATAAAAAATATTATGAGGATCATATATATAAAATAAAAATATTGTAAGACACTATTTTCAACATACATACATATTATATCACTAAGCATTAATTGATTAAGTTAATAGATACATATATTAATCATGGAGTCGAGAGCTCACTATGTTCCCAATCATTGTCCAAAAATTAAAATATTATAAAAATTAACCTATTCAATTATCCAGCTAAGCGTCTTAATCATGTTTAAGATAACATAATTATCTATCAAAATTTTATAATCCCATATGGAGCATAATTTAATAAATAACTTATATTAGCATGCAAATAAAACTAATGTCAAACTAATTAACATTTATTACATACTATACAAATTCACAATTTTTTTTTGATTTTAAACTAATTAACATATTATAGATGTTAAACAAATTAACAAGTAATATTAATATTAAACTAATTAATATTGATTTCATGCTCAATAAATTAACATAAAGCATGTGTTAAACTAATTAACAAAAGTAATGTTAAAATAATTAATATTTCAAGCATGTTAAATAAATAACAAATAAACATAATATTAAATAATTAACATTTTAAAGCATGTTAAATAAATTAACAAATAAATTTAATGTTAAACAAATTAACATTTCAAGCATGTTAAACAAATTAAAATAAATATAATATTAAATAAATTAATATTTTAAAGCATGTTAAAAAAATTAATAAATAAATTTAATGTTAAACAAATTAATATTTTAAATATGTTAAACAAATAAATTTATTGTAGTTTTAAATCAGGCCTTTAGCCCCCCAAAAATTACTACATAGATCATAGTGGGACTTTAACCCAATCCTTAAATTTGCCACTTAAAATAAAGGGGTTTTGGTATGGTATAACAACGTACCCATATAATTGGCAGAAAATAGCCCTGGTTATAGATATTTGAATCAAATAGCCAATAAACGTATATCACAATAATAATATGTATATCACAATTTTTTTTCTTCTTTGTCTATATCAACATGTATATTAAAATTTTATTTTCATTCTTTGTATATAAATAATAATATTCTTTGTATATCAATAATATAAAATTATATATATAGTTATTGCTGCATTTATATCACAATAAAAATAATGTATTATTTGTATATCACAGTGTATAGCACATCGGACACGTGTATACCAAAATACATATGAAAAGTTTATTTTTCTTCTTTGTGTATATCAAAAATTAATTTCCTTTATATAACAAAATATTATTTACTCCCACAATTATATTTATTATTTTTATATTTTAGAACTTGCTTAAACATGCTATATCAAAAATTTATTTTTCTTTTTTGATCAATAATTAATAATCATATTATTTGTATATCACTGTGTATACCATAATAATAATGTGTATATCAAAAAATTTATTAAAATTTTATTTTTCCTCTTTGTATAACATATTTAAGATTGAAAACTCAAGTTCAAGACGACTCCACATGTGTATCTCCTATTATAACCCATGTATATCTCTATGTACATCAGTGATATCTCATGTATATTATGTGTACTTGTGTATATCCATAAAAAATTGTGTTATATATACGATATACAATGTGATATACATGAGCGTCCATAAATAAATTATGTTGCATACACAATATACAAAGTGATATACGCAGACGTCCTAAAAAACTTGTGTGTGATATACACTGATGTACACGATATACAACATGATTTACATATGTCGAAGTTGGATTTTTAGGTCTGATTTTTTTACAAACAGTCTAAATCACTTCTTATCTTGCTCAAATTTTGTATATAGCCTCGTTTAGGTATTCTCAACCAATTTCAATCACACTCACTCATTCAATCCAACCAAAAAAAGGAAGAGAGAAAAAAAACATAGTTGAAATATACTTTTTCTCTCTTAGTTTTTGCTACTCTTGCTCAAATGTTGTATATAACCCCGTTTAGGTATTTTCAATCAATTTCAATCACACTCACTCATTCAATCTAACCAAAAAAAAAAACAAAGTTGAAATATATTTTTTCGCTCTTAGTTTTTGCTTCTGATTTTCTCTGATGTGAGACAACCTTACTTTTTCATCCCAATGATTTTTTTTAGCATAATTTGCAAGAAATTTTGCTAAACTATGAGAGCAAAAGAGAAGAGATAGAAGAAGAAATACAAGGAGAGAAAGGGGGAGGGAAGCCAGAATAAGCGTGTAATTTTTTTGGAATTTTTACCTCCTATAGCAAAGATTAACACCTTATTTATTTTAAATAAATACCATTTAAAAATTTATATTCTATAGATACCTTTTAAGGTTATAGCAAAATATTTAATTTTGGTTACCACCTAGCCCTAAGCCACTAAATACGCTAATCAGTTACATTTTCTTTCTTTCTCTCTCTGATATATCCCATTCTCTTCCCCCATCCCATTAAAATTTTCGATGGCGGAAGGGAAACAATCTTTGCTTGAGTATCACGGAGTTCCAGTTTATTAATCTATGGATAGCTTGAAATCCAATAATGGCATATTTTGGGGTTCTACAGTATTGCTTCATATGTCATGAATGTATTCTCCGGGTTTGATTCTTCTCCTGGTTGCTTCGATTCACCGGGCAAATACCCAAGGCAATATGTCATTTGAGATGGTTGGTGCCTGGTTTGAACACGTTAGCTACTGACGGATCTAAGAAGTACGATTTCGTCGTGCAAAATGACGGTAATGTTGTGACATTGAAGACGAAGATTGTGAAGATTACCGGAACTCTAATTGATGAACAGCCGTTGGCTATTTTTATGGTTTGTTGAACTCTAATTCGCCGGAAATTAGGGTTTGTTCTTGAACAAAGACCATGGAGTTTAGGGCTGAGCAACTTGATTTTTTGTCAATATATTTCAATGTATTTTCATGTATTTCATTGTCTTTTTTTTCATTGTAATTCAATATATCTCGTTATATTCCATGTACTTCATTGTATTCACTGTCTTTTTTTCATTGGACTGCAATGTATCCCGCTATATTCTATGTATTTCATTGTATTCACTGTCTCTCTATATGCCATGAATGTATTCATAAGTTTTTTTTAATTAATATAATTTATGTATTCAGATGTATTATATAATTTCTCTGAAGATTGCTATTTTGGGGTATTTTTCGGTTGAGAATCTTTTTTTTAACTGAATCTCATGTTTCACTCCATGAATACAGTCAAATACACTCGAATACAACAACTGATTTAGCTGGACTTCCCTGATTCACGCCTATTTTTGCTATTGTATTCATGAATATAACAGCTTAAATACATCAAATACATCTTATAACCACACAAAAAGTATCTATAATCTGTAATATAGCAAATGGTATTTATAAATGGTTAATTACTACTAAAAGATAGTGCTTTATGAAAATTTCTCTATTTTTTTGAGAGAAAATATAAAAGAGAGTAGTTTTTTTAAGATTTGGCTATATAATGCCAATTGTTTGGGGCTATCTTTGCCAACCCTAATATAATTGTCAATTTTTGTTATGTATTGTTATAGGATGCCAAATTTTCTAAAATATTAAATACAAGACCATTTCGAGTGGGCGTTTAGCTCAATTCTTAAATCTCCCCTTAATAAAAAGAGAGAACTTCATTTATAGCCCATCGGGCAAAACAAATTTCAACCGGTAGCCCATAAATTGATCCATACAAGTTATAGCCTAAAAATAATGACAAGTGCTAGCTGTCGCCTCCCATCCCTATCTTTCTTCCTTACTATCTTTCTTCTTCTCTCTCACGCCAGCAAACCATGGCTGTGATTCCATGGGCGCTTTTCTCTTTCTCTCTCTCTCTTTAAAAGGCCTCTTTGGTTTCACTCGTCTCCCTTTTCTTGTATTTTGGGGTTTGGATCCTTTATTCGGTTCTCAAAAATCTGAAAGGCATTGTAATTTTCATGTTATATTTTAATTCTTATTTGCAATTCATGATTTTGGGCTCTATCTGGGTTTTGAATACAAATATGCTATGACCCCAATTTATTGCCATCGCAAACTTATGATCCCAGATCTATTATGGATAAGAAAGCATGCATCGTGTTGTGGACCACACATTTGAAATGCTGATGAGCTATGAGAATGTTGTATTTTGAAGAATATTATGTTGGATCTAATGATCTGTGCTTTTTTTTTTCAATTTCAATTTTGTGATGGTTTTTCTAAATCTCCATTAGTTTGTGTTTTGTGACATAATTAATTGATTGATTCACAATTTTACTGTTTTTATAATATTGTGGTTACCATTTTTGGCGAGTGTGAGGCCATGGATGCCGATGTCTTCGTCGTTGAAGAAGCAACTCCGCCAACCACGACTCTCATGGCCTTGTCTTCTTTCTCTGATTTTCTCTTATAGTTTCTGTGAATATGAAATTAATATTTTGAAGATCTTTGCCTGAAACTTTAAAACTCCGGCGATCTTGTTATCATTGTCGGCAATTGTGTGGCCATGTATGCCGGCGGTTGGTCTCTTACTAAGAGGAAGATGAGATGAGATAATTATGCATAAAGTTAAAATATATACAAATAGACTGTCACTATACAAAAATTATACAAAATAGACTATCATTATACAATTTGTATACAATAGATATACAAAATATACTGTCATTATATATAAAATATGCAAAATAAACTGTCACTATACAAAATATATACAAAGAGATTGTCACTATACAAAAATATACAAAATTGACTGTTACTATACAAAAAATATATAAAATAGACTGTCACTATACAAAATAGATTGTTACTATATAAAAAATATAAAAAAATATAATGTTATTATACAAAAATATACAAAAATAGAATGTTATTATACAAAAAATATACAAAAATAGAATGTTATTATACAAAAAATATACAAAATAGACATTTCGTATATGACATGCATTACATATTTCATTCAATTCTTAGCTAATATTATTAGATCCAAAAGTACAAAATATAATTTAAAAGGCAAAAAAGGGTTACTCTATCGCGCCAGGTAGGGGTCAAACTTGCGACCTTCAGCTTAGGAAATACACGCCCTATCCACTGAGCTACAGACACTTGTGTCATGTTCATTCCTTTCGGCTACTATATGCAACATGTTTGGGCCGAAGGGCCATTTTTTGTAAGTGATATAAAATATGAGCTATTAAAATTTTGAGGGGCTATAGAGGGTAGTTTTCTCTAATAAAAATTAAGCTAGACCATTTTCTCAAAGGAATAATGGGTCTTCAGCCCAATTTGGTAGTGTTGCCAACAACTTTTGAGCCCAACTTATTTTTTTTTTCCAATTTATTTAGGGATAGGGTTTCTAAGCAGAGAAACTATCTTCTTCTTCCTCTCAAAATGCATTAGCTGCCGCCGCCAACGACGTGTTTTGCAGAAGCCATTTTCTTCTGAAATTTTCATGCCCCCTCCTTTTTTTTAAAGTTTCAGAGAATATTTTATTTTATTGAAGAAAAAAAATAACCCTAATTTCTTTTCTTCTCTTTCCCTGTCTTGCCGCCTGCCATAGCTATGGAAATAAATAGACACTTAGTTGATGATTTCAAACAACAAATCTGTATTTTCATATGTTTCTCGGATAGAAAACCAACCTATGGCTTTGGTATCAATAAAGGAACGTGATAAACTAAACACATTATATTAACGCTTTAATCGTAAAACGAGAACTTACTTGTTCGCGTGACGAAAATGGAAGGAACGAATGAACCGCGATTGAAATTATTGGTCAATAATGATTGTCACGATATGTCAGAGCAACCGCTTATTCCACGATGAGAGTAGGAAAATACTGTAAAGCATTGTACACTATAAGTATACTTATATAAAGTCTATTAGGGTTAACTACTAACCCAATTGGGCCTTAAAGCACCTGATGGGTGGACCCAAATTTCCTATATTTCTTGATAATTTTGTATTTTATAGCTTCACCGAAATGCACAAGTTAATATAGTTGAGTTAATTATTTAAAATTCTCCTAATTTTTATGGTTTAGGAAATGCTAATTATATATTTACATACTTTCATATATCTTTAAATGTTTAATATATTAGCCACGTTAAGTGGAAAGGACTAGCACACAATATAGTCATTGTAGTCACAGATTTGCCAGTGATGATTATAAATACAACAATAACTACAACAAAAAATAGAAACAAGCAAATATCAGAAACAAAGGCCAAAAAGATAACAACAACAATCTAAAAGCCATTAAAATAGATGGAATGAAGCAATAACAACAACAAAATACTAGAAACCGAAGCGGAAGATAGTAGGAAACAACATGTAATACTAGCAATCTTAGAGTAAGACGCTACCAGACTAATCCTAGTACCCCCAATACGGAATAGAAATATGCTTGACTACCTGCCAAGCTTCTACCGGAATTCTCAATCTCCACACCCTCCTATCAAGGGTTAAGCTGAAGTTGCCCCATATCCTGCCTAATAATCTCTCCTAATACTTCTTTGGTTTCTCTTTACCTCTTCTTATACCCACCAAAGTCAATCGCTCACACCTTTTTACTAAGACATCTAAGCTTTTCCCCTTCATATGTCCGAACTCATGGGCGGATCCACGTGGTACTATATGACATGGAAGCTAAGCAACTTATAATTAAAGCAACAAATGATTTGAGTCAGCACCCATGAATATTAAGGAACTATCTTGATGCATGCTGTTGCAGGATCGATTCCTTGAACCATTTTGACATTGATCCCTCAGTATTTTATTCCTCTCTTTTAACTTTAACTTTTCTTCCTTCCCATTTTTACTTTCTTTCACAATTTCGTGGCTCGGGGACATCCGATAAAAAACGTGGCCCATTCTTCTCCACAAATGAATTGGTGTTCCCCCCCCCCCCCCCCTTTTTTTTTTTTTTTTTTAAATTTCTTTCCCACCAAACCCCATCAAGGCATCAACCCAAAACAAAGGAACTCCATCGTTTCCTATTGTACAAGGAAATTTGTATTTAATTTAAACTTTTTTGTAATTAGATAAAATGTTCAATTTAAAGATAATAGTTTTGAATTGAAGTTTGATTTTGAAATAAATGTAGTGTAAAAATGATAAAATTATTAATTATTGTGTATTAAAACATGAAAATCGCGAAGTATAATCATGAATAAATTTTCTTTTTTTTTTCTTAACTACAACATTGATTATAGCATATTTGTCAACCATTTTCATTATCAAGTTTTTTAGTTGCACGCTTATTCTTTGTGGATGTCACAATTGTTGTTAAGGAGAGTAGAGAACTCATAACTTTAAAATTCTAAATTCGTCGTTGCCCGAACCCTACGATGAATATGAAGGATTGTAAATATGAGAATAGATTTGTGAAATTTTCTGTATATCTCATTATCTGCAGTAACAATGTATTTATACAAGTATTTTTGCAAAGAAAGAAAAAGAAAAAATAAGAAAACTAGAAAATTATCTATACAGTTGTCCACTCCTTATTTACTATGTAGTAACCAATTAACAGAATAATATTCTCATCTATCTATTTACACGATTCACATGTGTGGGGATTTAATGTGGAATCCAAAGTTGTGCAGCTGTTGTGAGCACGTAATTTTTGCCCCACATGAATTATCCCTACAGAATCCCAAAGAATTAGATTTTTCTTTTAATTGTTTGTTATTTTAGGAATTATTGTAGAATTTTTCTAATTATTCGCATTTTTTCTGTGCATGTTAATTTTAATTAATTCATGAAAAATACAAAAATTCATTGCATTTGCATTTAGGATTTAATTTTGCATTTTAGATTAATTAGTAAATTAGTTGTTTTACAAAAATAGAAAAATCACAAAAAATAACTCACTTTGCATTTCTAACTTTTAATTTTTGAATTTTATAGTTTTTCTTTTAATTTAGGAGTTATTTAATTTTTTATAAATACTTTGACTAGTAATTAGCTTAACTTGGTAGATTAATTTAGTTTCAAAAGTTAATTTAGGTTTTTAAATTAATTTGGAAAAGAAAAGAAAAAATTGAAATTGAAAGAGAAAATAAAATAAAATAAAAGAAGTCTAATTTTTGGGCTATTTCAATTAAATTTTCCCAAGCTCAAATGATTTCCCCCCATAACCTGTTCAGGCTAGCCCAATTTGCCCCATCCCGGTCCGTTCCCTCAATTAACCAAACGACCCCGTTACAACATCTCAATCGCAGCCGTTGATCCCACTCGATCAAACGGACGTGAACTGAGGTGCTTGACAGTATAAAACTGTCCGAAGACCTTACCCACCCCCATCTCATCTCTCTCATTCCCTTCATCTTCAGAGACTGCCCTTAACCCTAGCCGCCCCTAAACGCTAAGCCTCACCGGCCGGCGGCGCCACCTCTAACCAGCCTCAAACTCAAACCCCAAAATTCTCACAACCTCCCCTTCCCAAATCCCTAACCAATTTCCCTCGAATCCTTTGGCATCTGCTCGAATTTCAAATTTGAGTTCGAACCCTAAAAGCCCAAAATCAATTTTCGTTGAATCTATTGGCATGCATGACCATAGGCTTCCGATTTGTTCGAGTTTTGAAGTTTGATTCAATGCGAATTGATGCTGCTCATTTGTTCTTGACAAAGAACAAGTGATTAGCATTAGTTTCGTTTAAATCAAGATGTCCAGTGTTATTTCAGGTTTACTGGGTAAGTTTTCTTCCTCTTTTTTTTTTCTGTCCGTGTTTGTTTGCTTCACCTCTTATTCCTCTTCTTTTCTTCTCCCTTTCTTTAGTTAGTTTTTTTTTTTACTTTGACTGAAATTTGAGATAGGTTCTGAACCTAGGTCCCTTTAGATTAATTTTGTGTTCGTATTTGTTCCGTTGGCTTTTCAATTTTCTTTTTCAAATCTTAAAAGTTTGTCCTCTGATTTTCAGTGATCTGTTTAGTTTTTATTAGTGTCATGCTTAAACCTCTGATTTTGCCATTTGTTTTAGTCTCATAGTTTTATTTAATTAGGTCGTGTCGATTTAATAACCTAGTTAATTCTATGCCTATTTGTGTTATTAATCAGTCACTTAGTTTAGATTTTTAATTTTGAAATCATTTAAGTGTTTGTTTTCTTCTGCTTTCCATATGCTCACAGAATTTAGTTTGGATTAGTTTGTTATTTGGGCTTTGGGTCGTTTTTGACCCATCTGCAAGAGCAGCCCGTTCATTTGGGTTTAAGCTATTGGGTCAACTTGACCCATGAGGTAGGCTGGGGTAAAAATAGTGGGTTTAAGGGTTATTTTAGAGATTTTAGGTTGGGGAATCTTTAGTAACTGATTTAGGAAGCTGCCTCGAAGGTGGGGGGAGGACTGATTTGGAAAACAGATTTTCTAGTTAAGGATTAAAGAGCAAAAATAAAAATTTGAAAAGGGTTAGTAGCAAATAACTTGATTCATTTCTGCTGCCCTAATTGCTCCCTATAAAGGTCATTGTTCCTTCACTCCCAAGTCAGTTTTTTAGAGGCTGAAAAATACTGAAAATTTCAGAAGTAACGGAGCTTTCTTTGAATTCCAGAAAAACTGAAAATTGCTAAAAATTCTGCTTGGTTTTGGATCTCGGATTCTCTTTGTTAGCTAGAACTCCTGAAAATTTTAAAATCGTGCCTTGGGTTGAAAAATGGTTTGAAGTTTGGTTTTGATTTGCTGTTCTATCACTGTTCCATTGCTGCTTTGAGCTGATTGTGCTGCTGTTATTTAACTCCTTGTTTTTATTTGCAATCCAGGTATTCTTCAAACTATGCAAAACAAGTGAATGTGAACATGTGTTTTGAGCTGAAACCTGATTAAATACAAAGTTGTATTTGAGTTTTATTCCTTCTGTTTCTCCCATTTCTTTAGTATTCTGTAGTAAATCTAATACTAGGCATGTTATTTTAGTTTTCTCATGTCATTAATATGTTGTAAATGAATAAATTTAAGAGTTTGGGTGTGATTTTGGATTCAAGTAATTGATATGTGAACATCCCGGGTTCAACTATTTGTGGTATGGAGAAAATAGTTTAGTTGAGACTAAATTTCATAGGCGTATTTGTGAGGTGGTTTGGAATTGAATTGCTGTTGTGTACTGATGAAAGTCTATCAAGCTGGTTTGGTTTGTTGGGTGTGAAATGGTAGTTTTGTGTGAGTGTGGACTCGATCTTGAGTCTTGCTCCAGCCTTAGCTTTGCAAAGTTTAGGCTCTTTGGGCCTATGACTTAAGGCTGTTTGCAAAGTGGAAGTTTGTATTCCCATGTGTCGTTTAGGCCTGCTTCTTGAGCCCAGTAACTTGTTTATTTGCTGCCGCTGGATTTTTCTCACAGTAGATCTGGCCTAAAATGCATGAAAATTAATATTCAGAAGTTCAACTAGTTGATTCTTGCTTAAATAGTTGAATTCAGAAGTTAAAATGTTAATTCAATTTCATGTTTCATGTAGCATTAGTTGATTTGCGTTTAATTGATTTTGTGCAAATTATTTGGTTCTAAGAGTTGGGCCTAATGCTGGCCCAGCTGATGAACATTCAATTTCATGTCTCATGTCTCTGGGTGTTCATTGTTTCACTAAATTTGGGCTCATTTTGAGCCCAAGCCTGAAGGCCTTTGTGAATTGAAAGATTGTATGCTTTATCATGTGCGAGTTTGTTTCCTTTTCGATATGGTCATCTCAGCTGATGACTACTGCTGGCCCAAACTATCTTCAAAATAATTGGAGCAGTTCTACCAATGCAAACCCGTTGATTATCAATTTAGCTTAAACTTTTGTTTTAAATAAAGTAGAAATCCTCTTAACCTTTTGATTAATTAACTAGGCCATTTAATTAGCTTATCAATTTAGCTTATCAATATAGCTTGAGGCATGCCATTTTAGTGGAACGTACAATTTATGGCCCTCAAAAAATTAAATTTAGAAACTCTTTGGTTAGAATAATTTGAGGCGTGTCATGCCAAATAAAATCTCAAAACTCATGACCCTCACTTAATTAATTTTAATCCTTTAGAAATCGAGGCGTGCTATTTAGTTGAATTTTCCATGGCCCTCGCAAACTTGAAAGTGCGCAGTTGCTTTAGGCGCATAATTTAAATTAATTTCCTTAAACTCGGGTGTGCTTTTCATGGGACCCAACTCTAATTCTCAACAACATTAAATAAAATGTGTCGTGGACCACGGGTGCATTTCATGTGCCGTGGTTCAAGGCATGTTTTAAATAACGTTGAATCTTCCTAAAAATAATCAAAAGCGATTTAATAAGTTTAAAGTGTACCATAGGTTAAAACATGTATTAAAATCAGATAATAGGCCAATTATAATGGTTTAACCGACCGTGCTAGAACCACGGAATTCGGGGGTGCCTAACACCTTCCCTCGGGTTAACAGAATTTCTTATTCAGAATTTCTGGTTCGCAGACTTCAAAAGGAAAGTCAAAATTTCCTCGATTTGGGATTTAAAATAAACCGGTAACTTGGGATACCAAATAAACTATCCCAAGTGGTGACTCAGATTAAATAAATAATCCCATTTTGAATAATGCCACTTTAATTGGAAAAACTCTCTTATATGCCCTCGGGGTGTTAAAAAGGAGGTGTGACAACTCTGACGACTCTGCTGGAGACCCAAACCCAGAACTTTGGTTCAAGGTTTAAGAATTCGAGCTTAGAATAACTATTATAGTTGGCTTGTTTTATTTGATTTTACATGTTGAGCCTAATGTGCTACATGCCGCTTTTACCGCATTGATATTGTTTGGACTGTATATAAATTGTTACGAAACTCTCTTCTTTCTAAGTCTTCTAAATCATCTGGGAAGTGTGCACTTCGTGTGACTTCTTTTCTGTTAGAGTCTTATCTCAATTTTAAAATGAGGTTCGGACAAGTTGCAAAGTCGGTGAAGCTTCTGTATTCCCGGTACGCTGCCCCCTCTCGGCTTGAGTTGTCCGCTCGGGTAAGCCAGGTCTAGAACAATACACCCAGGTTTTAAACCTAGTATAACAAAACCTCATGCTGGATCCCTAGTAGGAATATTTATTTGCATCACACGCATTTGACTTTGGAGACTCAACATAGATGTTGGGTCTGTCTAGGACAGGTGTACCCGAAATGAAAAGACTATCCTAATTCATCCAACTTGCTACTTGTGCATTTATTTGCTTTGGATTTACATGTTGACCGACTTATGAATAATAAGAGAAAAGTTGGGAAAAAGAAAAGTCAATGTGAGGGCTAAGAGAGATAATTGCCTATTTTTTTAAAAACTAATGTCCAAAAAATATACCGAAACTCTGCCAAAATTTTGAAGAAAAAAAGAGAAGAAAATCTTGTTTTTTTAAAATAGTTGGTTTTGTTTTTATTTTGTCAAATCTGCCCGAACTACGCCAGTTTGATTCTCAGCGGGTGTGGAATACGTAGGCAACCCCTACTGGGTCCAACTTCATTTTTGCAAAAACAACTCAAAAAGAACAAAAAATTCATTGTTTTATTATAAATAAATAAGGTGATGCATTCTTGTCTAAAATAGCCGAATGTCCCCAAAAGGGCGTCGGAAGGCTGTTTTTGCAAGAACAACCACCTATGGTCTCTTTTTCAAAGTTTGCCCGGTTAGCAAATACAGCCTGAAAATCTTCTTCCCCGTAGTGCTCTCAAGGCCGTATGTGCAAAGCTGGGTTCTTATTTTTGAAATAATTTTTTTTTTAAAAAATGGTGATAACTTTTCTTGAGTCAAAATGAGTCATAATCTTTTTTAACTAAATCACCCTAATAAATATGTAGGATGATCACATATGAAAATGAACCATTCGCAGCTCTTAAGGAAATCCCCTTACAACTCCATATATGGTGGAACGACTTAGGAAAAGTCAGCCGAGGAACCGTGGTAAAAGTTTTGGGTGGTCTTGTCGGACTTTTGAACACCAAGCCAAGATTGGACGTGATCGAAGCCTTGATACCTTTCTGGGATCCGACTCGCAATGTGTTATGCTTTTCTGATTTTGAGCTTACACCCACGCTAGAGGAAATTGCGGGTTACGCCGGCCTTAGCAAAAACCTTAGAAGTCGGTACCCGGTGTCATCGAGAACAATATCTCCTCACAAGTTTCTAGATATGTTGAATATTAGCCGGGATATTCAGGATGAGAATTTATCTGAGGGGTTTTGCACTTTCCAATTCTTGTACCAACGTTATGGCAATCCTCAAGGTTTTGAAGTACCAAATACTGGTCTGACCTATGCAGGAAACAAAGATAAATGGGAGGCACGTCGGGGTTTGGTTTTTATAGTAGCGTTCTTGTGTGTTATAATCTGTCCGCGAAAAGACGGCAACATAGAATTGGGCCTCGTGGGAATGGTTGATGTACCAATCAAGAAAGCTAATGACACCCTGGTTCCACTGATCTTGTCTGAGATTTACCGAGCTTTGACCATCTGCCGAGAAGGGGGAAAATTCTTCCAAGGCTGTAACCTACTACTACAACTGTGGATACAGGAACATCTCTGTCACTGTGTTGGGTATATGAACTACGACATGACTGGTTTGAATTGTATCAAAGAATTTGAAAGCCGAGTGGTGGGTGTTGAATTTCCAGAGGGTATCGAGGCTTGGTTTGCACACTTGAGTTCTTTAACTTCGGATAAAATTGAGTGGACTTTCGGATGGCTCCCTGTCACCGAAGTCGTATACATGTCAGTCGAAGTGTGCTATCTTCTCCTAATGGGTATCCGGATCATTCAGCCATATGCTCCTCACAGGGTTTTGCGCCAACTGGGCAGGTTTCAAACCGTTCCCCATGACAAAGATCTGAGTGAACAAGTCGTCGAATTGGGCCCAAAGGCTGTATTCCCAGAAGGAAGAGTTCGCCAAGTTTGGAATGAGTGCAGATTTCTCGAACCTAAGACTATGGTGCAGGTTTTAGCTAAAGGTGAGGTAGACCCCAATTACATGATTTGGTTCGGTAAAAGGTTTCAAATCCCTCGAGATCCCAAGAGACCTGCTAAGAGACCCCATGTCCAACAATTCACAAACGACTCGCGGGAGCAGTGTGACTGGTTGGCAATAGAAGAAAGTTACAGGGCCAAGATAAGTAAATTAGAGGGACAAATCAGGGACCTCAAATTTGGCAATAGTATCCAAGCTGCCGTAGATGAAGGGGAAAAGAAGAAGCTAACTCAGGAAAACGAAGCCCTCAAAGCTCAGATCCAGAAAATGAGAATAGTTGCTAGAAACCCGAAAAGAAGCCGAGCAGATGAAAGGATTATAAGTGGTCTGAGAAAGAAAGTACTCGAGTGTCAAGATGACCTAGAAAAATCTGAGGCCAGTCTAGCAAGAGTCCGAGCACAAATGGCAAAGAATGCAGAAGGGCGGGTAGAGTTTGTGCGACAAATGAAAAGAAAATATGAGGGGACAATCACCAATCTGAAGAGAAAGCTAACTACCCTTGAAAATGAGGCGGCCAAACAGGCTAAGAACTTTAAAGCCGACATGGAACATTGTTATGCTTTGATGGCCCAGATGGAAGAAGATATGCAACAGTTGCAGAATCAAAATCATCATGACACCCAAGTGTTGGAAGCTCGGAATCAGCAAATCGGGCGCTTGCTTCAGGAAAAGGGTATTATCCGAGAGAGGGTTAGAGCCATTGCCGACTACATCGTTATGAAATGCCACGCCTATGAGGACATGACTCAAACCACTTTCTTCGCTGCAGTAATGACATTTGTCCGCCAAATAATGAGTGATTTGGAGCGGCTTCAAAGGAATCTCGCACATAGGCCTGTGGTAAGACCGAATGATGTCCCACGGGCCCCAGGAGTCGAAGCACTTATGCACTCATGATTTTTCATTTATCGAGTCTGTATTTCAGTTTTTAGTTTAAAGTTTATTTTGAGTCTGTTTGTAGTTTTAAAATTCCAAAAAATGAGTTGGTTGAGGTCTTTTGTAATAGAAAAGTTTAGCAGTTTTATCAATGAAAATTGAAAATTCCCAAAAATTGTTTCTTTATTTTTGCATTTATTTTATTGAACTACGTAGTGATCTGATTCACGCGGCGTCGTGATAGTCAATCCTCATCGGATCCGGTCATAATTTTTGTAAAATAACTCAAATAAGAGAGGAAAGAACCGAAAGAAAAACAAAAAAGAAAGAAAAGGGGGCCAAAGAAAAACCAAAAATAAAAAGCAAGCAAGAAAAGAGAGGAAAGAAAAGGAAAATAAGAATAAGAGGAGAAATATCAAAAGCCAAAGTGGAAAGAAAAGAAAATTGGGGAAAATAAGCAAAGCCGGGATGAAACATGCAATCGTTGTGAAGCATGTAGAAACACATTTAACTGTATAGGTGCATCTCACCCCCAACGTGCGATTACCTATGTGTTAATTGTTTCAAGCTGACCGGTTTGTTATCTACTATTAAGTATAGGTTCTATATTAAGGTGGTTGGTTTTGTGGCAGTCTGGCTTCGCATCCGTACTTTACGAGGTCAAAAGGAAGTGTTTAAATGTCTTCGAAAAGTCACTTGCCAATAGTTCCTATCCCAGAGGATAGACCGATCTCGGCCATCCCAACTTCAGAATCTACAGCAACCGAGGAAAACAGAATTCTGCGTCTCCATATGATGGAAATGTGGGACGCCTGGTCCAATGGCAGAGAACCACCAAGTACGATACCTGGATTCCCCGAACTCCTTCCCAGGGCAAGTAGGACCTCCAACGTCCCGATAAGTTACCCTAATACCCCATTGGGATATCCTACCATCTCAGCACACTTTGCTGGAACACCTTTTGAGGCTCGCCCCCAGGTGTTGATGCCAGGTGCGGCCTCAAACATATTCACTGTGCCACCTTGTTCAGCTACGGCACAACCTACTCTAGCCAGACGTAGCTTGGATCCATCCTCCTTCACCTTTCAATCACCATCTTTCCCAATGGAACCAACCTAGTTTACTACCAATGCTTACCCTCAGTCGCCTCGGTACGAGTTTACCGCAGGGCAGGAGAAAACCACAAAAGCCCCTGAACAAGAGGAGATTACTAGAAAGATGAGAAGCATGGAGCAAAGTCTCAAAAATATACAGGGTCTGAGTGGGCAAAAGAGCGTATCTTACGCTGACCTGTGCATGTTCCCACACGTACATTTACCCTTGGGTTTCAAAACCCCGAAGTTTGAAAAATATCACGGGTATGGGGATCCCATAGCCCACCTCAAAAGGTACTGCAACCAACTGCAGGGAGTGGGCGGAAAAGAAGGGCTACTCATGGCTTACTTTGGAGAGAGTTTGGTCTACATTGCTTTTGAATGGTATATGGATCAGGATATATCTCGCTGGCATATCTTGGTTGACCTGGCTCGGGACTTTGTCGGGCAGTTTCAATATAACATCGACATCGACATATCTGAGAGTATGCTGTCAAATGGCGCGAACAAGCGGCTAGGGTCAAGCCTCCTATGGACAAAATGAGATGGTCAGTGTCTTCCTTCAAGACCAAGAGGCTAATTATTATCAAAACATGATGTCTACGATGGGTAAGCTGTTTTCCGAAGCCATCAAAATCGGTGAAATGGTTGAAAATGGGTTGAAAACAGGGCGAATCTTGAGTCAGTCTGCTATAAGGGCTACCTCCTAAGCAATCCAAGGTGGATGTGGAGGAGTATCAAAATGAAAGAAGAAGGAAGAAGCAGCAATGGCAATTTCAAGTGCAAGACAACCCCGTCCACCCAGACCTCATTTCTCTGAAAGAACCCCACAACATTACTATCCCCACCAAGATGTGGCTTATGCTATAGTTTCTCAGCCATACGCAGTGATGAATGCCCAACCCTACGTTAGGCCACAACAACAATTTAATCAAAACCGAGCTCCATTTCCCAGAAATCAACCTCCTCACCAAGCTCACTATAATCCCCGACCTCCAAAGAACAACTTCCGTGCCCAGGAACCACCCAAGATACCAAACTTCATACCCATCGGTGAGTCTTATTCCAGCCTTTTCCCCAAACTTGTTCAGATGGGTTTGTTGTAGCTTGTACCCCAAACCAGGAAGAACCCAACGTCACCCACTTACAGAGCTGGTACTCGATGTGCCTACCATTCAGGGGCAGAAGTGTCACGCCCCAACCTCAGGAGGCGCGACCGGCGCTCAATCGAGTGAACCCAACTGAGCAAGCCTTATCAAACACTACCCATCCAAGTCAATATGAATAAGGAAACCATGCTTTTATTTATTTAGACAAGGAGAGATAGTACATTCATCATTTTAGTTCATTTTATATCACAACATTAAATCGTAGTTAAGTATCCAAGATTCCATACAGTTATAGTTTAAAAGAAAGCAAGAGTGCAAGGTTACAACATGGTTCATTGACCTACCCAATACCCGTATATAACCCACACAAACGTCTACGCAACCTCTAAGGATACACAAGACAGTGATAACCACGCTGGCAACAAGGTCCCGTCTATACCTCAAAATGGATGTCAATAACAAAAGGTGTACAACATGACCCCTTGAAGGAGGAAGGGGCTCACCAAGATTTTGAGAAAAGGATGCTCTACTACACACGATTGACACTATCCGGTATGGATCCACCTACATTCATTTAAAAATGTAGCGCCCCCAGCAAAAGGGATGTTAGTACCATGGAATAGTACTAGTATGTATAACTAAACACCATCCGGTTAGAAAGAACAACCATTCAAGAGTAAAGAGGAAATAGTAAAGGCAACAAAGTTTCAAATAAGCACCATGCCAACAATATAAGGAGGTTCACATGATTTTCGCTTAGGTCTTGCAGTTTTAGAATGGAGCATCCCACACTGTTGCATCATTATAGATATTACCACCGCTTCTGTGAGCGAAGTCCGATCACGGTCCGATCGGTTAAGCCGTCTCCCCGAGACGTTACCATTATTTCATTCATACTTTCAAGTTTCAATCATCAATACATTACCACCATGAGTGTATATATATATATATATATATATATATATATATATCATGGCGTCCGATCACGGCCCGATCGACTAAGCCGTCTCCCTGAGACGTTACCACTTTTCGTTATTCATCTCACACCAATCTTTGGCTACACATGTATTAGTTTACCGGTGCTTGGGGCCACAATTTCCACATTTCATAACTCATGTTTCACATTGTTCCCATATACAACATTTACCTTGCCGCTTAAAGTCATAGGCATATACAAAAGCAATTTAAGTCATAAGCATAGAAGGAAATTCATCAAGTTTGGCATGTTAGTTCTAAAGTAACCTTTAGTTAGACATTTAGCACATAAATCATGTTCTCCACATATCTTCCATTTACAAGAATAGCACATTAAACACATAAAGAAGTACTTACCACATACATTTTCACAACATCAATTCACTTAACATAACAAGCATTGCATCAGTCACGTTTCGAACTTACAACACTTACACGGGCACCATGGAAGCTCAATTTCTAAGAGGAGGAGTTTTTAGCCATACATACCTCAATAAAGCTTTCCCCTAATTCTTATAAAATTCCGGGACTCTTAGCACTTCAATCTATTGAATAAGAATTACAATTGAACCAAGAATTAGAGAAGAGAGTAAGATTCTAGCTCGTTTGAGCATATTATCAAACACAAAAAGGTGCATTATGATCTTAGGTCCCTTGTGTAAGTGATTTCTTCAATGTTATACTCCAATTATTATCCTTTTAGTTCTCATCTTCCTCATACCCCATTGTCCCTTATGCATGCAAGACTATTAGCCTTCTTACCCAAGAACTCAATTGTTAATCACCTATTTTTAAATAGAATCCCAAAATTACAGATTATGGAACAAGTTCTTACCTCTTTAGGGTGAAGACCTAGCAACTTTCTTGACAATCTTCAAAATTTTGGGGTAAGAGTTGGGTGGGGATTAGATGAAGGTCACCCCTTCTCTCTCTAGAACTCCTCTTCTCACTATATTTTTAGTAAAAATGACATAGAGAAGATCGGATGGGGTGTTTTAATGGAATAGGGTAGAGTCTTGAAAATTAGAAAATAGGAGCCCCGAGTCAGATCTGCGATCGCAAAGTTGACATGCGGCCCGCATAATGGACCGCAAAACTGCTCCCCAAAACCTGAACACACTATCTGTGTATGCGGCAGAGATGCGGTCCGCATACCCGTTCTGCGATCGCATAATGCACCGCAGAACTGCCCCTTACAAAATCCCAAGGGAATTACACGACGACTATGCGGTCCGCATATCGATTATGCGATCGCATAATTGACCGCATATTTGACCTCAAATTTGACCAACATACTGACTCACTTTGCGGCGACTATGTGGTCCGCATACATGATATGCGACCGCATTCTCGACCGCAGAATCGCACGTTTCTGCAAACATTATTTCTTGACTTTTTAGCGCATAGATCAGTCCAAAAGGGTCCGAACACATGTTCCTAACTTAGCACCACGAGATTCGGATTTTTGAGCAAAAATCTTCACGGGGCCTTACAAGAAAGGCATGATACAAATGACTATTGGACCCTAAAGAGGGCTGTGGAAAATCTGATAGAACAAAAGAGATAGTGTTGAAGGACGAAGAAGTTCCTAATATAACCAACAATCCATTATCGACTCACAATAACGGGCTGGTTATTGGAATGATCTGTGAAGATAGAGAGTTTGACCTAGCTCTAAAAGCCATCATTGCCATAGCCGATGTGGAAAATATGCCAAAAGCTGTCGCGAAACAAGATAAGAGGGAGAAGAAGAGCAAACCTACCCCTCAGAATACAGAAAAGAAAGTGGTAATTGAGACCGGGGCATCGCCCTCAAAAGATGCCATTCTCTATATTCCCTGAGGCCACAAGAAAGAACAGATGTCATTGAGCCCTCCTAGAAGGTTTGAGCTAAACAAGGGAGTAAAAATGTATGTGCCCAAAGGGACCTATGTGGTGCGGGGGCCAATAATTCCATCAAGGCTAAATGAGCCTGTGGTTATTGTCCGTGCACCGCAAAGGCCCATGACAGATCCCACGTTCCATGAAACTACAACAAAGCGGTAGTAACTTACAAAGGTAAAGAGATCTTGGGAGAAGCTAAGGAAAATAACCCAGCTGAAAAGTACCTCAATCTGGAGGAAGTGAATAATGCCACAAAGAAACGTTTCCCACCCAAAAAGCCAGTGAGTGCCGAAGAAGCAGAAGAGTTTTTCCGAAAAATGAAAATGGCAGACTACAAGATAATTGACCAACTTCGGAAGTCTCCTACCCAAGTCTCTTTGTTGTATTTGCTAATGAATTCAACTGAACATCAAAATGTGTTGATCAAAACTCTCAACGAAGCATATGTACCCATTGAAACCACTATAGAACAGTTAGAGAGGATGGCAGAAAGGTTTTTTGTAGTCAATTAAATCTCTTTTAGCAAGAATGATTTGCCCCCAGAAGGGGCCTCCCACAACAAAGCCCTTCACCTGACAGTTAAATACGAAGGGTATAATATGAAAAGGGTCATGCTAGATAGTGGTTCTGGGGTAGATATTTGCCCTCTCTCAACTCTGCAACGTATGGAAATCTGTACTGATAGAATCAGGCCCAACAACGTCTGCGTGCACGCCTTTGATGGCATTAAAAAAGATACAATAGGCGAGATTGATTTGATTCTGACTATCGACCCGGTGGATTTCGAGGTGACCTTTCAGGTCTTGGACATGGATACTTCCTATAATTTCCTCTTGGGAAGATCGTGGATTCACGCAGTAGGGGTTGTGTCTTCTACTCTCTACCAGATGGTGAAATTCGAACATGAAGATCAGGAGATTATAGTTCACGGGGAAGATGAGCAATCGATTTACCCGGACCCATCAGTCCCTTGTCTTGAAGCTAGAGAAGGAAGTGAACATATAGTCTATCAAGCTTTTGAGGTTGTGGTCACGGACCAATGTGAAGAAGGGAACCCCTATCCTCAACCCTTTCTCTCAAATGCATCAATTATGGTTGCCAAGGAGAAGATCAGGCACGGTTACAAACCCGGGAAGTGGCTCGGGATTTCATTGCAAGGAATTACTGAACCTATCACCCTGGCTGCTAGTGAGAAGTTCTTGGGGGTAGGTTTCCAACCCACGTTCGCTGATGGAAAATGGGCAGATGAAAAAAAGAACAATGGTTCGGTCTTGCCTCAACCGATTTTGCATCTTTATAGAATATTTGGCAGGCCTAAATACAATGAGGAAGAGGAAGATGAGGCTTTCACGACCGAAGAAATTGAAGAAATATGTGAGGCTATAAGGCAGATGTTGTATGAGACCCACATGGTCCAACCAGGGGAAGGCTCAATGTTACACCCCAAGTTTTTATACGTGAGAGTACGTCGTAAGTCATTGATGTAAGCTCGGAAATGAGATTCTATTTGGAAGCAAATAAAGTAAGTTAATCATGTTACCTTGGAGGTTACAAATATTTAAGATCATGAATAACAAGTACCAAGAGGGTTGGAAATCTTAGAAGCTAAACCAATTGAAGAAAATAAGTTTCGTCGAAAGTCGACAAGTTTCGAATGTTATAACATGTACTTTGGGGTGAGACTAGGGTTATTAACATGATAAGGAGGTTATTATATGAGTTATTTTAGTCGTATGATATTCATTTTCTACATTTTGAAGGCAAGTTGTGGAACAAGAGTTGACAAAGGTCATCACAAGTTACATTCATAAATTTGCTAAAATTTAGGTCAAATGTATCTGCGCATTTCTCCAAATATACTTGGAATCATGGGGTGTTTTACCTACCAAATTTAAGGTCTACAAGTCTAGTTTCTAATGCATTAAACCGTTTGTCAATACGACATCGGAATAGAGAGATATTTGCGTTTTTGCGAGACTGCGCAAGCAGCTCCCAATGGGACCCACTTAGGTAGTGGTTGACCTACTTCAATTTATAAACGATTTGGACGCCTATTTTTGCTCATTTTTCAACTAAAATTCGTCTCCAAACCTCTCCTAACCCTCCTAAACATATACCACAAGGGTTTGAAGTGATTCCAAAGTGATTACACCATATTTCAACATCAAAACTTAGTTCTAGTGAAGAACAACACCTCTTTGAGGTTGTGTTGTCATTGAGGATTGTTGTGGGTTGTATTTGGATGAAATTCCAAGTTGTTGCTGCTATATAAGGTGAGTATAACATCCTACTAATTGTGCTTAAGCTTTCTTGTATGTTGGTTAAGTTGTTAGGATGATAAACTACAAGATAATACTTGGATTAGCTTAAGTCACTTCTATGGTGTTGTATTGCTATTAAGGGTTGTTGTAAACTGAATATAACTTGGATTTTTACTTGAAGTTACTGTATAAGGTATGCATATTGTGATCTTACTTTTGACTAAGGTTATCTTGATGTTGATTAAGTTAAATGGATGGGCTAGACATGAACTAGTGAATAAAGTTGCTAACTGAGGATAGTTGAAGTTGTGGATTATTTTCGTTGTTATAAATATATGGTATAAGGCTGGAATCATTGATTAATGACTTCATTATCATGTTAATGATACTTTTATGTTGAAGTAAGAAGTCTATAAGGATTGAAAAGGGGTATACGGATTCCAATCGGAGCTTGCCGCTCGTCGTAATGTAGTTGTGACTTGTTGTTGTTATATGGTGACTTGATATTGATAATTATGTATTGATGGATTGCTCTGGTAATTGTTGTTGGTATATGGTATTGGAGGAGGCCCTTGTTACAAGGGAGATGCTGCCCAAATTTACGTAAATGAGCTACTAGCTTAAGTTATAGACTTAGCCTTTGCTCAACACTGATTTTGAATCTCCTTATACTATGATAGATTGAGTTGACTTGTTTGAAGAGTTGTTTGGAAGGGATTAGGGACTCAACGAGTTTAAGGTATGTTAAGGCACTTTCTTCTTTCTTTTGAAATGATCTAAAGTGAAATGAATATGCTACTTCATAACAGATCTACTCCTAGCAACTAAGGTTGTCCATGTTGTTCTTTCCTTATAAAATTATTCTAAGCAAGTGTGTATGATCCTTGAATCCTACTAAGGTTCATATTGAGGGTATGGATGTCCATAGTTCTCTTAAGTCACTCCTAAAGGGTTAGAACGTGATTACATGAGTCGAGCATGCATTATATATATGTATCTATTTTACTCTATAGAGCCGCGCTATAGTCGGTCGGGTATGGCACCTATTGTGCAACCACTGATCAGTTGGGTTTACCGAGATCCATGTGGTCGGGTACGATTCTACCGAGCCTTATGATGGTCGGGTACATTTTTATCAAGTCCTCTTTGAGGCCGGGTACGATATGATGATGATGATGCCCACAGAGGCGAATGTTTTTAAAAAGTTCATGTATATATATGTATTATGCATTTTATGTCAGTAGCCCCCAGAGGCACTCAGATGTTACAGGTTGTATCTCCTCTATCTCTCTTTACATTACTGTTCTTGTTTATGCTTTCCTACCTTACATACTCGGTACTTTATTCGTACTGACATCCCTTTTGCCTGGGGATGCTGCGTGTCATACCCGCAGGTCCCGATTGATAGGTTGACAGTCCTCCTAGTAGGCTATCAGCTCAGCGAAGGTGTTGGTGCACTCGACTTGCTCCGGAGTTGCCTAGTTGGTCAGTATGCTTTGGATATGTATTGATTGGTATGGCGGGGCCCTGTCCCGACCTTTTTGATTTTATGTACTCTTAGAGGCTTGTAGACATATGTCAGGTGTATGGATACTTGTATGGCCTTGTCGGCCTATGTTTCGAGTTTACTAATGGTCATGTCGGCCTTATAGGCCCGTATGTCACATATATAAGTTTGTATATCATATTGGGTCTTCATATGTTGAGTATTCCCTTATGTTTTATTCTTGTTATCTCATGACGGGTTTTCTGGCTCATTTACTCATGATAATATGATAAGAAAGATATGTTACGTTGGTACTCGGTTGAGTAAAGCACCGGGTGCCCGTCGCGGCCCTTCGGTTTGGGTCGTGACAGAAGTGGTATCAGAGCAGTTCTGTCCTAGGGAGTCTACAAGCCGTGTCTAGTAGAGTCTTGTTTATGGGTGTGTTGTGCACCACACTTATAAGCAAGAGGCTACATGGCATTTAGGTCTGTCACTCTTTCTTCTTACTCTAGATCGTGCAGTAGAGCTCAGTTGTAAGAATTCAAACTCCTAAATTCGACTTTAGTCGTAATACAGCGATACCTACATCCACAAAGACAGTTGGTAAGAGATTGCATGTGGATGTTGAAGAGTTGAGTCAGAGGAACTCGATTTCATATCATGCTTATGATGAGTAAATATGAGGTCTTCAACAGATCATGTGTGTACTAAGATGTGTATGCTTCTTAATAAGGAGCCTTAAGGCACGAATATCTATTCATGAATATGGTAAAAATCTATGAGGAATTTAGAAGCTAGATACAAGTTTTAATAAGTAAAAGAAGTAAGGTGAAGAGGGGTACGAGGCACCGAGATAATGAAGATTATCAATATTTTCAAATCAGGCTGAGAAATATAAGCATTTTGGTACCTTCATCAATGACAGAGGTAAGTACAATTGGCCACACCCATCTCAGTTATGTTCGGGAGCTAACAGATATTATTTAAGAGAAAGATGGGATATCAGGATCCAGTTGGAGTTAGAGTGACCCAAAAATTGTGGATAAGTTGTTATCATTAACTAACGTTTCCGAAAGATGGTGCAAATGTGGTAATAGATCTCCTTCTAAGACACCCAGATGGTGAACTCTAGAGTAGTATAATCAGATACGAATACTGGAATATTCAAAAATTTCAGAAGATAGGCAGTGGGATCCTAGAAGGGACAAATATTTACCTTAGTATGATTCTAGCCCCGAGTAAAAAAAAAGAATGTTAGGTATTCCCAAGAGCCAGTGAGATGAAGCTAGGGGAGCTTATAGGGAAAGAACTTTTTGTTGAAGTTTTCAGAATAAAGTGATAGACAAAAGAATATTATCCGGAGAATTAGAAGAAAATAAATAAAGCATCATGAGTAAGATGTGATATAGGGGTGATAACAGTAAATCAAAATATGACACGATGACAGAGTCTATAGTCAAGTGAAGGAAAATACAAGAGGTGACAAGCCTTAAGGCAATAAAAGAGTATAAGCCATAAAGTCATATTCTTATTTCGAGAAATGAGTTGGTGACTTCAACGTGATTACCAGGAGGAAAGGTTAGACCCCAGAGTAATAAAAATCAGTATGGGCTGGTGAACAAGATAAAACCGAACATGAATTAGGGACCGGAAGATTTGATAATGGTCGAAATCGTGAGAATTTCAAAGATCATGCTCCAACAATAATAGAATAGACAACAGACGAATAACATTTAAAGGTTATTTAGGAAGTCGCTTACCTAAAGCAAGCACTCTGAGCAGAGTTAATCTTAAGGGACTAAGTGTGCCAGTTACCGTAGGTGTCACCTTCGTGCGTAAGATATTTAGTTGTCCATGGTACAGAAGGTTACCATAAGGTGATTAAGGTTCATTTATAATGTGAAAAGACGCCAAAGATGAAGAGGTAAAACAACTATAGGTAGATCGTCGTAGTACTAAATCTTAGTACTCCCCTGAAGGGGGAATATGGTGTGATATGGTATTAAGTCGGAGTTAAGCAGTTTAGTTAACTATGGAATGGAAAAAGAAGAATGTGGTAAAAAGGAGAAAGGGATGATGTTGCATTTATTCAGTTCCTGCAGATATGTTGCGACTCCAGAACATTATACAAGCGCGACACCGAGGAGATGCAGTAAAAGTTTTCGGCCAGGATGTTATTGATAAATAAGTGTGAATGGACACTTGATACATCAGGAGCTAGTGGCGAGAGATAATTTAAGACAAAGGATATATCCCAAGAGGGATTATGCAATATATATATATATATATGAGAATGGACCAACGAGTAATTAGTAGTTGATTCAGGAAGAACCCAGTTATGGCTAGACAAGAGGTCACAGATAAATCAATAGATCATGCAAGATAAATGTAGTGAACCGTAACATAGTGAATTCAGTCTCGCTGATACGAGATCGCAATCATTTGAAAAAATTTCAAATAGGAGTTGAGGCAATTAAAGGTATCATTTTTAAGGTTTATAAAAATAAGAGAGAGTGCCACTAAGGAGACAATGAAAATTTGAGCTTAGAAGTAACCCTACGAGCACAAAGGCATAAATTTATGTAACTAAGGATTATTATGGGCGAGTAAGAATAACGAAAATTACCTTCGGGTGTACGATATATCAAGCTCGCAACTTTACAAGAGCCAGAAGGTCTCCCTAAGTACTACAATGAAAGACTAGCTGAGGAAATAAGGAAGAAGGTTTCCACCTAAGCATAGTGAGCTAAAGAGTAAATTATCCTGTAACAACAGTCTCACTACAATATTGTATACACTCCATAAGAAAGTGGCACCTATCATGGCTAATGAATGGTAAAAAAAAAGCCATCAAAGGTGATGTTTGAGATCATATGAGGTACAAGAAATTATAGTATTCGTGGGCAAAAGGACAAGCCAAGTATTCATGCAAAAAGTGATAGAACGACCAGAAAAAGTAATTGCTTACATTTAAGGACAACTGAGAAGGCATGAAAGGAAATTTATGGTGCTAGCAAGTTAAAGGAAGGTTGCGAGTAGTATAAATAGATCGGTGTAGGTCCTAAGGTAAAGTATTGTAGAGCAACAAGGTTTTAGGTTGATAGGAGTAAGGATATGAAAAGGTGAGTGAGAAGGTGACGAGAATATGTATGTCCTCGGAATTAAACCCATCAAAACAAGGGAGCTGATGATTTCCATATGTAATAAAAAGCTCGGTACAGCCTGAATGAACACAGAGGAGTCTGAGACTAGGTGCATTTAGAAGAGATGGAATGCTGCCCGGGCAGTAGAATAAGGGTCTAATTGTGATAGATAAGAGGATGATACTTAGGCCTTTGATTGAGTAATGATTTAACGAGAAAGGGATTTCATTAATTGCACGGGATTAGAATACCCCCATAAGATGAATTACGTTGGGATGCAATTAAATACGGTTATTGAAGTATATTATTATCCCTAGGTGGATCAGGAAAATCACTTCATATGTTCCCCGTAAGATGTGAGCCCTAGTAATAGTGTATTACGTAAGAGGTTGCAAGTTATCAGTGATAGATTATAGATCAACATTAAGGTGAATAAACAATAGCTGGGTACAAGTTCCAAAGTTCGAGATGAGATTTGTTTGTTATTCTTAGATGAATAATAATGAGGAAGCACTAAAGGACTTAGATTTATACATATAGGATAAGCAGCGAAAGAGTAACCTGGAGTTGGGTAGCAAACCTCAGTAATAATAAATCAAAGTAAGTTTTATGGTATAATATAACCTACCTAGATGTAGTAAATCCATAAGGATAGATATACAAGGCTATGAAATAAGAGATAGAAATAGTCTTAAGTTCGATAAAGTACCAAGCGAAAGACATCAGTACACCTATAGATGCCTAGAGGGACAGCTTGACATAATTCTGTATATGTTCATAAAGTGAGGCTTAGAGATTGTCTAAAAGATAGAGGAAAAAGAGAATACGAGTCGCTAGGCGCTCATACAAGGACAAAGTCGTACATACTGCATGACATAAGGTGTCAAATGTTACGATGTTGGAAGAATTCCAACCACATGTCATGGCGTGACAAAGAGGCCTAAAAGGGGGGAATGCCCAAGAGTTTGGATTTATTCACAAAACAGTTGCTTAGATAGAAAGATGAGCATTAAAGTATTTGTAAGAGCCATAGTTTATGAAACTGATAAGCGCATCAGTCAACATTCGAGGACGAATGTTCCAAAGGGGGGAATGATGTTACACCCTAAGTTTTCATACGTGAGAGTACGTCGTAAGTCATTGATGTAAGCTCAGAAATGAGATTCTATTTGGAAGCAAATAAAGTAAGTTAATCATGTTACCTTGGAGGTTACAAATATTTAAGATCATGAATAACGAGTACCAAGAGGTTTGGAAATCTTAGAAGCTAAACCAATTGAAGAAAATAAGTTTCGTCGAAAGTCGACAAGTTTTGAATGTTATAACATGTACTTTGGGGTGAGACTAGGGTTATTAACATAATAAGGAGGTTATTCTATGAGTTATTTTAGTCGTATGATATTCATTTTCTACATTTTGAAGGCAAGCAAGTTGTGGAACAAGAGTTGGCAAAGGTCATCACAAGTTACATTCATAAATTTGCTGAAATTTAGGTCAAATGTATCTACGAATTTCTCCAAATATACTTGGAATCATGGGGTTTTCTACCTACAAAATTTAAGTTCTACGAGTCTATTTTCTAATGCATTAAACTGTTCGTCAATACGACATCGGAGTAGAGAGATATTTGCGTTTTCACGAGACCGCGCAAGCAGCTGGGACCAACTTAGGTAGTGGTTGACCTACTTCAATTTATAAACGATTTGGACGCCTATTTTTGCTCATTTTTCAACTAAAATTCGTCTCCAAACCTCTCCTAACCCTCCTAAACATATACCACAAGGTTTAGAAGTGATTCCAAAGTGATTACACCATATTTCAACATCAAAACTTAGTTCTAGTGAAGAACAACACCTCTTTGAGGTTGTGTTGTCATTGAGGATTGTTGTGGGTTGTATTTGGATGAAATTCCAAGTTGTTGCTGCTGTCTAAGGTGAGTATAACATCCTACTAATTGTTCTTAAGCTTGCTTGTATGTTGGTTAAGTTGTTAGGATGATAAACTACAAGATAATACTTGGATTAGCTTAAGTCACTTCTATGGTGTTGTATTGCTATTAAGGGTTGTTGTAAACTGAATATAACTTGGATTTTTACTTGAAGTTACTGTATAAGGTATGTATATTGTGATATTTCTTGTGCCTAAGGTTATCTTGATGTTGATTAAGTTAAATGGATGAGCTAGACATGAACTAGTGAATAAAGTTGCTAACCGAGGATAATTGAAGTTGTGGATTATTTTTGTTGTTATAAATATATGGTATAAGTCTGGAATCATTGATTAATGACTTCATTATCATGTTAATGATACTTTTATGTTTAAGTAAGAAGTCTATAAGGATTGATAAGGGGTATACGGATTCCAATCGGAGCTTGCCGCTCGTCGTAATGTAGTTGTGACTTGTTGTTGTTATATGGTGTCTTGATATTGATAATTATGTATTGATGGATTGCTCTGGTAATTGTTGTTGGTATATGGTATTGGAGGAGGCCCTTGTTACAAGGGAGATGCTGCCCAAATTTACGTAAACGAGCTACTAGCTTAAGTTATAGACTTAGCCTTTGCTCAGCACTGATTTTGAATCTCCTTATACTATGATAGATTGAGTTGACTTATTTGAAGAGTTGCTTGGAAGGGATTAGGGACTCAGCGGGTTTAAGGTATGTTAAGGAACTTTCTTCTTTCTTTTGAAATGATCTAAAGTGAAATGAATACGCTACTTCATAACAGATCTACTCCTAGCAACTAAGGTTGTCCATGTTGTTCTTTCCTTATAAAATTATTCTAAGCAAGTGTGTATGATCCTTGAATCCTACTAAGGTTCATATTGAGGGTATGGATGTCCATAGTGCTCTTAAGTCACTCATAAAGGGTTAAAACGTGATTCCATGAGTCGAGCATGCATTATATATATGTATCTATTTTACTCTATAGAGCCGCGCTATAGTCGGCCGGGTATGGCACCTCTTGTGCAACCACTGATCAGTTGGGTTTACCGAGCTCCATGTGGCCGGGTACGATTCTACCGAGCCTTATGATGGCCGGGTACATTTTTACCAAGTCCTCTTTAAGGCCGGGTACGATATGATGATGATGATGCCCACAGAGGCGAATGTTTTTAAAAAGTTCATGTATATATATGTATTATGCATTTCATGTCAGTATCCCCCAGAGGCACTCAGATGTTACAGGTTGTATCTCCTCTATCTCTCTTTACATTACTGTTCTTGTTTATGCTTTCCTACCTTACATACTCGGTACTTTATTCGTACTGACATCCCTTTTGCCTGGGGATGCTGCGTGTCATGCCCGCAGGTCCCGATTGATAGGTTGACAGTCCTCCTAGTAGGCTATCAGCTCAGCGAAGGTGTTGGTGCACTCCACTTTCTCCGGAGTTGCCTAGTTGGTCAGTATACTTTGGATATGTATTGATTGGTATGGTAGGGCCCTGTCCCGATCTTTATGATTTTATGTACTCTTAGAGGCTTGTAGACATATGTCAGGTGTATGGATACTTGTATGGCCTTGTCGGCCTATGTTTCGAGTTTACTAATGGTCATGTCAGCCTTATAAGCCCGTATGTCACATATATAAGTTTGTATATCATATTGGGTCTTCATATGTTGAGTATTCCCTTATGTTTTATTCTTGTTATCTCATGACGGGTTTTCTGGCTCATTTACTCATGATAATATGATAAGAAAGATATGTTACGTTGGTACTCGGTTGAGTAAAGCACCGGGTGCCCGTCGCGGCCCTTCGGTTTGGGTCATGACACTCAAGCACCGCTGAGGTGCTATACATGGGACCCAATTCCAAACTACAAAATTGAAAGGCTACTCCATTCCCAATCAGGCGGGAATCCTGGTAGTCCAGTCTTGTCACGTTTTCTGTATCACGAGTTATTTCAGGGTGTAACTTGGATGTTTTCTTTAGTTTCCTGTCTTTAATTTCCAATGTAAACCCTGTTATATTCAAATTCAATGAAATGAAATCAATATTTCATCATTCATCTCTCTACTCTTTCTGATTTTTGTTATCTTTTCTCTTATTTTTTCTTTCAGTTCTAATAATGCGGCTTTAAATAACATGACATGCTTGCGGACTTCATGCCTAGATCTAAACACGCTGTCTAATTGTGAAATAATGAACCAAGAACCGGAATATGATGAAGAAGAGGCTTTTAGGGAAATAAATCGAGAATTTGAACAATTTGAGAATAAACCTAAGCTGAACTTAAATGAGAGTGAGCTGGTTAACTTGGGTATTTCTGAAGAAGTCAGGGAAACCAAGTTAAGCATTCACACGTATTAAAAAACCCGGGATGCATTGATCCAACTCTTGTTTGAATTCAAAGATGTGTTTGCTTGGTCATACGACGACATGCCAGGACTGAGTGTCAATTTAGTGGTTCACAAGTTGCCAACTTACCCCGATTATCCCCCTGTCCAGCAAAAGCAAAGAAAGTTTAAATTTTATAATTGATATCAGTGACAAGATTAAAGAAAAGGTCACAAAACAGTTGAAAGCGGGGGTGATCCGAGTGGTTCGATACACCACATGGTTAGCCAATGTAGTTCCAGTGCCAAAGAAAGATGCGAAAACTCGAGTGCGTGTGGATTACAGAGATCTGAACAAAGCAAGCCCTAAGGATAATTTCCCTTTGCCAAACACCTACATCCTTGTTGATAACAACGCCAAACATGAGATACAGTCCTTCGTGGATTGTTACATAGGATATCACCAGGTGTTAATGGATGAAGATGATGCAGAAAAGATAGCTTTAACCACACCCTGGGGCACATACTGTTATAGGGTCATGCCTTTTGGTCTGAAAAATGCTGGGGCAACCTACATGAGGGCCATGACTACTATTTTCAAGACATGATGCACCAAGAGATAGGGGTGTATGTGGACGACGTGATCATCAAATCCAGGACCCAGGACGACCATGTTCGAGACTTAAGAAAATTCTTTGAGCGGCTACGTAAATATGATCTGAAGCTAACCCCAGCCAAATGTGCATTTGGAGTTCCATCTGACAAACTCTTGGGATTCATAGTCAGTCGAAGGGGCATCAAGTTAGACCCAACAAAGATAAAGTCCATTCGAGATGTGCCTCCTCCAAGAACTAAGAAAGATGTTATGAGCTTGCTAGGAAGATTGAACTACATCAGCCGATTCATTGCCCAGTTGATGTTTACATGTGAACCCATCTTCAAGCTATTAAAGAAAGATGTAGGAATTAAATGGACAGACGAGTGCCAAGAAGCTTTTGACAAAATCAAAGAATACCTGTCGAACCCGCCAGTCTTGGTCCCACCTGAACCGGGAAGGCCTCTGTTCTTGTATTTGACAGTCTTGGAGAATTCTTTTGGATATGTCCTCGGGCAACATGACGTAACTGGGAAAAGAGAACAAGCGATCTACTATTTGAGCAAATAGTTCACAAGCTATGAAGCCAAATATACCCTGTTGGAGAGGACTTGTTGTGCCCTAACTTGGGTTGCCCAGAAGCTTAGGCATTACCTGTTGGCCTACACCACTTATCTCAACACCCGGTTGGATCCTTTGAAATACATATTTCAGAAACCAATGCCCACAGGGAGGTTAGCAAAATGGAAGATCCTACTCACTGAATTTGACATAGTCTACATCACTCGCACGACAATGAAAGCCCAGGCATTAGTAGATCATTTAGCCGAAAACCCCATTGATGATGAATACCAACCTTTGAGCACCTATTTCCCGGATGAAGAGGTAAATTCAGTTGAGACAATATCCGAAGACACCAATGCTTTGAAAATGTTCTTTGATGGAGCGGTAAACGCAAAAGGTGTTGGAATTGGGGCAATCTTGATCTCACTCACTGGTTAGCATTATCCAGCCATAGCCTGACTTCGGTTTTTCTGCACGAACAACACTGCCGAGTATGAAGCCTACATTATGGGTATGAACATGGCAATCGACCAAGGTGTCGAAGAATTGTTAATCATGGGAGATTTAGATCTAATTATCCGACAAGCTTAGGGAGAATAGGAGACTCGAGATGTCAAACTTATTCCCTGCAGACAACATGTGGAGGATCTTAGCAAGATATTCAAGTCAATAGAGTTCAGGTACATCCCTTGTTGTCATAATGAACTAGCTGATGCACTTGCTACTTTGGCCTCGATGCTGCCATACCCAGGAAATGCCCATATTGATCCCTTGGAAATCCAAATCCGGGAAAGGCACGGTTACTGCAATACGGTTGAGGCAGAACCAAATATCTAGCCATGGTATCAGGATATCAAAAGATTTCTGAAAACCAAAGAATACCCCGAGCAAGCTAGTGGAGACCAAAAGAGAACCATTAGACGGAACACAAGTGGTTTCTTCTTGAGCGGTGATGTTTTGTACAAAAGAACTCCGGATCTCAACTTGTTAAGATGTGTTGGCGCCGAAGAGGCCGGAAGAATCATGTCTGAAGTGCACGCAGGAATGTGTGGACACCACATGAACCGGTATGCTTTGGAAAAGAAAATCCTTCGAGCGGGCTATTACTGGATGAATATGGAAAAAAGACTGCTTCAGTTTCGTCCGAAAATGTCACCAATGTCAAGTGCACGATGATTTGATTCATGCACCACCTACAGAACTGCATCCCATGTCAGCACCTTGGCCATTTGTTGCCTGGGGCATGGATGTCATTGGGCCGATCGAGCCAAAAGCTTCAAATGGGCATAGATTCATATTTGTCGCTATCGACTACTTCACAAAGTGGGTTGAAGCAATCACTCTCAAATTTGTCACCAAGAAAGCTGTAGTAGACTTCGTGCATTCCAACCTCATCTGTCATTTTGGTATTCCTGCAACTATCATTACGGATAATGTTGCAAATTTGAATAGTCATTTGATAAGGGATATATGTGAACAATTCAAGATAACGCATCGGAACTCTACTCCTTATCGTCCCAAAGCCAATGGTGTCGTCGAAGCAGAAAACAAGAACATCAAAAAGATTTTGAGAAAGATGATTCAAAATTCCAGGCAGTGGCATGAAAAGTTCTTGTTTGCATTGTTGGGGTATCACATGCACATCAGTCGGAGCAACCCAATACCTTTTTGTTTATGGAACTGAAGCCGTAATACCCGCAGAAGTTGAAATCCCTTCTCTCCGGATCATTGTTGAAGCTGAAATTGAAGACAGGGAGTGGGTCAAAACCCGTTTGGAATAGTTAACCCTGATCGATGAAAAGCGAATGGCCGCAGTCTGTCATGGGCAGTTGTATCAACAAATAATGGCTCGTGCCTACAACAAGAAAGTGCGGCCTAGAAACTTTGAAGTGGGTCAACTCGTCTTAAGGCATATTATCCCCCATCATCAGGAAGCAAAAGGAAAATTTACTCCTAACTGGAAAGGCCCATACATTATCAGAAAATTGTTGCCAAAAAGGGCATTATATCAGGGAGACGTTGAAGGAAATGACCCTGAAACAGTTGTAAATGCAGATGCAGTCAGAAGGTACTATGTCTAATCCTTCTGCAGCAATAACATTATCCAATTGGATGTTGAAGGCTTTCATTCTTGCTACCCCAAACACTCCAATCCTTTGCTAACCCTTTGAGCCGGTTATCTTACTTCCATTACCCTCTTTGGAACTTGAAGATGTTCGGGAAAAAAGTCATCAAAAAAAAGAAGAAAGAAAACAAAAACAAAACCAAAAAAAAATGAAAGAAAACAACAAAAACAAAATGTTTCCCTGAACTACGTTCGACTTGATTCCGAAAGGATACGTAGGCAGCCTCTCTTTGGAGTTCAGTCACACCAAGACAAATATCCAATTTCCCCCAAAAGTGAAACTGGGGTAGATGTTATAATGGTTTGGAGATGATCTCGCCTGAACGGTTCCAAAGTTGTAATTAGATCCAAATTCTTTTTACCCAAACCTTGTTCAAGTCCTTCTGATCAATCAGCAAAAGGTGTTCCGAATCGGGGAACGCAGTTGTTTGGATTCGATGCAATCAAGATGAGAGAAATAAAATGAGAGAGTCTTATTGGTAAAAACCTACGGGCACCATAAGTTGATGGTGAGCAGAGAAACTGAAAAAATGAGAGAGTCTTGTTAGTGAAAACTCGTAAAGAGCATTATAAGGCGATAGTGAGAAGAGAAATGAGAGAGGTCGATTGGCGAAAACCCGCAAAGGGCGTCATTGATCGAAAAGAAGAAACGCCTTACCACTATTGGTATTGAAAGAGTCCTGGCAAGGTTTCTCAGTTTTTAAAAAAATACGGGTCGCAATGGGTTTATGAGAAGTTGGATAGTTGTGCAGATCGGGTATCCAGTCCAAGAAGCATGTCATGTTTATTGAAGTCTGCATGCACTCAAGATAAATCCTTCTTTCCTCCCCGAAAGGGACACTTCTCCTTAAATTTACTTTCTTGTCCTTTGTTTACTTTTCCTTGAATCTCTTTCGGTCTAACTCTGTTCCGAAACTAATACAAAGAAAAGGCAGAAAGATTGGTTTATAGGGTTCTGCTTAATAAAAGCCAAGTCCAAAGAAAAGTACCCAGCCTCAGCAGGTGCATCAAGTCAATCCCGACTAGCCATGATGGCCGATGGTCTGAATTAGAGTTACGGAAAATGAAAAGAAATCAAAAGTCAAAAGCCCCTAGAGGCAGAATAAGGTGAAAGGGCCAAAAGCCCCACACAGTTGAACCATCATCTGGAAAGTTTGGAAAGTTGAGTTCCTCGATTTTCGGAAAGATATCAATCTTCAGAAAAGCCAGCAAGTAGCAGAGGTTCTCACCAAAAGAGTTGGGCCGAGATCTAGTGATCAAAACAATCAAGGCCACAAAACCAACCACCATTTCGAACTAACAATTGTTCTTTGTTTGGAAAAATTGAAACATGTGCAATCCAAAGCAACCGTGTAAGAAGCAGGTGCAACCAAAAGGCAAAAAGAAATGCGCAAGTGCTAGAAACAACTTTGCAGCAATAATCAATCCAAAAGGGAAGTCTCCTCCAAATTCTTTCCTGCATTTTTACTAAAAAAATGTGAAGAAAAATGAAATGAAATGAAAAACGAGAGATAAGAAGAAAATCCAAAAATGGTAGTTTAGAATCCTCAATATCAATCTTTTACTTTTTGCCAACATAGGGCTCCAATCCCTAGTTGAGATTTATTTTAGACATAGGGCCTCCATTCCCTAGTCGCCTTTTGCCAACATAGGGCTCCAATCCCTAGTTGAGATTTTTAGACATAGGGCCTCCATTCCCTAGTCGCCTTTTGCCAACATAGGGCTCCAATCCCTAGTTGAGATTTTTAAGGGCCTCCATTCCCTAGTCGCCTTTTTTGCCAACATAGTGCTCCAATCCCTAGTTGAGATTTTTTAGACATAGGGCCTCCATTCCCTAGTCGCCTTTTGCCAACATAGGGCTCCAATCCCTAGTTGAGATTTTAGACATAGGGTCTTCATTCCCTAGTCGCCTTTTTTCCAACATAGGGCTCTAATCCCTAGTTGAGATTTTTAGACATAGGGCCTCCATTCCCTAGTCACCTTTTGCCAACATAGAGCTCCAATCCCTAGTTGAGATTTTTAGGACCTAGGGCCTCCATTCCCTAGTCGCCTTTTGCCAACATAGGGTTCCAATTCCTAGTTGAGATTTTAGACATAGGGCCTCCATTCCCTAGTCGCCTTTTGCCAACATAGGGCTCCAATCCCTAGTTAAGATTTTTAGACATAGGGCCTCCATTCCCTAGTTGCCCTTTTTCCAACATAGTGCTCCAATCCCTAGTTGAGATTTTTAGACATAGGGCTTCCATTCCCTAGTCGCCTTTTGCCAACATAGGGCTCCAATCCCTAGTTGAGATTTGTAGACATAGGGCCTCCATTCCCTAGTCGCCTTTTGCCAACATAGGGCTCCAATCCATAGTTGAGATTTTTAGACATAGGGCCTCCATTCCCTAGTCGCCTTTTGCCAACATAGGGTTCCAATCCCTAGTTTAGATTTTTCGACATAGGGCATCCATTCCCTAGTCGCCTTTTGCCAACATAGGGCTCCAATTCCTAGTTGAGACTTTTAGACATAGGGCCTCCATTCCCTAGTTGTCTTTTGCCAACATTGGGCTCTAATCCCTAGTTGAGATTTTTGGACATAGGGCCTCGATTCCCTAGTCGCCTTTTGCCAACATAGGGCTCCAATCCCTAGTTGAGATTTTAGACATAGAGCCTCCTTTCCCTAGTCGCCTTTTGCCAACATAGGGTCTCCAACCCCTAGTTGAGATTTTAGACATAGGGCCTTCATTCCCTAGTCGCCTTTTGCCAACATAGGGTCTTCAACCCCTAGGAGAATTTTAGACATAGGGTCTCCATCCCCTAGTCGCCTTTTGCCAACATAGGGTATCAACTCCCTAGTTGAGGTTATTTTAAATATAGAGCTCCACTCCCTAATCTCTTATTTTATTGCTTTCAGTAGAGAAATAATAAAGATTTAAGTTAGAAATAACTCACAAAATTTTCCTAGTGAAAACTGAGGTAAAAAAATTTCGTTCATTTGTTTGTTTTGCTGTTTGATCAGGTTTTACCCCGAGGCACAGGGTTCAAGACAACCAAAGAATGAGTCTCAATCCATAATAAAGAAAGAAGAAAAGAGCAAAAGAAGTGAACTCAAAGTGATGAAGTGGAGAGGGATGCGGACTGCTCAATATACGATTGAAGTCACAGGTTTCACATGTCCTGCCTGGATCCAAAGCTGGAGAAAGAACCAGCACCTACAGCTGATGAGCATCAAGATTCAGATCGGAGTCTACAACAAGAACCAGCCAAGACTCAAGATCAAGCTTCAAGAGATTTATATATAGAAATCTTGTAACTAGTAGTAGCAGCAGCAACAGTGAAATCACAGCTTCCCGGTAGTCCCAGCTACCAAAACTTCCAAAACTACACTGACCTGATTCTTTTACAGCCAAGGATATGTAGGCAACCTTTGAAGCAAGGTTCGGTCAGGCTTGTTCAAAAATGCTTCTCACGGAGTTTCAAACGGGTAAAAATCCCTCATAATTGCTCATTTAATCTTTGCCCAAAACCCTTCGTGTCTCCGAGTAAAGAGGAGCAGTTGTGAGCACGTGATTTTTGCCCACATGAATTACCCCTACAGAATCCCAAAGAATTATATTTTTCTTTTAATTGTTTGTTATTTTAGGAATTATTGTAAAAAATTTCTAATTATTCGCATTTTTTTGTGCATGTTAATTTTATTTAATTCATGAAAATACAAAAATACATTGCATTTGCATTTAGAATTTAATTTTGCATTTTAGATTAAGTAGTTAAATTAGTTATTTTACAAAAATAGAAAAATCACAAAAAAGTAACTCACTTTGCATTTTTAACTTTTAATTTTTGAATTTTATAGTTTTTTCTTTTAATTTAGGAGTTATTTAATTTTTTATAAATACTTTGACTAGTAATTAGCTTAATTTGGTAGATTAATTTATTTTAAAAGTTAATTTAGGTTTTTAAATTAATTTGGAAAAGAAAAGGAAAATTTGAAATTGAAATAGAAAAGAAAAGAAATAAAAGAAGTCTGATTTTTGGGCTATTTCAATTAAATTTCCCCAGGCCCAAATGATTTTCCCCCATAACCCGTCCAGGCTAGCCCAATTTGCCCCAACCCGGTTCGTTCCCTCAATTAACCAAACGACCCCGTTTACAGCATCTCAATCGCAGCCGTTGATTCCACTCGATCAAACGGACGGGAACTGAGGTGCTTGACAGTATAAAACTGTCTGAAGACCTTACCCACCCCCGTATCATCTCTCTCATTCCCTTCATCTTCAGAGACTGCCCTTAACCCTAGCCGCCCCTAAACGGTAAGCCTCACCGACCGGCGGTGCCACCTCTAACCAGCCTCAAACTCACACCCAAAAATCCTCATAACCTCCCCTTCCCAAATCCCTAACCAATTTCCCTCAAATCCTTTGGCATCTGCTCGAATTTCAAATCTGAGTTCGAACCCTAAAAGCCCAAAATCAATTTTCGTTGAATCTGTTGGCATGCATGACCATAGGCTTCCGATTTGTTCGAGTTTTGAAGTTTGATTCAACGCGAATTGATGCTGCTCATTTGTTCTTGACAAAGAACAAGTGATTAGCATCAGTTTCGTTTAAATCAAGATGTCCAGTGTTATTTTGGGTTTACTGGGTAAGTTTTCTTCCTCTCTTTTTTTCTGTCCGTGTTTGTTTGCTTCACCTCTTATTCCTTTTCTTTTCTTCTCCCTTTATTTAGTTAGTTTTTTTTTACTTTGACTGAAATTCGAGATAGGTTCTAAACCTAGGTCCCTTTAGATTAATTTTGTGTTCGTATTTGTTCCGTTGGCTTTTCAATTATTTTTTTTAAATCTTAAAAGTTTGTCCTCTGATTTTCAGTGGTCTGTTTAGTTTTTATTAGTGTCATGCTTAAACCTCCGATTTTGCCATTTGTTTTAGTCTCATAGTTTAATTTAATTAGGTCGTGTCGATTTAATAACCTAGTTAATTTTATGCCTATTTGTGTTATTAATTAGTCACTTAGTTTAGATTTTTAATTTTGAAATCATTTAAGTGTTTGTTTTCTTCTGCTTTCCATATGCTCACAAAATTTAGTTTGGATTAGTTTGTTGTTTGGGCTTTGGGTCATTTCTGACCCATTTGCAAGAGCAACCAGTTCATTTGGGTTTAAGCTATTGGGTCAACTTGACCCATGAGGTAGGCTGGGGTAAAAATAGGGGGTTTAAGGGTTATTTTAGGAATTTTAGGTTGGGGAATCTTTAGTAACTGATTTAGGAAGCTGCCTAGAAGGTGGGGGGAGGACTGATTTGGAAAACAGATTTTCTAGTTAAGGATTAAAGAGCAAAAATAAAAATTTGAAAAGGGTTAGTAGCAAATAACTTGATTCATTTCTGCTGCCCTAATTGCTCCCTATAAAGGTCATTGTTCCTTCACTCCCAAGTCAGTTTTTTAGAGACTGAAAAATACTGAAAATTTCAGAAGTAACGGAGCTTTCTTTGAATTCCAGAAAAACTGAAAATTGCTAAAAGTTCTGCTTGGTTTTGGATCTCTGATTCTCTTTGTTAGCTAGAACTCCTGAAAATTCTAAAATTGTGCCTTGGGTTGAGAAATGGTTTGAAGTTTGGTTTTGATTTGCTGTTCTATCACTGTTCCATTGCTGCTTTGAGCTGATTCTACTGTTGCTGTTTAGCTCCTTGTTTTTATTTGCAATCCAGTTATTTTTCATAATATGCAAAACAAGTGAATGTGAACATGTGTTTTGAGCTGAAACCTAATTAAATACAAAGTTGTATTTGAGTTTTATTCCTTCTGTTTCTTCCATTTCTTTAGTATTCTGTAATAAATCTAATACTAGGCATGTTATTTTAGTTTTCTCATGTCATTAATATGTTGTAAAATGAATCAATTTAAGAGTTTGGGTGTGATTTTAGATTCAAGTAATTGATATGTGAACATCCTGGGTTCAGCTATTTGTGGTACTGAGAAAATAGTTAAGTTGAGATTAACTTTCATAGGTGTATTTGTGAGGTGGTTTGGAATTGAATTGCTGTTGTGTACTGATGAAAGTCTATCAAGCTGGTTTGGTTTGTTGGGTGCGAAATGGTAGTTTTGTATGAGTGTGGACTCGATCTTGAGTCTTGCTCCAGCCTTAGCTTTGCAAGGTTTAGGTTTTTGGGCCTAGGACTTAAGGTTGTTTGCAAAGTGGTAGTTTGCATTCCCATGTGTCATTTAGGCCTGCTTTTTCAGCCTAGTAACTTGTTTATTTGTTGCTGCTGGAGAAGTTCAACTAGTTGATTCTGGTTTAAATAGTTGAAATTCAGAAGTTAAAATGTTAATTCAATTTCATGTTTCATGTAGCATTAGTTGATTTGCGTTTAATTGATTTTGTGCAAATTATTTGGTTCTAAGAATTGGGCCTAATGCCGATCCAGCTGATGAACATTCAATTTCATGTCTCATGTCTCTAGATATTCATTGTTTCAAAAAATTTGGGCTCATTTTGGGCCCAATCTTGAAGGACTTTGTGAATTGGAGGATTGTATGCTTTATCATGTGCAGGTTTGTTTCCTTTTCGATATGGTCATCTCAGCTGATGACTACTGCTGGCCCAAACTATCTTCAAAATAATTGGAGCAGTTCTACCAATGCAAACCCGTTGATTATCAATTTAGCTCAAACTTTTGTTTAAAATAAATTGAAAATCCCCTTAGCCTTTTGATTAATTAACTAGGCCCTTTAATTATCTTATCAATATAGCTTGAGGCGTGCCATTTTAGTCGAACGTACAATTTATGGCCCTCAAAAAAATAAATTTAGAAACCCTTTGGTTAGAATAATTTGAGGCATGCCATGCCAAATAAAATCTCAAAACTCATGGCCTTCACTTAATTAATTTTAATCCTTTAGAAATCGAGGCGTACCATTTAGTTGAATTTTCCATGGCCCTCGCAAACTTGAAAGTGCGCAGTTGCTTTAAGCGCGTAATTTAAATTAATTTCCTTAAACTCGGGTATGCATTTCATATGACCCAACTATAATTCTCAACAACGTTAAATAAAATGTGTCGTGGACCGCGGGTGCATTTCATGTGTCGTGGTTCAAGGCGTGTTTTAAATAGCGTTGAATCTTTCTAAAAATAATCAGAAGCGGTTTAATAAGTTTAAAGTGTACCATAGGTTAAAACATGTATTAAAATCAGATAATAGGCCAATTATAATGGTTTAACCGACCGTGCTAGAACCACGGAATCCGGGGTGCCTAACACCATCCCTCGGGTTAACAGAATTCCTTATTCAGAATTTCTGGTTCGCAGACTTCAAAAGGAAAGTCGAAATTTCCTCGATTTGGGATTTAAAATAAACTGGTGACTTGGGACACCAAATAAACTATCCCAAGTGGCGACTCTGATTAAATTATAATCCATTTCGAATAATATCACTTTAATTGGAAAAACTCCCTTATATGCCCTCGGGGTGTAAAAAAGGAGGTGTGACAGCTCTGGCGACTCTGCTGGGGACCCAAACCCAGAACTTTGGTTCAGGGTTTAAGAATTCGAGCTTAGAATAACTGTTATAGTTGGCTTGTTTTATCTGATTATACATGTTGAGCCTAATGTGCTAAATGTGGCTTTTACCGCTTTGATATTGTTTGGAATGTATATAAATTGTTACGAAACCCTCTTCTCCCTAAGTCTTCTAAATCATCTGGGAAGTGTGCACTTCGTATGACTTCTTTTCTGTTAGAGTCTTATCCTAATTTTAAAATGAGGTTCAGACAAGTTGTAAAGCCGGTGAAGCTTATGTATTCCCGGTACGTTGCCCCCTCAGCTCGAGCTGTCCGCTCGGGTAAGCCGGATCTAGAACAATATACCCAGATTTTAAACCTATTATGACAAAACCTCATGCTGGATCCCTAGTAGGAACGTTTATTTGCATCACGCACATTTGACTTTGGAGACTCAACACAGGGGTTGGGTCTGTTTAGGACAGGTGTACCCGAAATAAAAAGACTATTCTAAAGCATCCAACTTGCTACTTGTGCATTTATTTGCTTCGGATTTGCATGTTGACCGGCTTATGAATAATAGGAGAAAAGTTGGGAAAAAGAAAAGTCAATGTGATGGCTAAGAGAGATAATTTCCTGTTTTTTAAAAAACCAATGTCCAAAAAATATACCGAAACTCTACCAAAAATTTTGAAGAAAAAAGAGAGAAGAAAATATTGCTTTTTTAAAATAGTTAGTTTTGTTTTTATTTTGTCAAATCTGCCCGAACTATGCCAGTTTGATTCTCACCGGGTGTGGAATACGTAGGCAACCCCCACCAGGTCCAACTTCATTTTTGCAAAAATAACCCAAAAAGAACAAAAATTTCATTGTTTTATTATAAATAAATAAGGTGATGCATTCTTGTCTAAATTAGCTGAATGTCTCCAAAAGGGCGCCGGAAGGCTGTTTTTTGCAAGAACAGCCACCTATGGTCTCTTTTTCAAAGTTTTTGGCCGGTTAGCAAACACAGCCTGAAAATCTTCTTCCCTGAAGTGCTGAAAGGTCATATGTGCAAAGCTGGGTTCTTATTTTTTAAATAAAAAAAATTGAAAAAAAAGTGATAACTTTTCTTGAGTCAAAATGAGTCATAATCATTTTTAACTAAATCACCCTAATAAATGTGCAGCCAAGGAACCGTGGTAAAAGTTTTGGGTGGTCTTGTCGGAGTTTTGAACACCAAGCCAAGATTGGACGTGATTGAAGCCTTGATACCTTTCTGGGATCCGACTCGCAATGTGTTCCGCTTTTCTGATTTTGAGCTCTCACCCATGCTAGAGGAAATTGTGGGTTATGTCGGCCTTAGCGAAAACCTTAGAAGTCGGTACCCGGTGTCATCGAGAACAGTATCTCCTCACAAGTTTCTGGATATGTTGAGTATTAGCCGGGATATTCAGGATGCGAATTTATATGAGGGGTTTTGCACTTTCCAATTCTTGTACCAACGCCATGGCAATCCCCAAGGTTTTGAAGCACCAAATACTGGTCTGACCTATGCAGGAAACAAAGATAAATGGGAGGCACGTCGGAGTTTGGTTTTTATAGTAGCATTCTTGGGTGTTATTATATGTCCGCGAAAAGACGGCAACATAGAATTAGGCCTAATGGCACCCTGGTTCCACCGATCTTGTTTGAGATTTACCGAGCTTTGACCATCTGCCGAGAAGGGGGAAAATTCTTCCAAGGTTGTAACCTACTACTACAACTGTGGATATAGGAACATCTCTTTCACTGTGTCAGGTATATGAACTACGACATGACTGGTTTGAATTGTATCGAAGAATTTGAAAGCCGAGTGGTGGGTGTTGAATTTCCAGAGGGTACCGAGGCTTGGTTTGCACACTTGAGTTCTTTAACTTTGGATAAAATTGAGTGGACTTTCGGATGGCTCCCTGTCACCGAAGTCATATACATGTCAGCCAAAGTGTGTTATCTTCTCCTAATTGGTATCCGGAGCATTCAGCCATATGCTGCTCACAGGGTTTTGCGCCAACTGGGCAGGTTTCAAACCATTCCCCATGACAAAGATCTGAGTGGACAAGTCGTCGAATTGGGTCCAAAGGCTGTATTCCCAGAAGGAAGAGTTCGCCAAGTTTGGAATGAGTGCAGATTTCTCAAACCTAAGACTATAGTGCAGGGTCTAGCTGAGGGTGAGGTAGACCCCAATTACATGATTTGGTTTAGTAAAAAGTTTCAAATCCCTCGAGAGCCCGAGAGACCTGCTAAGAGACCCCATGTCCAACAATTCACTAACGACTCGCGGGAGCAGTAGGATTGGTTGGCAAAAGAAGAAAGTTATAGGGCCAAGATAAGTAAATTAGAGGGACAAATTAGGGACCTCAAATTTGGCAATAGTATCCAATCTGCCGTAGATGAAGGGGAAAAGAAGAAGCTAACTCAGGAAAACGAAGCCCTCAAAGCTCAGATCCAGAAAATGAGAATAGTTGCTAGAAACCCGAAAAGAAGCCGAGCAGATGAAAGGATTATAAGTGGTCTGAGAAAGAAAGTACTCGAGTGTCAAGATGGCCTAGAAAAATCTGAGGCTAGTCTAGCAAGAGTCCGAGCACAATTGGCAAAGAATGCAGAAGGGCAGGTAGAGTTTGTGCGACAAATAAAAAGAAAATATGAGGGGACAATCACCAATCTGAAGAGAAAGCTAACTACCCTTGAAAATGAGGCGACCAAACAGGCTAAGAACTTTAAAGCCGACATGGAACATTGTTATGCTTTGATGGCCCAGATGGAAGAAGATATGCAACAGTTGCAGAATCAAAATAATCATGACACCCAAGTGTTGGAAGCCCGGAATCAGCAAATCGGGCGCTTGCTTCAGGAAAAGGGTATTATCCGAGAGAGGGTTAGAGCCATTGTCGACTACATCGTCATGAAATGCCATGCCTGTGAGTACATGACTCAAACCACTTTCTTCGCTGCAGTAATGACATTTGTCCGCCAAATAATGAGTGATTTGGAGCGACTTCAATGGAATCTCGCACATAGGCCCGTGGCAAGACCGAATGATGTCCCACGGGTCCTAGGAGTCGAAGCACTTATGCACTCATGATTTTTCATTTATCGAGTCTGTATTTCAGTTTTTAGTTTAAAGTTTATTTTGGGTCTGTTTGTAGTTTTAAAATTCCAAGAAATGGGTAGGTTGAGGTCTTTTGTAATAGAAAAGTTAAGCAGTTTTATCAATGAAAATTGAAAATTCCCAAAAATTGTTTCTTTATTTTTGCATTTATTTTCTTGAACTACGTAATGATCTGATTCACGTAGCATCGTGATACGTAGACAATCCTCATCGAATCCGGTCATGATTTTTGTAAAATAACTCAAATAAGAGAGGAAAGAACCGAAAGATAAACCAAAAAGAAAGAAAAGGGGGCCAAAGAAAAACCAAAAAAAAGCAAGCAAGAAAAGAGAAAACAGAAAATGAAAATAGGAATAAGAGGATAAATATCAAAATCCAAAGTGGAAAGAAAAGAAAATTGGGGAAAATAAGCAAAGCCGGGATGAAACATGCAATCATCGCGAAACATGTAGAAACACATTTAAATGTATAGGTCCATCTCACCCCCAATGTGCGATTACCTATGTGTTAATTGTTTCAAGCTGACCAGTTTGTTGTCTATTGTTAAGTATATGTTCTATATTAAGGTGGTTGGTTTTGTGGTAGTCTGGCTTCGCATCCGTACTTCACGAGGTCAAAAAGAAGTATTGAAATGTCTTCGAAAAGTCACTTGCCAACAGTTCCTATCCTAGAGGATAGCCCGATCTTGGCCATCCCAACTTCAGAATCTGCAACAGCCGAGGAAAATAGAATTTTGCGTCTCCGCATGATGGAAATGTGGGACGCCTGGTCCAAAGGCAGAGAACCACCAAGTACGATACCTGGATTCCCCGAGCTCCTTCCTAGGGCAGGTGGGACCTCCAATGTCCTGATAAGTTACCATAATACCCCACTGGGATATCCTACCATCTCAGCCCACTTTGCTGGAACACCTTCTGAGGCTTGTCCCCAGGTGTTGATGCCAGGTGCGGCCTCAAACATATTCACTATGCCACCTTGTTTAGCTACGACACAACCTACTCTATCCAGGCCTAGCTTCGATCCATCCTCCTTCACCTTTCAAGCACCATCTTTCCCAATGGAACCAACCTAGTTTAATACCAATGCTTACCCTCAACTGCCTCGGTACGAGTTTACTGCATGGCAAGAGAAAACCACAAAAACCCCTGAACAAGAGGAGATTACCAGAAATATGAGAAGCATGGAGCGAAGTCTCAAAAATATACAGGGTCTGAGTGGGCAAAAGAGCGTATCTTACGCTAACCTGTGCATGTTCCCGCACGTACATTTACCCTTGGGTTTCAAAACCCTGAAGTTTGAAAAATATCACGGGTATGGGGATCCCATAGCCCGCCTCAAAAGGAACTGCAACTAACTGCAGGGAGCGGGCGGAAAAGAAGAGCTACTCATGGTTTACTCTGGAGAAAGTTTGGTCGGCATTGCTTCTGAATGGTATATAGATCAGGATATATCTCGCTGGCATATCTGGGATGACCTGGCTTGGGACTTCAAGGGGATCTTGCACATAGGCCTGTGGCAAGACCGAATGATGTCCCATGGGTCCCAGGAGTCGAAGCACTTATGCACTCATGATTTTTCATTTATCGAGTCTGTATTTCAGTTTTTAGTTTAAAGTTTATTTTGGGTCTGTTTGTAGTTTTAAAATTCCAAGAAATGGGTAGGTTGAGGTCTTTTGTAATAGAAAAGTTTAGCAGTTTTATCAATGAAAATTGAAAATTCCCAAAAATTGTTTCTTTATTTTTGCATTTATTTTCTTGAACTACGTAATGATCTGATTCACGTAGCGTCATAATACGTAGACAATCTTCATCGGATCCGGTCATGATTTTTGTAAAATAACTCAAATAAGAGAGGAAAGAACTGAAAGATAAACCAAAAAGAAAGAAAAGGGGGCCAAAGAAAAACCAAAAAAAAAAAAGCAAGCAAGAAAAGAGAAGACAGAAAATGAAAATAGGAATAAGAGGATAAATATCAAAATCCAAAGTGGAAAGAAAAGAAAATTGGGGAAAATAAGCAAAGCCGGGATGAAACATGCAATCATCGCAAAACATGTAGAAACACATTTAAATGTATAGGTCCATCTCACCCCCAATGTGCGATTACCTATGTGTTAATTGTTTCAAGCTGACCAGTTTGTTGTCTATTGTTAAGTATAGGTTCTATATTAAGGTGGTTGGTGTTGTGGTAGTCTGGCTTCGCATCCGTACTTCACGAGGTCAAAAGGAAGTATTGAAATGTCTTCGAAAAGTCACTTGCCAACAGTTCCTATCCCAGAGGATAGCCCGATCTTGGCCATCCCAACTTCAGAATCTGCAACAGCCGAGGAAAATAGAATTTTGCGTCTCCGCATGATGGAAATGTGGGACGCCTGGTCCAAAGGCAGAGAACCACCAAGTACGATACCTGGATTCCCCGAGCTTCTTCCTAGGGCAGGTGGGACCTCCAATGTCCCGATAAGTTACCATAATACCCCACTGGGATATCCTACCATCTCATCCCACTTTGCTGGAACACCTTCTGAGGCTCGCCCCCAGGTGTTGATGCCAGGTGCGGCCTCAAACATATTCACTATGCCACCTTGTTTAGCTACGGCACAACCTACTCTATCCAGGCCTAGCTTCGATCCATCCTCCTTCACCTTTCAAGCACCATCTTTCCCAATGGAACCAACCTAGTTTAATACCAATGCTTACCCTCAACCGCCTCGGTACGAGTTTACTGCAGGGCAGGAGAAAACCACAAAAACCCCTGAACAAGAGGAGATTACCAGAAATATGAGAAGCATGGAGCAAAGTCTAAAAAATATACAGGGTCTGAGTGGGCAAAAGAGCGTATCTTACGCTGACTTGTGCATATTCCCGCACGTACATTTACCCTTGGGTTTCAAAACCCTGAAGTTTGAAAAATATCACGGGTATGGGGATCCCATAGCCCGCCTCAAAAGGAACTGCAACTAACTGCAGGGAGCGAGCGAAAAAGAAGAGCTACTCATGGCTTACTTTGGAGAAAGTTTGGTCGGCATTGCTTCTGAATGGTATATAGATTAGGATATATCTCGCTGGCATATCTGGGATGACCTGGCTTGGGACTTTGTCAGGCAGTTTCAATATAACATCGACATTGCCCCTTGTCACACCTCTTTTTTCACTTACACCCCCGGAAGGATATAAATTCAAGAGAGTTTTTCCAATTAAAGGACAATCGAAACGGGATCGTTTATTAAAAATCAGAGTCACCACTTGGAAGATTTATGGTGTCCCAAGTCACCGGTTGAATCCCAAATCGAGGAAAATATGACTCTGTAATGCAGTCCGGGAACCAAAAATTCGGGTAAGGAACTCTGTTAATCTGGGAGAAGGTGTTAGGCATTCCCGAGTTCCGTAGTTCTAGCACGGTCGCTTTGATCATACTTGGCTTATTAAAATTATTTAATTACTGACTTTAGACCCTATGTGAATTTGTCTATTAACCGCTTTTAAATCAAGAAAATTATCTCGAAGCGGGTCACGCGTACGTGTACCCACGATCTATAACATGAAATTTCCTCCATCCCTTTTATTTGTTGGAGAGATAGAGAGACAAATTGACCTGCTAATGTAATACAAAGAATTGCCAAATGGTAAACAAAATACGAAAGACTAAGTTCATCTCATGTTATAGCCAATTAGTCTATTCCATTTGCAAATAAAGGCTTGTAATTAACGTCATTTTTGTTATCCAGTAAACTATTCGTTAGTATAACGGAAAACTTTACCGTGACTAGTAGCAAAACACATCTTATACATTGTAAAACTGCTGGAAAGTACGTAACCCAGAATTAATGAGATTCTTCCTCAAAATATCACAAGCAACAAAAATTCACATAAATCTTCACATTCAACCATAATTATAAGAAATACACGAAATGAAACAAAGGGAGAAGAACGGGAACTTTCGAACCTCGATGAACTCAGAACGACAAACGACGACCTCGAATGGAACAAGCAACAACGAACGGAGCTTCGGACAGGTTTAACAAACGAGCTCCTTGAGAGACTCAAAGCTGCGGAACTTACGCAGCGAACTGAAAGAGAACGAAAATGGCGATGACTGTAGCGTCACAAATGCTCGCCGGTTGCTGGAATTTTCCGGCGGGCTAAAGGCTAGCAACGGTGCGTCTGGAACTCGTTAAGCCGACGAGCTGTTGGAGCTTATTTTTCCGGCGAGTTTCAGGCATAGGTGGGGATCGTTTGATGATTAACATTGGGGTCGTTGAGGTGGAGCTTCTTACATGGTTGTTGCAGCTGAAACTATATTAAAGCTCTATGTTATTCTTTCATTCCTTGTTTTGTTTGTCAAGTGAAAAGGAACTCACACACACAAGATTGAACTCGAAAGAAGATGAGGACGATAGGTAAGGGTCTGTTCGTTTTGGTCTTGAGAACGAGGAAGAGGCCCGGCGTCGATGGGGAAGGTCGTTTGGTTCCCGGAGAAACAGAACGGAGGGGGGAATCTGTTGATGTTTGTGGTTGGTTCTTTGAGAGGGTGGGGTGTGAGGAAGGAGATGGAAAGCCAGGGGTGGGGGTGCTTGAAGAAGACGACGCGGGGGTGGGCGGGGGTTCGTTCCCTGCGCAGCTTCTGCGTATTTTGCTTTCAGCTTCTTCCTTCTTCTTATTATCCGCCTATTTCGTTCTTATTATTTATATATAGTTTAGGTTTTTTTTGGTAGGGTTTTTAGGTTAAGGGGTATGGGCCTAGGGATTGTGGGCTTGGAAATTATGGGATAGGTCCAAAATTAAGCCAAAAAATGGGTTGCTCGAGCCCAAGTTCATTCTTTCCCCGCGAACAAGACTAAAAATACGATCTCAATTATTAATTAGTCCTACTATTCAAATAATTATTAAAATAAAACTAATCATTAAAACAAATCTATTTTTGGTATTTTCAAATATCATATTAAAATAAAAATACGATACCTTTTTTTGTATATTTTTTGGATTAAAAATGACTACAAAACCTTAATGAACCTATTTTTGTATAAATTTTGTTTTCTTATAATAAAATAGAGTAAAAGAGTAAAAATTACTTAAAATATTTATATTATGCCTAAATTAAATATTTACGCGCTAAAATATGAAAAATCTTGGAGAGGGTCAAAAATCACATGTCTACAGTTGCCCCTCTTTGACTGGAAATGTACAGAGTTTTCAGACAAAGACTGACTAGACAAGTTTTTGACCCGACCCTTATTTGGAGAGACTAAAACTAAGAGAAAAGGGGAATGTGACCGAGCCCTGGTATCTGGGTTGCCTACATATCCTTGGCTATAAAGGAACCAGGCCACGTGTAGTTCAGAAATGAGTGAGATGACGGAGTATGCCGAGGTGGAGATCCGGTCGAGGTGCCGTTCCGCTGAGGTTCCGGTTCGCAGTCCTGCTATTACATCAAAATCAAAACATGAAAAAGACTAGCTGAGCCTATCAATTACGAGTTACAAGATTCCTATCTATAAGTCTTCTAAAGCTTGATCTTGAGTCTTGAGTGGTTCTTCATGCAAACATTAGATTTGAACCTTAACACTCGCCAGTTGCAGGTGCTAGCTTGTTCTTCTTCAGATTTTCGGACCAAGACCGGACATGTAGTGCTTGTGGCCTTGGCCATGTCTTAAGCAGTTCACATCTTTCATCAACTTCTGCATTTGGATTCACTTCTTGCCTTTCCCTCTTTTTCTTTATTGTGACTAACTTCTGTTGATAACCTCGGAGTGTTGACTCGCATTTTTGCCGCGATATTCTTTGGTTGCTGACTTGAATTGTAATCTGAGATACTTTTCCTTTTCTTCAGGTGGACGCCTGACTGTTGAACTCGAACCGTCTTCTCTTGTTACATGACACTATTTTCACTTGCACCTTGAACCATTTTCCCCTGAAACTTGAACTGTCTTCCTTCGAAACTGCTTTCCCTTGAAACTCGAGTTGTCTTCCTTCGACACTGCTTTCCCTAGAAACTTGAGTTGTTTCCCCTTGTTCTCCAGGTGGGCGCCTGATTACAACAAAATAGACGAAACAAAGAAATTTTCTGCCCTAGTTTGCACTGGGAAGATTTGTGGGTTGTCAGCAAAATTGAAAACCACTTGTACTATTGATGCAGTGATGAAATTAAACTAAAGAATAGACTAGGAAAACTATAAACTAAGCTTGACTAAAGTAAAAACTGACCCTATTCTCCAGGCGGGGCTCCCTGACTGCTAACTTGAAATGCATTCCCTGCTCTCCAGGCGGGCTCCTGACTGCTAACGTGAAATGTATTCCCTGCTTTTCAGGTGGGCTCCTGACTGCTGACTTGAAATGTATTCCCTGCTCTCCAGGCGGGCTCCTGACTTCTAACTTGAAATGTATTCCTTGCTCTCCAGGTGGGCTCCTGACTTCAACAAAATAGACAAAACAAAGAAAATTCTCTGCCCCGGTTTAGTGGCTGGGCACAGATGTAAGTGTAAAATGGATCACATTACCAAATATCAATAAGAACATGAAAGCTAAAACTTGAATTGTACTCCCTTGTTCTCCAGGCGGGCTCCTGATTGCTGACTTGAAAGTATTCCCTGCTTTCCAGGCGGGCTCCTGACTGCTGACTTGAAATATATTCCCTGCTCTCCAGGCGGGCTCCTGACTTCAACATAGACAACAAAGAAAATTCTCTACCCCAGTTTAATGGCTGGTACACCTGTAAGTGTAAAACGGATCACATTATCGAATATCGATAAGAACTTGAAAGCTAAAACTTGAATTGTACTCCCTTGTTCTCCAGGTGGGCTCCTGATTGCTAACTTGAAAGTATTCCCTGCTTTCCAGGTGGGTTCCTGACTTCAACTTGAAAGTGCTCCCTGCTCTCCAGGCGCCCTCCTGACTTCAAGATAGACAAAACAGAGAATTTGAAAGCTAAAATTTAAATTGTACTCCTTTGTTATCCAGGCGGGCTCCTGACTGTTGCACTTAAAAGTATTCCCTGCTCTCCAGGCGGGCTCCTGACTTCAACTTGAAATGTATTCCCTACTCTCCAAGCGGGCTCCTGACTTCAATATAGACAAAACAAAGAATTTGAAAGCTAAAATTTAAACTGTACTCCCTTGTTCTCCAGGCGGGCTCCTGACTGTTACGCTTGAAAGTATTCCCTGCTCTCCAGGCGGGCTCCTGACTTCAACTTCAAATGTATTCCCTGCTCTCCAGGCGGGCTACTGACTTCAACATAGACAAAAACAAAGAAAATTTTCTGCCCCAGTTTGGTGGCTAGGGACAAATGTGATTGTAAAACTAAATCATATTACCAAGTATTACTAAGGATTTGGAAGCTAGGTCCCATTATTCAGGGGGGTCCTGACAACTCTTAACTAAATGACGATTTAAAATCTAAGTTATATCTTCTACAGGTCTGACTTCTGCTAAATCTTGCTATCTAAGAGGATCTTTAAACTACTCCCCATTATCCAAGAGGGTCCTGCAAATCAAAAGTCCAACTTTATCTTAAGAGTGACAACTTTTATGGCAGAATTATACTACCCTACAACAGACTTTACGCTAAATGTTGTTATCTAATCGAAATCTTAAAGCTAAGTCCCATTACTTAGGAGGGTCCTGAAAACTCCTAATTGAATCCTATCTCGAACATGCAAACTTCTAAACCAACTTATATTCTTTTGGGATACATTTATGCTAGATTATGCTATTTTCTGAACTTTAAACTAGGTCCCATTTTCCAGGAGGGTCCTGAAAATCAAAAATCACACCTAATTGGTGACTGCCTTTCTCCACGGAGGGTTTCTCCGAAACAAACAAACTTTTCTGCCCCTATTTCAATCAAAGAAAAATTTTGTCAGTTTAAAATGTGGTGGTTGGTTTGTCGCCTTGACTTTGAGGGCGATTGCTCCTTCACCTCCCATGGTAACTGATTTCCACTCGAGGACCTTGCTTGCTTATGTACTACCCACTTTCTCTATCATCTTTATCACAGAAAATACTCCTTCTCCGTTCAGACGCAATTCCCTTTATCTGTTGCATTGCTCATGAACTGATATTTACCAACCTTTGTGTTTCACCAAAAATACCTTTGATTCGTTCACCTATCACCCTCCATCTTGTTGCATTGTGCTCTTTTGTTGACGTGTACTGCACCTTTGTGTTTCTCATGAATTCCAAAGCACGACAATTGCCACCCACTCATCGCACATGTTGTTTTTCTTGACTTAAACCACTGGCCCTGGCGTTGAGATCTATTGTTCCCTCACTTGTCATGATAACTTTGATTTCTGCTTGGAAGACCTCGCTTGTCACTGGTTAAAAACTTTCTTTGTTGACCTTATCATAGAGAATACCTTTGCCTCGTTCACCCAACATCCTTTATCTGTTGCACTATTCGCAAATTGAAATATACCAAACCTTTGTATTTCTCATGGACCCCAAAGCATGTTGATTGCTACCAACTCAATATGCTTGTTGTTCTTTCCTGACTTATAACACTGATGTACTGGCCAGATCCCGTTTTGTGCAATTGGAAAGATGGTGGCAGATTTTGAAGTCATTTCTCCTTATTTTGACCAAACGAACTCAGGAAGAGGAAGTAAACAAGACAAAAGGAACAGAGTAAAGGACAAAGGAAAGAGATGATTTCTATCAAGAAAACTACAAAGTAGAAACCTATCAGATGTGGATACCAACTCTAATGACCATGACATGCACATGTTGATTAAGTGACCTAATCTGTCAAATAAGTTTGATGTTCAACTCTTGTTATACCCCTAAACCGTGAAATTGGGCTTCAATGCTCCGATTATCCAATCTAATTCACAATCCTTATTCGACTTGTAGTGCCCGAAGGGTTTTCACCATCAGGCCTCTCTCATTCTGTTCTTTCCCTCAACTTACTGTCGCCTTACGGTGCCCGCGAGGGTTTTCACCAATAAGACTCTCTCATTTTTAACTTCTCTCAGCTTCTGTCGCCTTACGGTGCCCGTGAGGGTTTTCACCAATAAGACTCTCTCATTTTCATTATCTTTTTTCCGCTTGGACCAGAGTGTTGCCCTTGATATGAATCACCTCCACTTGCTTGACCTGGCATCTCTCGAAGACTGATCGCAAGGTCTTTCTTTGGACCGTAACATGGGCTTTTGGATAGGTTTAAAAAGAAAGGATATCAAAGGCTCAAAACAATTCACATGGGCTCAAAATTATAACTTTCGGAATCAGATTTCTTGCAACAACCACAACTTCTGCTCCAGTCTCTTGCTCGGGGACTTTTGGATTTTTTGTTTTGATGAGACCAAACAGTGAGGCTGCCTACGTATCCTTAAAAGGAATCAGGTCAAACGTAGTTCATGACATAGGAATTGCTCCGTTGTTGTGATTTTTCTTTTCTTTTTCTTCTTTTCTTTTCTTTTCTTTCTTTCTTTTTCTCTTTTTGTTGTTTTGTTGTTTTTTCTTTCTTCTTTTCCTTTTTTTTATTTTTCTTCTTTTCTCTTTTTCTTTTTCTTTTCTCTTTCCTTCTTTTTTCTTTTTTTCTTTTTCTTTCTTTCTTTCTCTATCCTTTTCTTTCTCTCTTTCTTTCTTCCTTTTCTTATCTTCCATGCTTGTGTTTCTGATATTCGCTACTGATTCCGAAAGAGGGGTATGAAAGAAAATAAATAAGGCTCAAAAGGGGTGATGAGAGATAAAGTGTTTAGATAGTGGAACAAAATGCCTTCGTCATTCCAACCTTCAAAACCTGCCAAGTACAAACAACACAATTAAACAAATCAAGAAAAACATTCGTAACATCCTTTGGTTGCGCCAGACTTGATGACCGTACCCACACATTCGCCTTCTACATTTGTTATATACAAAGCACCATTGAACAACACTCTCACTCTCATTACCGCGTACGGTCCCCCTACAAATTTGGGGAAAACTTGCCATTATCTTCACCTGATGCAGCATGATGTATTTCAATAGTGTATTTTTATGTTCTACCTGCCCCAGTTTCACACAATTCGGGCCTGAAGTGATCTCAAAACGCCTTTACTTACCCTCAAATGTCTTTACATTTTCAACATTGTTTCATTGCTTCGTGATTAAACTGACTTTTAAAACCAGGCTGAGAATTACGCGTGCATGTCACGTCACTAGAGTCAATCAGGAAAAGGACCATAAAAGGAAAAGAGAACTAAACAAAAATGACTGGAAATAACAGAAAACAGAACTTGCATTAGACAGATGGTGAAAGGGTTTGGACAACAAAACAGACAAACTAGACTGGGGTTACAAACCTAGAAAACACTAAGCAGGCTACTAGACTAAACAAACTAGGCAAAATAAGAGGACAGAAGGGTTTGAGTCACAAGACAATATCTGGATTACAACCCTGAAATAACCCGGACAACAGAAATGACAACAAAATAAATCACCAAAACTCCCCCTGGCTAACCAAGATAGGAGCATCTTTCCAATTGCCAAGCTCGGCATCTTAGCCACTGAATTCTGCATCAACACTACTAGGACCTTCACAAATTTCCATCACATTGTTCTTAACAAATTGCTTTAGGGTTCCCTTTGTTGGCTCATTCTTAAGATCAGCCTCTGATAACACTGAAAACTTTGCAGCGCGTGGACCTTCGAGGATCTCAGAAGAATTTTCATATTCCTTTTCAAAACAAATCATACTCACCATATGCGTCTCATTGCGAGCAGGCGATGGACTTTGGCTAGTGTCTGCTGCATCTGGATTTTGCACGACAATGTCACCTGCATCAATAAGCTTCTGAATTGCTTTCTTCAGATTCCAACACTTCTCTATGTCATGCCCCGGGGCATCTGAGCAATATGCGCACCTTTGAGAAAAATCAAACTTCTTTGACAGAGGGTTTGGCATTTTTATATGAATCGGCTTCAACATGTCCAATTGCTTCAACCTTTGGAACAAACTGGTATATGACACTCCCAATGGGGTGAAAGCCTTTTCTTTTTTCAGCAACCTCTCATTCTTAAATGCTTGATTGGGCTGGAAACCTAATCCAGGGGGTTTTCGGTAGGCTCGTGGGGGTGGATAGGCATTTTGTGAAGTTGGGTACTGGGAGAGTGATGTACGATTTTGGGAGTTCTGTGGAGAGAAGTGGCATTGGGGAGGATCATCTGGTTCACAAGGATATCCACGGGGACGATGTCGAGGTTGGAAGTGTTGATCGGGAAAGCCCATCGGATCATCTTTTCTGTTTCTCTTTCTTCCACCCGAGCTTACTGGGATGTTCTGAATGTCTTTCGAACAACTCATAATTTTTCCTGATTTGATTCCCTCTTCTACCATCTCCCCCATTTTTAACACATCATTGAAAGGCTTTCCCAAGACCGAGATCAAATGACTGAAGTTAGGTGGGTCCCTGGGCTTTTAGGAAGAGCTCAACCATTTCTTCTTCACCAATCGGGGTATTGACTCGAGCAGCCTGCTCCATCCATCTGAGTCCAAATTCCCTAAACCTTTCCTCCGGCTTCTTTTCCATTCTAGATAGGGAGGAGCGGTTTGGGGTAACACCTGATCTGTATTGAAAGTATCGAACAAAATCTTGAGCCATATTACCCAATGTAGGCCAATTACCAACATCTTGACGATTATGCCATTCCAAAGCTGCCCCAGTCAGTCTCTCACTGAAGTATGCCATCAACAAATCATCTTTCTCGCCAACACTTCTCATTTTACTGCAATAATCCCTCAAATGGGCTATCGGATCTCCACACCCATCATACAAGTTAAACTTTGGCACTTTAAACCCCGCGGGTAGGCGAACGTTAGGGGACACAGACAGTTCTTTGTAGGACATGTTGCCCTGATCTTCCCTTCCTTGTTTGTTCTTCGAGGATTGTTCTATGTCTTTCAGCCTCCTAGGTATCCCCTCTTTCCTTTCTCTTCCTGTGAACCTTTCATTTTCAATATGCAACTTATCCCGAGGGCTCTATTTGTATGAGTTGGGAACTTTGTGGGCAACCTCTGAGGGGTAATATCGGGCATCATGAGCTTTGAGTGGGTGTTCATTGTTGGGGATGGTGGAAAATACAGGAGGGCAATTTTTAGGAAAGGTAATTGGAATATGAGTGACGGAGCTACTAGGGTGGTTGGGAAAGCCATAATAAGCAGGTAGATCTGGAGAGTATGGAGGATCATCTGGTACTGTGACCGGTGTTTGGGTAAGGGTAGCCTTTAGGAAGCTATGTGGTGGCGGGGGTAGTACCTTCCCAATCATCCAAGCCTGATACATGTTAGCCATGTGTTGTTTTAACATCTTTACCTTTTAAACCAACCCATTGTCCTATTCAACCAACTGATTTCGAGCCCCGGTATCAACCAACTCAGTTCTGTTGTTGTCTGCCATTGTCTTTTGACTTTGTGTTGTAGAGAAGAGTTACCACTTTAAAAACTACAAACCAACCACCCTTCTTCTATGAATATAACAAAATGAAGTCATCACGTTAGCGTTAGGGCATTTAACATAATATAATCTCACTTTATGTGCAATGCACCTAGCCACAGTTATCGGTTCTAAAATGACTTCTAGGGTACAAAGATCAGCTGGCATCATCCCAATTTGTTCATTACAACCTCTCTTTTCTTTGCTTTTCTAGCACTTGTTGGCTTGCCCATTTTCTGTCATTTCTCTTTTTGTTTTTTCATCATCCCCATTTCTTTCTCTCACATCTCACATCTCACGATTTCACCTCTTTTCTTTTCTCTTTTCTTTTTTTTCTCTTTTCTTTTTTGTTCCTTTTCTTTTAACAATTTAAAAAAAAATGATTCGATCGAACCCTATGTAGGTTGCCTACGTATCATAACCCCGCATGAATCAGATCTTTGCGTTTTTTGGAAGATCGGGAATAAAGTAAACAAACTAACGTTTCCATTTTTCTTTTCTTTTCTTTCTTTTTTTTCCTTTCTTTTTTTTAAAAACAGGTACTCTATGAGAAATTATCAAGAAAAAACCCTAAAAGAGAAAATATATATATATATATATATATATATATATATATATATATATATATTTGGTTGGGTTTTTGAAGGAAATCTAAGGAATAAACCACAGAAAGACATTTTGGATCCTCATTTGATATCCTGACGTAAGATCTCGAAGCAAGCAATGAAAAAGATAAAACAGAATGTTTTTTGGATTTCAATTTTCATTGCCTAAAGGAAAAATTCCAATGATAAACAAAATATGAAGTATGCTTTTTTTCTATGTTCAATATCCTAAAGTTCTAATGAAAATAAAAAGAATTTTTTTTTCATTTTTCACTAATTTCCCAAAGAAATACCTCAAAAGAAAATCTTTTGGATTTTGGAATTAATACCTTAAAGAAGGATTTTAAAGAAGTACTAAAAGAAAACTCTCTTTTTTGTTTTTGAATTTTGGTCCGAGTATAGTAGAGGAAATATAAAAATAATTTTTATTTTGATATTAATTGCCTAGAGGAAAACAATTTCAAAAGGAGAATTTTTTTTTTATATTCTTATAACAAAAACGCAAAATTCTTCTTCTTCTTTTTGGATTTTCGACTTGTAACACATTTCCATATACAAAATAAGAAATACCATAACAAAAGACACGACAAACTTAACCTGACTATTACAAACTCTCACATCACCTAAAAGACTGGATACTACTATACAAGACTAGAAAATAAAACATGAACCATTGACTCAAAAACATAAAATGGCTCCTCGAGCAGCTCCTGAATGCAGTGATCTTGGGGTATCTGTCATGCCCAAACTCCGGTAAGTAAATCCACACCTGTATAAGAAAACTTAAACTAACACTATGTGAGATAATAACGTTCCCTACTAGACACATGCAAGACATGGTTGTGACTATTTTTGTAAAATGGCTTATTTGGCCAAAAGGTGGCTAGAAGTGCAAAATTTGGCTAGGACCCCGCAAATCCAAGAACCTAAGATTTATTAGGAAGACCGGACCCTATGTGGGTTGCCTACGTATCACGCCCCAAAAGACAAGAATCAGGTATGCATAGTTCGGGCAATTTTGGATATGGGCAAGAATAATAAAAAAAACAACTAATCTAGACCAAATATATTTTATTTTTTTGTCTTGTTTTGAAACATGACGAAACTTGTAAACTCTTTTTTGGATTTTTTTGATTTTTGATTTTTGAAAAATGATGAAAAAGTGCAAAATCTTTTTTTTTTATTTTCAAGCTCTTTTTTTTAACGAAAATGTGACAGAAAACATAATTAGGCCACATTCGCTTTATCTTCACACTTCACCCTCTCTTTTTCTTTTTTCTTTTTTCTTTTTTCTTTTTCTCTTTCTTTTTTTCATTCGCCCTCAATTATCATTGGTCCGCCAAATGACCCTTTTTCCCTTGAAGAAATGCAACATGTAGCACATAGGATGCATCAAGATGGTCTGTTATTTTGGATAAACCTGTCCTAGATGGACCCAACCCCTGTGTTGAGTCCCCAAAGTCAAATGCACATGATGCAATCAAACGTTCCTACTAGGGATCCGGCATGAGGCTGTATTTTTTCTAGGTTTAAATCCTAGGGTTTTGGTCTAGACTTGGGATACCCGAGCGGACAACTGGGGCCGAGGAGGGGGCGACGTACCGGGAGCACTGAAGTCTGCCCGTCCTTGTCGCTTGCCCAGCCTCGTTCTATTTGGTATAATTTTTACAGAAAAAGCGGGCTACGCGAACGTATGCACCATTTTCAGAAGACTCAGATGGGTGGCGTAAGAAGACAGTTATATACAATTCCAACAATATCAAAGCGGTAAACAGATAGAAATTAACATAAAGGTTCACAGAATACAGTATTATGAACAATAAATAAAGCCAAGTAAAATCATGAAACAAGCTCGAATTCTTGAACCCTGAACCAGAGATTCTGGGTTCGATCCCCAGTAGAGTCGCCAGAGCTGTCACACTTCCTTTTTCACTTACACCCCCGAAAGGGTATATATTTAAGGGATTTTTTCCAATGAAAGGACAATCGAAACGGTATCGTTTATTAAAAATTAGAGTCGCCACTTGGAAGATTTATGGTGTCCCAAGTCACCGGTTGAATCCCGAATCAGGAAAATATGAATCTGTAATGCAGTCCGCGAACCAGAAATTCGGGTAAGGAATTATGTTAACCTGGGAGAAGGTGTTAGGCATCCCCGAGTTCTGTGGTTCTAGCACGGTCGCTTTGATCATACTTGGCTTATTAAAATTGATTAATTACTAACTTTAGACCCTATGTGCATTTGTCTATTAATCATTTTTAAATGAAGAAAATTATCTCGAAGCGGGTCACGCGTACGTGTACCCACGATCTATAACATGAAATTTCCTCCATCCCTTTTATTTGTTGGAGGGATAGAGAGACAAATTGAACTGCTAATGTAATACAAAGAATTGCCAAATGGTAAACAAAATACGAAAGACCAAGTTCATCTCATGTTATAGCCAATTAGTCTATTCCATTTGCAAACAAAGGCTTGTAATTAACGTCATTTTTGTTATCCAGTAAACTATTCGTTAGTATAACGGAAAACTTTACCATGACTAGTAGCAAAACACATCTTATATGTTGTAAAACTACGGGAAAGTACGTAACCCAGAATTAATGAGATTCTTCCTCAAAATATCACAAGCAACAAAAATTCACATAAATCTTCACATTGAACCATAATTATAAGAAATACACGAAATGAAACAAAGGGCGAAGAACAGGAACTTTCGAACCTCGACGAACTCAGAACGACAAACGACGACCTCGAACGGAACAAGCAACAACGAACGGAGATTCGGACAGGTTTAACAAACGAGCTCCTTGAGAGACTCAAAGCTGCGGAACTTACATAGCGAACTGAAAGAGAACGAAAATGGCGATGACTGTAGCGTCACAAATGCTCGCCGGTTGCTGGAATTTTCCGGCGGGTTAAAGACTAGCAACGGTGCGTCTGGAACTCGTTATGCCGACGAGCTGTTGGAGCTTGTTTTTCCAGCGAGTTTCAGGCATAGGTGGGGGTTGTTTGATGATTAACGTTGGGGTCGTTGAGGTGGAGCTTCTTTCATGGCTGTTGCGGCTGAAACTTCATTAAAGCTCTATGTTATTCTTTCATTCCTTGTTTTGTTTGTCAAGTGAAAAGGAACTCACACACACAAGATTGAACTCGAAAGAAGATGATGACGACAGGTAAGGGTCTGTTCGTTTTGGTCTTGAGAACGAGGAAGAGGCCCGGCGTCGATGGGGAAGGTCGTTTGGTTCCCGGAGAAACAGAACGGAGGGGGGAATCTGTTGATGTTTGTGGTTGGTTCTTTGAGAGGATGGGGTGTGAGGAAGGAGATGGAAAACCAGGGTGGGGTGCTTGAAGAAGACGACGCGGGGGGGGGGGGGGGGGGGTCGCCTGCGCAGCTTCTGCGTATTTTGCTTTCAGCTTCTTCCTTCTTCTTATTATCCGCCTATTTCGTTCTTATTATTTATATATAGTTTAGGTTTTTTTTGGTAGGGTTTTTAGGTTAAGGGGTATGGGCCTAGGGATTGTGGGCTAGGTCCAAAATTAGGCCTAAAAGCGGGTTGCTCGAGCCCAAGTTCTATCCTTTCCCCGCGAACAAGACTAAAAATACGATCTCAATTATTAATTAGTACTACTATTCAAATAATTATTAAAATAAAACTAATCATTAAAATAAATCTATTTTTGGTATTTTCAAATATCATATTAAAATAAAAATACGATACCTTTTTTGTATATTTTTTGGATTAAAAATGACTACAAAACCTTAATGAACCTATTTTTTGTAAATTTTGTTTTCTTGTAATAAAATAGAGTAAAAGAGTCAAAATTACTTAAAATATTTATATTATGCCTAAATTAAATATTTACGCGCTAAAATATGAAAAATCTTGGGGAGGGTCAAAAATCACATGTCTACACCCCTGACAGGAATTCATTGTCAAATCTAAAAAAGAAGTCCTCGGAGAGCTTCCGAGAGTATGCTGTCAAATGGCGCAAACAAGCGGCCAGGGTCAAGCCTCCTATGGACGAAACAAAGATGGTCAGTGTCTTCCTTCAAGCCCAAGAGGCTGATTATTATCAAAACATGATGTCTACGATGGGTAAGTCATTTTCTGAAGCCATTAAAATCGGTGAAATGGTTGAAAATGGGTTGAAAACAGGGCGAATCTTGAGTCAGACTGCTATAAGGGCTACCTCCCAAGCAATCCAAGGTGGGTCTGGAGGAGTATCAAACCAAAAGAAGAAGGAAGAAGCAGCAATGGCAATTTCAATTGCAAGACAACCCCGTCCACCTAGACCTCATTTCTCTGAAAGAACCCCACAACATTAATATCCCCACCAAGATGTGGCTTATGCTATGGTTCCTCAGCCATACACAGTGATGAATGCCCCACCCTACGTTACGCCACAATAACAATTTAATCAAAACCGAGCTCCATTTCCCAGAATCAACCTCCTCACCAAGCTCACTATAATCCTCGACCTCCATAGAACAACTTTCGTGCCCAGGAACCACTCAAGATACCAAACTTCATACCCATCAGTGAGTCTTATTCCAGCCTTTTCCCCAAACTTGTTCAGATGGGTTTGTTGCAGACTGTACCCTAAACCAGGTAGAACCCAGTGTCGCCTGCTTACAGAGCTGGTACTCGATGTGCCTACCATTCAGGGGCAGAAGTGTCACGCCCCAACCTCAGGAGGCGCGACCGGCGCTCAATCGAGTGAGCCCAACTGAGCAAGTCTTATCAAACACTACTCATCCAACTCAATATGAATAAGGAAACCATGCTTTTATTTATTTAGACGAGGAAAGATAGTACATTCAGCATCTTTGTTCATTTTATATCACAACATTAAATCATAGTTAAGTATCCAAGATTCCATACAATTATAGTTTAAAAGAAAGCAAGAGTACAAGGTTACAACATGGTTCATTGACCTACCCAATACCCGTACATAACCCACACAAACGTCTATGGAGCCTCTAATGATATAAAAGATAGTGATAACCATGCCGGCAACAAGGCCCTGGCTATACCTCAAAATGGATGTCCATAACAAAAGGTGTACAACATGACCCCTTGAAGGAGGAAGGGGCTTACCAAGATTTTGATAAAAGGATGTTTGCTACACACGATCGGCAGTACCTGCTATAGAGCCACCTACATTCATTTAAAATGTAGCGCCCCCGGCAAAAGGGACGTTAGTACCATGGAATAGTACTAGTATGTATAACTAAACATCATCCGGTTAGAAAGAACAACCATTCAAGAGTAAAGAGGAAATAGTAAAGGCAACAAAGTTTCAAATAAGCACCATGCCAACAATATAAGAGGTTCACATGATTTTCACATTTCATAACTCATGTGTCACATTGTTCCCATATCTAACATTTACCTTGTCGCTTAAAGTCATAGGCATATACAAAAGCAATTTAAGTCATAAGCATAGAAGGAAATTCATCAAGTTTGGCATGTTAGTTCTAAAGTAACCTTTAGTTAGGCATTTAGCACATAAATCATGTTCTCCACACATCTTCCATTTACAAGAATAGCACATTAAACACATAAAGAAGTACTTACCACATATATTTTTACAACATCAATTCACTTAACATAACAAGCATTGCATCAGTCACGTTTCGAACTTACAACACTTACACGGGCACCATGGAAGCTCAATTTCTAAGAGGAGGGGATTTTAGCCATACATACCTCAATAAAGCTTTCCCCTAATTCTTATAAAATTCCGGGACCCTTAGCACTTCAATCTATTGTATAAAAATTACAATTGAACCAAGAATTAGAGACGAGAGTAAGATTCTAGCTTGTTTGAGCATATTATCAAACACAAAAAGGCGCATTATGATCTTAGGTCCCTTGTGTAAGTGATTTCTTCAATGTTATACTCCAATTATTATCCTTTTAGTTCTCATCTTCCCCATACCCCATTGTCCCTTATGCATGCAAGACTATTATCCCTCTTACCCAAGAACTCAATTGTTAATCACCTATTTTTAAATAGAATCCCAAAATTACAGATTATGGAACAAGTTCTTACCTTTTAAGGTGAAGACCTAGCAACTTTCTTGACAATCTTCAAAATTTTGGGGTAAGAGTTGGGTGGGGATTAGATGAAGGTCACCCCTTCTCTCTCTAGAACTCCTCTTCTCACTCTATTTTCAGTAAAAATGACATAGAGAAGATTGGATGGGGTGTTTTAATGGAATAGGGTCGGGTCTTAAAAATTAGAAAATAGGAGCCCCGAGTCAGATCTGTTGCGGCCCGCATAATGGACAGCAAATCTGCTCCCCAAAACCTGAACACATTATCTGGGTATGTGGTAGAGATGCAGTTCGCATACCCGTTCTGCGGCCGCATAATGCACCGCAGAACTGCCCCTTACAAAATTCCAAGGGAATTACGCGACGACTATGCGGTCCGCATATCGGTTATGCGATCGCATAATTGACCTCAAATTTGACCAACACACTGACTCACTTTGCGGCGACTATGTGGTTCGTATACCTGATATGCGACCGCATTCTCGACCGCAGAATTGCACTTTTTTGGAAAATATTATTTTTTGACTTTTTAGCGCATAGATCAGTCCAAAAGGGTCTGAACACATGTTCCTAACTTAGCACCACGAGATTCGGGTTTTTGAGCAGAAATCTTCACGGAGCCTTACAAGAAGGGCATGATACAGATGACTATTGGACCCTGAAGAGGGCTGTGGAAAATCTGATAGAACAAAAGAGAATAGTGTTGAAGGACGAAGACGTTCCTAATGTAACCAACAATCCATTATCGACTCACAACAACAAGCTGGTTATTGGAATGATTTGTGAAGATAGAGAGTTTGAACCAGCTTTAAAAGCCATCATTGCCATAGTCGATGTGGAAAAGAAGCCAAAAGCTGTCGTGAAACAAGACAAGGGGGAGAAGAAGAGCAAACCTACCCCTTAGAATACAGAAAAGAAAGTGGGAATTAAGATCGGGGCATCGCCCTCAAAAGATGTCCTTCTCTATGTTCCACGAGGCCACAAGATAGAACAAATGTCATTGAGCCCTCCTAGAAGGTTTGAGCTAAACAAGGGAGCAGAAATGTATGTGCCCAAAGGGACCTACGTGGTGCGGGGGCCAATAATTCCACCAAGGCTGAATGAGCCCGTGGTTATTGTCCGCGCACCGCAAAGGCCCATGACAGATCCCACTGCCGTTCCATGGAACTACAACAAATCGGTAGTAACTTACAAAGGTAAAGAGATCTTAGGAGAAGATAAGGAAAATAACCCGGCTGAAAAGTACCTCAATCTGGAGGAAGTGAATAATGCCACAAAGAAACGTTTCCCACCCAAGAAGCCAGTGAGTGCTGAAGAAGCAGAAGAGTTTTTTCGGAAAATGAAAATGGCAGACTACGAGATAATTGACCAACTTCGGAAGTCTCCTGCCCAAGTCTCTTTGTTGTCTTTGCTAATGAATTCAACTGAACATCAAAAAGTGTTGATCAAAACTCTCAACGAAGCATATGTACCCATTGAAACCACTGTAGAACAGTTAGCGAGGATGGCGGAAAGGTTTTTTGTAGTCAATCACATCTCTTTTAGAAGTTGCAGGGTTGAATGAAAAAGGAGGATGTGAGATCAGTGGAATAGACATTAGAGCAAACAAAGTCCTGTAGGTGGGAGGGTTATTTAGTAACTCTTGTAGATATCCTAATGACTGGTGTAGGAGTGGGTGTAATGGGCAAACCAGTGTTTGTGGGAGAAAGAGAATCAGAAGAGTGAGGTGATGGTAAGGAAGAGGGTTGAGGTGAGTGAAGTCTGGTGGGACTAGGTGATGAAGGTAGAGTAGGTTCAAAGGAAGATGTGGGTGGTGAAAAATCACTGGTGGTTGCGTCTACAGGGGAAGCGGTAGAAAATATCTGATCTGGGATGGAAATATCTGAGTGAGGTGAGGAAGTTGAAGCAAAAGGATAGATGTTTTCATGAAAATGAACATCTCTACACACAAAATTCTTTTAGTATCTAAGTCCAACACTTTATATCCCTTTTGACCTAAAGGATATCCTATAAAGACACAACTCTTTGCCCTTGGCTCAAATTTGTTTCTACCACTAGGCAAGGTAGAAACATAACAAAGACATCCAAAAAACCTTAATGAATCATAGGAATGATATTTTTATTGAACAGAATAGAGTAAGGTGTTTTTCCTTGAAGAACCTTGGAAGGCAGCATGTTTATTAGGTGTGTTGCAGTTAATAGACACTCTCCCCAATATATGATAGGTACCTTTGATTGAAAAAGTAAAGCTATTGCTATTCTAATAAGTGTCTATGTTTTCTCTCAACGATGCCATTCTGTTGAGGTGTTGATACACAAGAAGTCTGGTGTATTTTCCCTTGAGAACTGAGAAAGGCTGCTTGTTGTGATCCCTTGCCTAATTCAAATGCATTATCTGTTCTCAATTTATGTACCTTAACTGCAAATTGTTTTTCAACCATTGATAAAAAATTCTTTAAGATTGTAAAAGCATTACTCTTAGTGCTTAACAAGAATATCCAAGTCCTCCTGCTAAAATCATCCACACTGGTTAAAAAATACTTAAAACCATTATAGGTAGGTTCCTTATAAGGGCCCCATGTATCCACGTGAATTAATTCAAATGCTCTTTTGGATTTGTTTTGACTCAAAGAAAAAGGAATCCTAGTTTGCCTAGCTTTAGGACAAATATCACATAAGCAATCAGAATTGGAAGATAATGAAACAAAACTAAGATTCTTCATTGATGAGAAAGGCATATGCCCCAATCTAACATGCCAAAGGTTTACATCTGTAACCATATTAGCAAAAAATGGTAAGATAACTAAAATTTGGTTGAAAACATTGTGAAATGAAGGTGAAATAGTTTTCTCCTTAAGACTAGGCTTCAACAGGTAGAGTCCCTCATTTGTATCACCAAAAACTCGAGGCCTCTTCATTAAAGGGGCCTGCAATAGACATTGAGTAGGGGTGAATAAAACTATGCATTGAACTGAACAAAAAATCTATTGTACATGAAGAACCTTTTCTAGAATGAAATTGGGAGAGATGGGTACTTTCCCTGTATGTGTAACTGTCACTTTAAATGAATTAGGCAGATTTATGTGTAAAGGTGTAGGAAGAGGATCTAAAGAGATAAAAGCATTTGAATCAAAATACATATGTTCTGAAGCCCCTGAAATTCGTATTGAAAACAGAAAAACAACTTCCAGTATATTTGTGAATAGTACTAGCTACTGCACTTGCATTTATCTCTGAACTGTTGCCTCCATCTGAAACTTTTACTTGTCTGATCATCTAAATCAGTTGTGAGAATTGATCCTTAGAGAGGTGTTGATTTAGGACTTCATTATAACTGCTTGTTGCATCATCTGTTTGATCCCATGTAAGCACCTCATTGCTCCTAATCTGGTTTTGATTTCCTTTGGCATTTGTGAATTCAAAGTCCTCAGGAAATCCAATAATCATGTAACAATCTGCAACTGTGTGTCCTATCTTTTTGCTATGAGTGTAAGGTACATTAGGGTCGAACCTTTGTTTCTTTGGTTTTGAAGTTGTTTTTCTTTGTGATTGTTTTTCAAATCTCTACATATTGTTTCCTGATTTCTGGAATTGCATAGGGTTTCCTCCCTTTTGAGACTGCTAATTCTGCCCTGTGTACCTTTGCATTTGCTTGTTATTTCTTAGTGCATAACTTGCCTGATTTCCCACCCTGAAGGATGAAGAATCAGAAGAAATGAGAGGATTCATATAGACTTCTCTCTGACTCTCATCCTGTAATACTAGAGAATAAGCATGGTCTATACTAGGCAAAGGATTCAACATTAAAATATTTCCCCTAGCTTGACCATAAACATCACAAGCCCATGAGAAACTGTATAAGTCTCTCATCATCCAAGGATTTTTCATGCTTTTGTTTCCCTGAACATACACAAGCACAAACACATTTCACATCACAAAGTAGAGAATCCAGCTCATCCCATAAACGTTTGAGTTTTGTAAAGTAACTTGCTATGTCATTTGTTCCTTGAACTAGAGAAGATAGTTCCTTATGCAAGTGGTACAATTTTGCTCCATTTGATTTTCCAAATCTGTGTTCTAGACTGATCCAAAAATTCTCTTGCAGATTTGGAGTAGATAACACTGTCTCCAATGTCCTTGGAAAGTGAATTCAACAGCCAAGAAGTGACCATATCGTTGCACCTGGTCCATGGCTGGTATTCCTTGGTTGTGATGGCAGGAGCAACACAGGTTCCATCAAAAAATCCCAGTTTATTCTTCGCTGAAAGTGCAATTAGAACAGACCTTTTCTAACTTTGAAAGCCTTTTCCATCAAAGACTGCATTCATCAAGCTCATTCCTAGAGCATCTGATGAATGCAAGAAATAAGGGTGATTTGGATCGAAGTTAGCTCCATTGCTGGAAGCAGTTTGAGGGAGAGTGACACCTGTTGTATCACCCATAGTGAATGAAACTGTGATGAACAGAAAATTGAAGAAGAATGAAGATTAATTCAGAAACGAGCTATGTGTGCTCTGATACCATGAAGGATTGTAAATATGAGAATAGATCTGTGAAATTTTCTGTATATCTCATTATCTGCAGTAACAGTGTATTTACAAGTATTTGTGTAAAGAAAGAAAAAGAAAAAATAAGAAAACTAGAAAATTATTTATACAACTGTCCACTCCTTATTTGCTATGTAGTAACCAATTAACAGAATAATATTCTCCTCTATATATTTACACGGTTCACATGTGTGGGGATTTAATGTGGAATCCAAAGTTGTGCAACCGTACATTTCCTTATCTGGACGATGCTTATTTAATCCATCTAGATTTGATCAAGGGGCAGGATTAAGCCATGTGTCAATGTTGAAGATGGGCTAGACTTAACCTAAAGTGTTATGTCTCTCATTCTCTTCTTCCTTATGAGAGTGAATAGCCGTCATTGACATCTTCTTTTCCACCATTGATACCTTCTTCTCAACAGAATATAAATGGGGTGACAGAAATATTTGGATGGTAGTGTCCAAAATATTGATTAACGAGAGACAGTAAAAGAAAGTTCATGAATTCAAGAAAAAAATTACATTTAACGAATTTAACCTTTGACGAGCTTTATCTCCCTCGAGTTTTTGTTTCTCCTCCCTCCCTAGCCCTCTCTTTTTTCAACATCATAAAAGTTCTTAAAGCAATTTCTTTTAAACAAGCAGTTAATTATACTGTTGGTCTTAGAAGCATGTCACGATAATTTTCTTTGTTAGGCATAACTATTTCAATTTGAAGAAAATATTTGGTATGATATTTCTCTTTAAAAAGTTGATATTGCCTGCCAACTTTAAATAATGTGTATGCAGACTTTCATGCCTCTTAAATGTCCCTCCGAGTTTATTAAACGTCAGTTTTGAGGAAGCCTGAGTATTTAATACTCCATCCATTTTAATTTGTTTGAATCTTTTCACAGCACGAGAGTTAACTTAATTAATTTTCGGTGTGAATTCACATAAAAAAAAAAAAATTAAAATAAAATTTACATATTTTGAAAAGTACTATAGATTGCAATAGCTTAAAAATTATTTGCAAAAATTATGATAAAAGAAAACCTTATTTAACTCCCCAAAAAATAAAGATTCATTCCTTTTGAAACGGAGGGAGTATACGGTATTATTGAATGTAAGAGTGATTATGCATTCTGGTTGAAGAGAGCAATTATATTGCATGCCTACCAAGTGTTTTTTGCATTCTGGTTTATATTGCATGTCTACCAAGTGTTAATCATATATGTGCATACTTAATTTCATGCCTCTTAAATGCCCATTACCCGCCCTACGTTAGTTTTGAGGAAGCAACAAAATTAAATGGAGAACTTAATTCCCCCCAAAAAAGAAAAGAAAAAAGCACTGAATACAACAGTTCAATTCGGCTGCCGAATTAATATATACTTCCTCCGGTCCAAAATAAGTGATTTTCTTTTGCTGTTTTCACACATATTAAGAAATTCACCTTTTAACATTAATTAGTAATGAAATTGACCATATTAACATTTATTGTCTCTTCACATAAACACTTCTAACACATACTCTAACATTAATTACTCCAAGAGCAATGTGGGAAAAAAAATAATTAATTCATTCTTGAAATCTGGAAAAATCACTTATTTTGGACAACAAGAAAAAAGCCAAAAAATCACTTATTTTGGACTGAAGGGAGTAAGTATTTGTGGATGCACGGGAGAAGTTATTGTCCTGTAGCTGGAGGGGAGCCTCAGCCAGCAGACAACTCTATAAAAACCAAGTAATGTAACCAGTTGTTGCAACAAGGAAGTTCCTCTTGTACTCGCAATGGCAAATAAGCTCAGGTAATTATATACTACTATTATTTAAATGGTGCTAATAGGCCTTTTAATTTCTTGTCTCTTGCTCATTTGAATTACCTAGCTGTCTCAATCTAGGGGTGTACAGATCGAATCGGAAAACCGCACCAAACGGAAAAGTTAAACTAAATCGATTAAAAAACCTGACTAGATTTGGTTTGATTTAGTTTGGTATTGAGTAAAAAAAAAAAAAAAGAACCAAACCGACATATAAATATATAATTTTTATATATACTTTTAAGATTTTATATAGAAGTTTCTTTAAAAAATATCTAGAAATATTTGGGATTATCTTGCGGGATATAATATTTAATAGTATATGAAGTGCTCCATATTTATTAACCTTAAATAATGGGTTGTATGATCATTTTCTCATTAAGTGTTACTGAAATGCGTCAAATCTCTTTGTTCTTCCATATTCATATCATATGTTAAGATCTATTAAATTGTTATATCTTTTTCGAATGTGAAGTGATTATTATTATTTAGGTATCGTATCGATTTTTATGTTTAATTATTAAATTTGGTTAACCATGAAAGTGTACATCAACGAAACATTATTGTTAGACGACTAAAAAGAATAACTATTATGTGTTACTAAGAAAATTTTCTCATAATAATATTTTAATAGATAATATGCTTGTCAATTTTTTATATTTTTACTAAACATATATTTACTTATCAAAAAGTGAATAAAGTAAGATTGAAATAATATTTAAGTAACAAAAAACCCGAAAAATCCGAAAAATCCAACAAAACCAAATCAATCCAAACTGATATAGTTGGTTTGGTTTGATTTTGATAAAAGGGGAATCAACCCGGTCCATGTACACCCCTACTCAAATCTGTTTCCTTTATGGTTTCACTATCAGCAGGACGTCTCTAACGTACATGTCTACTCCATTTTACTTTATACATGCATTTGGAAAAGATGCAAATTATTTAGCTCGGTACAAATTTGAAGTGTAAAATGTGCATGCATCATAAAACTAAAACTTAATTACTAGTACTAATATTTGGTTTACTCATTTTATTGCACTAGGTTGGAGGGTAAAGTGGCTGTAATTACTGGTGCAGCAAGTGGCATTGGAGAAGCAACTGCAAGATTGTTTGTGGAACATGGGGCTCGAGTGGTAATTGCGGACATTCAAGACGAACTTGGTCTCCAAGTAGTGGCGTCCATTGGAACAGACATGGCCAGCTACTGCCACTGCGACGTCACTGACGAGAAACAAGTCGAGGAAACTGTCGCCTACGCTGTTGAAAAATACGGCACTCTCGACATCATGTTTAGCAATGTCGGAACACTGAACTTCTGCAGTGTTCTCGACATGGATGTGACGGCATTTGAGAAGACAATGGCCGTCAATGTGCGAGGTACCGCATTAGCCGTCAAGCATGCAGCTAGAGTCATGGTTGCTAAACAAGTTAAGGGATCCATCATATGCAACGCGAGCATTGAGGCTATTCTTGCTGGGGCAGCCTCGTTGGCTTACGTAGCGTCGAAGCACGCAGTCGTAGGCATTGTGAAAGCGGCGGCGCGTGAGCTAGGGCTACACGGGATCAGGGTGAACGGCGTATCCCCTTATGGCATTGCGACGCCACTCGTATGCAAAGCCTACGGGTGCGATGATGCCGGTTCGTTGGAAGCTGGAATATCTGGAAATGCTCACTTGAAAGGTGTTACGTTGAGCACAGAGCATATCGCACAAGCAGCACTTTTCTTGGCGTCAGATGAATCAGCTTACATTAGCGGTCATAATTTGGCTGTCGATGGCGGCCTCAGTTCTATGTTGAAGCTGAATTACTAAATCCTCTCATTAGTGTAAAATGTCATCTTATTAATAAAATAACTGCTAGCAACTTGCAGCATAGCAAGTTTGGTTTGTCTATCCCGTCAAATAGGCGTCGTTCTTCATGTTCTGATTTGGTTCAGTTTTTATTAAAAGAAATCATAACTCTTTCATTTACCTAATAACGTTCTTACATTCATAGATATACTTTCACCTTTAACCAATATTAACAATTTAAAAGAATGAAAAAATAAGTCGTAACTTCTTTTTATATAGGATGCAAAACAAGTCATGACTATTATAGGGCAATTTGCATATAGGATGCAAAACTTGTAATGACTATTGGGCAATTTGCACAAATAGGATCTTTTAGTGCCTGTTTAATTCCAAAAAGTGATTCTAAATTCTGGCAACTATTTTTCCAAAACTTTTTTTAACGGATCAAAAGATAAAGGGTGGGTCTAAAAGGTTCATGCAGCGTAATTTCTCTTCATGACTATTCCACTAGTACCTACCGCATATAAATGGTCGCACCACTAAGATTTTGAATATTCTCAATCAACAACCAGACTGCCGTTCAGTGTCTGAAATTCAAACCACTAATTAAATAACTTCTAAAGTAACAAAACATGCTCCATACTCTACATAACTTATTGATCAATGTCAATGATTTCAGATTGCGTACTCAATGAATATGGCAAACCATACCAATAAACCCCCCCAACTATTATGGAAGACCATGTCTACATCACATCAACTGAATTTGCATCCTCCAGATAAACTCCACAACTAAAACATCTAAATGGTCTAACTACATCAAGTGTTGATCATCACAAAGAAAAGAAACCAACTTCACAAGGATCGGCTGCATTAACAAGGTAAAAGTTACACTGTAAAGTGGATTTTTAACTTTACACAACATACTTCCTTGCAACAACATATGAAAACTTTGAGAGAAATATCACACTAAGACTGAAGATCAGAACATGAATGGAACAACCGAAAAGAAGTCTCCATGAAATGATACAATACAGCTTGCTGCACTTTCCCACTCTAATAATTCCTAACATAGGTTAGAATATGACTTAAACCAAGGGGACCTGGTCTAGCGTTTTACAAGCTTCTTGGTCCATGGATTACCTCCCAAGAGTAGCTAGCTTTGCCATAATTATGCTCATATCTCGACAGCAGATGGAAAATATAGCAAAACAAGCTATTGGGAGACAACAGAAATAGTTGACCATTTTTATAAGAAGTAATCAGGGGTTCTTCGTGTTACATCCGGTTCTCCCCTTCTTGGAGCTGGATCAAACTGCAATGACATGGTTTGTAATAATATGACCACATTAGACCTTACATTTCACAGTTACATTCAAAAATTGCAGCGAGATGTCAGTAGATTTATTTCTGGGAATATAAGGCTCAAAGTTAGATTATCCGGCAAGGCATTTCTCAAAGGAGAAAGACGGATAAGCACCTGGATAAACGTGTGCCCTCTGCAGTCGTCAACCTCCAAAATAGAGGCCATGTTTCCACATCGATAACAATAATTTGGTGCACTAAAAATAGTGACAACCTTTTGTTCCTGTGGCAGATGTTACAATCTCAAGGGACTTTTCAAAGGAATGGTATCTTAAGATGCATAAAAAGGATTAAGTAATTAAAGTTACATGGCTCCAGTTATATCCCTCCATGACCAGCTGATGAGCTCGAGCTATCAGCTTTAGATTGTTGGTTTGGTGAAATTGCTCGGAGATGTCCTGTATTACAGGCAGGTGCAGCATTTATTTGTTTGCGAGATGAAAATCTGAAAAAATCAGAAGAATGGAGGATGGAAATAAGAACCCTCAAGTATACAGTAAAAATACCTGCCCAAAAGTGTATCCAGCACCGCGGGGTGACATCCCCCAGCCACAACGATCATCTGGGTCTGACCACAAAAGATCACACATGGCCCCTTCATGGGGAACTTCTTGGACACGGTCAAAACTTCTTACATTATCAAGGGTTTCAATAGATGGAGATAATCCTCCATGCAAACAAAAAATTTCGGATTCAACCTAGAATTTGACATTGGTAACATGAGTAAACGAAAGGGAATTCTTCCACTTACAAGAGACATTTATCATGGTAAATGTCCAAGTGCAGTCATAAATATATCAAATGAGTCATCAACAGGCAGTTGTATCTTCCAAAACCACAGAAGCCAATCTGAAGCAACTGCACTTGCCGGATAGAATGTAGGAAAACTTGGTACAGATGATTAATCTACAGCGAAGTATTCAACCTAACCAAGGCTTCTGATATTGGTATGCAGATGTTAAGCTAACAAGAAGGCATTTTCCAATATTGATTCTAAGAATTCATGCCCTTAATAAATCATCCTCTGCTATTCTTTCCTAAAGAAATGAGGAAATTCTAACTTGCATTAAATTCCTATGAAATTAATGTGAAACACAAAGCAGAAGCACCCTGTTTAAGGTTTATTTCCGTCCTGCAAATAGTGGAACCTCTTAAATGAAGACATTCCGCCTCGTAATAGAGATTTGGATAAACAGTGTCGTAAGAAGAGAAAGAAGGAATGCTCCCCCCCCCCCCCACATATCCCAATTTTCTAGATTGTCTGGCTTGAAAAGTCTAGGTTTTGGGCTGCAACTGCCTAGCATTATCTGGTCTAAGTTGGTACGATAATTTTCTATTGCTTTCCATGAAGCTCTCTGTTTTATTTGTTTGGCCTTTTGAAGTTACTGATGAATGTATGAGTAACAAAAGTGAAGCAGCTCATTAAGCAGGAGAACATGAAGCAGTGCCTGATAGCTTCCAGAAACAAACAAGAAACTAACACTTTATACTACAGGAATTAAGGAACATCTTTAAGCAGCTACTGTGTGGATTTAATAGTTTTAGGAAAAGTTAATAAAACAATGTAAAAAGCTTAAACTATGAGCTCGGATACAAGGTAATGTTATAGCAGGGTACACATTGCTGTTAAGATAAGATGGTCTAAAAGACTGTAAAGATTAATCAAGAGTGATGATTGTCTTTCTTTATTTTTGGATAAAGTATCAAGAGTGATGATTAACTAACCAATGCTGTCAAAGGGAAATAATCAAATAGATCAGTAAATGTTTTCCAGACATTAGCATTGCCGTACCTGTCAAGAAAATAAAATGCTTTACATATCAGTATCAGATGTATACAAGAGGAAGAGAATACACAAATGACCACACCATCAACCAGAGCCACAGAAATCAGCTCTATATCTAAGCATAAGCTCTCATATCTGTGTGCAGGCAAAATATATGAAGTTAGCTAAAATTAAATCAGAATAAATCCTAACAGATAAAAAAGTATTAAACAGGTATAAAAGAGCAAGGATAAAAAAGTCAAACAACACAATCTTTCTCGCCCCCGGAAAGCAATTTTTAAGACCTGCCTCCTTATGGGCATTAATTCCATTCCCCACTCCACACCCCCAAATATCATGAAAGGGTAACAATTATAAAAACCTTCCACATATAAATTTAGCACACAAGAATGAACTTTTTTTTTAATTCCAAGTTCTTATTACCACTTGTAGATACAAAAGTTACAGTTTGAAAGGAGGGTATAGCCTGGCCTCCTTATAAAAGCTAAGAATTTGACGCAGCAAATTCATAAAAAAAGAATGAACAATTAAATGAACTAGTGAGGATATTGTAACAATAAGCATTAAAATACAGAGGAATAAACTGGAAGCCGCTCCTAACTTTAGGAGCTGTATTTAGCTTGCGGCTTTATCAAATAGGCTTATGAGTACTCAATCAGCATTTGACAAATATATAATATTTCTTAATGCATAAAAACTGTTATAAGAGAAAAATCAATGTATGAGACATAATGCAACAGCAAACACTAAACTTGGTATATGGTAAAGAAGCTTTGTTACGAGTCATGAACTCTTTTTTTAACTTATTATCTTAAATATTACTGTTTCAGATTTTGTCTTCCCCTTTTTCCCAATAGGTGCTTTTAGTTTCCAGATTTTTCTCTCGGCGAAAAATTCTATATATAGATGTCCTGTGCTCAACAAATTAAGAGAAGTGTAGAACACCAGACCTTTACATGGTCTGGTGTTCACATGCTTATCTTTGGAATGAAATCAGCTAAGTTTTACCAAATTAAGCAACATTAACAGCAAGATAGAATTTACTTGGGACTGGATATAGCACCATAGTCTAAAGAACTCACTTCCGCAAGCACTCATCATAGAACCCATAGACTTGTGTGATCTGCATTAAGGATGTAACATTCAGCAAATGTCATTCAGCAAAAGATTGGCTTAATTTAAAAGAGCACGAGTAAAAAGTTCCTCGCTAAATTTTCACTACATCCTCAGTCAACAGAAAGCTATCACATCTTCCCATCAGTTTGCCAGTGACCAAGTACTCCTTGAAAATGGAGGAAATTGACACCAAAATGTGATCCAAAAACAGGTAAACTGGGGCCAGAGTTAGCAAATAAAACTTTGAAAATCAAGGTAAATGAAAGCTCAGAAATGTTGGGCTAGGGTTGGAACTCAAGCAATCAATCAACTACGCCTCAATCCCAAATCAAGGTTGGAAGTCAAAGCACCTAGCAGAAATTCTACCAGAAAATTTTGCTAGAAGATATTCATTGGATACAGATATATGGAGTGTAACAAAGATCTTGTGAGAATAGCTTTAACCAGGTGCTACACAAAAAAATCACTTGTCAAAGTCAACATCCTGTACATGGCCATTCCTGTCCACAGCCATCAACCCACAATCCCAAGGAAGGGAGAACTAATATAAAAAGATTGGAGCAAAGAGGGGAAAAAGAAAATCACAACAAAAATGGAATGAATGAGAAGATCTATTATAAAAGATCATGAGGAAACCATCATGCACCAGTATTAAATAGAATGAAAGATGAACCTATATGTAAGACTGTAAGATAAACTATTCAATAAACTAATTCTAACCAGAAACCTGCTTCAACTCCAATGAAAAGGATGATTAAACCAGAAAGCAAAATGAAACAATTGGCCCAACAATATTAAAAGCAAGAGATCTCGAAAAATAATTTCATTGATACCTGTCGGCTTTCATGATTTCCTCTGAGAATTGTTAATCGCTGAGGATAACGTACTTTCAAAGCTACCAATAGCTGTAAAATCAAGTTTACATAAACTCTTCAGCTACTCAGATTTTAAGCCAAAAGTTATTCAGACAAATGCAGGTCATGACCTAATAAATCAGACACTATTATAGACAATGAAAAAGTGGAAAGCCCTCGTATGTTTTAAGAGACAAAATCAAGAAGACGTATAGGTCACGAGTTCGAGCCATAGAAGCAGCCATTAATGCTTGCATTAGGGTAGGTTGTCTACATCACACCTCTTGGGTGTGTCCCTTCCTCGTACCCTGCATGAACGCGGGATGCCTTGTACACCGGGCTAGCCTTTTAAAACTGAGAAGACATAGAACAATGATATGACATATTCCACATCCAATTTTAGTCAGCATCCCTTGACCAGCATTGAGATAATGGAAGTTCTGATAGATGATCACATTGAAGGGAGCTAGGGATTATTCAGTATAGTAGTAATTGAAATGAGTGAAGACAAGATAGTTTGTTTTGAACTTTAACTAAAAGAAGGAAAAAAGCATGTGAAGGTATTTTTCTGTTTTTGTTTTTTAATTTTTACTGTCTGCTTACTATACCCTACATGAGTACTCAACAACTGGTCAAAAACTTATGTAAAGGAAAATCTCAACATTACATGATTCCGGCAGAATCCTTTACCATCACCAATTCAAATTTATGAATACAGTAGTCTCCCCATATATATTTATATGGAGAAACTATTACTACATTTGGAATCTCACGTGAAATTATATGTAACAAATGCAGCAGATTAAGACATTCTTTAAATACTTACGGTAACAGTTTCGACTGAATAATATCCACGGTCGACGTAATCACCCATAAACAGATAATTTGTATCTGGACACTGCCAATAAGAAAATTAAACTGAAATAAGAACATGATCAGACACGTAATAAATGCATTAGACATAATAAAGGTATCATGAAAATTACATGGATAAAATCCCTCTATGAGAATGATGACTATGTTCAGAAACTAGTCAATGGAAAGTCACAAGTTTTTATTTTACCTAGTTAGCTTTATATATCCATGGAGAGAGAGAAAAAGACAAAACCTTTCTTTTCCTCTTGGGCCCACATTAATTATTTCAACAAAGGTGAAGCTTATCATATATTTCTGTCTACTTATTTCCACTCAACCAAACAAATGAAAGAAAAAAACTTTCCCTCACATCCCCCCCCCCCTTTACTTTTTTCTTTTAATAGCGGTGGTATTCAGACTAGCTTGTGCCCACCTGTTACCTCGCACCAATAAACCCACCAAGGTTTAGGCAGATGGGAACTCAATTGGGAATCCCACTCTTCTTTGCTTTGCTTTTTCTAACTTCCCTTAGTTTTCAAAGAATACAAACCCAATTATGCAATAAGTGCCTAAAGTTTGACACCGTTTGGATGGGTGATTTTTCACATGTACTTGCCTTCTTATTTTCCAATTATTTCTTCAATTAGGAAAAGGAGAGAGAATAAGATTCTCTAAACTCATCCTGAAGGATCTTATAATCTAGTTATCCACGACTATTTCTGTCTCCATAATAAAAGAAAACAAATGACGGTACGTCTCTGTAATTTCCCATGCATAAATGCAGTGGCCAGCAAAGTCAAGCCACTAATAAGTACAGATGGGCTTGAAATGAAATTGTTACAGTAATCAAACAGCACGTGTTGCTATTGCAAGCTAGATTCGTACTAGAAAGGTAAACCTATAAATGCCTAATATCCATCACGTGTTTATTATCATATCATAGAAGAAAATCTCATGGTACAAACATAAGAAGACAGCCATTTAACAATGCAAACACAGATGTTGTAATACTGTAAATTAACCACCTGCCACCTCTAATTTAACAGTGTTTGGTAAGAGAGATTTCTATTCTTAAGATGAACTAATTGCATCTTGACACTCAAATTAGTTTTTCCCTTTCTGTGCGCAAGCTGACCCGGACACCACGATTATATAAAAAAAAATTAGACATATAATCTTTTCCTTTTTGTTCCTACATTTTTTTCTTATACCTACATAAATAAATGCCTTTATCCGCCATCCACAGAAAATAGTGATAAAGGTGTCTACACCAAGAAGAAATTAGCAATTACCTGTCCACCAATCCTAAAAAGCTCGGCGAGATCATGGAATTGTCCGTGGATATCACCACATATAGTCACAGGGCTTTTTACTGGCTGCAAAACAAAAAATAAGAACAAATCAAAATCAGGCCAAAGAGTAAATACATAATCTCATGAAATCGGAAGACATACATTTATAGGTAATATAAGCTGATCAGTGCATCATACAGATACGCGGTAAGAATGCTCTTATCACAAGGGGAAGAATAACTAGTCATCACCGAGATCTTGAAATAAAAGAAGGCAAAAAGGAGAAAAGCGAGCAAAAAGCGTGGGACTTTTTATAACTGGCAAATGACAAAAAAGTGCATCTATTTTTACAGAACTGTAACTGCCATTTAACCAAAACAGATATACCTTTTCAAGAAGACGGGGAAAAGAGTAGTGAGAAGAGCCTACATCTTGGTAGTAATTTTTGAACACACAGTACAAGCAACAGAAAATTTTTGAGCATGTAAAAGTTTATACCTGAACATTACTTTCTTCCATTAGTATCTCTTTGGCCTTCTCGCATAATGCTCTAACCTAAATCAGAGCACATAAGAGATTAGCTGTGAATACCCTTTTCATTCTGCTAACATACACTAACACCGGATAGAAAATAAAGAAACAATGCATGAAACATCATATTCAAAGAAATAATTTGCAATCAATTGAGCTTCATGGTCAGTCTAATATCACGAGCTTATTACAGAAACTCCACACTGGAATAACTGCAACTCCAGGAAAGAGAATATTAGAATATAGCAAGCAGAACTATGGCAACTTGAGAAACCAAACAACAGTCACTAGTGGACTAAATCAACAAAAAAACTTGAAATTTCTACCCTTTATGAAACACTTCAGACAGTGCTTTGCCAAACATCAAAGGAATAAACAACTATTACTCAAATGTAATAAAAATTATTACATTGCCAAAAAAACAGAACATATATATCATTTTTACAGAAAAGAATTTGCTTCCTTTACAAACTCAATTCAGAATTTGCCAAAAAGGATGATTTTTAAAAAAAATATTTAACATTAAATGACTCACAACAAGTTCAGAGTTCAATGAGTATATAAAGACATCTAAGAATCCAATCTATATTCTGAAGTATCAGCAAATACGTTATATTAATCTTGTATAGATAATATTGATCCAAGAAAAGATATTTTCTAAAAAACAAATATAAAAAAAAATATCATCTCAGATCCAGAAATGAAAAAATGTGTAAATAAAGAAAAGAAAGAAGTAAATACATCAGGCTCAGAGAGAGGCTTGCACTGCATTAACTGAGAAATCTGCTCATCCAGATTACCCTGTATGCTCGCTGCTACCAGATCCGAAGAACTCATTTTCTACAACTCAAAATTTCAACTACAAGAATTAAGAACCTTTTTTCCAATATATTTCTTGAATAAATTTTGTGAATATTTTTTCCACAACCCACAAAAGCCCTTTAGTTTTCTTTCTTTCTTTTCCTTGTGGGAAAGAAGAAGAAGAAGAAGAAGAAGAAGAAGAAGAAGAAGAAGAAGAAGAAAAGAAGAGAAATGAAAGAGAAAGCCCTCGAAATTTGTCGATCTACTCTTTATCGACTTTATGAAATTTTGATTTATTTATTTGAAATTTTCGATCTGCTACGTACCGAGTCCTAGAGATTATAAAAAAGAAAGAGGAAACAAACAAAATGGGAACAGCGATTTTGAAAAGAAATGAATAATGGAGCAAGGAAAGGAAAAACAACAGACTATTTGAGGTGGAAAGGAGCTTGAAGAAAAAAGGTTTTATGATTATTCAATTATTTAGTATTTATTTCGCTCGATTATTATTATGTTAGAAAATTAATGAAGTAAATTTCTTTTAGAGTGCATGTGCGGCCTAGTTTTCAAATTTGTTTATTTTGAAAAAACGATTATTGTTAAATGAAATTTCAGAAGAATTTTTTTTAGATATTAGCCGGTTGTGTTTGATCAAAATATTCGAGAAGCACATTTATTAACAATGTAAAAATAATTTTGTTAGGCTAATTCTATATACTATATTAAAAGCACGAACGCCCTTAACGAAATGTCGTTCGACCTTAACGAAATGTCGTTCGCCTTTTTTATCCCTTTCAAATAGCGTTAATATTGGACAAAATCGACATTTAAAATTGTTTCCTAATATTTAGAAATTTTAGATCAACTAAATTTTGTGCTTTAAATTCTTCCTTATTTGAATTAGGTAAGAAATCCTAATATTTAGGACATTAAAATCAATTGAAAAATAAATTGTTTAAAAAAAAGGAAAGGAAAAACTATCAACAACCCAATATCAGTGGTACGTGCGTTTAAAAATTGTTACTAATTTATGTGGTTTTCCTTATATAGACCAACTTAATGTTACTTATGCTATTACGAGGAGGAAAAATATAAAATGCCACAAAGTTAAATGATGGAAACCATTGTAGACATGAACAAGACTTTTCAACTAAATATGAGAGAGTGATTAATTATTAATATTAATTTGTATAATTTATCTCATACTATAATATTAATTACACCTCAATTTTCTTGAAATTAAACTCAATAACAACAACAACAACAATCCAGTGTAATCCCACAAGTGGGGTCTGGGGAGGGTAATATGTACGCAGACCTTACCTCTACCCGAGGGGCAGAGAGGCTGTTTCCAGGAGACCCTCGGCTCAAAGAGGCAACAAGAGACACTATATTAGTACTATCAATAGACTCATAATAAAACAACATAAAATACCATTAAATCCATAACATAACATAAATACCATAAAAATAAAGTAACAGCAATATAAGAGATATAGGAAATACGAGAAAGATGTAAGGTATTAATACACAACAGATAAAGCTCATCATCAGTAGTTGATCAATAGCATCTTAAGACTAACTCCTAACTGGCTAGTCTCACTCTAGTACGCTGTAAAAAAGACATCACAATTTCCCTAACCTACAACATTAATGCTCGATCTCCACAATTCCCTGTTTAGGGTCATGTCCCCAGTAACCTTAATTTCAACAAGTAACTATAAAAACATAAAAGAGAGAGGTGTTGGGCTGTTGGCAATAGTTAAAAAAAGTAAAAATTGGGATAGCCACTATTTAAAGTGGTATTTATTTTTTATCCAGCATTTTTAATGCTGAGCAAAAATAGTCACTAGCTTATTAAAATTAATATGCAAGGACGTTGTTACCCTCTCCTTCCCAAACGAAAATATAGTGGTATCACAGACATAGGAGTTTTGAGGGTTAATTTCTATGGACGGGTTCTTAAAAATGGTTGCTTCTCTTAAATGAAACTGGTTTATAAAGTGGCCCCAATTTCAGTTCTCTAAAAGCGTAGGATTCTCTCTTTTACTTTTACCTACTAAACTCCTTGTCAATGGATCTGAACCATTTGAGCAAAGGTTCAAATATCAATACCTACATAAGTCATACTAGTACAAGTTTTTAAATATCTTAGTTATGTTTGTTTCTGTGATCAAATAGGAAAAAACTAAAAAGAGAATGTTGATAGCTCAAAAGTGTATATCCAGGATATTTTCCAGTTCTCACCGGCCTCCTACTTGACGTGGAACCTGTCTGTGGTGCTTCTCGTATGTATTCCTCCATAGTTGCCAGAAAGGAAGCAAGAGGCTACAAAATTACCATTAAAGAAGCAAATAAAGAAAACAACTTGATTCAAAAAGATTGTGTAATTTGACATCAATCTTATATGTAAATTGCAATTATTATTATTATTTATTTATTTTGTGAAAAGATACAAATAATGTTTGATTTTCTGCTACGTTATGGATCCTGAACTTACAGTTACAAGTTCAAAAGTTAAGGACACATGGTCCTGAATTTCGAGTTTCAAGTTCAAAAGTTAAGGACACTTGGTCCTGAACTTAAAATTACAAGTTCAAAAGTTAAGGACACTTGGTCCTGAACTTACAGTTACAAGTTCAAAAGTTAAGAACAATAGGTCCTGAAGTCCTGAACTTAGACTAACAAGCTCAAAAGTTAAGGACAATAGGTCCTGATCTTAGGCTAAGAAACCCAAAAGTTAAGTACAATTGGTCATGAACTTACAGTTACAAGTTCAAAAATTAAGGACAATAGGTCCTGAAGTCCTGAGCTTAGATTAACAAGCTCAAAAGTTAAAGACATTAAGTCCTGAACTTAGGCTAAGAAGCCCAAAAGTTAAGGACAATAGGTCCTGAACTTAGACTAACAAGCTCAAAAGTTAAGGACACTTGGTCCTGAACTTACGGTTACAAGTTCAAAAGTCCTGAAGTCCTGAACTTAGAGTTCCAAGTTTAAAAGTTAAGGACATGTAGTCCTGAAGTCCTGAAATTAAGTTCAAAAGTTAAGGACATGAGCAGAAGGGTATTTTCATCCGGACAATTAAAATTTATTAAAGCAGTGGCTAAAGACTAAAGACATTTTAAATAGTGACTTAAAAGTAAATACATGTGTTATTAGTGGCTAAACGTGCACTTCCCCCTTAAAAAACACGAATAACTTTGCAAATACAAATATCCAAACTTAAATATTAGATTGATTTATTATTCTTGAAAAATATAATTCTAAATAAAATTATAACTATAGTCAAATATTTAAAACATGTAATGAGTTAATATATTAATTTCAATCAACAAAAATTAAATCATTTCTTTTAATAAGAATTAATATTAAAAATTTGAATTAACAAATTAAAAACATAAATCCCATTCAATTTCTTTCCAAACTCATCATATAAGTAAACCCTTTTTTTCCGTTGACAAAACTTTTAGATACAAAAATTAGATTGTTTTTATAGGAATAGCATTTGCGGTGGAATGAATAAAAATTAATGCAAAATCGATTATAATATAGTAATAAGCATCAACTGCAAAATTCTGTAATACTCTTGAATAAATTTATACATATAATTTCATACATGGAAAGTTAAAAACAAAAAGAGTAGATTAATTAAAATGTAGCGGTTGAATTTACTTTTTGTGATAGTAATTTATTTTTTTAATATGTTGAAAATAATTCTTATGGTGTTTTTTATATATTAAAGAAATAGAACAAATTACATTTTGCTCGTGAGAAAAAAAGAAGGCATCTTCTGTCAATTGAATGAGATGATTAAGAACTTATATGGGATAGACTTTTTTTTGAGTTAGCTAAATAGGATCAACAATTATTATTTTTAGAAACTTATAATTTTTAACTTTACCTCTTATTTTTGATAACTTAAACCATAATAATATAAAATTTATATAATTCTTCAAAATATTATATTTCTTGAGGTGGGATAACACGCGCAACGCGCGTATTCTAAGACTAGTCTTTTTAAAAGAAGTGATTTTGAGCGGCAAATTAAAAAAACAAGTAAAGATCCACTTTAAAATCATTATTACTTAAATAGATTTGAAGTATTTATTACGAGAAACTTTAACTAATTTAAATTTCGTTTACTTCAATTGTAAATCTAAAATTATAAAATAGAGAGATGGAGTATGTTTACGGGACCTTTATCATAAATTTTGTGTTATTGATATTGCATGATATTAGTGTTTGTTCATACTATGAAGATAACTGGTAAATATAAATTTTGGCAAGTGTATCTTTGACAATATGAATAAAGATTTAGAACAACTTTTGTTTTTATTTTATAAAAGTTCGCTTTTTCATAAATAAAATAACTTTCTTTAACCACTCCAAAGTACTAACCCTCCCCCCATTATAAATTGTCCAAGCAGGGGCAAATCCGAGATTTAAATATTATAGATTTGAGTTTTTGACCCCTCCCCCCCCCCCCCAATAAATTGTCCAAGCAGGGGCAAATCCGAGATTTAAGTATTATAGATTTGAGTACTCTACTCAGCTTATTTGATTTACCAAGTTCAGAATCTATTATTTAATTTATTAATTTAGTGAATTTTTAAAATACATATACTGTTCGAATGAAAGCTAAATTATAGAGTAAAATCGCCGCAGGCAATAGCCAAGAAGTCTCCAAAATAAGCACTTCTTTTTAAAAATTTTAAAAAAAATAGGCACTTTTAGTTTAGTAGAAGCTTGACCAAACAAATTATTTATCTACGGGAAAAAAAAAGTAATATTCTGGACTATTCTGATTTTCAAGAACTTGCAATGTTGCAATAGATCTCATAAGTTTCTTGAAAGCTACAGATATGATCAAAAGTTTAGTGACATTTGTTGGCAAACAAATGGGTTCAGTCACTTTCTTTTGTATTGAGAAAAATTGAGTTTACGTATTAAAGTGGTGTAAAGATGATGCGTCATGACACATAAACTAATCAAAGAGTTACAACTGGAAAAGAGGCACGAGTTGCAACAAATACGAGCAGAGGCAAAGGAAGAGGCACGAGCAGTTATCCAAAAGACTCAACGCTCATACTTATTTAAGTCCAAGAATCAAGGGGAATGAATCTGACACTACATGGGAGTACAAATACAGTATTTAATGAGACTTAAATACTAAAAACGTTAGAGAATATGTATTAAATACAATGATTATGTAACGTAGCATTTAATGTCTTTAATTGTCCATAATGGCCTTATTATGACAAAGGCAAAACACATATCTCCAAAATAGCTATAAAAGGGAGAGAACGGATCAATTGTAGGGACACGAAATACTATCTGAATATACCGATTTACTTGCTTTTCTTCTAATTGCCTTATTGCTAGACAAATTACTTTCTTTCATACATTCTTTTGATTATCAGTAACCCGAGTTCTTCTAAATTAAAGCTTTAACCGAAATCCCATTTTTTTGGTTAAACAAATTGGTTCCGTTACCGGGAATATGATAATCTATCCTCTTTTAGCTTAACTTTCCTTGTTGCATCAACCATGTCGAACAACAATGACAACATTCAAGGAAACCAAGGAAACCAACAACTTCAGGGAAATCCAAAGGGTAATCAAACCCCGGTCCCTTCTCCACGAGGCTCTCCTCGGCGGTCTCATGAAGGCTCTCATGATGGATCTCATACAAATGGAAACACTCAATTTGAAAATGTTGAAGCTATCGATGAAGCTTTGCAGAAACTAATTGATGCACATGTCAATAAAGCTCTTGAGGCTTTTGCTAGCCAGTTACCTGCTGCACCACCCACACCCACTTCAAATAACAACACTTTGGAGAACCCTCGTTCTGGGCTTGTTAATTCAGGTAGTGGTGGAACCCCCAACGAATCACAGAAGGGAGAACCAGGTAACTTAGTCAATTCTGATTTACAAAATTTAGTACTAACATTGCAGAAACAGCTCAAGGAGAAAAGTGACCGCATAGAGCAAATACCCGGGGTGCCGTCCGTAATCAAAGGGATAGATACGAATAAATATTCGCAACAACTCTGGAAGCCAAGTGCTGCTCCCCTCCCAATTCCAAATAAATTCAAAATAACTGATATTCCAAAATACGATGGAACAACAGACCCACGAGACCACGTGGCTACATTCATAACAGGCGTAAGAGGCAACGACTTGACCAAGCAGGAGATTGAATCAGTATTAGTCAAAAAATTCGGGAAACACTCACCAAGGGTGCATTAACGTGGTATTCTCTTTTACCCGAAAATTCAATAAATTCTTTTGTTGAGCTTGCAGATTCTTTCATTAAAGCTCACTCGGGAGCTCAAATAGTCAAAAAAAGAATGGAAAATATTTTCAAGATCAAGCAAGGAGACTCAGAATTGCTTAGGGAGTTCGTGGATAGATTCCAACGTGAAAGAATGATATTACCACGTGTACCTGATAATTGGGCAGCTATAGCTTTCACAAGTAATTTGAATGAAAAGAGTTTAGAAGCTACGAGGCGACTCAAGGAAAGTCTTCGTGAATTCCCATCTACAACATGGAATGACGTTTACAACAGGTATAACACGAAGCTAAGGATAGAAGAAGATATTGTTCCACGATTCCAAAAGGAAGAAAAAGTAAATTCGAGATGGGCGGAAACCGAAAAAGGTCCGGTAAAAATAGGTACGAGCCATACATGGGACCTGCGGGAAAAGATTCACGGTCAAAACAGGATAATCAAAGGTATGATCACATATCAAGGAATAGAAAGTCAGGCTCTTTATCAAGGTTTAGGAATGATCAAAACACCCATGAGTCACGAGATGATGATAGAAATTTGAAGGCGAGATTTGGCAGTTACAATTTCAATGTGAGCACTTCCGAGCTCGTAGCTGTTTTGAGAAGCATGGGTGACAAGGTACGGTGGCTAAAATAGATGAGATCGAATCCAAACAGGCACAACCCTGATCATTGGTGTGAGTTTCATAATGATCACGGGCATAAAATAGCATACTGTAGATTTTTACAAAGTGAAGTTGATCATTTATTAAAACAAGGGTATCTCACCGAGTTATTCAGTGAGAAAGGTAAGCAAGCTTACATGAAGATAGGCAGGAACCCCCTAAACCACCTTCTCCCAAAAGAATCGTCAACGTTATAAATGGGGGTGAAGACATCAATGACGTAACGTACACTGTAGCTAATAAAATTTCCAAAGTCACAATTACCCAAGGGAAACGGGTGCGACATGTATTAGAGGAAGACAACATTACATTTGATGATGCTGATACGGATGGCGTATTATCTCCTCATAACGATGCCCTGATAATATCTTTAATTGTACATGATACTAATGTGAAACGAGTTTTGATTGAGTATTACGTGAGATGCAAGCTGAGGATAAATTAATACCAAAGGTGCATACTTTATTTGGATTTGACAATTTTAGTGTTGTGACGAAAGGAGAGATAACACTCACCACATTCGCAGAAGGAGTTGTTAAAGACACAAAGTTTCAAGTAGTAGATATGGAGATGGCTTACAATATGATCCTTGGGAGACCATGGATCCACGAAATGGATGTCGTTCCTTCAACCTTGCATCAAGTTATTAAATTTTCATCACCATAGGGAATATGTCAAATTCGCAGGGATCAACATACATCCAGAAGCATCAACTTTGTAGCAAATTCAAGTATGAAAAAAGAAGAAAAATAGCAATCACAGAAGACAGTTGAGGGCACCACAACACAAACCTCAACTGAACAAGGGCGGACAGATGTGGATTCAAGGCCTGATACCATTTGAGAACCAGAAGAAAACAAAAATATCAAAACAACAATTGAAGAACTGGAGGCTGTGGTGTTATTTGCACAATGGCCTGATAAGAATGTCTATGTAGGGGCCAATCTAAGCCAAGGCATGAGAGGTAAGTTAATTGAATTTTTGAAAACTAACGTGGACTGTTTTGCTTGGTCCCACTCTGACATGACAGGAATACCACCGGAGGTAATGACTCACAAATTGAATGAAGACCCAACGTACCCTCCTATCAAACAAAAGAAAAGAAAGCAAGGAACTTTCAAGAATCAGGTGATTCAAGAAGAGGTTCAAAAATTGCTAAAGATTGGATCCATCCGCGAGGTAAAGTATCCTAATTGGTTAGCCAATACTATTGTAGTTCCAAAGAAGAATGGTAAGTGGCGAGTTTGTGTGGATTACACAGACCTTAATAAAGCTTGTCCTAAAGATTCTTTTCTGCTACCATATATAGATCAACTAATTGATGCTACTGCAAGGCATGAACTATTAAGTTTTTTAGATGCATATTCAGGGTACAATCAGATCAAAATGGATCCGTAGATGAGGAAAAAACTTCATTCATAACAGACAGGGGGACTTACTGTTATAAAGTAATGTCTTTTGGTCTAAAAAATGTTGGTGCAATATATCAAAGGCTGGTTACTAAAATATTTCAAGAACATCTGGGAAAAACCATGGAGGTTTATATAGACGATATGCTCGTTAAAACTCAGCATTCGAGAGATCATATATCACATTTGTCCGATACATTTCAGATTTTGCGCAAATTTAATATGAAATTAAATCCGGAGAAATGTGCATTTGGTGTCGCGTTAGGTAAGTTTTTGGGTTTTCTTGTTTCTAACCGTGGTATTAAAGTGAATCCCGCACAGATTAAGGCCATTGAAGAAATTCCTGATATGCTTTCAAGCAAAAAAGAAGTGCAGAGGTAGACAGGAAGAATTGCAACCTTGAGAAGATTCATTTCTAAATCATCAGAAAAGTGCTTTAAATTCTTTTCAGCTCTTAAAAAGCAAGATCACTTTGAATGGAACGAGGAATGTCAGCAAACACTCAAAAATTTGAAGATATACTTATCAAATTCACCATTGCTCGCAAAACCAAAGGCTGGGGAAAGACTGCTCATCTACCTTGCTGTTTTAGAAGTAGTGGTAAGTGCCATTTTAGTCCGTGAGGACCAAGGTAAACAATCTCCGATCTATTATGTTAGCAAATCTTTGTTAGATGCGGAGACACGGTACCCTCAATTGGAGAAGCTTGCACTTGCATTAATTATGACATCTAGAAAATTAAGGCCTTATTTTCAATGTCATCCTATTGTTGTAGTAACTGCTTATCCATTACGCAATATATTACATAAGCATGAATTGTCAAGTAGGTTAGCTAAATGGGCTATAGAATTAAGTGAATATGATATCACCTACCAACCTAGAACTGCTATAAAATCTCAAGTGTTAGCTGATTTCGTGGTTCATTTTAGCCAAGGGATGCAATTAGAAGCAGAAAAAGAGTTGCAGGTGTTCAACGGAGCTAACCCAGGAACTTGGACCTTGTTTACTGATGGTTCATCTAACGTAAATGGTGCTGGTTTAGGGATTGTTTTGGTACCACCTATGGGTGAAACCATTCGACAAGCCATAAAATATCATTCTATAACTAACAATGAGGCAGAGTATAAAGATGTGATTGCAGGTTTAGAACTGGCACGAGAACTTGGCATAAATCAAATTATAATTAAAAGCGATTTACAACTCGTAGTTAATCAAATACTGGGGACTTATACGGCTAGGGAAGCAAGGATGCAGCAATACTTAGAGAAGGTACGGGATTTGATAAAGCAATTTCAAACCGGGAAAGTAACACAAATATCAAGGGATAAAAATGTTGAAACCGACGCCCTAGCTAATCTTGCATCTGCGGCAGACGTGACAAGCAATGAAAATGCTTCATTTATTCATTTGTTTCATTCAGTTCTCGACCTCGATAAGAATGAGGTAAATTTTAATAACTTAACTTGGGATTGGAGGAACGAGATTGTTGTTTTTTTGCAGTATGGTATCGTCCCTGAAGATAAGAAAAAAGCTCATGCGCTTCGAAAAAAGGCTGCTCGATATTGCTTAAAGCAAGGCAATCTTTACCGAAAAATGTTCGGTGGTCCCTTAGCAAGATGCCTCGAACCTTCTTAGACAGAATACGTAATGAGAGAAATACACGAGGGGCATTGTGGGAATCATGCAGGAGGAAGGTCATTGGTAAGAACCTTAATTAGGGAAGGTTATTATTGGCCCAAAATGGAAGAAGAAGCGGAAAGGTTCGTGACTAAATGTAATAAATGCCAAAGGTACGGTAATAATATGCATAGGCCCGCGGAGTTATTACATCCGGTCATTGCACCGTGACCATTTATGAAATGGGGGATGGATATCGTGGGTGCACTACCGCAAGCAAAAGGACATGTAAAATTTTTGCTCGTACCCACTGATTATTTTACTAAATGGGTAGAGGCAGGAGCATTTAAGCAGGTGCGAGAAAAGGAAGTTAAAGATTTCATTTGGCGGAATATCATATGTCGATTCGGTGTGCCAAAGGAGATCGTATGTGATAATGATCCTTAGTTTATAGGCATTCAAATCATAGAATTCTTTCAAAGTTGGCAGATTAAAAGGATTACTTCTACATCTTATCATCCAGTGGGTAATGGTCAAGCTGAGTCAACAAACAAAGTCATTATCAATAATTTAAAGAAGCGTTTAGAGGAATCCAAAGGTAATTGGCCAGAAGTGTTACCTGGTGTTTTATGGGCATATCGCACAACAACAAAAACAAGTACAGGAGAAACACCATTTTCATTGGTTTATGGAGCTGAAGCTTTAATTCCAGTTGAGATAGGAGAACCGAGTACACGATTCACACAGGCGATAGAAGAATCTAATGATGAGGAAATGCGTGTAAATCTTGATTTACTTGAAGGAAGAAGAGAAGCTGTACTAATAAGAATGGCAGCACAGAAGCAGGTCATAGAAAGATACTACAACAGAAAAGCATGCCTCAGATTCTTCAAAATTGGGGACTTCGTGCTCAAAAAGGTTTTTCAATCTACGAAGGCAACTAACTCGGAGAAATTAAGTCCAACATGGGAAGGACCCTATAGAATTCATGATATTGCAGGTTGAAGAGATATTATTTCTGAAGAATACCCACGGTCAGGTATCTATATTTTTAAATTTAATTTTTGAATTGTTAAAATTTTACTAACGATTTTAGATGATAGGCAAAACGCTAACCCGTACTAAATGATGAGTCACGACCTGCAAGGCACGTGGAATAAATTAAACTTCCTGGCCTAGGGTTACAATTATTCTGATAGAAATTCAAACGGGTTAAGCAGTCTTCATCTATAATCGTACCTCCGAGTCCCGTATGTTTTTCCTTTACAGGGAAAGGACCAAATGAGAGGAACAATCAAGTGCTCGAGGCTTCATACTTCAACGCTCAAATACTTGGGGGACTACATAATATACACGAGCATGTGTATAAGGAAGGCAAAGAAGATCAAGCCCTGAAAAGTTCACTCATTGAATGAGTCAAGTGCAGAGCAAAGTCACGGGCTAAGGCCAAAGAAAAACCTTACCATAGTTATGGTAAATGCTATGTACTAAAACGGGTTATAGATAAAAACCTCGTGTTTATTTTTCTTTTTTAAATCTGTTACAAGAAAACAGTTACGAGAAAGTTATAAATGTAATCCAAATACGTGTAAAGTGTTATTCAAAACTAGACAAAGTTCAAATAAAAACTTGTCAAAGTTATTTCAAAGAAACATGTGTATTCCTATTTCTTTTATCATATGTTAACACCATTATAAATTTGAGACGTCTTCTTCATTAAGTGTCGCATATAAAAGGGCCCTCTTTTATAAAATTTATGATTAATGTAAATATTCATGAAGTTAATAGAAGCATTTTTAAAGAATAAAAATGCAAATTATTCTATAAGTCCTTAGAAATAAAGACAACAATAAATTAAACGAAAGTTCAAGATAGTAACGAGAAAACTTCTTAATATTAAAAATCTTAAGACTAAGTACGAACTTAGTCATAAACTACGAATTGTTTATACAAATTGCCCCATGAAAGGTCCGGGGACTTGAATTCCTAAACAAACCCTCAAATGAGACCAAGGGTTTTACCACAATTTTCCCAAAAAACAAAACAACACAAAGAAATTCAAATGACTTAAACTTATCACTAAGAAGATGTAGGAACTGAAGTAGGTGCATCAACAGCAGCGGGCTCAACTTGGTTTACAACAGCGGGCTCAACTAGGCTTGAAGGAGTTGGGATACCCGTATCAACTTCAACATTCACGGAAGCTTCGGCCACGGGAGAAGGAAAATCTTGAGTTTGTTGAGCCTTCTCAATAGTTTCATTGATTTTAGCTAACTCAGATTCCAAGTTAAAAGTCTCTTGGCTTGCTTCAACTAGGGTATCACGGCGAGAATTCAAAAACGCCCAACTCACTTCAATGGCAGATTTATCCTCAAGGATTTCATAATCTCTTTCCCAGTCAGCAATTTCATTCTTTAATTTCTCATTTTCAGCCAAGACAAAAATGTAAAAAGCTTGAAGAGAGGCATGGGAACTTTCTAAGGCACAAACCTTATCAGAAGAAGCTCGGAGGTCTTCTTGTGCTTGAGTCAAATTCTGCACGAGCTCTCCAGCATAAACCTCTTTCTCACCCAAGAGAGACTTCAACTCTCTAATCTCTTCACTTGCCTTGGATAGCTGCTCGGAGAAAGAGGTTTCAAGATGAGTCTTTTCTTTATCCGCTTGACTTGAGGAAGCCTTTTCAACTGCCAACTCTGAAGTCAATGCTCGTACCTGCTGCTCCAAGGTAATCTTACTTTCTTCTAAGTACTCCACATCAATCTGAAGGATTTCATACTGTTCCTTTCAATTGCACGCCTCTAATTGAGAATCATGCACTAATTGCTCTGAGAGAGCAACCCTTTTCATCATCTCCGTGCCGATAAGATTAGCCTATAAAAAAAAGGAAGGGAAATGAGGATCTCAAAGATAGAAAAATTTTAAAGCACAACAAAGGAAAAAAAGAAGGGGAATACCTTTAAAGAAGCGTGCACAATATTATTCATCAAAGTCAAGGAGCTATGGCTCTCTAGCTTGGCTCTTTCAATCGGTCCAATTAAGGGCTTTAGCCATACATCTGCTGACCCGATTTCCTTAAGAGATTACCCTCAGCGGGGACTTCAATGATCACTTGCCTCATAGAACCACTCCTACTTGAGGAGCCAACTTCAGCACAATGAATGATTGGGGGAGGAATTGTTGAAGTAGGAATAGTAGAAGTAGTAAAGACAGTCTGGAGAGGAACGGAAACAGCCGAGATCGGCAAAGAAGGAGTCACAGACACGGGTGTAGAAAAAGAAGCCAGAGGTGCTTCATCCAAAACTGGGCCTAAGCCTTCACCACCAAACCCGATGATAAAAAGTTGCTCAACAGAGTCATGAGCAGCAGCGGGAGTAACATCATCGTTAGCAATCACTACCGGGGCCTCAATAGACTCGGTAAGGGGAATAGAACGGCGGGGGGATGCTTCTTCTTCATCATCAGAAATGATGCGTCTTCGAGCCCGTGGCCTTGTTACCAAAGAGCCCCCGTCTTCCTCTTCTTCAGAATCTTCTTTATCAACGGCTTTTTTCTTCGATGAAGAACTCAAGATCATTTCTTGGGCCCTTTCCAAAGAGATACAAGAAGCTGCGACCGCCTCGGCAGTAGCTCCTCGAATAGCAAATCCTAATAGAAAGAAGGATTGAAATTAGTTCAGAGAAATAAAAAATATATGTAAGATAAAATAAAATAAAAGCTCTTACCATGAATTTTTACTTTCCAACCAAATCGTTGGGAAAGGGTCTTCCAAGATCTACCATCCATTGGAGCAATCTTCAATAGCTTGTCTACCCAATCACGAAAATTGAGAACATCTTCCACAACTCCCATGGTTGCTGATAAAAAAAAGCAAAATTAGAAGAAAAATCAACAAACTTGAAGAAAAAGGTACGAGAAAGTCAGAAGACTCACGTGCAAAATTCCACTTCTTAGGGAAGGGAACGTTCTCATCACCCACTAAACCAACAGTGGGGGTAGCAACAAACCTGACATACCAGCCACGGTTTTTGTCATCTTCAGGGCTCACCAAAACTCTTTTGCTCCTGGCTACTAGTGTAAAAACACCATTGCGAAAGAGTCTAGGGGAGTAAAGGTGGATCAGATGTGGGAAAGTAAAAGACACACTGGTTGTGTTGGTCAAATGCCTCAAACAGGCAATAGCCCTCCATATTATTGGGCCAATTTGACCCAAACAAACATCAAAGAAACGACAGAACTCAAGGATAACAGAGTTAATAGCTGGTTTAAATCCTAAAGTGAAAGGGTATGTATAAACAAAGGAAAATCCGGTTAAGTAGGAAGTAATTTTTTGATTCGGATTAAGAATGATAATAGGAAAATCATGACTCCAATGAAAGTCTCTACGAACTATAGAAATCAAACCTTTAGTAATTTGAGTGGGATAGATATCAGCACGATCTAAAGAAGATACTTGGTTTCTAAGAGACTCTCTGTCATGATAAAAAGACAGTTCCACAGGAATTATCTCTTCTACTAAAGGCTCACGAAGAGGTTCAGAAGGTTCTTTACCCCTAGAAGAAGATCTTTGTGAAAGAGAACCTCTAGTTCTAGAGGAAGGGCCAGAACTAGGTGAAGGAATAGAAGAACCACGTGCAGATCCTAAACTACGGAGCCTACCTCCTCTTCTGCTTCTACTAGGAGCATTAGGGAAGGTATCAACAATGGGAACCCTTCTAGGGTTAGGGTTTTATGAAGACATGATGATACGATGAAGAAGCAAACAAAGATTTGAGAAAATTGGATGTTCAGAAAACTTTATGTGGTAAAGACAAAGAAAGAAGTTATATTTATACTGATAAGCAACCGCCAAAGGAAAAGGTGCAATGGTGGAAGGACCATAATAATGATAACTGACGCTTCGTGAATAGTGAAGCCGTGAAAAAGCCTTAAAAGTGCTGCAAAACTAATGAAAAGGTGACATGTGTGAAGAACATTAAATGGAAGTAACAATTGAAGCATCGATTCTGTCATAGCATTAATGGTGACAAAAATCCTCATTTTAATGAAATCCACTTCCCAAATATTCAATCGATGAATAAATGGCAAGTGGGGGGACTATCTGTATTGGAAAAAATTGAGTTTACATATTAAAGTGGTGTAAAGATGACGTGTCATGACACATAGACTAGTCAAAGAGTTACAACTGGCAAAGAGATATGAGTTGCAACAAATACGAGCAGAGGCAAAGGAAGAGGCACGAGCGATTATCCAAAAGACTCAGCGCTCGTACTTATTTAAGTCCAAGAATCAAGGAGAATGAATCTGACACTACATGGTAATAGATATACAGTATTTAATGAGACTTAAATACTAAAATGTTAGAGAATCTGTATTAAATACAATGATTATGTAACGTAGCATTTAGTATCTTTAATTGTCCATAATGGCCTTATTATGACAAAGGCAAAACACATATCTCCAAAATAGCTATAAAAGGGAGAGAACGGATCAATTATAGAGACACAAAATACTATCTGAATATACCGATTTACGTGCTTTTCTTCTGATTACCTTATTGCTAAACAAATTACTTTCTTTCATACATTCTTTTGATTATCAGTAACCCAAGTTCTTCAAAATTAAAGCTTTGACCGAAATCCCATTTTTTGGTTAAACATCTTTCCATGCAAAGCCAATCTACTAGGTATTATTACTCATAGTTTCTGGTTACATGTCACTTTAATAGTTTATCACAAGAGTGCATTTTCTTTCCTTTGCATAAATTAGTACTTTGTTCACTTGTTTTGGAAAATTTAGTGGTTTTGAATTATTCACGAAAGAGTTGTACCAAAATCAAAGATCATACTTCTTCTTCTCCACACCTTATTTTCTTTTCCTTGTGGTGTATAATTTGTAGTATTGATGTGGTGGACCAAATAGGAAAAGGACTCTATGCACTTTGGAAGATTATATAGGAGTTATTTATGTGGTAGGAAAAGGACTCTATGCACTAATTGCAAATTTAGTAGTTTGCCTAGCTTTGATGGGTTGATGATGATAGATGGGGATTTTTCCTTAGCAATGGGGCAAATAAATCATATGGTGGAGCTGGCTGCTTCATGAAATTTAGAAAAAAATAAAAGAAAAAGAAAATAGCATATAAGATTTTAGAAAGCTCCTGCTACTAGTTATAGTAGGTCAAGTTACGCATGTTTAGTTCATAGACTTGATGTATAATTTCGTCTCTCTCCTCCTCCTTCGGACACCATATATATAATGGGAAATAACTCATACCTCCCACGTTGGTGTAGTATATTTTCCTTCTCAAACTTTCTAATCCTTAGTTCATACGAGCAACTTTATCCGATGTATCATTTTTCACCATCTTCCTCCCTGTACAACGCCATACAAGGGAGAAAAATCCACATCTCCTCCATTATATTGATTTTTTTAAGGTATCTAAAAGAACTTTATTTACCAAGTACTAGTTATGTACAAGACTCAAACAAGAAAAACCAACCACTTAGTTCACTTTGACCACATCACTTGGTGTATGCTCTTTTGCCACAGTAGATTGTAGGGATTATACAACTTACTATGATCGCGTGAGGCCAAAATTCGAAAGCATTTTTGGCTTATGAATTAGGAAGTACTTAACATGCTGATTGAATCCTTCTATAGAAGGCTGAAAAGAATTCACTCTTGAAACTTTAATTACTTTCTCTGTTGCTTCATTTCAATGGAGAATTCGGTAAGATTGACTTCATTACTTCATATGTATTGCGATCCTTCAACTTACATATTCTAATCATTCTACTAGTGAATAATGAATAAACGAAAAAGCAGATTTAACTTTAAGCCAGAACAAGAAAGCTCTCATAATTCAATCATGTTACTGATCTTCAAGAGTTTTTACAGCATTTAAACCTTTCAAACTCTGTACATTTTTGACAGCTTAAGTTCAAGCCTACAATTCTGCAAATCATTGAACTGATACGGATCCAAATCTATACAAATGATCTGTTGTTAAGGGATCCTAATTTGGTTGAATTACTTGGAAAGAAGCTAAGTGGAGTACAAATGGAGTTAATGTAGTGTATAATCTTGAGCTAACTGGTTACTGCAGAGATATCTTCATCTGTATAAACCAATACCTAACAGCAGCAAGGCTTGAACCCCTTTCTTTAACATATGACTGATTATTAGATCAACAGCTCTTTAGGTGTTAACCCAGTAGAGGTTCCTCCAGAGGTTTCAATGTGGGTGTCTGGAGGTCCATACTGCAGGTGACTATCACCCCAAGTAGTGCACAAACCGCTGGAACGAGACCTAGTGCATACCGATTGAGGGAAAAGAATGGACAGCTCGTACTGCAGTTGTGCAGTTCCGGAGAGGATCCTGCATAGAAAGGTGACGGTGCCAAAGAAAATAAAGAGTTATCTGAAGAAAGGAAGCTACAAATAATTTAAGTGAGAAAAGTGAAATGAATTCTGCGCCCTATTACAGATTTCTTAACAGAAACTTTCTGGTAACAAGTCTATAGTAAAGTAAAAAGATCTCTGCTAGAGGTCATTATAAAGGAATGATGAAAATAAGTGGGTGAAGCAGCAAGTTCTTGGCTGATGAAGAGGCAAAACTGTTAACTAACTAACTCTGTTAATGAACTTAAGGTGGAGCTAATTCATTAGTTTTCCGCAGACACGCTCAGTAATGGATGTCAAACAATTAGAATGACTACACATAGAAGCTGGTCATTGACCAAGATAACAGAGAGATACAGGAACAAATGCTTACTCTGATATGACTCGAGAATGAACAAAGCCAACCCACATATCATTTTATCCAGAAAACTCAATGATCCGTAGACAAAAGCACAGCCATTTAGATCTCGGCCAACCAAGACACTTTGCATGCCCACTCCAGTCACCTGTTAAGTCATATAGGAAAGAGGTGCACACGAAGATCGTAATTGTAGGCTTTCTGATCACATTGCATGTTTTACAATTAATCGAGCATTTTAAATCATTATTTCTTCCAATCCATGTCACAGCAAAGAGCCTGGCTTCCTCATGGAATAATAGAAACTACATGATGTATGCACTTGGCTTTTTTGAGAATGGTGAGGAATATATACATGTATGCAAGGCTTAATGTAGCTGAACATCATTCCACAACTAAGAATATTACTGCCCACTCTTCAGTTAAACAAGTCCATGGTTAGTTAACAACTTCATAGATACTCAATAGTGCCAAATATTAAGCAAAAACCACAAGATATGGCTAGACCTCCTTTGTGAAAATAGAGTCATTAAGAAATAAATGGAAAATTGTCCTATCTAAGGAGATAATATTTCCACGTATATAAGGTCACAATTTAATTAACCCACAGCAAGTCCATCAGTGCTTAAAGGAGTATTTGGTCCATATAAATTTTATCATAAAGGAATTTTGCGCTGAAAGATAGCCAAAGCTGTTCCAGGATGGTTTTGTATCATGCTTTGATTAGAAATTGATGACCATCTAAAAATTGATAAAGCACCTCTCTAGCCTATGTCAGCAGAAATATATGGACTAAAACTTCTCATAAACCAAAGTTAAATAAGTATAATTGCTGTCTTATGGTTGACAGAAACCGCCCATCTGTGTTTTTTACAAGTTTAATGCAAAAAATAGATATGCTATAACAGGATAAAGTGCAAAAATAAAGTTTCAAGACTCGAGATTCAAAGTAAGCTCACAGAATATTATCCGTACCATTATCAAGGCATTTGCTATGCCAATCAATACCGACAAGATATACATAAGAACATTCATGTTTCTTGGAAGCAAGAGTATTCCTGTGCCACAAAGTACCCAAAGGAGACCTCCTGCAGTATAAAAGCCCTTCAATCGCTGGCTGGTCCATGTAATCTCCTGCATATAATACAGCTATAAGGAAACAAAAGAGGCAAAAAAAGGCGTCGGAAAATTCAGAGATAGAACTGACAAAAAAAAGTTCTGTTTGTATGGCACCTGTAGCAGGACGGATACAACGAAACTGCAAATAAAAATGATTGCAGGGACCTATCCACACCAATTAAGAACAGGAACAAGAGTTAGCACTATATTTCTTCCCTTGCCAATTCCTTCAAATAAAAGCTCTTTAGTTTAAATGAAAACGAGGTTCAGAAGAATACCAGAGCTTTTGAAGACTGACTCATCTGCAGGTCATAGATCACATAGAAAGCAAGAAACGCCTGCAATCCAAACAATTACAAGAACTGTATCGATCAAATCCATTTCAGTTTTCTGATATCTATCCAAAAGGGCCAACTCCAAAACAGATAATACTTACCTGGGAGACATTAGTCACAAGTCTGGTAAGCAAGTAAACAAGAGCAACTTGGTGATATAAGGTCTTCTTAAACCAATACATCCAAGAAATTCTAACATAACCTTTGACACGAGCTTCTAAATTCAAACTGGCCAAGAAAGGCAAATATTAGTGATTAACATCTAAGCAGAGAATTATCAAGAACTTGCCCTTATAATTAATCATGGTACTTGAAAGCAATCTCCCATTCCAAAATTAGCATAATTGTCATTTTCTTTTCTGAAAGTACATAACCTAACTTGTTCTTCTGGGATGGAATATTATTTTCAACTGGGTTTCTCACAAATGAAGCTATATTTTGTGGAGGAGGAAGAAAAGCTGAGCTATCTTGTTCAATGCATAATCTGGTTAGGGGTTAGCTCCATCAAAATTCTCAAACAAAATGATTTTTTCTCCAGTTCAGCCAAGCAATGAAATAATTCAAACAATTACATTTCCTTAAAAAACCAGTCCCAGAAAATAATGCAGCCGATAAATTCACTCAAAAACAGAAAATAAGACATGTGAAGACCTTGGCTCTCTGGTTCCGAGATGAAATACGCCCACAAAGCAGCTTCCAATGAAAATTGATATATATGCAATCCATCGATACTGCTCATTCAAAAAGTAATGAGAACAAGCCAAAAGAAAATTTAGAGTAAACAAAAAAGCCACTGAAGGTCACATACCTGATTTTCTATAGCAGCAGGTGTCCCTGCTCCGACAACATTGAACACAGCAAAAGCAACAGCGTATAAGCTAAGGTTTGCAATCTTCAAATTCATCAGGTTCAAACAAATGCAGAACAAACCAAAAGTTAATGATTGCTCACATGTGCAAGGAAATATAGCATGAAGTCATGGAGGAGATTACCAACCATTGTAAAAGCATTGCGACAACTAGCTAAAACTACTCTGCTCGTCGAGTTCAGTGTAATGCAGTTTACCATCGACCTACAGCAAGCATCAAATATTCTGTTACCAACTTCCAAAGAACAATCGGCTAATGTTTGGGTTATACTTGGTGAAATTTCATAAGGTGCTCATGCGCTTAGAAATTTAAAGTGGTTCTTCAAGTTATTTACAGTTTAGTTATTTTACCGACATCCAGAAATTTGAGAAAATATTAGCATGTTGGCAGAGCAATTACTTGTCAAAAGATGGTAATTTCATGATTATATCAGGATCCTATGTAGCTGCAGTGGTCAAAAGTGATGACCATTCCAGCTGGAGGGTAGAAGAGTGATAACTTCTGCAATCAAAGATGATACCCTTGGGGTTAGAGACATAAGGGTCCTAGATATAGCTTCATTAAGAAAATATGTGTGGTTGTGGCAGACATTTAAGTGAAAGAAGGGAGTTCTGGAGGATCAAAGGAGATAAATATGGAATGGAAGTTTGGTATTGAAGAATGAATACATGGTCGTTATGACACTGTTCTTTGAGAGAAAACTATAAAGGGACAGGAAGACATGTATGAAAAATATTGAGTTAAAAATAGAGAGGGGAAAAGGCTTTCAATAGGGAATAGAAATATTGTTAGAGGAGTCCGGAGCAAGTTATATTTACCAAGCTCTATACAGTTTACTATCTAAACCAATCAGGAAGCTGTTGTAGGGGAAATAGGGAAGAGCATATCACAGACCAAGCCCATGGTACATATTGTCCGCTTTGTCTCAACAAGCCTCACAGCTTTGTCCCTTGGACAACACATATAGAGCCTGAAAGTGGGTGTACCATGTGAATTTGTTCTCTGCATTATATAACCCTTCATTTTCCCGTTCCGATGTGGGATTTTCCTGAGATGTCATACTACACCCCCTCTTCGGAAGTTTGCTAAAGTAGAAGCCTACCAGTCTTCTGTCATGGCCATCACATACACCTTTTTTAGTGACTCAACATTCTCGCTGAGGTTTGCCCCACCATCGTATTGCTGGAATCCAACACTGATACTATATTTGCTAGCACAGTCCACTAGTTATACTGTCCATTTCGGGCCTAGAACAGCACGACTTTAAAACACGTCATTGTGGTCTAAGGCTTGCTTCCTTAGATATCTAGCATTTCTCCCATGTTTTGTTAATGGTGATTTTGCTAGGGCATTACAGATCAGTACGAGGAATTTTGGAAGTACAATTTAGAGGTGTTGTCTGGGATTGGCAGATGGAGAAGCTGGAGAAATTTCTGACTTGTTATATTCATCAAGCCCATGGCAGAACCTGTCATTCTCATGGAAATATTATTATCCAGTCCCCTAATTTACTGCAGCAAGGGGAGAGGAGAGTTTTCTTCTTCAGCAGCATGGAGAAAGATAACTTTTTGGGGTAGAAAGCTGCATGGATTACCATTCTTATTGCTCATAACTTGAGGAGGAGGAGGAGCACATGCACAGCCATTAGCTGGTGTCTTTTTCATAAAGGATTGGGTGATGATGGAGATCATTCAATTAGTAACAGAAAATGGTCCTCAAAATAGCAGATTAACATGTTAAACCCTGCCCTCGGAAGGTGTGAAAAAAACTTTCAAACATACACCCCCCCCCCCCCCCCAAAAAAAAAAAAAAAAAAAAAAGAAGAAGAAAACTTTCAAATATATTAAATAAATTCAGCAAACAACTAACCAGAAATAGAATGACAAGTCTTTATAATGCCCCGGCACAGTAGTATTGTAACATTTAGCAAAGAAGATAGATAAGATCATAAAATTACATATGTGATACTTGAGTAGCAGCCCATCCCACATTGAAGATTGCAGCAAACACACTGTAACCAATAGTTTGCAGCATAGCCGAATTGGAACCAATAAGTTTGCAAGGCAAGCAACCGCCAAAAACAGAAGAAAATGAGACACCAACCAAGACAGATCCTGCAAGATGCCATACTTTGAAATGCCCAAACCTGTCTATCTATCATGTAAAACGACAAATCTTAGTTAGAAGGTTAAATTTAATGTCGATAAAAAACTATGTGCTACTAGCGTGGGATTGAGGCATAATTGTTATTATTTTTGTAAAAAATTATGTGCTGCTCTCATGTCAAAAGTTACTTATTGCATTTAACCATTCAATGTGTTATAAGAAAATGACTGCATAAACCATATATTTAAATACTCATAAAAGAAAAACTATAAATTTTATAATGGGTAAGTGTAAGCTTAGATGAGAAAAAAGTGAAAATGGCAGAGCATGTTCTCGTTCAGCAGTGACTTCATGATCTCTCTTAGGAAGTGAAATTGGAAATGTCTTAACATGTTTTTCTTATGTCCTCTCCCCCGTTATCTGGAAAAATACAAGTTGATGCTTCAAACTGCCTAGGTAGTCAAAGTTAGCAAAAAATTTATATATGTGAATTTAAGTTTGTATTTTGAGCTAAGTGTATATCAAAGATGTTCTGCATATAGATTTGTGCAATACATGTGTTATAGCAAGTGACGGAGTTTGGTTAATACAGCAAAGTTTTAAAAAAGTTTGAAAAAGGATGTGGATATAATAAATTATTAAGGTGATGCTCTAAGTTAAGGTAGTAGTTATGTTATTGAGAGATACCAGTTCACCAGCAAATACAGTGGTCAATCCATCTGCAACTTGACCTGAGAGCATTACAACTGCAGCATCACTGAGAAACAAACAAGGTACACATGAGCACACAACCAACAACTTCACAACATAAGGTCTCCTATAGTTTTACCCTTTTCCTTTAAGTTTATTGAGGGGAGGGGTGAAGGGTAATGAAACGTGAGGGATGCAGGAGGCAGAAGTCACATGCTTGACAAATTGTGGAGGGTGCAGTAATGGCCAACATGAATGGGGTGAATCGGGAATGAAATTCCACTATTGGACTTGAGAGTACAGCGGCGACCGGCGAGCCCTTTAAGCCTGGATTGGATTACCAACCGGTATCTCTTACCAGTTTAGGCTACAGATATACCTTATGATATTTGTGTCCATAAAATGAAACCAGTCTTTCTAATTTGACTAACTAGAAGCTACGCCCTATCAGGTAGGGCCACTCCACTGAACTCATAATATTCATGCAACACACGCTAAACGAAGTATATAAAGTTTTGGTAAGCATTAACTCAAAAATTGCAAAAAAAGAAGAAGTATGCAGACATTAGATATCTATCAGCAGACAAGCTAGATCACGATAAAGAAAAACTGTAAAAGGGGTACATGTTAGTTTAAAAACGCAAGAAGGGCAATTCCTGTTTTCTTAATGCTAAATCGATCAATGGAAGACGCGTGCTCACTAGGGTACCTAACAGCAAGAAAATGAGTAACGAACCTTGGGGATAATCCAATATCTGTCAGAAAGACTAAGAGATAAGTGAACCAACAGGCTGATGTTATGTCGTTGAGCATGTGCCCAACACCGTAATAAAACACTGAACACCTTCCAATGGGTTTTGTACATGATTCATCATCCTGATTATGATTAACCATTATGTTATAGAAGTTTCGGCGGTGGTTTGGTGAATAGGAAACCTGCAATCCAACAGATGAGGCTTCAGATGCAAAATTACAATGTATAAGAATGAACCCAGTAAAAATGATGTTAAATTTCTCTCACAGCAGACATGACTTAAACACACACAATATTCAGTGAGAAAATTGAACCATACAGCAAAAACCAACAAAAAAAAGTAATGAACAGGGACGCAGTATACACAACATTATCACTCGTGTGCTAACAGGAAATTTACATCTTACTTGCAATCTTACACAAGTATAATACTAAACACATCTTGTCCGAGGTAGATGGTTACATACTTCACAGTATATACACCAAATACAGCATAACCAAGAAACTAAAAACGCACAATAAGTGAATACTTCAAATAACTGAACCACCTCAGATGCATGATGGAGACACAAGTATGTTGCATAAAAGCCACATCAAAAGAAGGGTATCAGATTGTGAATTCATAGCCAATGTCAGACACTTCCTTATTCTTACTAATAGTGGATATTTAGGTGAAATACCTTACTCTAATAGACTCCTATTAGCTCTTGAATTATATACCGGACATCCCTGATTGTTTTTAAGTAATGTAATGTTGACATTTTGAAAACCGTATCTATACATCTACATAGCTTTTCTCCTTTCCTTCCATTATGACAAGAGCAATTATAACTAAATTAATGCTAATAATCAACTATTTCCTCTGAGAAGTCCTTGCTTATAAGGATCAATGACTACTTGTACTCCCTTAAAGACCACTCATGAAGTCATGAAAATTCACTTACCTAGTTGTACATGCTTATACATTGCTGGGAATTTTAACCAACTGCTTATAATATCCTCTTATGATTTGATACAGAAAAAAAACTAGATTACCCTCCTAGCCATACCCCTATCAAAAACACTTGGGATCAACAAATCAGCCCTTCTAATAAACCCATTTTTTTAGAAAAAAAAAAAAACAAGAATCACTACAAAATCACCAAGCTCTGCACTCAAAAACCAGAAAGGTCAACTTCTCTACATGTTCATCTTAATCACTCTCAAGAACAAAAGGAAACAAGAAAATAGATTCAAAGGTTCATCTAAGATTGTATAATACCGAAAATGGTTCCAACCCATGAAAGCTTACACAAAATTAACTCCCCATATAATCATTTAAAATTAAAAATTAAAAACAGCTCTTGAAACAAAAGAATAAAATTTTCAAGTAATTGAATGAAAATGTAAAATTTAAACCTGGGTGTGAGCTGAAAGCTATGTAGAAGAACCCATGATTTATACCAAGAAAGAAAAAAAAAACTAAACTTGGATCCACCTGAATGGAGCAAAAACAGAATTATACTTTCTTGTAATACAAACCAATCAAAAAAGTAAAGAACAGTTACTGGGTATGTAATGTAACGTGAATTAGACGCACCCCTTTTGTTGTTTTCTGTTAGTAGTAGTATTTTGCTTCTTCCTTCACTGCCACCGTTTTCCCACCACTGAATTAAAAGAGCCTTCTTTCACATATGGGAAGTTCAAAAAAGCAATAAAAAAAGTATCTTTTTAGGCTTCTTCTAAATCTTCTTTCCACCACTGACTGACAGACTGAGATTTTTGTTTGTCCTTTTCCATTCTTTCTTTCTTTATTTAGGATTTTAGGGAAGATATTAAGCTTTGAATGAATTGGGATTGTGCATTTTCTTGTGTCATGACATTGTTTTTGTCAATTTCATGTGGGCCCCTTCCTTTAACCGCCGAATCTTGGCATTCGCAAAAATAGGAATAAATAAATTAGAATCTTAAACAAAAATTAAAAAGATTCTTGCCTTAAGTCAATGACAAATCTTTTCCTAAAGTTTACAAAATTACAATAAACCTACCATTCAAAGTTAACCTAAAATCATGTCTACACCTTGAGTAGGATTGTTCTTCAGTTAAACAACTTTAAGCTTGTGAATTATACTTATTAATTTCTTTCACCTATAATACTTATTGATTGCACAGTGTTATCGTGAATAATGAGTATTTTTCACTAGATTATCTCGTTCTTTTGATCAAATAAACTCTCTTTTTATTTCCATGAAATTGTCATGTTGAACTTAGGAATTTGAAGGAGTATTACGATAAGATTTATGTTTACCTCGAAAATACGAGTAACAATTAAATTTGATTTGTGGTTTTAAAGATATGTGATTCAGTTCAATACCAATTAATAATCAAGAAGTATAATCTATAAATGAAAGAAATGAGTAAATCAAATCAGTGTTACTAGGCAATCTCGACCTCGAGCCCAGTGACCTCGAGGTTGGCTAGAAAAATAAAGCAAGAATATTAAAGCTAAAGGACAATTCTGATGGACAATGAGCTAAAAAGTAAGATAGTATATTCTTTGTCAATGATTAGATGATGTTTACAAATGATTGGGGGTCCCCTTTATATATGAGGGGAACCCTAAATAAGGTACATTTCTATTTACAGTAAGAAATCTTATTGGGACAGCTGTATAACCACCTAGTACAAATTCGTACTAATTCGTACAAATCTATTTCGGAATTTACGCCATGATCTTGGGGACATGGCGGGAATCTTGTCCTTATGTAACAAACTCATAACGACACTGTCTCGGAGTCAGTTGTACTTGGCTCTGATGTTCCTCGAGCACTTAGGTTTTTGAGCCCGAGCTTGGTCTATATCAAAATTTTGTCCTCGATGCGACCTCTCGAGCCTACAAAATCGGAGAAATATGATTTTGATCGTATACAGATAGTCCACGTGTTTCTTAGAATAAAATGATTTGAAACGATTTGATTCCCGACCCTTCGATGCCTCGATCATGATGCCAATATCGTGACGTCAGTGACTGAAACGACTGAAAGGTCGCATCTGCACAATTTCCCAAGGTCATTAATTAGAGGCGGATGACGGTCGACTATTTGGCTTCCCCAAAACGCCAAAACACTCAAACGGCCTATATAAATAGGTCAACTTCATAATTTTTGCAAACTTTACTTCTCAAATCATTCTTAGAATCTCTTTGGCTCTTTCAACTTCTTTGAGTTCACCCTCTTCTTAATTTGCTCTTACTACAGCATCTACTCTTTCTCCTCTTTTGAATTTCTCAACAACAATGGCTAAAACATCTAAGATCGTTCCCCAGAAAGAGAAAGCTTATTCATCATCGAGGCCGGCCAAAGGTAGAACAGTGGTGCCACCTCGTATCGAGGAGTGTACTCCCAGGCCATGCAAGATAACTTCAGATTTTAAAATTGATAAACCTGCGTCGACACTAGGTCGGTGTGAGCCCATATCTCGATACATCTGCTATATCACTAAAGATGAACTCAAGCAAGTGAAAAAAGATTGCAATTGAGAGAATAAGGATGTTGTGATCCACTCCCCCGAAGAGGATATTACCACCCATAAAGTAGGATACTTAAGTGTGTACACCTACCCTTTTACTTTGGGTCCCGTAGATCCATCACTAGGCCCCGTAGACCCAGTCATTCTTGATTTTTGCCAACAATACCAGATGACGCTTGGCCAGATCTACCCTTCTTTCTGGCGCATCGTTAACCTGATCAGATATTTCTCGAGCCTGGTCGAGGGGATGCCTTTTACTCTCCACCACTTGATCAAGCTATACATCCCTCGCCTTTATCGAGGTGGTCTGATAAAGCTGCAGCGTCGATCCTCGAAAACTCTTTTCTCTAGCATCAATGAGGACAATGACCGAGGATGGATAAGCCGGTTTGTTTGAATCAGGACCTCCGCTCTGATTCCTGCTGAGAGGATGCTATTCCCCGAGGAATGGAACATGAAACGTAAGTACAGACTTATCGATGATGACTTAATATTCTGCTTTCCCTACTTTTTTCTCGATCTCATCCTTTACTCGATCTAATCCCTTTCTGATGATGCAGCTATTTCTTGGTTTCCTGGTACGGTCCCGGACCTTGTAGGTTGGGTCCGGCAATTGGCCTCTACTTCTACATACGCAGAACACAATTGGCGTGACTTGTCCAAGGGTCGATGGGAAGCTAAAAACCATGGTGGGTTTTCTTGTTTGCATACTTAGGTTTCTTGGTGACATACTCACTTTATCCTTATGCATGCCTCAGAGACGTCGTTGCTATATGGCTGCCCCCGCCCGGTGAAGAAGAAATCCCAAAGCCCACCAAGGAAAAGAAAAGGAAAATGGATTCACCTGCAAATTCCCCGAAGCCAAAAAAAGCAAGGCTCGAAAGCCTAAGGCCAATACTGTAGCCCTATCTCCAAAAACGGCTCAACACCTTCGAGATGAGGATGAAGAGGGGAAAGATGATAGTTGCCTGTTGGTAGCTTAGAAAAGATGAAGCACTGACGCTTCAAAGACCGCTGAACCAATGGTGGCTGGTGCGGTTCAATCTCGACCCGAAGAAATTTCGGAAGGGAGATCGAGCAAAGTCCCCGAGCCATCAGGTGGAAAAAGTGTGTCTCGTCTCGGAGATCATTTGGTGGGCGAGCTCGAAGAGCCTAATTATGAGGCCCTCCAAAGAGAGGATAATATCCCAACTGAATCACTTGGGGTAATCAATGTAGATGACTCGCCGTAGGGCCTGGTGTTCTCCTAAGGGCGATTCTGAGATGCCCAGGCCATGAGGACTCATGATGTGGGAACGACCCATAAAAAGAGTGATATTTTTCAGGAATGTCTTGCGAGGATCGAAGATGGTCCCGATCCTGACGCCTCGTTTATTTTTGATGAGGTCGAAAGGCTTCTCAAACAAGTAAGTTTTTGTCTTCATAATCATACTTCGAGTTTAGTTCTCATCTTTCTAAGTCTAACTCCTTTTCTTTGTGAGAAGGCCGTGTCGCTTCACCGATAAGCATTTACCAAATCTCGGGTCGAGCTTGCCCGATGCGAAGCCGAACTTAAGAAGCTCGTGGAGGAGAGGGACATCCTTAAGATCCTCTACGTCAAAAAAGAGGGGGAGATCAGCAATCTCCGAGTCGAATTAACGAATGCTCGTCAAGAACAGACCGAGCTCATTGAAAAGGTAATATAGCCTTTGAGGGTCTGTTATGCTCTTGCTTGTTTTGGAGACTAACACTTCAACTTTGCAGGTCCAGCAGAAGGGCGAGCTAGTGGAGCAGCTTCGAGAAGAGCTCAAGATGAAGGAGGCCGAGACCCTAGGGTGGAAGCAACACATGGATTGTCTCGCCTCAAAGAAAGATACGCTTCGGGAACAACTGACTTCAATCGAACGCCAACTCCAAAATGCAAAGGAGGAAAGCCTAGCCCAAAGCCGCAAAATCGAGGAGCTTGAAGCTAAATCAGCCGCTGAGCTTGCGAAGGCCAAATCTGAGGCAGAGGCATTTGTGTCATCATACCGAGCTGACGCCAAAACTGCTAATGCTCGGGCATAAGAGATCTCCATTGCGGCTGAAGTTAAGTTATCATGCGCTCTCGACCATGCCAGGCGACAGTTTCGGAGAGAAACTCTCGAGGAGGTGCATGCTCGTGGCTTTGATCTCTCAGCTGATATTGAAAAAGCAAGAACTTTGGAGGAAGAGGTTGTCGCTTTACTCTCCGATGACGAGGATTCCGCTAGTGGATCCGAGAGAGGAGGAGATGATGACGAAGTCCTAGAGGGGGAGGTTCCCGAAGATGCGACTCCCGATGATATAGTTCCCGATGATGCGACTCCCGATGATGTAGTTCCCGATGATGCAACTCCCGAGGATGTGATTTCCAAAGATGTGGTTCCTAGGGATGTGGCCCCGAAGTAGATTAGATTCCTTTTGTTCTTGTTTTTGTATAAGGCCCTTTGTGGGCATTTGTAAATACTTTCCATGAATATAAGAAGTTCCCTTTCTTTTCACTTTATATTCAATTTGTATTTTTGCTTCATCTTTGTTTGTGGAAAATTTTGATGTTATAATCCTAATGATCAAGTGAGCACTGGCTCGGGCTCAGAATGTAACAAACCCTTGGGTTTTTTAGTGATCAAAGGACGATCTTCGAACTTATAATGTAATACCTCTTAAGGTTTTTTTTAAATCCTCGAGCTATGTTTAAGTTGATTTGGTGTGAGCTCGGGATGACGGGACTCTTGAGTCCAAATTGAGTGAGAGTAAGGTCTCGAACTCCGAATGGTTAGGCCCTTAGGCTTTTTTATATTGGCCCTTAGGCTCTTTTAGGTCAGCCCTTGGGCTTTTTAAATTGGGCCATTTCGGCCTCTAAGACGGCTATACTTTTTTCCCTCTTTTCGGCTAAAAGACTTAGTGAAAATTTATTTATGCCTTAGCATGTGTTTTTGTACCCGTTGGGTTTTTTGAAGGTTCAATCGATCAAAACCTCATTCGTAATTTGTTTGTGTTGCGATAATCGAATACCTCTTGAGGATTTTTTGAAGGCTAATATTGTCAAAGCCTTTCAATTATTTGAGGGTCCTTTTTTTATTTTCTTTTACCAAGGATAGCCTGATTTAACCGGTTTTTTGAAAGTATTAGAAGGACTTTAACTTATGGTGGAAGTCGGACGTCTCCGAGCCGCATTATTTTGGACGTAGCCTTTTTTAAATGACCGTAGTCTTTAATATGGCCGTGGCCTTTAATATGTCTCTTGGACTTGTTTCCCGATAACCTTTCGAACTTGTTCGAAAGGTTAGTCCCCGAGTATGACGGCCTTGGCCTTTATGTCCAGGGGATGCCTCTTTAAGGTCTTATGAATTTGAGTTTAGATGACTCGAATGTGTCGACTGTCGATGACAGTCCTCGAGTATTAAGGGTGTATTTGCGTTCTAGCCCTTGGGCAGTTTCTCATAGAATTATAAGTGTAAAGCTCGTATAATAGTAGACTTCTTTGATACACAAAGTGTTTTGATATAGAAAGAATGCTTATTTGAATAATTGATACATGCATACACGTTTTGTCGTTGGGGCTTGATTATTCTATATGGACATGGTTCATCTGATCGTTTGGCCCATTACAAAGTTCTCCTATCGAGGACCTCTTTGGCGTGAAGTATTTTCCTCGAAAATATATCCTCCGAGGGTGATGCCCCCCAGTATTCGAGGTTGATTGAAAAAAAGCCTTGGATACTATTGAGTTCTCCTTAGGTAGCACATAGTTGTTGCCTCGTTAAAAACCTCACCGTTAAAACCCATTTGGGACAAAATCCGATCTAAGGGAAAAAGAGTGCAACGCGTACTTTAAAACCTAAGGCCATCGTGTAGAAAGGTGTCTTCGATATCTTCTATCGATAATCTGTAGTGGATTAGTTTCAAATTCGAATGGACAAAAGGAGAAAGTCATACCTTAGCAATAGTATCGTTTGAGTAGTGATATGTTCCAATTTTTTGGTAGTTGTTCACCTTCCATTGTGCTAAGTTTGTAAGATCCTTTACCGACAACTTCGACGACTCGGTACGGTCCTTCCCATTCGGGCCTAGTTTCCCTTTATTTGGGTCTCGAGTATTGACAGTGACTTTCCGTAGAACCAAGTCCCCGATTCCAAAGTGTCAAAGGTTGGTCATTCTACTGTAGTATCTCTCAATTCTTTGCTTCTGCGCGGCCATCCGAACAAGTGCTGCCTCTCGCTTTTCATCTAATAGCTCAAGGCTAGTATTGATGGCCTCGTGATTTAACTCCTCCGATGCATGTCGAAAACTGGCGCTAGGTTCTCCGACCTTGACATGGATAAGGGCCTCGGAGGCATATACTAAAGAGAACGGAGTAGCCCCAGTGCTAGACTTCGATGTTGTTCGATATGCCCAAAGGACATCGGGTAGAACTTCTCTCCATTTTCCCTTTGCATCGTCCAACCTTTTCTTTAGGTTTTGAATGATAGTTTTGTTTGTTGACTCGGCTTGTCCATTTCTAGTTGGGTGGTACAGTGTTGATAAGATCCTCTTTATTTTATATGCTTCAAGGAACTCCGTCATCTTGTTGTCGATGAATTTCTTTCCATTGTCACATACAATCTCGGCAGGCATCCCGAACCGACATATGATATGGTCCCAGATGAAGTCAATAACTTCCTTTTCTCTGACCTTCTCGAAGGACCGTGCTTCCACCTATTTAGAAAAGTAATCAGTCATAAACAAAATACATTTAGCTTTACCTGGGGTCGTTGGTAGAGGGCTGACTATGTCCATTCCCCATTTCATGAAAGGCCACGAGGATAGGACCGAGTGGAGTTGTTCTCCAAGCTAATGGATCATCAGTGCAAATCGCTGGCATTTATCACATTTTTTGACAAACTCCTTAATATATTTTTCCATGTTGTCCCAATAATACCATGCTCTAATAATTTTGCGAATCGAAGACTCGGCGCCTGAGTGATTCCCACAAGTACCTTCGTGGATTTCTCGTAGAACATAATCGGTGTCTCCCGGCCCTAAACATACCGCTAATGGTCTATCGAACGATCTCCTGTACAATGTTCCATCTTCGTCTAATGTGAACCTAACAATCTTGGTTCGTAGGGCCCTCGATTCTTTGTGGTCCGATGGAATTTTCCATTTTTTCAAAAAATCAATATACTTATTCCTCCAATCCCAAGTCAAATTTGTAGAATTTATCTCGGCATAACCCTCTTTAACCATAGACCTCGATAATTGGACAACAGTCCCCGGGACGATATCATCTTCTTCAATCGAGGATCCCAAGTTAGCAAGTGCATCGGCCTCACTATTTTGTTCTTAAGGCACATGATCCAGAGTCCATTCCTCGAAACGGTACAAAGATACATGTAGCTTATCCAAGTACCGTTGCATCCTATCCTCTCGAACTTCAAAACTTTTGTTTACTTGGTTTACCACCAAAAGTGAATCGCACTTGGCTTCAATGACTTTTGCTCCCAAGCTCTTAGCTAGCTCGAGACCTGCAATCATGGCCTCATACTCGGCCTCATTATTATTCAACCTAGAAGTTTTGATAGATTGTCTAATGGTACTACCTGTAGGTGGCTTTAAGACAATGCCAAGCCCAGACCCTTTCACATTTGAGGCGCACCGTCCGTAAAAAGGGTCCATACCCCCGATGATGTACCCGATCTTAGTAGGAGTTCTTTCTCCACTTCGGGTATGAGGGTCGGCGTAAAATCGGCCACAGAGTCAGCTAGGATTTGAGGCTTGATGGTTGTTGGGGGTTGATATTCGATATCGTACCCGCTAAGTTCGATGACCCATTTGGCCAACCGGCCCGATAGTTCGGGCTTATGCAAAACATTTTGAAGGGGGTAAGTGGTTAATACACATATGGGATAACACTGAAAATATGGATTTATCTTCGTAAATGCGCTTATCAATGCAAGTGCTAATTTTTCTAAGTGAAGGTATCTAGTTTTAGTATCTCCTAGAGTTCGGCTTACATAGTAAACCGGGAATTGCGTACATTGCTCTTCTCGAACTAGTACCCCACTTACCGCTAGCTCAGATACTGCCAAATATAAGTAAAGCTTTTCATCTACCTTCGGGGTGTGAAGCAAAGGTAGGATCGATAAGTACCACTTCAATTCTTCCAAGGCTTGTTTGCATTCCGGGGTCCACGCGAAATCCTTTTTCTTTTTTAGCAAGGAAAGAACCTATGACTCCAATCTGATGACCTCAAAATGAACCGACCCAAGGTGGCTATTCGTCCAGTTAGCCTTTGTACGACCTTCACACTATCCACAATCGTGATATCCTCGATGACCTTGATCTTGTCGGGGTTGATTTTGATACCTCGATTCGATACCATGAAACCGAGGAACTTACCCGAGCCAAACCCGAAGGAACATTTTTTCGGGTTAAGCTTCATGTTGTACTTCCTCAAGATTTTGAATGTTTCCTGCAAATGAGTTAAATTGTCCTCTGCGCACATGGACTTAACCAACATATCATCAATGTAAACTTTCATCGATTTACCTATCTGTTCCTCGAACATCTTGTTAACTAAGCGTTGGTATGTAGCTCCAACATTTTTAGCCCGAAGGGCATTACATTGTAACAGTACATTCCAAACTTAGTGATAAATGAGGTCTTTTCCTGGTCATCCAGGTTCATCTGAATTTGATTGTACCCGGAGTAGGCATCGAGAAAAGTTAGGATCTCGTGGCCAGCCGTGGCATCGATCATGCGATCAATGTTGGGCAATGGGAAAGAGTCTTTTGGGAATGCTTTGCTTAAATCCTTGTAATCTACGCACATTCTAAGTTTGTTTCCTTTTTTAGGAACTACAACTACGTTGGCTAACCATTCGGGGTATTTTACCTCTCGAATAGACCCTATTTTAAGAAATTTGGTTACCTCATCCTTTATGAATGCATGCTTTACCTCGGACTGAGGCCTCCTTTTTTGCTTTACCGGTTTGAACATAGGGTCGAGGCTTAGCCGGTGTGTTGTTATTTTCGGTGGAATCCCTGTCATATCTAAATGGGACCAAGCAAAGCAATCCATATTATCAATAAGAAATTGAATGAGTTTTTTCCTGAGTTCGGGGGTTAATCCCGTTCCTAGGTATATCTTTCTCTCGGGCATGTATTCGATCAGTATGACCTGCTCCAGTTCCTCGACCGTTGATTTCGTTACGTTTGATTCTTCGGGAACAATGAAGGTTCGAGGAGTAAGGAAATCCTCTTCTTCTTCTTCGATTACCTGTTCCTCCGGCTCGATCGGGACTGGGATCGGTGATTGCTATTTGGCCGCCTTCTTACCTTTGGTGTTTGACTTTTTCGAGGTCGAAGGCTCTAGTATCGGCATCACTTCATCGACTACAAACATTTTCTTTGCAGCGTGTTGCTCTCCGTAAACCATTTTCATACCATCCTCTGTTGGGAACTTCATCATCTGGTGAAGAGTTGAAGGTACTGCCCTCATGTTGTGTATCCATGGTCTCTCGAGGAGTGCATTATACCTCATATCGCCTTCGATGACATGGAATTTTGTATCTTGTATGGTCCTGGCTACGTTCACTGGTAGGATTATCTCCCCCTTTATTGTTTCGCTCGCCATGTTGAAGCCATTTAGGACCCAGGATGCAGGTACAATCTAATCCTGTAGGCCGAGCTGTTCTACGACCCTCGATCTAGGGGTGTCAATAGTTTGGTTCGGCCGGTTATTTTGTAAAATTCGTATCACACCAAATTTTCGGTTATTCTATTATGTATAACAAAAATTGGACTTTTTGAAACTGTCCCAATCATATTGGTTTCTATTCGGTATCCGTACGGTTCGGTTAATTTTCGGTATTTTCTTTAAAATATCATGTAAAAGTCACTAGTATGAGTAGAATACAATAACATACATATTTCTATTAGACTTAGCAAAACGTTCTTGACATTTTTACATTTGAAAGGGTGATGAATTAAGAAAATATGAAAGATGGCTAGAATATAGACCCATCAACTATTCTACAGCAGCGTAAAAGAAACTAACAAATTAATACAAAAAAATATAAATCTCACGAGTGGAAAGATATTAACCAAGCTGGGATGGAGACTCAAGAATAAAGTCTATAGAAGATTGAATATTCAAAAAGATAAATCTAAATCATACGAAAGGAAACATATTCAATATATTGTAGTTTGCTACTCATAATCCCTACAATACCTTGTGTATTAGCTTGTTAGTGAATATGTTGGAAATAATTTAGTTTCAATAGGAGTAGCATAATAGGTTTGGGAATAAGGATTTTGAGTTTAATTACTTGTTGGCTTGTAACTGTTTTCATAATTCCAAGACCAATGAAAAATTTAATGCTTTATTATTTTTAAAATTAATATATAAATATATTTTTCACGTGTAAATTTATTCGATACGGTTCAGTATTTTTTCGATTTATTTTCATAAAATAAAAATCTACCCTAATTATCGGTACGGTTATAGATTTATATAAAAACCTACGGTTTTATTAAAAGAAACCTAAAAATCGGTTCGGTACTGTATGGTTCGGTCAGTTTAATCGATTTAGTCGATTTTTAAATATCCATTGACACCCCTACCTCGATCTGATTATGTTTGCTGAGCTACATGGATCTACTAGAACACGTTTAACTTGAATTTTATTTAAAAGAATAGAAATTACCAGGGCATCATTGTGTGGTTGAGATATGCCTTCTACTTCCTCGTCATAGAATGATAGTACGTCCTCAGGCACATAGCTTCGAGTCCGTTTTTCTCTGGTGATCGACACCTTGGTGCGTTTGAATAGAGGTCCTTGTGGGACATCGGCACCGCCGACGATCATGTGGATTACATATTGTGGTTCTTCCTGCTCGTTTTTTCTTCTTGTGTCTCTCTCACTGAAGTGATTCTTAGCTCGATCACTAATAAATTCTCGAAGGTGACCCTCGTTGAACAACTGAGCTACCTCCTCCCTTAACTGCCTGCAATCCTCGGTTCTATGGCCATGTGTGCCATGATACTTACACATCAAGTTTAGCTTCCTTTGGGAAGGATCGGTTTGTATAGGCCTTGGTCACCTGGTGTCTTTGATTCTTCCAATAGCTGACACAATCCCCGATGCATCTACGCTGAAATTATACTCCGACAATTGAGGTGCCTCTACGGGGTCGGTATGCTTATCGAACCCATTCTTACTTATGGGTCCCCGAGACCTCGATCGTTTCTCCGATTGTTCTGAGGAGCGTTACGACCCGAATTGTTATTTCTCCGATCGACATATGGCTGATACCGTTCCTTATTCGATCTTGATACCCTGTCTGTATCCCTCGAGGGCTTGGCTGCCAATCTATTAGGATAAACTGAGCCCAAGGGGGCTCCCAACTGGTCGTCATCGACCCTGATATTCGATTGATAACGGTTATGCACATTTGACCACGTCACAGCTGGATACTTGATCAGATTCTACTTTAATTGTCGAGACGCGATCAAACTCTGTTCATTCAAACCCTGCATAAAAGCCTGTACTGCCCAGTCATCCGAGACCGGTGGTAGTTCCATTCGCTCTAGCTGAAACCTGGACACGAATTCCCTTAACATCTCATCGTTCCTCTATTTTATCTTAAAAACATCTGATTTCCTTGTTGCCACCTTTATGGCCCCGACATGTGCTTTCACGAAGGCGTTTGCTAACATAGCAAACGAATCGATAGAGTTCGGGGGCAAGTTGTGATACCAGATCATGACTCCCTTAGGCAAGGTTTCCCCAAACTTTTTCAATAATACTGATTCGATCTCATCATCATTCAAGTCGTTTCCTTTAATCCCGCAAGTATACGAGGTAATATGTTCGTTAAGATCGCTCGTTCCATTGTATTTTGGTATATCAGGCATACGGAACTTCTTGTGGATGGGTATCGAAGCCGCACTCGGAGGGAACGACTTTTGTATGAACGTTTTGGCACCCAATCCTTTCAAGATCGGGGGTGACCCCGGTATTTGATCAACACGGGAGTTATAAGTCTCCACCTTTTTCTCATTATCCTCAATCTTCTTCTCCCAGACTCGATCCTCTTGGTGAGTTCCTCGAGCATCCTCATAATTGTGGGGTCGGTCCCAGAGCCGTTACCGTTCGATATCTCTGGCACCGGCTTAGTACGTCAAGTGTTTTATGGTTCGACTATACTTGGAGTTTTGTTCTGACTTTGAAGTTGAACGATGGCAATCTGTTGAGCTTGCAACACCTCGAATATCACTTGGAGGCTGATTCCTCCATCTCCTACACCCTGTGTTCTTTGGCCACCAAATCTGACTTCCCTACGTACACTTGCTCCGGGGTCTACACCTATATCCGCATTCAAAGCAATGTGTAAACTAACATCCACCGGTTGCATATTTGGCACTTCCCCAGGGTTTATCGGTGGTACATAAACCCCTAGAGCAATTATGTTGTCATTTTCTCCGTGTAACCCAAGACCGTCATCACCGTGTACGGGTGCATTCTGTGAGTTTGACATGTTTTATGCTGAAATCAAAGAATCTTTGACAAGAAAAAGTGTGAAAATAACGTGCGTTACCAGAATCAATATTGAAATAAAACACTATTATCTTTAGCCCCACGGTGGGCGCCAAACTGTTTATCTCAAAAATACGAGTAACAATTAAATTTGATTTGTGGTTTTAAAGATATGTGATTCAGTTCAATACCAATTAATAATCAAGAAGTATAATGTATAAATGAAAGAAATGAGTAAATCAAACCAGTGTTATTAGGCAATAACGACCTCGAGCTCAGTGACTTCGAGATGAGTCAAGAACAATAAAGCAAGAATAATAAAGCTAAAGGACAATTCTGATGAACAATGAGCGAGAAAAGTAAGAGAGTATATTCTTTGCCAATGATTAGATGATGTTTACAAATGATTGGGGGTCCCCTTTATATAGGAGGAGAACCCTAAATAAGGTACACTTTTATTTACAGTAAGGAATCATATTGGGACAACTGTATAACCACGTAGTACGGATTCGTACTAATTCGTACAAATCTATTCCGGAATTTACGTCATGATCTTGGGGACGTGGAAGGAAACTTGTCCTTCTGTAACAAACTCATAACGACACTGTCTCAGAGTCAGTTGTACTTGAATCCGATGTTCCTCGAGCACTTAGGTCTTCGAGCCTCTTATTCTACCTTTAAGCCCGAGCTTGATCTATATCGAACTTTTGTCCTCGATGCAACCTATCGAGCCTACAAAATTGGAAGCATATGATTTTGACAGTATACAATTTACAAATTCAAATCTCTAGTGAAAAATAAGGAAGCGAGTTATTGACACTTAAAAGTTTTTCGAGTTGTCAATAGGAGATATCTATACCTACTATACAAATACTCTGGCTAAATAAGATAGTCAACGGACTTTAGCTAGTAATCAACATTTAAAGTCCTCCAACGTTCTTCATAAAATCAACTAATATTGTCGGAAATTCAATAATTATTTAAAATAATAAGTAACATGCAAAATATTGAAACAGCTAAAGAATTTTATTATATTATGATAATTCAGACAAACATGAGATTTTTGAACTCATTGAGATGAAGCAAGAATTTCAGTAAAAGCCTTTATTAAGCATTTTATTGATAAAAAACCTTTAATGTTATTGAAAAAGGAAAATCTTAATGAGATAAACTGGTAAAAGTAGTAGCTTTCTGCAATTAGCTGCTACTTTCACACTGTTAGTAAAATGCCTTTTCTTATTGTGACAATTCAAGCTCATGTAATGAACGCGTGTTACGTGGGATTGCCTAACGTGTCACCCCGAAAGCCTACTAATCTTTCTCTGTGCCCCACCATAGTACTGCAAGAGTCCAATTCTGATACCACTCTACTATATCACGGATCAAGCTCAACGACCAATATATTATTCGCTTTGGTCTAAGTGTCTAACCACTTGAGGCCATCTCCAATCTTACCCCGTTCCGGCATAATTTTTGGGATAATTTAGCTTTAACTCTTCTCCATTTTTGTCCCTAAAATAGAGGATGAATAGTGTTTCCTCAAATATGGAAGTACATTATTCATCTCCCCCATTACTATTCATCATTTATTATTATTATTATTATTATTTAATTTTTTAATTTATCTCTTTATATATACTTAATTATGTTTATGTAATGTCTTTATAATATTAATTTTACATCTTAACTTTGGTGTATAATTTTGATAAATTAATTTTCGTGCATTTATTATTTTTATGTAAAATTGTAAGTTAATTTTATTATGAGTTATAATTGTACAAAAAATATATAATTATCTCAAAAAATGAATGGTGCAAATATAAAATATTAGATGTTGCAAAAATTGAAGGGTGTGGATATAAAATATTAGATGTTGCTAAAATTGAAAAGTGAAGATTGAAAATACATTAAAATTGGAAATACATTAAATTAAAATACATAAAAATTGAAACTACGGTAAATAGCATAATAACTTAGTAGGGAGCTATGTATCGCAATGATTTCACTTTTATTTGAATTATTAGTTAATCTATAATAATTGCTTACAAATTATAATATTTAAAATTTTATGGAATTGTTTTAACGGAAATTACAAATTAATAAAAATAAAAGATGGAATTTGTTTAATGAAAATTAAAAAATGAAATTGAAATGAAAGATAATAATATAATATAGAAGAGAGAGAAGAATATAAAAAAGTTTGGAGAAAAAAATGGAGAAATGGTTGGAGTGAGTTGTCCCCAAAATGGGGGGACCAAAAATGAGGTAAAGGTTGGAGATGTGAGTAACCTCAAAACTTTACTACACGGTTATATCCCATGAGCTTTAACTGAAAAAACGCCTCAATATTTGAATTTGGAAGTCGTTCTTAATTATATGCATGGCTCATAATTACCCTCTTCTATTCTAATATGAATTTGCCAGAGACAAAATTTACATCAAATCGCTTTTCGAAATCATTTGTCAATCGTTTGCGAGCTGTTACGCTTGCCTTGTTCCATTATTCACGGACCAACAAGTTAACATATATCCCAGAAACAAATTACTACGTATGGATTAGCTTCTTTCTTTTTGCTTTTTAAATTGTATTTTAGTGAGGACTCCCACCAAGCCTCCTTACGTAGTCACCACAAATCATCAATGACGTGGGTATGTGCAACGGAATTGAATAGACAGAAAATAACAAGTTGGTTGAAGATTGTATAGTTGAAACTTGAAAGGCAAAGGTCTCCACCACAAGTTCACAACAAGCTTAGACGTAATCCAATTATCCAAGAGGTCTTGTGGGTGCTCACAACTTTTTAAAAAGTGCCAAGTGACCCCCCAATCTGGAGGCTAGGAGCTCTTTTTTATTGTTATTTTTTTAAAAAGGAATGTTAGAACTCTTGAAATGGGCTTCTTGAATTTTCCATGCACAGAAAGTTAGATACTTGCCAAGGTTTATGTAGTGCCTTTGTGGGAGAATAGCATGTTAGTGTTGTACAAAAGTGATTGAGAAGAGCTAGTGTTGAGAAGAGAATGTAATTTGTTCCATTTTTCTTGAATACAAAACGAAAAAAGCGTCTTAAGCTCTTTGGTTGTACTACTTGATGTGAAATACTTGGTGGAAACTTCAGAGGAAAATTCATAGTAGCAAATACAGTTACGGTTTCCCAAAGGATCACTTTCATTGGCAAGTTCATAAAAATTTTCAACTACCGTTATATAAATATTTCACTACAAGAAAATACTTAATTTGTGGGGGGGTTTTGGTCAAATTGTGACAGTTTTTGACCCCCACAAAAAGAATTGTGGCGGTTTTTAGAAGTGCCACATTTACCTTTGCCACGAGCATTATTGCGGCGGCTTTCTAAAACCTCCATGACAACCGCCACAAAATAAATTTTTAGTTTGTGGGGGGTTTTGAAAGATAATTAGTGCTAGTTTAAAGTCCCCACAATATGATTTTGATGTGTCAAAAAAAAATATTGTAAGGTTTTATAAACCCCCTCAATATGATCATAATGGTTATAAAAAATATTGCGGGGGTTTAAAAAACCCCAAAATATAATTTAAATATTTTTTTAAAAAAGAAATAAAGTTATGTGTGGGTTTTGAAAGACAATTAGTGCTAGTTTAAAACCCCCACAATATGATTTCGATGTGTAAAAAAAATATTGCGAGGGTTAACAAAACCCCATTAATATGATCATAAAAGTTCAAAAAAGATACTGTGGGGTTTATAAACCCCCAACATATAATTTAAATATTTAAAAAAAAAGAAGTTATGTGGGGGTTTATAACTGCTACAATATAATATTAGTGTTCTAAATAAAAAATAGTGGCAGTTTATTTCTGCCACCATCCTTTCTTTTTAGTCAATTTTCTGCTGCTGCTTACTGATGAAACTCGTTTACCTTTATCGCAGATGACAGCCAAAGGAATGAATTATAAGAAATAAAAGCATGCAATGTACAATGGACACAGATGTGTTTTGGTTTAACCAATCAGATCAGCCTCGAAGGTACAGTTGTGTCTTCAGAACAGTGACTCTTAACAGATTATATACAATATGGCTAGACCATTTGAGATATGGAAGTTTTTTATGTATGCACAGAACCTTTAGATAGGCCTCTGAAATTATCGTGCTGGATGATTAGGTAGAAAGTGCAGCTCCTTCTGTTGCTCCTACATTGATCTTGTGGAAATGGTATATGGTAATCAATGTGCTGTCAAGAATGTAATATAAGAATTAGGATACCTCTACAATTATTAGTCGTACTAGCACACTATGCATTACACAAGTAACATAAGCAATGATCAGGAAAAACACTCAACATTAGTTTCTAAAGCAATTCCCTGAATCACTATCATTTGTCGCAACTTAACTTCAACAATCTCAAGAAACAAATACAGCTACCATAAGATCCTTATAGAGAAAGGGAACAATTGATGAACCACTTTTGCTGGTGTTGCTAACCATATGTCATGTGATGAGAACTAACAGAGAACTTCAACCATCTCTTCTTCTCAATAAACTTAAGGCACGGTTGCAACTCATAGGTAATTATACTGTAGGAGGCAATTGTGTAATAAAATAAACTTTAACAACCAAAGTATAATCAACTAAAGTCTCAACATCGTCTCTAACTTTTGGTACTGGATGGTTGTCCGGAGCCAGAGTAACAACTGAAGTTTCTCAAACCATTAAGTTAAGCTTCTCAATCTTGTACAAGTCTATCTCTTATATAGAGGTACGAGCTTTGTTAGATCCAGTTAAGATTCTCTACAAAAGAACAAAATCCATGTGCAGAAATAAAACTTACTTGCAGTAGGAACATATCTCTTGGCATTAACATCTTCTGGAGAATGGCAAACTCCTTCCAACTTGATGACCTCCAACAACTACTGAGCATAAAAGAGATTGTGATCAACATTAATGATGAGGAATCCATCCCATATTATCCAAAGAAGATAGAAAGGAACAGTTTTAGGCATGCCTGCATTGATTTAAATAGGATCTAGAACACTTGCCTCTTCATGTTCAGCGGTGTGTGCCAGTGGAAATATCACTTGACCCCCAAAATTATAGACTCGGGCCCCAGGTAGGCTGCAAGGATCAACTTTAACAGTTGTAGCTGCGTAGGCATCAATATCGTTGTCTATCCATTCTGATCGATGCTCGCGCAGAAACCTGAGAAGTACTGCAGGAGTCGCACTCTGAACAATATAAACAGGAAGATATCAAAAAGCAAGATAAGAATATGGTCAAGTCAAGATAACGTACATAAGGAGGAGGAGGAACTGTGTCAAGAAATTGATTGGGAAAAGCAAGCAACATCACTGGTAATAGCAGATCGGAGTCCTCCATTTTACCATTTCACGTTTTCAAGCAATTAAATATCTACAATTTGGGCGGTCTATCTTGCACTATACAAGACGACCATATCAACATAAGTCATTGTGAAACCAATTTTAATTTTCTAAGGGGTTAAAAGCACAAAAATATATTTATCTACATTGCATAGGAGAACAACTAAATGAGTTTTAGTAAAGCCAAGCCTATCTAGATTCTAGATGCACTATCAACTTACCAAAATGGCCTTTTCTTTTAATTTGATTGTCTGAGACTCTAAGTTATATCCCTGCCATAAAAATTAGTCTTTCCGTAGCCCAAATACAGAGATTGAGAATAAAACAGAAAGACCAAGTGATCCAATTTACTTGACTATTCTCATCAATATTGTTTACTATAAACTCATCCGGATTATATGGCATCTCGCATTTGCAATACCTTCAGAGAAACAAAAAAGGATTAAGAGCATAAAGAACATTACTCAACTTCAATCAGCAACCATGCGAAATTTCATACACTTACATTGGAACCATGGATGCATCGTCCTCTCCCCAGCCTTTGGCTGTGGGAGAGATGAATTCAAATCCTAATCCAAAACAAACTTATGCTGAGCAACTTCATCCAAAACAAGCTGCCACAGTTTCGTCAAAAATAGAGTTGTTCCCTGTTAAACTCGATCATGGAGAACCTACAATAGAATTCACCATTAATGAAGTTAATGAGTTTACAAGAGAAGAAGGACTGCATCAAGCGGTTGTAATGAAGTTCTCATATGGAAAACCTGAGCTACAGGAATTTCGAAAAATATTTTCGTCGCAATTCGATGTTCAAGGTCGCTGCAATATTGGGCTGCTGGATTTTCGTCACTTATTGATCAGATTTGATCTTTACAGTAATTATGTTCTATTTTTATCAAGATCAACTGGTTATGTCAATGCAAAAGGTGATGAATTCTTTTTCAGAACATTCCCATGGACCCTAGGATTCAATCCGAAGGAGGAAACGTCCATGGCAGTCGTGTGGATCTCTTTTCCAAGTTTGCCGCCTAACTTCTTCGCTAAGAGATCCTTACTATCTATTGCTTCAGCTGTTGGTAAGTCTCTTGTTGTGGGTAAGGCGACACAAGAAAGAACATGACCTAGTGCTGCTAGGGTCAAGGTGATTCTTGATTTGCTCGACAAACATCCTAAGAAGGTTAAGCTTCAGATTATGGACAAAATTTTGGGTAAAATAATCGTGCATTACCAGGAGGTAGTGTATGACAACCTTCCAAAGTATTGCACTTATTACAAGCATCAAGGACATGACGACAAGGTGTGTCGAATTATGAAAGACAAGCTGGAACAGAGGTGATGACAGACGAAGCAACATAGGTTGCGTCTCAAGGTGGTCTTGTTTTGGTCGAGGCAGCTGGTCCAGTTATTGAAAAACTTCGAGGTGATGCTAGAGACTATCTCAATGCAAAAAGAGCTGGCCAAATAATGGAGTTAAATACAGAAGATACCAGAAATTGTGGGCAGCAACAGATTTTCAACAACTCAGTTATATCAAAGAATGCTGCTACTGTTCCTGTCAATCGTGCTTTAGCTAGGATGTCTCAAGCTATGGCTGTAGATGCAAGAAATAGGGTGTTGAATGATAGAGGGAATAATAGTAATTTGAATGATAGTGGGCAGCAACAGCTATTAACTTTACAAGGTGAAGTCGAGGCAGCAACAACAACTGGACCAAAAGCAATATTAATTGATGCTAACATTCCTACTGGTACACAGATTTACAACAATACTATTAATATTGTCCCTGTAGATCGTGCCTTAGCTAGGATGTCTCAAGTTATGGTTATAGAAGCAGGAAATAAGGTGTTGAATAAACGAGGTAATGGCAGTGTTATTGTGACTACAGCAGAAGGTGATCGACCTCGTATTGCTACAACTAAACAACCTCATAATGCAGTAGGTTATGAAGTTGTTACTGTGAATGGAGAGGGACATGAACATGAAAGTGTTGAGGATTTAGAGAAGGAAAATGCTACAGCATCTAGGTTTGAGAAAATGGAAAATTCAGCTAGAGTTTTGCAATCCAATCCTGGAGCTTGGAAAACTACTGTTGCATTGACTCCTACTGTTGATCAAGCAGCTTTTGATCCTTTGGTGACAGTTGCAGGAGGTTGTCGACCTATTACTGATGCAATTGATAAGGCCTCGAAGGAACATGATACAAGTATGGTAAAAAAAATAGCATGTCCAGATGGTGATTGTCAAGAAGCAAAGTTGGAGACTAATGCTGCATTGCAAGCAACAGGTGATCGAGCTATTACACATGTTGAACCATTGGAGAAAATGGCAATAACATGTGTTGTCCAAAACTCTGGGGCTACTGCACATATCTCCAATGCAAATGATGTTATGGCAGAAGGAGATCAACCTAATTTTGGACATGGTCAGGAAGGTGTTATGGCTAAAGTTGTTGTGGCTAAAGAGGGGGAAAGTCAGGGTGTTGGAGTTGAAAAAAATACTGCTGCACTTGTTGATTTCGTTGAAAAACCAGCAGCCCTTGTAGCTAATGCTGTGCAAGCTGGGCAGATACTTCCCACAGGAAAAACTGCACGTGATTTCGATGGCAAAGCTGCTACAACTCAGTTGAACTCACCTTCTGAAGCTTCCAAGGATACAAGTGCAGCTACTGTTCCATTGCACACAACTACAAAATTTGCACACTCAGAGGGGCAGGGGAATATTCAGATAACTGATTCTGTATTTGAACAGGCAAAGGAACAGGTTCAAGTAGCTTTTAAAGCTACTACTGCCAACAAGGAAGTACAACTGAAAAAAACAAACATTGACACTGAAGATAGGAAGCTGCAGCAAGCAGACAAAAAACTAACTCCAAAAAAGAGTAAGCTGCAGCAGGCAGGCAAACACATTCCCTCCAACGATACAGTTACTCTTTCAGAAGACTCAGTGCACCTAGCACATTTTCTACAGGATGTTTCCATGAAATCTTCTGTAGTATCCAAAAGCTGGGCAGATCAGTTTGAAATGGAGAAAGATAATCACGCCGATTCAACAGACAGTTATCGGGCAATTGTTACTACCAACGTACAAAAAGTCAGTACATGTAAATCTGGGCAGCAGCAGTATCGTCAAGAAGATGCTTCTGCTGTTGGTCAATCTCCTGCGCAGCAACACCTGCCTACAGGCACACAAGGTGATGCACTGTTGCATCCAAATGCAGGACAACTTAAACAACATCACAATGCAGTCAATTCAAGCGATGCAACAGTAGACTTGGAGATTTCAAACCATGACCGGGCACTATTGGATGTTTTGGACAGTCCTAAACCTCATAGATGTGCATACTCAGCTGGCTCAAAAACAACTTCACAAAAGCTGAAAGTTTCAGTGGCAAAGAGACATGAACCATGTAGTGCAAAGAGATTGAAGAGGCATGAACCATTGTGGATGGTTATACAAGAAGAAGCTAATTAAAAACTTGAGGCCAACTTACGTGTTGCCATTTCCGACGAAGCAAATGAAGATGAATTGATTGAACCTTGTCCGGAAGAGGCGGCTACAATTGGAGATATCTCTCCTAACCATAGTGAAAAAAAGAAGGTGACTCAAGAAATAACACTCAGGCAACTCCCAATGAGAGCTGCAAAGCAAAAAGGGGTTGCAACTTCCACATCTACGAGGTCTAATAGATCCGAGAAGAAATGAAGAATTTTGAAGATTATTTGAAGACAGTTAAAGAGGATTTTAAGAAAGTTCAAATTAAAGAACTCACAAGTTTGATAAATGAGGGGCAAGACTCTAATTTCTACATTATTTTAGTTTATCATTTTCAAAGCATCATCACTTGTAATAGCGTCATAGAGTGTGTTATAAACTCTATGGCGATCATAGAATACTTGGTACTTTCAAGTTCCTATTTTTTACATGCTTGCTAGTACGCGAGGCTCTTTAAAGCCTCAATAGAATTAGTAAGGTAAGGTTTAGCCCGGTTTATGTTGCCTTGGTCCGATGCCTCTGGAAAAATATCCACACAGCTATGAGATTATATGCCCTCGTGAGACTTTGCCGGCAGCTACACCATGAATCCTCTACATGAGGCTGCCATCATAAGGCAATGTGAGGCGCAGAGGAGTGACTATATAGCCAAGACATATGGGTAACAAGACCGGTGCTATTGTCCCCCTTATTTGTACTTTTTCCAATTGTTGTATTTTTTTTCTTTTATTAAAAAAAAAAGTAAGATAACTAAGCTTAAGGGCCTGTAATAACATTTAATCGTTGTATGCTTGGCTGCAATTTGAAGTTGAAAAATCATCCAAAACAAAGTTAGCTATAGCATACAAGCATACCTCAAGGTATCAGTAAATGAGTGTACAACTTTGGATGCACTATAAGCACCTCAAAGCAATGCAACTTCCAACATTTACGATTTTCCATTTCTTCTTGGATGCCATGTGAGGAACAACAGATTGAATTAACCTTATCATTTCTAAATATGCCTTCAAACCAATTATGAATTGCAGCTGCATAGAAACTAGTGATGCTGTCATACATATTTGTCAGACAATCAGCTAGCTAGGATCTTCAAACGATCCCCAAAGACATTAATCCCACCTCGTACATATACCCTGAGTAACAAACCAACAACATTCAAGTACACCTGCATGTTTTCAAGAACACTGTTAACTCTCATCAAGTATTATTGAAAGAAGTTGTTTGACTACAAACCACTAACTTACTTCGGCTGGAGAGGCATCGCTTTTTTCCAACTCTTTCCAGATGTTCTAGTCATACACGTCTCTTACTTTTTCCATCGGAGAATGACCTTCAAAATAACAAAGCATGACATGCCACCAATTGTGTGTATACCTGCAAATATCCTAGTGGTTAGCTTTTAAAAATTACAAAATTCAAAGCTGAACTAGTATCGGATTCTGCGTATACATAAAAGATGACAAAGAACTCCAGGTTCTTGAGCACTTCTCCATAAATTGTAAAACTTCTTTAAAACAACACTTGTAGTGATACACATGACAAAGCTACATGCAGATTGTCATGAGATAAGCAAAAAATATTATACAAGAATAGCACTGGATGAATAAATGAATTTCCTCCAGTCACCAACATATTTGCATGTATTTTGACGACTTCTTTAGCCATTCCAACTAATATTAGCATTTTTCACTAGGAGATATCAGCTAGAAAGGAAAGAGTAACTCACAGCATGATGTGTCCAGGCATCTTCACTATCAATCTCAAAGCCTTTGTTTGCAGCTTTTTCTGCATCTGGTTTCCAGTGAATCTTAAGTATGGAGTTTGAGTCGTTAATTATGAGATGAAAACAAAGTAAAAAACATTAATGTGGTTCAAGGAAAAGAAATCAGTACATCTAATACATAATGACAATCTAATAAAAATAAAGCTCCCAAAAACTAAAGATAAAGTAAGATAATTAAGCTTAAGAGTCTGTAATAAATTTAATTGGTGTATGCTTGACTGCAATTTGAAGTTGAAAAACCATCCAAAACAAAGTTAGCTATAGCATACAAGCATACCTCAAGGTATCAGAAAATGAGTGTACAACAGCTTTGGATGCACTATAAGCACCTGACCATGGTCCCAGATCCAAAGCAATGCAACTTCCAACATTTACTATTTTCCCTTTCTTGCTGGATGCCATGTGAGGAACAACAGATTGAATTAACCTTATCTTTTCTAAATATGCCTTCAAACCAATTATGAATACCATTCTAAATAAACTTATACATCAAATAAATAAAATAAACACTAGTTATGCAATACTATTGCCTTCAGGTAAAGCAACATATTAAATAAATTTTCTATTCAAACATGTATGTATCAGCTGCTACGTTAGTAGCAACATTTGTCTCTACTACATCATCAATTATATGGTCCGTAGCTAGTTGTACATACTCATCACCATCACCAAAAAACTGTTCAAGTTCTTGCTCTTGGTATGGTTCATTCTCATATACTTCATCTTCCAGTACTTCTTCTCCCATATCATATAGATTTCTTGGCTTTAGATGCATAGCAACACTCCACCCTTTATTGACAACATCATCCACATAGTACACCATTTGTGCTTGAGATGCTTCGATGTAAGGCTCATGTTCTTCACGTTCACCAGTATGAATCAATCTATCAAAATTAACACAATTTAAGTTCCAACGATCCTTTTTATACCCTCTATCTCGAGCAGTATCAGCCTATCTACATTTGAAAAGAACAACCTTGAATCGACCATAATAATTATTCTCAAGAATATCTTCTAACTTTCCATAATATGGTAAGTCTGCTCGCCTTAAATTTTCGTCAATACTACTTGCAACACATGATGTTTTAGAAGTTAAGAAAACTCCACTATTCTGTGTTCTTAGACCTTCTTCTCGAGCCAAAGTTCGAAATTTGGACCCATTGATGTTATATGCAGTAAAACGTCTTGCAACTACTGATGGACCTCGTGCAAGAAACTTTAGATCAATAGACATTGTATCTATTGTGTCTGGATTCATAATCTAAATCAAAACGAGATTGTATTAGTGAAGTTTGCTCGTTCAAACCAAATGTAAACAATAACTAATGATTACTTACTCACCCGCTTTTGGAACCAATCAACAAACTCTTTATTAACTCTCCTCTCTATCTCTGTAGGTGAAGGTCTTCTTCTTGAACTCCTCCTTATGTACTGTCTAAACTCACTATATGAAATAATTACATTAATGTTAAAGAACAAGATTAGCCTACTCAAACATTACAATGATAAAGAATATAAAGTTTGTATGAGTTACTCACTCCACAAATGGCGTGACTACTGCACAATTCAGAAGCACATACCGATGAGCTTATAGTTTCTGCATATCATTTAAAGGGAGTGTAATCGAAGCCGATGCAGGTTTACCTAATTGAGGAAATATAGAGGACGTTCCAGAAGGCTCAGTGACATTTGGGTCATCACGAACACGCCTAGGTCTATTGAATCTTGTCTCAATATCCTCAATATACCGAGAACAAAATGTAAGAGACTCTTCAGCTAAGTAACCCTCAGCTATAGAACCCTCTGGTTGTGCTTTATTCCGTACAAAGGACTTAAAATGTCCTAACTCCCTATAAAAATAATAGGCCATAAGTGTACAAACTAATTCAAGTGACCAGAATGCAAGTATCTTCAAATTAGAAATGTTAATGTTTTACCTCTCGACGGGATACATGTTTCGATGATGCACTGGACCTCCGAGTTTTGCTTCCTCTGCTAGATGGACAGACAAATGAACCATTACTGTAAAGAATGTTGGAGGAAATAGTATCTCTAGGTGGCAAAGTGTGCTTTCAATGCGCTCTTGGAGCTTATCAAGCTCTGAAACATTCAAAGTTTTGCTAGAAAGGGCTCTGAAAAATGAGCAGAAGTCCACCAAAACTGCAACTACATGGTCAGGCAACACATTGCGGATTGCCAATGGTAGCAATTGCTCTAAAATAATATCGCAATCATGACTTTTCAACCCAAATTTTTTTTTCTGTACCAAATCAACACAGCTAAAAATGTTACTTGAGTAGCCATCTGGTACTTTAATATTCTTCAAAGTTGTAAGGAACAACATTTTAGTGTCCAACTTCTTTTTTTTTATCAGTCATAAGTGAAAACACAGCAAGGTGATATTTTTCACTATCATCCGGCCAAAGATCACGCCTTATGCCCATTTCTTTTAGATCCTTTCGGGCGTTAATATTATCTTTTGATTTCGATTTATCATGGAGCAGTGTATATATGATATTGTCACATATATTTTTTTCAATATGCATAAAGTCTAGATTATGACGCAACAAATTAGATTTCCAATAAGGAAGTTCAAAGAATATATTTCTCTTGTTCCATTGCTTAGTTGCTCGTCTAGATCTTTTCCCTCTACAATTCAACTCTGCTCCTCTTCCTTTTTTGATTTGTCTCAAAATGGCAGACCCTGACAATTTTAATGGTGGATTTCGCTCCTCTGTACTTCCATTAAAGCGTACTCGATTCAACCTAAACCTGTGATTTCTTCTCAGAAAACGTCGATGGCCCATAAAGCACCACTTTTTACTATGACGAAGACGATAAGGTTCTGTGTCAAAGTTACAAGTTGGGCAGGCAAAACCAGTATGTGTGTTCCAGCCAGATAAGATACCTAATCCAGGAAAGTCACTGATTGTCCACATAAGAGCTGCATGCATTCTAAAATTTTCATTCAACGATGAGTCAAACGTTTCTACACTATCATTCCATAACTCGTGTAATTCCTTCACAAGGGGTTGTAAGTACACATCTATATTATTTCCAGGCATGTGCTTCCCTGGAATGATCATTGATAAGATGAAGGAGGTGTGCTTCATACACATCCAAGGAGGTAGATTGTATGGAATCAAGAAGACTGGCCAAATACTATATGTAGTAGTCATTGTTCCAAAAGGACTGAAACCATCACTAGCAAGGCCTAAGCGAACGTTTCGAGGATCTGAAGCAAATCCAGAATGAGTCCGATCAAATGTCTTCCATGCCTCACCATCCCTTGAATGCCTCATCAACCCATCAGTATTATTGCCTGAAGCATGCCATCTCATATGTTCAGCAGTCTTACAACACATAAATAATCGTTGCAATCTTGGTTTCAATGGAAAATAACGCAAAACCTTTGCAGTTTGCTTTTTTTTTCTTGTTAGGATTCCATTTAGATGTACCACAATGCTTACATGCTTCCAATTCTGAATCACCTTCCCAGTATAGCATACAATTATTTGGACATGCAGATATCTTGGTATAGTCAAGGCCAAGTTTGCTAATGGTTTTTTTGGCCTCATAAAAGGAAGGAGGTAACTTTGCATCTTCAAATGCATCTCTCAACAAATCTAGTATCATAGTCATTGCCTTGTCACTTAATCCACAATAGACCTTTATATGATACAATTTTATTAAAAACTCTAGCTTTGTGAACTTGCTGCCTTCATACAGTGTTTCACTTCCATCTTTGAGAAAATCATGAAAGTCACCAGAATCCTCCCTATGCCCCTCATTTGATATTTCATTTGAGTCCAATGGTTGAGATATCCCTACATCAGCCGCTTGGTGCCTATAGTGCCCAAATGCATCATTAATCATTGTTTCTATTGGATTTTCTGGGTGAACCATCTCTTGCATAACATCTCTATCTCCAGAAGGCTCTACTACCTGTTTCTCACCGTGAAGATTCCAAATAACATAATTTTGAGGGAATGGCTTGCAAATCAAATGATCCTGCACTATCTCTCTAGTTTTCCACTTGACAAAGCTACATTTAGGACATGGGCATCTAATTGTATCTTCCACAGCCGCATTCTTAAACGTAAAATCAAGAAATTTATCCAAACCAAGCCAGTATTCGTTTGTGTTCCGTGGCTTTCCAATCCATGATTTATCCATTGAAAAATGATAAATAAATTAACATGAACCCTTTTAGAATATACCTCCAAAAGCAATCCTCCAGTCCACGGGTACCTTCAGATTTGACTATCCTTCCAATCTACTCCAAGAATTTTAAATGCTCTTTCAAACAAAGTTAATTCCAGAAATTGATAGAGTACAGAAAGAACCAATGAAGAATTCCCACAAAGGACTCATTGTTCATATAGCGAAGGATAACAAGCAGTAGAAAAAAGAGGGTCAGAATTATAAATGAAGAAAACCTAAGAATTTCGATATTTCCCACGGTTGCCGCTTTCCTTGCTTAAAATAAACCCTCATCGCTTCCAACTATTTAAAAGCTTTAACAAAATTTATGACAATTAGTATTATACGGATATAGGAAATTTTCTACTCTCATGATAAAGAGCTTTAAAGAAGCTAAAAAGTTTTTAAAATTTTTGAAAACCAAAAAGTGCAAGGATTTTTCTTTCATGTAAACTTTTAGAAATGGAAAAATAACGTTTAGGGTTAAGAAAGAATAACTTTGGGGCAATAAATAGCTTTTCCTCTATTCATTTATTTTAATTCTTATTACTAATTTTAGGAGTCTATATAAATAATAATAAAATTAAAATTAAATAATAATATTAATAATATATTTAAATTTATAAAATAAAAATTAAAAATATATATATAAGCTCTTGAAAATAATTAATATTGATATATTTAGCAAGATCATAGGAAGAATCTTGTCAAATTTCTCTAACAAATGAATGATTAAAGTTTTATTCATCTATATGAAGATTGAGAATAACTCAAAATAATATGTCAAAGTATCACATATTTACTAATTGGGAACATCAAAAAATGAGTATCATTGGAATAGCCAAAATTTACATCTTTTAGGAACATCTAACATTTATTTTCATATTTTAGTTCTATGTCTCTCAAAATTATCAAACATTTATTATTTTGCTATTTGAAAGCAATTTTATATTTACTCACGAGGAGTAATATTTCGAATTACATTATTGATGGAGTTTATTGATTATTAATTTTTAGAGAGATAAACCGTGCAATTTGATAATATTCTTTTAATCGTTTGAAAGATAAGACGTTATAGTTGAATTTTCTCTCATAGTAACTTTAATTGATAAGTTAACAATATATAAGTCATATGCAAATAATAAAGTGAAGATGTAATGCCGTACTAAATAAGATATGATTTTCGCCATACACAGATACGATGATAATTATAATTTTGTTAAAACACGTGCTTAAATAAATTAGATCATACTAATACTAGCATTTAGCAAAAGAGAATGGCCTCATTGGAGGAGGGGGGGCTGGGGGTTCTAAAGATGAATAATTACATGAAAGAGATATGTGAGCCTTACAACCTTGAAAACACTCTTGGTTGACAAAACCAAATTCACTGTGTGTTGTTTGTAAGTTATTTAATGCAAGAGATATTTGTTGTTTTCCAGAAAAGATGCATAACTCTAGGTTTGCAGCAACTATCCCTTCAGGAGATCCAATGAACCTCAGTATACAACCCAAAGATGACATTCTGGTAAAGAGCAAGTGACAAGCAACTATGATGTTGAAGGAAGTTAAGCTTCAAGTGTCAATTTAACACCATCCCTAAATGCAGTTGTTGACATATTGAGTGTCTGAATCAATCTGGTGATATCCATGGATATATCTGCTGGAGATTTAACACCGTGGTTAACCTAGAAAGTTTAGATAACACACGCATTGTCGCTGCTGCGCCCACAACATCGCAGAAGCCATTGCATCAGCTGCCCAAAATTTCCAGCATCTCCAAATGTCAAAAATCAAATCCGTTAGCCTTCCGAAATTCACCCGAGACCCTCGGGACTTTAACCAAATATACCAATATGTCCCAAAATACCATACGAACTTAGTCGAGGCCTTAAACCACGTTAAACAACACTAAAATTTCGAATCACGCCATGAATCGAATTATGAGTTTTCAAATCTTCCAACTTCTATATTTTGCGTCGAAACATATCGAATCAAACCGAAATGACTTCAAATTTTCCTCGCGAATCATAAATGACGTAATGGAGCTGTTCCAATTTCCAGAATCAAAATCCGACCTCGTTATCAAAATTTCAACCTTCGGTCGAATTTTTTCCAAAATCTCCTATTTTCCAACTTTCGCCAAAATGCGTTGAATTGTCCTACGGACTTCCAAATCCAAATCCGAACATACGCCTAAGTCCGAAATCACTATACAAAGCTATTGACATCATCAAATCTCCATTCCGGGGTCGTTTGCTCAAAAGTCAACTCTCAGGTCAACTCTTTCTATTTAAGCTTCAAAATGAGAATTTTTCTTTAAATTAAATTCCGAATCTTCCAAAAACTAAAATCGACCATACACGTGAGTCAAAATACATATTATGAAGCTGCTCGAGACCTTAAGTCCCTAAACGGGACGTTAAATTCTTAAAACGACAAGCCGGATCGTTACACGCATGTTAGGTACACAGTTTGAACACAAGCATTAGTGATAATTTCTTATGTAACACAACATGGAGAAAACAACAGTGAGAGCAGATTGAAAGCTCATGTAACATTTGGTAAAAACAAAATAGACTGCATATTGAAGTGATTAGATGAAACTTTCACTACGCCTTGTGAGGCTGAAAGATACAGAAAATTAAAGTTCCTACCCTTTAGCTCATAATCTAGGTTAGCTCATAACCAAATTAACTAGCAAAGAAAGGCATGGAATTTAAAGATCAACTGGGAGGTTCATTATGCGGCAACAGATTAAGGTATAATAACATACTACCTGACTCACTGTACAGACAAAAAAGTTGATGTAACACAAGGATCAAAAGAAACCATTTCGGGGCAGCAGGGGAACACTAGAAGAAAATAGCATGTGTGTCGAGGATTAAGATTTCCAGTACCTTTTTTGCTGCAACCACAACCATAAGGCGTCCAAGGATCTCTTGGTCAGATAGTCTTGCAAATTGGACCATGGCACATATACTTTGAATCAAACGCTCAATATTCCTATCATCTGATGCATTTAGCTCCAAAACGGCCTCTTTATAGTTTGGTCCCAAAAGCTCATGAGCAAGAGCCAATATACTAGTGGTTTTGCCAGTACCAGGAGGACCCTGCAGAAAGTTTTATATAGAACTGAATATCTAACGTGAAGAAACTATGCACAAATTTTTTAGCAAACTGCTTTTGCCAATTCAATGTGACACCAAAGGGACAAACATTTCAGAGTCTGGAAGTCCTAATTAGATATGCATTTGAGTAAAAATGGTCAACTTCCAGGAAAACTAGCAATAACTACTTTGTTTTTATACATTCTCATCAATCAACACATTAAAACTCAATGTTACTCAAGGATACAACTCAGGAATCATAAAAAGATGGTATGTGAAACCAAAGACCATTCTTCCAAAAATAGAGTACGCCACAAGAGGTAAAAGAATCAGTATCCAATATCAGGTATAAGCTAATACAAAAAATCATAGTTCTTTGCAAATATGTGTACATATAACTATGAAACTCCAAGTACCATTGAGCAAGCACCATCAAGATCTACACAAGAAAAGGAATAAGGAATGCTTCATATTCAGGACTTATTGACCTCAAGAGAATAAAACTAAGGTCGTAGTAGCAAAACTATAATCCAGCAAAAGTCAAACACATTGTATGGAGCTTTTGGGCCATGTATGAGCTTCAACGGCCATTTCTGGAATACTAAATTTCCCACTAACAATTTCTTATAGCATGACCTGCCGGAAAAAAAGCCTCCTTTCCCAGCAGGCTCCCAAACAATAAACTCCTTTCAACAGTTTTGCAACACTGTTGATATCTCAATCAGAACAACTTTGTTTGAGGCTTAAACTCCATTTGTAACCAGATTTACATTGTAGAATAGTGATTTGCAGTAAGAGCAAAGATCTCAGGATTCTGCTTCTTAGAGTTAGAGGGGTGTTCGCAGACCAAGTCATTCCAAATTTTAATCTTTTCCTAATTTACCACTTTTTATTTGTACTATTTCTGAGAAATCAGGCTAATGATTCCTTATGCAGTTGCAGATCCTAGACCATACATGGAACTTACTGATTGTGCACCAGAATGCCAACTCCCTATACTTCACTTGTACCAGCTTTATCCAACGCTACTGTTCTTCTTTGAATATCTCCATAACTATTTCATTATTAGAATTTCACTATAGTTCAAGCTTGTGAACAATGGCAGAACCATAAATTTATACAACGGGATACAAAAAAATCTACAACGTCATAGTTGGAATTTGAACCTAAGAATTTTGAACCTCCTTAACAACTACATTTTGATTTTTTTTCATAATAGTGCACATATAACAAAAAGAAGACCGGTTTCACTCTTTTATATTGTGTTATTTTTCGATGAAGGGGGTTCGATCCCTCCACAACAAAAGTCAGAAATTGAAGTACTGAAAATGTGAGGAAAATGGGAAGGACTAAAGCAAGAAAATGGGGAAAAGCAGTTAACTTATGAGGATATAGCAGTGATTGAAAATGTGAATGATACAACTATTGAACATGAAAACAAGAAAACTGATCTAAGGGAAGATGAGAATGCCTTACTACAACAAGTTCTTGCAGAGGCTGCTGAACCATATGGTATTAAAAGTTGGTGCTAGGAATTATTCCATTCATGGTCAAAGAGAACTTCTACATGCATTTTGTCATTGGGATAAGGCTAGTTGGAGTACAATGGTTTTTGTTTGGCTTCTGAACTGAAATTCTTCAGCCAAGAGCTTATATTAACTCCATCTTTTACAGTTCAATCACCATTACCTTATTTGTTCGAACATGCTTTGCATAATGCTTATTGTGATTGTGGCACACGAATCACACCTGATGAAACTGTTGTGTCGTGGGGCTGCAGTATCAACTGGTGCAATTGTTAGATATGTTAGTGATATTGTTCTTTTAGATATGATACCATTATTACCTGGCGAGGGAACTCTTGGTGATTTTATTCCCTATACTCAAGAGAGCAACAAAGCAATATAAATTCCTAAAGCAATATAAACACAAGTCTAGATAGCAACAAAAACATTAAACATTAGCTGAAGTAAAATGATTACAAGTCTAGACAACCATTACAAATTTAAATTCCTAGAAAGCAAAAGTAGTCACAATGAAAACATTAAGCACTAACTAAAGCGATATAAACACAAGTCTAGACAACCACTAAAAATTAAATTCCTAGAAAGCAAAAGTAGTCCACAACGAAAACATTAAGCATTTGATTGGTGATTTGCGTTGTTATCCGCCAATGAGCCTCTTACATCAACTGGTGAAGTAGGTTCATTCTCTGCATCATCAGGGTGAAACAATAAAAATGATATTCAGTGAGAAAGTTATATAGATTAATTCCAAACAAGATCAGGAAACAAGATTGTATCAAATGTAGCCCTTATCCTAACCAAATCAAAGCCTTTAACTTTTGCTAGGAGATGGGAATTCCTTGCCACCACCTCCATCTTTAGCAAAGTTAGCAACAAGTTTTACTAGAATTAGATGATATGAACTGTATATTGCACCAACTTTATTTTGTTATCAAATAGAAGTACAATGCAATTAAACTGACCAGAAGTTGTTGTAACAGAAGAAGACAGATTATATTACTTCTTACCTGTGGTTGAAGCGCAAACAGACCATCAAATTCTTCAGGAACCACACCTTCCTTTGACATCACGTAGACCTTCAGCGCATTTAAGGTGCCTTCTAGTTAGGATTCCACACGCATAAGCTTTTGTTGCAAATGGGTATATGTTGCAGATGATGTACCGTAGCTAGATGAAGAAACACTCGGATCACTAAGTCGTCCTTTCGTATTCCTAAATGTGTTCGAAGGAGATGCTCCCATACCCATACATCGTACTCTCCCAGAGTGCTCTGCCCCTAACATCTTGCCAATAACATCATTTGGGGAAACTTCACATTCATTAGTATCACATTGAGTCATACTCAATTAAATTTGTTCCTACAAGCAGATAAAATATCAATTAGTAAGTACAAGATAACAAGACTTGAGTTGCAGAATGTTATACAAAATAATGAAAATGATGTTAGAAAAATGCATCAAAGCTAGACTTACCCCTATAGTCCTTGCCGCATCATTTACAAATGATCCATTAGCTTTCTTATGAGTTTCAATAAATATTTTTCCATGACTAGGAGTTTTTCCAGTTTCCAAAAACTAAAAAAGAAATGTATTAGAAAAGTTATCATAAAACATTTTAATTAGAGAAAAAGTAAACTTAATAAGGTAATGTGCATACAAGCTCATATCGTCTTCTCGAGTTAGCTTTTGAACCACCAGTGTGTGGCATTTTTTGTTTCTTTCGAATTTCTTTATTTCTTCTACAAAGCTCCTATCAACAAAAACAAATACAAATTTAAAACATCATCTTCATTTAATTATGATGAAACTTGTTAAAATAATCTGAATCTTACCATTGTTGATGATTTTTGACGATAAACAACAAAAATAGCCCATTGATCTTTATTTATACCTGCTGGCACATTACTTATAATTTCATTTTTGCTTTTGGCTGGGTCAAAATATTCATTCCACTACTTCTGCCTATGTGTAGCCCACTTCTTCGAAAGACTAGCATTGCAGTATCTATATACAATGGACTCACTTACCTGAAAATCAAATCGAGGCTTCAAACAAAAAATTGAAGTTAGTTTTTTCATGGTATAAAAATCTAGGTGCAGTAAGTACATATGTATGTAATAACACTTGTACCTTTAATATTGTTTCAAAGCAGTCTTCCATGTACTTCTTAGGCATGCCCGATGGCCCTGACCACTTCTCAAAACTAATCGGAAACAAATTACAATCAATTGCCAGCGATCCACAATATCTAGCAAGTAATCCTTGTGCTTCACCATATGCTGTATTGTAGTCATCAAAATTCACAATGATGCGCTCCCCAACAGTTAGATTGTTAACTTCATTGACCTTGACCCTAATTTTCTTGGTAGCATTTTTCGAGTCTTTAACAAGAAAACAAGTTACTTAACCAAAAAGGAAGAAATAATAAGATTCTCATAAATTGAAGTAAAAATATATGTAAGACATATACCTTTTGCCTCTACTGTCCAATACTTTGTAGATTCACGTCCTGCACGACGAGATGTTGCACTTGAATTAGAAGGCAGAATTGGAGCTTGTTCTTGTTGCGGGACTTCATGAGCATGTGGGAGGGCTTGTACTGTTGTTGAGGGCTCGATAGCATGTGATTGGACTGGAGTTGATGATGATGAAGAATGTCCATGAGCATCATGTGGTTCACGAGCTGACTTTAGTGGATTCCGAAAATGCCTAATCTTCAGCATGGCTGCGTATTCATAAGAAAAATAGAGAGAGGTGAATCAAATATGAAGAGGAGCTAAACATCAGACAGAAGATGATAAAAAAATTGTCCCGAAACTACCCAACAAACCCAATCTAGAGCCTCAAAGATCTGGTTTTTTTACTCCGAACAAAACAAAATAAATAAACTAAGTAAAATATACTCTACAAACAGTCAAACTCAAATAATTGGCAAAGAGGATCACAGAGAATCAATAAACTACAGAATGTCACGATTTTGGTAAAGCTAAGCAGTGAAATTAAAATGAACAAACTTAAAAGAATTAAAATACAAAAAGAAAAGAGAGAACTCACCTAACGCTCACCAGGAATTTCATCTCTCCAAGAGGCACTATATGCTGAATATATAGCTCTGAAAGTGGAAGTTTCTTACGCAGAAATGGGAGATCGGGGGTCGAGGGGAAGGTGGGAATATGGAGGGAACAATGGCGGGAATAAAGAGAAGTTACCTGAGTAGTTGAGTTAAAAAACGAGGGAAAAACCGAGGGAAATGAAAAGGAAAATAGTGAAGTTGTTTCTTTACTTTTTCCTCGGTTTAGTTTTCATTATTACATTTACAAGAGATCAATTTGCTGTAATTTCACATTTTGAGCTACAAAACTGTTTTTCCCAGCAAGTATCGGTAAAGATACTTAATTAAGCCATATGTTGTGACTTTGACTTCAAATATAGCTAGTATATGAACTAAATCAGACTTCTAATCATAGCATAATACGATTCCGATTTGAAGTTATCTTCAATTGAATCATAGAATTATATTTGGACAAAATTTATTTGATCGAACTCCTAAATAGTAGGAATGTTTTTTGAGTTTACAGTTTTATCCTGTCACGACTCAATCCCCGAACCCGGTCGTGATGGCGTCTCTCGCGGAGACAAGGCCAGCCAGACCAAAACGGAACACCTCTTTTAAACATTAATCATCATAAACAGTAGTAACATATAATATAATATTCATAAATTACGGAATTTAACGATAATAACAGCAGGAACCATCCCGACACAGTCCAAACCGGGGTGTCACAAGTCATGAGCTACTACAGAATCTGCTATAGGTCTACAAAGTACGGAATCCGATACAACAGTCTGAAGAAAACATAAATGATAGAGGATAAGAGAGACAAGGGGCTGCAGACGTCAACAGCTACCTCGTAACTCCAAATCACTGCCTAGCCTGGAAGGAATCGGCGCTAAAGTGCGGACTCTACTATACCTGAATCTGCACACACGGTGCAGGGAGTAATGTGAGTACTCCGACTCAGTGAGTAATAATTACAAATAATGGCTGAAAGTATGAAAACACGTAAAGGCACAAAGCAATTCGTCCGAATGACCTGAAATTTTGCACACACATTCCAAATGACACAATGAAGCTACTGCAACTCTCGGAATTCCATTCCGACCCCTATATCAAAATCTCGCCTATCAACCGGAATTTGCCAAAATATCAATTTCGCCAATTCAAGCCTAAATCTTCTCTACAACTCCAAAACCCATTTCGATCGCGCTCCTAAGTCACAAATCACCTCCCGAAGCTAACCGAACCATCGAAACTCACTTCCGAGCCTTCTAACACATAAGTCAACATCCGGTTGACTTTTCCAACTTAAGCCTTCTTAAAAGAGACTAAGTGTCTCAGTTCTTACCAAATCCTCTCCGAACTCGAACTAATAAACTCGATCACATAAAATACGGATAACGAAGCGTAAAGAAGCTGAAATGGGGGAAATGGAGCGGTAACTCATGAGACGACTGGCCGGGTCGTCACATATCCAATGTATGTTTTAAGGGTAAAACAGTCGAACGACATTTTGCTAAGGGTTTTCGTCTTTTAATATATTATTATTGTTATTATTATTATAGATATAATAGGTAGATATAGATTTAAATAGAAGCATATTTGGAAAATAGAAATAATATGTTTGGTAAAACTTACTTAAACACGGTTCATTTATCTACTAAACAAGAAATAGTAAAGAAAGTAAGGACAAAACAAAAAATCTAAAACAACGACAAACTAAAATTAAAAAAATTTACAAAAACCATTACAAGTTCATCTAAAATTCAAAATTATTACAACTCTTAAATTAGATAAAAGTAACAAAGTTCTAATTATTAAATTATTTATTTAATATATATAGTGTTTAAAATGCTCTTTTGGGACTCGTTCGGGGTTCTCCGTCCCTGGACAGGGCACTTTTCAAAAGGCCCTGAAGCTCACGTGTGGAGCTTAGTTTTGTGGGCTTATGCCCCAAAGTGTCCGACTATGCGCCCAAAATACGCATAATGCTTAATGGTCAGGACTAGTCCAATAAATCCTACTTAAATCATGTGTCAAATTCTCTAATTAAGACTATTGATGCTTAAAATTCTTTAACAACGTAATGATTAAAGTTTTATTCAAGAATAAATTAAATATCGAGTCATGTAATTGCATATTTACTAATTGAGAACATTGTGAGTGTGAATATCATTAGATTATTTCTTCTAAATTAGATAAACAAAATTTATATCTTATTGTTATTGGTCTTCATGTCTTAAACTATGAGGCTTTTATTGTTTTGCTCTTTGAAAGTAGTTTTATATATACATGAAGGAGTAATCTTTTAAATTATAGTATTGATGAACTTTCTTGATTAATTACTTTTAGGGAGGTATAATATATCTTCATATATTTTTAAAGAAATTATAATTTTCTAATTATTTGAAAATTAAGACATTATAGTTGTATCTCACAGCAACTTTAACACTATTATATTATTTATATTTGTAAAACATACTAGATATTTTTTTTATGAGTTCTTTATTTTCTTTTTAAATTTCTTAAACTTTAATAGACTTTCTATTTATGCGTAATTTTTAAATTAAAAAAAATTAAAGATATATGGGGCTTACACATTGTCCCATAGTAAAGTGGCTCACCTCACACACGCCTTTGAAAATACTATTTGAACGTAGAATGCCTACTATGATGAAAATTCGCATGCTAAATATTGCAGTTATCTATACCCCTTTAAAATTTAAATTATCTCAAACAAAATAAAAATTAAATGTTTATGTAGATAATTAAAATACTTGGATGTCTCTCCTGCAACTGTTGTTCATCTGATGTGTAGTCGTTACCTATGAATGCAAATATTATTTATGCTTAACCTAAAGCATATTTTTTCATTTATATTAGGCCTCGTTGACCTTAATTTTGTTCAGTGAAACTCGGTAAGTACATGATGTATTCAATTCTTTATATATTTGTCTTCTTCTTTGGAGACAAGTATCACTTGTGAAAGTGAGACTAGCTTGAATCACCGTTCGTTCCTTGTTTTGTTGAGCCACACCTCAACTTTTGTGATGGCTCATTCTGCATTATTCTTTTGTTACCCAATGTCGTGGTCCAACGTCGGTCACATTCTTTTTTTGCACCTAAAGGTTCACGATACTCACGTGGTTAGAAAGTATATTTAGTATTTATGGGTCGACATTTCGTATAATCTATAAATAAAAAACCTATAAGGAAGAAATGAAATAGATGTCTATTTATTTTTTGCTAAAGATAAAGAGACAAATTATAGAAATGTACAAAGACAGTAAATGAAAAACTAGCGAGTAAGACATAGAGAGATCATGGAAGACCTCGTATCTTCTTTTTGCAGTTGAAGAAAGTGAGGAGAAAAAGATTACAAACTAGAAGGAATAGATATTGATGTAAATTTCATTAATTCACAGTTATTTTAACTAAAATACGTAATTTGATTAAATTTTAAAGAAATAAGGTGGAAAAAATAAGTAAAAATTTGCATGCGTCAAAGCATTAATTTGTATTGAATTGCAACAATTTCTCAAACAGTTGAAATTGATATATTTGTGGAGGTTATCAAAAACCTTCACAAAAACTACCATAATAAGAAAAAATTTGAGGAGGTTGGAACAAACGCCACGGATTAAACATATAGTAGGGGTTTTTTATAATCCCCACATTTAAACTGCCACAATAAGAACTATTTTGTGGGGGTTGACTCAAACGCCACAAAACAAATGTATAGTGGGAGTTTTTTATGATCCCCATAAATAAACTGTCACAATTTGACAAATTTTTTGTAGTGACTCCCTGACGAAGAATAGAATAATCCCATCTATCCCACCAAATTATAATAATATCTCTAAAATCTAGATTGAAGCAAAAGTTGGATAAAACCACTCTTGAGGTCAAAGAAAAATGCTAACAACTCGGAAGAGTTTGATTGGAACAACAAGTCAAAGATACCGGCCATATTCATAAGAGGCTGAGACATCTTTCAAGAAATGAAGATTCCTAAACACGTATTTGTACTAGAAAATGACAATTGAATGACTTCTAGTTAATGAGTCATCTGTGGTAATTTTGACAACTTTAAAACTGGGCCATCATATCCTTATTGCCCCCGACGTACTCCTGGATTCGCAATCAAGTGATCAATAAATAAATGACTTTATTTGGGAGAGTTAGAGTGATCTTTCTTAGGGTGTATTTGGGAGGAAACAAACGTTTAAGTATTAAAAATAAAAAACTAAGTGATGTTTATACGATACTTAAAACCAAGTGAGGTAAGTTTAATTTGCATACCAACAAATAGTGCTGGAAAAATGAGTCCATATTTTGTCACCCCGCCTAATTCGCCTATATTTTAGTGGGTTGGATGAGTGATATCTAAGTTGGATAAATTTGAGCTTCAACCCATATTCAACCGTAGAAATATGGGTATTCATAGGTAAAATATGAGTAAAATATAGGTTAGCATAGTGGATTATCTTCCAACTTTTGCTCACTCAAAATACGTGACATCATTTTTAAAACTGAAAATACTATAAAGGTATTCCAACTCCTCTTCCTCTGTATGCTTCTTCTCACTATAGTTGACTATGTGAGTATTTTTTTTCTTTTCTTTTTAATCCTTCTGTATTGTTTACTATTGTTTAGCGTCTTTATTTTTTTTCAGATGCATATTTAAATACCAAAAATAGTTTAAAAAGTAGAAGCAAATTTGTATAGTTTTTCATTTGTTCTTGAAGAGTACATGTTAAGAAAAAGAATGCGTTTTCCCACTTGTAATACATCACTTTCGCTAAAGTGGTACTCAAGAGTACATTATATGTGTGTTTGGTACGAAAGAAAATATTTTTCAATTTTTTCATGTTTGGTTGGTTTAAATATTTTGAAAAATATTTTTCTCATTAGCTCATTTTCCTCCAATTGGAGGAAAAATATTTTCTTATCGAGAGAAGGAAAAATATTTTCCAAAACTCTTTGTCAATATTCCCCACCCTATTCCCCATCCCCACCAACCCATCCCTACCCCACTCACTCCCACCCCAAACCACCCTACCCCACCCTCTTTATCAAATACTTTTTTTCATATTGTAGAAAGAGTACTTTCTTTTTCAACCAAAAAAATTATATTTTTTTTAGTTATGGAGCACACATTTCAAAGTTGAATTTGTACATAGGCATATATATTATTAGTGTATTTTTTGAATATAAATAGTATCTTTCCATTTATAGTATATTTTTTTTGAATTTGTTTAATTTTGTATTGGATTGCAGACAATATATGAACAAAGTGGAAAATGCACAAAGTCATATATTATTAGTGATATTGCTGATAAAAAGTAAAGCTATTACAATTGTACTATTGAAGTTATTACAAAGCAGTTGCTTTATAGCATGAGCAGCAAGCTAATTTAGGAAGGAAATCACTAACAACTATATACATAATTTTAGGGATTCTCCAATATTCATGGAGTACGTGATCCCAATAATTTCTCCATATAATCTTCTAATTTATTCAACACTCCCGTCAAATTGGTGCATAGATGTCTCCAATGCCCAATTTGTCAAGTGAGTTATGGAACACTTTGCTTGGAATTTGATTGGAACTCCTTTTGTGAGAATGTCTGCTAACTGCCCTTCTGACCTTACAAATGATAATCGTATTATTTCTGCTTCGAGTTTTCCTTGATAAAATGCCTGTCTGCTTCAACATATTTTGTCGATCATGTTGAACTGAATTTTGAGCAATCGCTATAGCTGATTTGTTATCACAAAATAAGTTCAATGCTGAATTAGATGAGTAACCAATCTCTGTCCATAGTTCCTTTAGCCATAGTAATTCACAGAGACCTCTAGCCATACTTCTAAACTCGACCTCTACACTAGATAGAGCAACTACCTTCTGCTTCTTGCTTATCCAAGTAATTAAATTTCCTCTTACAAAAGTAAAGTATCCTGTTGTAGACTTCCTGTCTGTGATACTCCTAGCCCATTCTGCATCTGTATAACCAACAATATCTAAGTGAGTGGTTTTTTTAAATATGATTCATTTTCCAAGTGATGCCTTAAATTATTGTAGTATTCGGATCACCGCGTTCATGTGATCTTCACTCAGATTATGCATGAATTGACTGACTAGATTCACAACACAGGCAATATCTGGTCTTGTATGCGATAAGCAAATTAGTTTTCCTACAAGTCGTTGGTACCTCCCTTTGTTTGTTGGGGTCTAATTAGGATGTTCTTTTAGTCCGTGGTTTTGGATTATAGGGGTGTCGGCTAGCTTACATTCAAGCTTTCCTGTTTCAGCTAACAAGTCAAGAATATATTTCAGTTGTGAAAAAAAGATTCCTTGGCTAGATCAGATTACTTCTATTCTAAGAAAATATTTTAACCCTCCAAGATTCTTCATTTCAAACTCTGATGCAGGTTTGAGATTCCCCTTTATCATTCCCTGTGATTATCATATTATCTACGTAGTTTATTAAGAACAAGGTATGATAGATATTGCTTTGTTTAAATCCACGATTCTTGACGGCTAAGCTAATGTGATGACCCAAAAGGTCATCTTTTGTTTTAGAAATCGAATATGTGTTTTGAGGCATTAAAACCCTCCTTTTATCCCACCTCGATTTGCGTGTACAGTCCGACATATTTCCGGAAAGCTTTTATGTGAAATTTAAGAAAAATATTGAATTTGGCCTTTAAAATTAATTAAAATTGACTTCGGTCAATATTTTTGGTAAACGGACCCGAACCCATAATTTGACGATCCCGTAGGGTCCATAATAAAATATGGGACTTGGGCGTATGCCCGGAATCGAATTTCGTGGTCTCTAGCTTGAGAAAAGAATTTTTAAAGGAAATTATTTGCTGAAAAATATAAGAACTTTTTGAAAAGAAATGGTGTGTGATCTTGATGGTATCGGGCCCTTTTTTGGTTTCGGAGCCCGGTATAGGTTTAAAATAATAATTAAGTCGATTTTGTAAAATTTGGTAAGAATCGGAGTTGATATGGTATAAATCAGACCCATAGTTGAGAAAATAGAAATTTCAATGTTCTTAAGAATTTCATGAATTTTGGTGCTAAATTCGTAGTTGTTGATGTTATTTTGATGATTTGATCAGAAGAGCAAGTCTGTATGATGTTGTTAGACTTGTGTGTACATATTTGGTTTGGAGCCACGAGAGCTCGAGTGAGTTTTGGATAGGACACAGGGTGATTATGACTTAGGAAAACTCAGCTGATGCATCTGGTGTTTTGCACAGGCCTCTGATCTCGCAATTGCAAAGTGAGTAGGCCTAGGAAATGCGACAATAATGTCGCAAATGTGAACCAGGCCTGGGCAGACCATCCTCGCAAATGCAACACTCTGTCCGGAAATGCAAAGGACATAGTTGTCGCAAATGCGACGAATTTGTCGCAAATGCGAAGGCAGCAGAAATTTATAGGGTTCGCAATTGCGAACCCTTGATCGCAATTGCGATAACTGCGGCCTGTTAAGTGGGATTTCAGACAGGAATTTTCATCATTTTTCAATTCTCTCAAACCCTAAACATCCCTAGGCGATTTTTTAAAGACCCAAACTTCTCTAAATCATAGGTAAGTGATTTCTAACTCATCTTCTTCAATATAATTCATCTTTTTACATGATTTCACTTCAAAATCTAGGTTTTTTTCATAGGAAATTGAGTGTTTTTATGTAGAAATTAGGGTTTTTAATTTTTGGGGATTTGGACCTCAATATGAGGTCGGATTTCAAAATCAATTGCATCTTTGAGTTCATGGGTGAATAGGTAATCGAGTTTTGGTTCGAACTTTGAGTTTTGACCAAGCGGGACCGGGGTCGATTTTTAACTTTTTGGAAAAAATGGTGGAAAAACATTAATTATGTATTGGAGTTGAATTATTTAGTATTTATTGATGTGATTAATCTAATAATGGCTAGATACGAGTTAATTGGTGGTGGAATGAAGAGGTAAAGCGGTGATTGAGTGTTGAATTACCCGTTAGCTTGAGGTAAGTGTTTGGTCTAACCTTGCCTTGAGGGAATAGGAATCCCCGACATGTGTGCTATGTGAAATTTCATGTGTGTGGAGTATAGGTGTGGTGACGAGTACCTATGCACCACCAAATTGCCATCTTTAGATTGTTCCCTTCCCCGTTTCCTATTATAATTTTCATTGCCTTAATTGCTACCTGCTTATAACTATTTCCATACCTTAATTGCTATTTGCTCATAAATGTTTCCATGCCTAATTGCTTCATATTAACCGTTGCTCTCTTTATTGAAGTATCTAATTGTTTCATGGTTTTGCATTATTACACTGTTGGCTTATATTGGTTTGTTGGTGCCTTATGGTGCACCTTGGTTGGTCTAGCTGAGTAGTTTTCATTTGTGAAGTCTCATAATCATAGTGATATTCCGTTGTGTGATTGGAGGTATAAGTACATTAGAGTATTTGAATTAATCTGGGAACACTTGTCTTCATTTTTGTGATTGGAGTTGATTTATGTATTGGGATCGGGTTGCATGCCGCAACAGGAGGAATAAGGGAGAATGTGACTATCTGGTGGGATCGAGTTGCACGTCGCAACAAGGAGTAATAAGGGTGGACAAGTGGGATCGGATTGTGCGTCGCAATAGGAGGAGTAAGGGTGATATGTGTTGAAGAGTAATAAGGGTGGACATACGAGATCGGGTTGCACGCCGCAACAAGGAGGAATAAGGGCGAATAATGATACTACTGTTGATTATATGAAGGGATCAGGATGCGCACCGCATCAGTAGTTGTTATGTGTCCATATCCGCTGAGGTTCATTATTGTGATTTTGAAACACCCTTAAGGATTGGTTATAGTTGAATACTAGTAGGATAGTTGAGTACCGGATTTTACTTAATGCCAGTTATTGCTTTATTATATTTCGTATTACCTTTCTATTTAGTATAAACTGTTGCAGGTTGTATATGTTGTATGCCCCGTCGTAGCCTCGTCACTACTTCGTCGAGGTTAGGCTCAGCACTTACCAATACATGGGGTCGGTTGTACTGATACTACACTCTATACTTTCTGTGCAAATATTAGAGCTAGTGGCTGATCGTGAGGTTGGTTGCTATCACTGCGTACTAGAGACCCAAGGTAGTCCTGCAAGCGTCCGCAAGCCCTTGCGTCCCCTTCTATTCCATTTTATTTTTCTGTTTTATCTACTTTCAAGACAAATGTTACTTTTTGTTCAGACCTTTATTTGTAGTAATCTTAGACGGTTCATGAGTTGTGACACCAGTTCTGGGTGGATGTTACTTTGGTTTCGTTATTGTGTAAAGTTAAGCTTTTAAAATTTTCCTCCGCATTTATTTCATTGGTTTATTTTGTTAAGTCTTAAATGGTTGAAAGATAAAGGAAAAAGGTAGGATTTTCTGAAACGTTGGCTTGCCTAGCGGGTACAATGTTAGGCTTCATAACGGTCCCGACGGTCAAAAATTGAGTCGTGACAAGTTGGTATCAGAGCTCTAGTTTGCTTAGGTCTCACAATTCACGGACAAACTTGGTAGAGTCTGAGGGATCGGTACAGAGACATCTGTGCTTATCCCAGAGGCTACACAGTTATGAACAGTTTTACTTCTATTCATCTCTGTCGTGCGGTTTGATCTCTCAATGCTAATTGAACTCTCTACTCTGTTCTTTTGTAGATGGTGAGAACACGTACCGCTTCACCTGCCGATCAGCAGCCCGAGCCCCCAATAGAAGCTCCTACGAGGGGCAGAGGCCAAGGTCGTGCTAGAGGTTGAGGTAGAGGCAGGGCTCAACCCAGAGCTCGAGCAGCAGCACCAGCGGCGGAGCCTCAGGTAGAGTTTGAGGATGAGGTTCCGGCCCAGACAATTCCAGCAGGGCCAACTCAGGTCCCAGAGGGGTTCATTGCCACCCTGATACTTCAAGATGCTTTGGTCCGTCTAGTGGGCTTATGGAGAGTGTTACTCAGGCAGGTATACTTCCTGTAGCACTAACCGTCTCTCGGGCTGGGAAAGGAGCACAGACTTCCGCTACTCACACTCCGGAACAGATGACTCCCTAGTTCCAGACTCCAGCAGCTCAACCAGTTGGGGTAGTCCCGCCGGGTATTATAGCACAGACCAGCGATGGAGCAACTATGTCTACAGATACTTTGTGGAGGTTGGACAAGTTCACCAAGCTTTTCACTACTACCTATAGCGATACATCTTCAGAGGATCCCCAAGACTACTTGGACAGTTGCCATGAGGTTCTACAGAACATGGGGATAGTTGAGACCAATGGGGTCGACTTTGCTGCTTTTCGTTTACTAGGTTCTACCAAGAAATAGTGGAGGGATTTTTGTTTGGCTAGGCCAGCTGGGTCACCTGTTTTGACTTGGGATCAGTTTTCTTAGCTATTTCTAGAGAAGTTTCTCCTTATTACTCAAAGAGAGGACTATCGGAGGCAGTTTGAGCGCCTTCAGTAGGATTCTATGACCGTCACTCAATACGAGACCAGATTTATTGACTTGGACCGTCATGCTCTTCTTATACTTCCCACTAAGAAAGAGAGGGTGAAGAGGTTTATTGAGGGACTCGCTCAACCCATCAGATTGCAGATGGCTAAGGAGACAAGGAGCGAAATTTCTTTCCAGGATGTGGCCAATGTGGCCCGGCGAGTTGAGGCAGTTCTATCTCAGGGGAGTGGTCAGGGGTCTGACAAGAGCCCTCGTCATTTGGGTAGGTTTAGTGGTGCCTCTTCTGGAGGCAGGGATTCTTTTGGTAGGGGCCAACATCCCAGGCCGTTTTATTCAGTACTTTAGGTATCTCATGGAGCTTCAGGGGGTTGTGGTCCTTATGTACCTCCTTTAGGATAGCCAGCTCATAGTGCACCGCCAGCTCCTATTAGAGCACCTCCTCTTCAGAGCTATTATCGTGGTCAGCCGGCCCGTCAGGGTCAGTCTCAGTTTTTTCAGCCGCAGTATTCAGGTGGATGTTTTGAGTGCGGTAAGTATGGTCATATCCAGAGGGCTTGTCCGAGATTAGTGGGTGTTCAGTCACAGCAGCAGAGTTCTCCTACCATGATTTCGACACCGCCCGCCCAACCAGCTAGAGGTAGGGGTCAGGGAGCCAGAGGTAGGGGTCAACCCTCTAGAGGTGGAGGTCAGGTCGTTATAGGTGGAGGCCAGCCAGCAGGAGGCCATCCTAGAGATAAAGTTCAAGGCGGTGGGGCCCAACCACAATGTTATGCTTTCCCAGCCAGGCCTGAGGCTAAGTCCTCCGATGATGTTATCACAGGTACTATTTCGGTTTGTAGTAGAGATGCTTCAATTATGTTTGATCTAGGGTCTACATACTCCTATGTGTCATCTTATTTTGCTTCGTATTTGGTTATGCCTCGTGATTCTTTGAGTGCTCCGGTATATGTGTCCACACCGGTGGGTGATTCTATTATTGTAGATCGTGTCTATCGCTCGTGTGTATTTATTATTGGGGGTCTTGAGACCCTTGTAGATCTCTTACTTCTGGATATGGTTGATTTTGATGTCATATTGGGGATGGATTGGCTGTCACCTTATTATGTTATATTGGACTGTCATTCTAAGACCGTGGCCTTAACTTTACCGGGGTTGCCTCGATTGGAGTGGAGAGGGACTCTTGGTCATTCTACCAATATAGTTATCTCTTATATGAAGGATCGACGTATGGTCGAGAAGGGGTGTTTGGCTTATTTGGCTTATGTCCGTGATTCTAGTGCTGAAGTTCCTTCTATATATTCTGTGCCAGTTGTTCGGGAGTTTCCAGAGGTATTTCCTGCAGACCTGCCGGGTATGCCACCCGACAGGGATATTGACATTTGCATTTATTTGGCTTCGGGCACCCAACCCATTTCTATTCCGCCATATCGTATGGCCTCGCCAGAGTTGAAAGAATTGAAGGATCAGCTGCAAGATTTGCTTGATAAGGGCTTTATTAAACTAGTGTCTCGCCTTGGGGTGCGCCGATGTTGTTTGTTAAGAAGAAGGATGGGTCGATGAGGATGTGTATAAATTATCGATAGTTGAACAAAGTCACCATCAAGAACAAGTATCCATTGCCGAGGATTGATGATTTGTTTAATCAGTTTCAGGGTGCCAAGGTATTTTCGAAGATTGATTTGAGATCTGGCTACCATCGGTTGAGGATTAAGGCATCTGATGTCCCTAAGACAGCTTTTTGGACTCGATCTAGGCATTATGAATTCTTAGTGATGTCATTTGGGTTGACAAATTCCCTAGCAACATTCATTGGTTTGATTAACCGAGTGTTCAAGCCTTATTTGGATTCCTTCGTGATTGTCTTCATTGATGATATTTTGATCTACTCCCGCAGCCAAGAGGAACATGAGCAGCATATTTGAGTCGTTCTTCAAACTTTGAGAGATAGCCAGTCGTATGCAAAGTTTTCGAAATGTGAGTTTTGGTTGAGTTTAGTTGCATTCATGGGTCACGTCGTATCAGTAGAAGGTATTCAGGTGGATCCTAAGAAGATTGAGGCAGTCATGGACTGGCCTAGACCCACATCAACTACAGAGATCCGGAGTTTTTTTGGGTTTGGTGGGTTATTACCATCGGTTTGTGGAGGGGTTTTCATTTGTTGCATCTCCGATGACCAGGTTGACCTAGAAGGGTGCCCAGTTCAGGTGGTCGGGCGAGTGTGAGGTGAGCTTTCAGAAGCTCAAGACAGCTTTGACTACGACGCCAGTGTTGGTGTTGCCCACAGGTTTAGAGACATACACAGTTTATTGTGACGCATCTCGTATTGGACTTGGTGCGGTGTTGATGCAGAATGACAAGGTTATTGCATATGCTTAACGACAGTTGAAGATTCACGAGAAGAATTATCCAGTTCATGATTTGGAGCTAGCAGCCATTGTTCACACACTAAAGATTTGGAGGCACTATTTATATGGCGTGTCACGTGAGGTGTTCACGAATCATAAGAGTTTACAGTATTTGTTCAAGCAGAATGAGCTAAATTTGAGGCAGAGAAGGTGGTTAGAGCTATTGAAAGACTATGATATCACCATCTTGTATCATCCGGGAAAAGCCAATGTAGTGGCTGATGCTTTGAGTAGGAAGTCAGCCAGTATATGCAACCTTGCATATATTCCGGTCGGCGAGAGACCGCTTGCTTTGGATGTTCATGCTTTAACCAATCAGTTCGTGAGGTTGGATGTTTCTGAGCCCAGTCGTGTTTTAGCTTGCACAATCGCTTGGTCTTCATTATTTGAGCGTATTAGAGATTGACAGTATGATGACTCTCATTTGCTTGTCCTTAGGGACACAGTGCGACACGGTGGTACCAAGCAGGTTACAGTTGGAGATGATAGAGTTTTGAGGATGCATGGTCGAGTTTGTGTGCCTAATGTGGATGGACTTTGTGAGTTGATTCTAGAGGAGGCCCATAGTTCCCGGTATTCTATTCATCCGGGCATTGCTAAGATGTATTAGGATTTGCGGCAGCATTATTGGTGGAGGAGGATGAAGAAAGCTATTGTTGCATATGTAGCTCGGTGTTTGAATTGTCAGCAGGTAAAGTACGAGCATCAGAGACCTGGTGGTTTGCTTCAGAAGATTGAGATTCCTGAGTGGAAGTAGGAGCATATCACTATGGACTTCGTTGTTGGACTCCCACAGACTTAGAGGAAGTTCAATGCGGTATGGATTATTGTTGATAGGCTGACTAAGTCAATGTATTTCATTCTAGTGGCAGTTTCCTATTCTTCGGAGCGGTTGGCAGAGATCTATATCCGTGAGATCGTTCGTCTTCATGGTGTGCCAGTGTCTATCATTTCTGATTGAGATACGCAGTATACCTCGCACTTTTGGAGGGCAGTACATCGTGAGTTGGGTCCGGGGGTTGAGTTGAGTACAATATTTCATCCTCAGATTTTGGAGGATATGCTCCGATCAAGTGTTATTGACTTTGGAGGTTCTTGGGATCAGTTCTTGCCGTTAGCGGAATTCGCCTACAACAACAACTACCAGTCGAGCATCTAGATGGCTCCTTATGAGGCACTATATGGTAGATGGTGTTGGTCGCCGGTTGGGTGGTTTGAGCCGGGAGAGGCTCGGTTGTTGGGTACAGATTTAGTTCAGGATAACTTGGACAAGGTTAAGACCATTCAGGATAGGCTTCGTGCAGCTCAGTCCATGCAAAAGAGTTATGCTGACCGTAAGGTTCGTGATATGGCATTCATGGTCGGAGAGCGAGTGTTGCTTCGGGTGTCACCCATGAAGGGTGTGATGATATTTGGGAAGAAGGGCAAGCTAAGCCCTAGGTTCATCAGTCCTTTTGAGATTCTTGATCGAGTGGGAGAGGTGGCTTACAGACTTGCATTGCTGCCGAGTTTATCAGCTATACATCCAGTGTTTCATGTGTCCATGCTTTGGAAGTATCACAGTGATCCATCCCACGTGTTAGACTTTAGCACTGTCCAGTTGGACAAGGACTTGACCTATGAGGAGGAGCTGATAGCTATTCTAGACCGGCAGGTTTGTCAGTTGAGATCGAAGAATTTTCTTTCAATTCTTGTGTAATGGAGAGGTCAGCCTATTGAGGCAACGACCTGGGAATCTGAGTCCGATATACGGAGCCGATATCTCCATCTTTTTACCGACTCAGGTACTTTTCTATGTCCGTTTGAGGACAAACAATTGTTTTAGAGGTGGAGGATGTGATGATCTAAATGTTCATCTCTTGTTTTAGAAGTCAAATCTGTGATTCGAGGCCTCAAAAACCTCCTTTTGTCTTACCTCGATTTGCGTGCGCAGTCCGGGCATGTTTCCAAAAAGCTTTTATGTGAAATTTAAGAAAAAAATTAAATTTGGACTTTAAAATTGATTAAAATTGACTTCGGCCAATGTTTTTTGTAAATGGACTCGGACCAGTGATTTGATGGTCCCGTAGGATCCGCAGTAAAATATGGGACTTGGGCGTATGCCCGGAATCGAATTCCGAGGTCCCTAGCCCGAGAAAAGAACTTTTAAAGAAAATAATTTGTTGGAAAATATAAGGACTTTTGGAAATGAAATAGTGTGTGATCATGATAGTATCGGGCTAGTATTTTGGTTCCGGAGCCCGGTACAGATTTAAAATAATAATTAAGTCGAATCTGTGAAATTTGGTAAGAATTGGAGTTGATTTGGTATAAATCGGACCCATAGTTGAGAAAATGGAAATTTCAATGTTCTTAAGAATTTCGTGATTTTTGGTGCTAAATTCGTAGTTGTTGATGTTATTTTGACGATTTGATCAGACGAGCAAGTCCGTATGATGTTTTTAGACTTGTATGTATGTTTGGTTTGGAGCCCCGACGGCTCAGGTGAGTTTTGGATAGGCCACGGGGTGATAGGACTTAGGAAAAGTCAGCTGATGCATCTGGTGTTTTGCACAGGCCTCTGATCTCGCAATTGCGAGATCAGGCTTCGCAATTGCGAAGCGAGCAGGCCTGGGAAATGCGACAATAATGTCGCAAATACGAACCAGGCCTGGGCAGGCCATCCTCGCAAATGCGACACTCTGGCCGGAAATATGAAGGTCATAGTTGTCGCAAATGCGACGAATTAGTCGCAAATGTGAAGGCAACAGAAATTTTCTGATCGTAATTGTGATAACTGCGGCCTGTTAAGTGAGATTTCAGACGGGAATTTTTATCATTTTTCAATTCTCTCAAACCCTAAACATCCCTAGGCGATTTTTCAAAGACCCAAACTTCTCCAAATCATAGGTAAGTAATTTCTAACTCATCTTCTTTAATCTAATTCATCTTTTTACATGATTTCATTTCAAAATCTAGAGGTTTTCATAGGAAATTGGGTGTTTTTGGGTAGGAATTAGGATTTTCAAATTTTCAGGATTTGGACCTCAATTTGAAGTCGGATTTCAAAACCAATTGCATATTTGAGTTCGTGGGTGAATGGGTAATCGGGTTTTGGTTCGAACTTCGAGTTTTGACCAAGCGGGCCTAGGGTGGATTTTTGACTTTTTGGAAAAATGGTGGAAAACCTTTAATTATGCATTGGAGTTGAATTATTTAGTATTTATTGATGTTATTAAGCTAATAATGGCTAGATACAAGTGAATTGGTGGTGGAATCAAGATGTAAAGCGGTGATTGAGTGTTGAATTACCCGTTGACTTGAGGTAAGTGTTTGATCTAACCTTGCTTGAGGGAATAGGAATCCCCGACATGTGTGCTATATGAAATTTCATGTGTGTGGCGTATAGGTGTGGTGACGAGTACCTATGCGCCATCCAATTGCCATCTTTAGATTGTTCCCTTCCCCGTTTCCTATTATACTATTCCTTGTCTTAATTGCTACATGCTTATAATTGTTTCCATGCCGTAATTGCTATTTGATCATAAATGTTTCCATGCCTAATTGCTTCATATTAACTGTTGCTCTCTTTATTGAAGTATCTAATTGTTTTATGGTTTCGATTTATTACACTGTTGGCTTATATCGGTTTGTTGGTGCCTTATGGTGTACCTTGGTTGGTCTGGCTGAGTAGTTTACACCGGTAAAGTCTCATAATCGTAGTGATAGTCCGTTGTGTGAATAGAGGTATAAGTACATTAGAGTATTTGAATTAATCTGGGAAACACTTATCTTCATTTTTATGATTGGTGTTGATTTATACATTGGGATCGGGTTACACGCTGCAACAGGAGGAATAAGGGAGAATGTGACTGTCTGGTGGGATCGGGTTGCACGCAGCAACAAGGAGTAATAAGGGTGGATAAGTGGGATCGGGTTGCGCGCCGCAACATGAGGAGTAAGGGTGATATGTGTTGAGGAGTAATAAGTGTGGACAGTTGGGATCGGGTTGCACGCCACAACAAGGAGGAATAAAGGCGAATATTGATACTGTTGTTGATTATATGAAGGGATCGGGATGCGCGCTGCATCAATTGTTGTTATGTGTCCATATCCGCTGAGGTTCATTATTGTGATGTTGAAACACCCTTAAGGATTGGTTATAGCTGAATACTAGTAGGACAATTGAGTACCGAATTTTACTTAATGCCAGTTATTACTTTATTACATTTCGTATTTCCTTTTTGTTTACTATAAACTGTTGCAGGTTGTATATGTTGTATGCCTTGCCGTAGCCTCGTCACTTCTTCGTCGAGGTTAGGCTCACCACTTACCAGTACATGGGGTCGGTTGTACTGATACTACACTTTGCACTTACTACGCAGATTTTGGAGCTAGTGGCTGATCATGAGGTTGGTTGCTATCACTGCGTACTGGAGACCCAATGTAGTCATGCAGACGTCCGCAGGCCCTGACGTCCCCTTCTATCCTATTTTACTTTTCTGTTTTATCTTTTTTCAAGATAGATGTAAACTTTTCATTCAGACCTTTATTTGTAGTAATCTTAGACGGTTCGTGAGTTGTGACACTAGTTCTGGGTGAATATTACTTTGGTTTTCGTTATTGTGTAAAGTTAAGCTTTTAAATTATTTTCTTCCGCATTTATTTCACTGGTTTATTTTGTTAAGTCTTAAATGGTTGAAAGATAAAGGAAAAAGGTAGGATATTCTGAAACATTGGTTTGCCTAGCGGGTACAATGTTAGGCGCCATCACAGTCCCGATGGTAGAATATTCGGGTCGTGACAGCTAAAGCGCCAAACCATGCCCTTGGTGATTGTTTCAAACCATATAGTGCCTTTTGTAGCATGCATATTGTTCCAGGTAGGGAAGTAGTAAATATTGGTGGAATATCCATGTAAACTTCTTCTTTGAGGTCTCCATGTAGAAAAACATTTTTCACATCAAACTGGTGCAGTGGCCAATTCAAATTTGCTGCAAGAGACAATAGCACCCTAACTGTATTTAGCTTTGCAACCGCCGAGAAGGTTTTCTTATAGTCAACGCCATAGGATTGAGTGTATCCTTTGCTACAAGTCTTGCTTTATATCGATCTATTGATCCATTTGCGTTGTATTTAATGAAAAACACCATTTGCATCCTACCACTCTTTTTCCTTCAGGTAGTGGTACTATTCTCCATGTATTCATGTTCTCCAGTGCCATCATTTCTTCATTTATCGCTTGAATCCACTTTGAGTCATTTAATGCCTCATGTATTGTGGTTGGAGTCTGTTCAGAAGACAACTTGTGCAGAAAAGGTTTTAGGGGCTGTGGCAATTTCGTAGTACCCACGTGGTTGGCAATGGGATACCTTTTTTTTCTTTTTTTTCACAATCTGGAGAATAACGACTTGGTGGTTTGCCACGATTGTGCCTGAAAGGTAATTGGAAACCAACAGATTTATTAGTAGTGTAATCAAGACGAGAATTTAGAGATTGTACCTCAGAGTTGTTTGGTGTTAAATCATGATGGAGGAGAAGTTGTTATTCTTCGGCAGGTTGCTTCTCCTCACTCTGTTTATCTTCACTTGAATGTTCTTGATCACACATTGAGTCACTGCAATTTTTTTCTTTTGCTTTGATTGTTATCAGCCTAGGTTCTGTCACTTGAGTACTGTCATATGGCGGATTCCTTGTTGTTTCTTGTGATAATGGTTCAGTTTCATTAGATTTTATCTTCCACTCTGTATTATTTTATCGTCTTGTAGATGGGTTACATCTTCAAATCCTGACCAGCTTTCCCATTTATTTTTCTGTTCATATAACAACTCCCCCCGAAGAGAAGAATGGCAATCTGATTTAGAAAAAAACATTTCAGATTCTATAAAAGTCACATCCATGGTGGCATAATGGTTTTCAGTCGTAGGATCATAGCATCGATAGCCTTTCTTATGGTCTCCATACCCTAGAAAAATGCATCTGGCAACACAAGGATCAAGTTTTGTTCGATGTCTTTTGTTAATATGTACAAATGCTACGCATCCAGATATCCGAGGAGGAAGCATCAAGACTGAAGGTAATGACACGTGATGAGAAAGAACTTGTAATGGGGTCTCAAAATTCAAGACACGAGATGGCATTCTGTAGAGTAGGTATATAGAGGCCACAACTGCATCTGTCCAATATTTTTGTGGTGCATGGGCTGCTTTCAAGAGTAAACGAGTTGTTTCAAGAATGTGTCTATTTTTACGTTTCGCAGGTGTTGCGAGCATGAAGTTTCGTGATGTAAGCCACATTCCTGAAAATATTGTCGCATTTCATTGTTATTGTATTCCCTGCCATTATCAGATCGAAGCATTTGAATATCAGGGGAATATTGAATTTTGATCAGGTTATGAAAAGAGCGAAAAATAGCAAATACTTCACTTTTATTCTAAATCAAATAAAGCTAAGCCATGCGTGTGCAATCATCTACAAATATCACAAACCATCTAATATCAGAAGAGACCGTGATAGGTGATAATCCCCATACATTAGAGTGGATAATCATGAAAGCTTTCTGGCATTTTTTAAAACTAATAGTATATGGAACACGGTGACTCTTAGCCGTAATACAAGTTCCGCAACAAAATGAAGAGTCATGTAATTGTGAAAACAAACTTGAAAAAAGATGCTTCAAGTATGAGAAAGATGGATGTCCTAATTGATAGTGCCATAACCAAATTTGTCTTTCCTTGTCATTGGTTCCTTGTGTAGTGTTTGTTTCCGCAACACTACGATCATCCATGTAATATAATCCCTTACTTTTAGTACCACAACCAATAATCTTCTTGGTGAGAAGATCCTGGAAAAGGCAAAACTTTGGAAATATTAGTGCGCAACAGTTTAATTCTTCAGTAACTTGGCCAATAGATAAAAGCTTATTAGAAAGAGACGGAACTAGTAAAGTATTTGAAAGAGAAAAAGATGGTAGAAGTGCCACTTTTCCAGCCCCTATTGAAGGATTGCGTATAGTGTTCGTAACACGCAACGGAAGACAATAACAATCCTAGGCAGATCTTTTCGTGTTTGAAATTTATTTAAATGTCAATAGATCGGATCTAAGACGTACCTGGCGAAGAAAGTCTCGTTTCCAATTCTTCGATAATGCAAAGACTCTATGCGTATCCACACCGAGACCGATCCTTGCTAACAACTCTTTGATCAATGAAACCCGTGAACAAATTGAACAAAAGAATCTGTGCTGAAATTTTTCTCAAAAATCTCAATTCAAATTAGAAGAACAAGAAACATTTTTCTTGTAATTGTATTTTCTCTCTTGGCTTTGTATTGCACTCTCACTTTCACAAAGTGAGTTTTCTTCTCAAGTACGTTTTTCTCTTAATTTTATGGCTTTTTAAAAGTATTATTTTTCACCGTGGCCTCTTAAACCTTAGTGATGTATTTATATATCACTTAAGCCTAACAATACCTTTCATTAGGTTAAGGAAAAATATAAACGCGATTTACTTCTTTTACAAGTTCATTCCAAAATTGAACTTTGTAAAACTTTTTCTATTAGAAAACTAAATCACACTCCATACAGGAATAGAAGCCACGTCCTTTATGGACCTTTTAATTCAATCCAAATTGAATAGTACAAATCCCATTCTTAATGTGATGTACGTGATTGAAATAAGCTGACAAGTCCTTTTGAACTTTTACGTTAATCCAATTACAAAATTAAATTGATATTATATACAACTTTTATATAATTAATATCAATTAATATTATATATATCCCATATATATTACAACCAAGAGATACAATTTAATTTTCTATTCCAAATAGAAAACTTCAATTTGTTCACAATATTAACTATATCATCTGTGCTAGCAATGAATATAATAATATTTCATTTAGACTAATAGCTAAATTTATTTGACTAATTAAATTCCTTAATTTAATTAACAAATAATAAATTAATTAATCCTTTAGCAAAGATCAGAACACTCGTAAGTGTGCGACCCCATAGGTTCAATACTAAATCGGTAGTAAATTAATCACATTAATATACTGATCAAGGGTGGCGTCTAGCAACACTCCTTAACGACCGGATAGCATGAAGTATACAATTTACTCTCAAAAACCAGTAGAAGAATAATGTAGTAATTCCTTCTATCCTTATAGCTCTGGATCACCCTAGGATATGGTTCAACTGTCAAATCCTAATAGGCGACCAACTATGTGTTCATGTCAAATATAATCGACCATTGAATGACCTAAGAAACATTTTTCTTCTTTCATTCAATTGCCCTGGCCAAGGTCTTAATTTGGTCGTTTATAATTCATGACAACATGAAACTTAAACTCATTACCAAGAGTTGACAGATTCCATCTTGATCAGTCACTAATTCTACAAGTATTTAATCGTACCCAATATCCTTTCAACTATCGCCCTAGGGCCATAAGTGTCTGGTATCAAAGCACAATAAATAACTTGTCAATTACTATGACGATCTCAGGTCAAAGAAAACGGTTACATCACATTCTTCAAGAGAATATCCTATTGACAGTTTATGGTAATTCTAACCATTAGGAATTATCCAATGAGTCGATTCAATGATCATATCTCTATATGCATCATCTATCTATGTGATTCAGTCAATGAGATCAACTAATCTTTATCTCATAAGACAACACATAAATATTGATCTAACCGGATTACTAATGTCCAAATTAATAATCCTACGATCAAGAACAAATTTAGATTAAATTGTAAGAGACTTTGCTCTCATTATCATGATCTCTATCACGATGACAAATCTCAAAATTTAATCAAGGACCTTATCAAATTAATCAAACAATTAATAATAATTATAATAGAATATCAAATGCCATATATATTTTATATCAAATAACGTTCACAAAAATATGTTCAAATCATCAAATATGATATTGGATCTAGGGCATATCTACTATATATATGATCTCCCACTTGCACTAGAGCCAATCGCTCTTGTACTTCATGCCCAATTTTCACTTGTGCTTGTCAAACTCCTTCGCGCCAAGAGCTTTAGTGAATGGGTCTGCAACATTTTCCTTTCCATCAACCTTTTGAATCTCAACGTCTCCACGTTCAATGATCTCTCTTATCAAGTGATACCTTCATAGAACGTGTTTGGATTTTTGGTGTGATCTTGGTTCTTTTGCTTAAGCAATGGCTCCAGTATTGTCACACAACAGTGGAACCGCACCTTCTATTGAAGGAACCACACCAAGTTCAGTTAAGAACTTTTTCATCTATACAGCTTCCTTAGTAGCTTCACTTGCTGCTATATATTCTGCTTCAGTCACTAAATCAGTTACTGTAGCTTGTTTGGAACTTTTCCAACTCACCACACCACCATTTAAGGTGAATACATAACCAGAAATAGATTTGCTATCATCTATATCTGAAGAGAAACTTGCATAACTATATCCTTCAAGTTTCAACTCAGAATCTCCATAGATGAGTAATTGGTCTTTAGTCCTTCTTAAGTACTTAAGAATGGTCTTCACCACCCTCCAATGTTCCTCACCAGGATTTGCCTGATATCGGCTAGTCACTCCAAGTGCATAAGCCACATCAGGACGTGTACATATCATGGTATACATGATAGCTCACTGCACTAGCGTATGGGATCCTACTCATGTGTTCTCTCTCTTCGGGTGTTTTAGGACAATCCTCCATACTGAGAGTAATTTCAGTGTCTATCGATAGATAGCCTCTTTTGGAATTATCCATATTATACCTCTTTAAGATGGTATCAATGTACAAAGACTGGGAAAGTCCAAGCAGCTTCCTAGATCTATCTTTATAGATCTTTATTCCTAATATATAAGCTGCTTCTCCCAAGTCTTTCATGGAGAACTGTTCAGATAGCTAAATCTTGGTACTTTGCAATGCCGGTATGTCATTCCCTATGAGCAATATATCATCAACATACAACACTAAGAATATAATTGTGCTCCCACTAACCTTTTTATACACGCAAGGTTCTTCTTTGCATCTAACAAAATTGAACTTTTCAATTATCTTGTTAAAGTGAATATTCCAACTTCGAGAAGCTTGCTGTAGTCCATAAATGGATCTTTGTAGCTTACAAATTTTATTATGATTAGACGAAGATGTGAAACCTTCAGGTTGTGTCATGTACACATCATCTTCTAGCTCACCATTAAGGAAAGTTGTTTTCACATCCATTTGCCATATTTCATAATCATAGTATGATGCTATAGCAAGCAAAATCCGAATAGATTTGAGCATTGCCACGGGAGAGAAAGTTTCGTCGTAGTCGACTCCTTCTTTCTGACAATATCCCTTGGCAACAAGACGAGCTTTGTAGGTCTCCACCTTTCCGTCTGCTCCAATCTTTTTCTTAAAAACCCATTTACAATCTATAGGTTTTATATCCTTTGAAGGTTCAACTAAAGTCCATACTTTATTTTCCTTCATAGATTCCATTTCGGATTCCATGGCCTTTTGCCACTTCTCATAATTAGAACTTTGTATAGCCTCTTCATAGGTCTTAGGGTCATCATCATTATGATCAACCTCATTTGATACATCATCTTGTACCATTAAATTTAATCTAGTTGGTACATGACGTTCTCGTGTAGACCTTTTAAGAGGTACTTGTACAACCTGTTCACCTTGTGCTGGATTTGGTTGTTGTACAATTTGGTTTGGAACTGGTTCATTAACCTGTTCTTGAACTTCATTTAGTTCTTGAACTTCAACCGTTGAAGATGGCAACTTCCTTGGCAACTTCAAAACATCCAATAAAGGTTCTTCAACTTGGATCTCATGATCCTTATATTGTGTTGATTCATTAGTTTTTTGAACTTCATCAAGTTCTATTTCTCCATTATAATTTCCTTCTAAAAGAAATTCCCTTTCCAAAAAGGTTGCTTCTCTGGCCACAAACACTTTATTGTCAGAAGGGTGATAGAAATAATATCCCATTGTTTTCTTGGGATACCCAATGAACCTACACTTATCAGATCTTGAGTCAAGTTTATCAGACTGTAGTCTCTTAACATAAGCTGGACAACCCCAAACTTTAATATGTTTAAGGTTAGGCTTACATCCTTTCCATATCTCATATGGTGTTGTAGAGACTGACTTAGTGGGAACTTTATTAAGTAAGTATGTTGCTGCTTCCAAAGCATATCCCCATAAATTTATTGGAAGATCAGTGAATCCCATCATAGATCTCACCATATCTAATAAGGTTCGATTTCTCCTTTAAGACACACCATTGTGTTATGGTGTTCCTGGAGGTGTCCACTGTGAGAGAATCCCATTCTCTTTGAGATATCTGGTAAAATCTTCACTAAGATATTCTCCACCTCTATCAGACCTTAGTACTTTGATACTTTTACTAGTCTGCTTCTCAACTTCACTACGGAACCTTTTGAATATTTCAAAAGATTCAGATTTGTGTTTCATAAGATACACAAATCCATATCTTGACATATCATCAGTGAAGGTGATGAAGTAAGAATATCCACCTCTAGCTTGAATTTTCATGGGCCCACAAACATCTATATGAATTAGTCCCAATAATTCAGAAGCTCTTTCTCCACTTCCAGTAAATGGAGATTTGGTCATTTTTTCTTTAAGACAAGATTCACAAGTTGGATATGATTCAAAATCATATTTGTCAAGGTACCCTTCCTTGTACAACTTGTTAATTCTTTTCTCTCCAATATGACCAAGCCTACAATGCCAAAGGTATGCATGATTTATTTGATCATCTCTTTTCCTCTTAAGACTTGAAACATGCATAATCGAATTAGCATTCACATTAGGTAAGACATAAACGTCATGTTGGAGATAGCCATTCACATATAAATTATCACTATAATAAATAGAGCAAATACCATTGCCTATATTAATGTGAAAACCACGTTTGTCTAATATAGAAGCTGAAATTATGTTCGAAACAAATTTAAGAACGTAATAACAATTATCCAACATAAGTACTTTGCCCGTAGGCATTATTAAAGAAATTGATACTACAGCTACGGCCGCAACTTTTGCACTATTTCCAACTTGTAGATTAACTTCTCCTTTCTTTAGCCTCCTACTTATCTTAAACCCTTGTAACATATTACAAATGTTATAACCACTGCCAGTATCTAATACCCACAGTGAAGAATTAGTAGTAGCTAAAGAAACCTTGAAAATATTTTTCATTAATGCCTCACCTTGTTTCTTGTCCTTTAGAGTTGCAAGATACTCCTTGCAATTTCTCTTCCAATGCCCTTTCTTCTTACAGTGAAAACATTCAGCATCATATACTGACTGCAAGATCAAATCTTCAGAAAGCTCTTTACCAAGCTTGTACCTCAACTTCTCATGTTCTTCTGTAAGAACAATCATATAATTGACAAGGGGTCCAACTGGAGAGTTTTCAATGTCCAATTGTGTATCAACCATCTTCTTAAGATATTCAATTATTGCAATTGGATCCATATTCTGATGTTTCCTCTGGAGTTCAGAACTCATAGAAGCGAGAATGATGTGTTTAATAGCAAGGCATTCTTCCAAGTATTTCTGATAAACCTTGGTGCCTTGAACATCATTCTCTGGTGGGATTATCTTTGCATGCTTATCGATCACATCAATGAGCTTTTCATGCATGAGAAAAATTCTCAAATTTCTATACCAGTCATCAAAGTTTGGTCCTACCAACTTGTTGGTCTCAAGTATTTCACGCAGTGATATAACAAACATATTGAGAAATCTAAAATATAGAAAAGAAAAGACAATAATATAAGAACATATTTGCATATATCATAAAGACATGGATTTTTATCTAAATGATATTTCCACTAATTATTTTAAACTATTTACCCTCATTATAGTTTACGAAATCTTTATTTCTGTTAGTGGAATAAAGGAATCCTTTAACAATATGTATGAGCCCCTTGGAAGTCAAGTCGTTTCTCACATATATTTTAAAGGTAGACACTCTTACCAATTGTATCCCCATACAATTTCCTTAAATAGCTCTATGTCAAATAGTCCCCTGGTAATCAAGTCGATCCTATTGGCATAGTTGAGTTCAACCATCATGATAGCAAAGAATTTATTAAATTTTATACTCCCCCGGGTAGTCCAGGCGTCTAGTGTAAAATTGAATAATTCTTTCAATCCATACATCTAATGCAATAAATAATTTTAACATATTCTCGAACTATAAGTCTCCTGGTAATCAGGCCGCTCCTTATAAACAAGAAATAAGTAAAATTAATTACCTTGATGGATAGCTTTATAATAAAATATCTTACATTTTATTATTTAAGAACTCAAATTTTAGTAAGAGGGAATTGTTACTAAAACGGTTTTTAATAACATGAAGATCAAATCTTTTATAGCATTTGAATTTAGTTCAAATTATCTACATGCTTAGTCCTAAATTAATTTACATCACATATAATAAATAATTCAAAATTATGTAATGAACAAGCACGTGACATAAAAATGAAATTCAACATCTTCTAACATGTATATCTTATATATCACATAAAAATAATTCATGCCAGAAAACTATTATTAATTAACATCTCATGAACTAATAACAATTAAAAATAACAATAGAATCATGTAACCTATTATATAGTCCCATCGTATCTAAAACAAAACTTCAAATTCAAGTTACGAACTATCTCAATATTTTAACATGTATAAATACATATTTTATCCACAATAAAATAATATCAATGTAATATGCATTCAAACAATTTGGATAATGCACAATACACAAATATTATTGTTCGAACTCTTCAAATATAATATTAAAATATTTCGTAAATAAATTTTAGACACAATAAACCACGGCTCTGATACCACTAAAGGATTGCGTATAGTGTTCGTAACACGCAGAGGAAGACAATAACAATCCTAGGCAGATCTTTTCGTGTTTGAAGTTTATTTACATGTCAATAGATCGGATCTAAGACGTACCCGGTAAAGAAAGTCTCGTTTCCAATTCTTCGATAATGCGAAGACTCTATGCGTATCCACACCAAGACCGATCCTTGCTATCAACTCTTTGATCAATGAAACCCGTGAACAAATTGAACGAAAGAACTTGTGCTGAAATTTTTCTCAAAAATCTCAATTCAAATTAGAAGAACAAGAAACACTTTTCTTGTAATTGTATTTTTTCTCTTGGCTTTATATTGCACTCTCACTTTCAAAAAGTGAGTTTTCTTCTCAAGTACGTTTTTCTCTTAATTTTGTGGCTTCTTAAAAGTATTATTTTTCACCGTGGCCTCTTAACCCTTAGTGATGTATTTATATATCACTTAAGCCAACAATACCTTTCATTAGGTTAAGGAAAAATATAAACGTGATTTACTTCTTTTACAAGTTCATTCCAAAATTGAACTTTGTAAAAAAAATTCTATTAGAAAACTAAATCACACTCCATACAGGAATAGAAGCCACGTCCTTTATGGACCTTTTAATTCAATCCAAATTGAATAGTACAAATCCCATTCTTAATGTGATGTACATGATTGGAATAAGCCGACAAGTCCTTTTGAACTTTTACGTTAATCCAATTACAAAATTAAATTGATATTATATACAACTTTTATATAATTAATATCAATTAATATTATATATATCCCATATATATTACAACCAAGAGATAAAATTTAATTTTCTATTCCAAATAGAAAACTTCAATTTGTTCACAATATTAACTATATCATCTGTGCTAGCAATGAATATAATAGTATTTCATTTAGACTAATAGCTAAATTTATTTGACTAATTAAATTCCTTAATTTAATCATCAAATAATAAATTAATTAATCCTTTAGCAAAGATCAGAACACTCGTAAGTGTGCGACTCCATAGGTTCAATACTAAACTGGTAGTAAATTAATCACATTAATATACTAATCAAGGGTGGCGTCTAGCAACACTCCTTAACGACTGGATAGCATGAACTATACAATTTACTCTCAAAAACCAGTAGAAGAATAATGTAGTAATTCCTTCTATCCTTATAGCTCTGGATCACCCTAGGATATGGTTCAACTGTCAAATCCTAATAGGCGACCAACTATGTGTTCATGTCAAATATAATCGACCATTGAATGACCTAAGAAACATTTTTCTTCTTTCATTCAATTGCCCTGGCCAAGGTCTTAATTTGGTCGTTTATAATTCATGACAACATGAAGCTTAAACTCATTACCAAGAGTTGGCAGATTCCATCTTGATCAGTCACTAATTCTACAAGTATTTAATCGTACCCAATATCCTTTCAACTATCGCCCTAGGGCCATAAGTGTCTGGTATCAAAGCACAACAAATAACTTGTTAATTACTATGACGATCTCAGGTCAAAGGAAACTCTTACATCACATTCTTCAAGAGAATATCCTATTGACAGTTTATGGTAATTCTAACCATTAGGAATTATCCAATGAGTCGGTTCAATGATCATATCTCTATATGCATCATCTATCTATGTGATTTAGTTAATGAGATCAACTAATCTTTATCCCATAAAGACGATCACATAAATATTGATCTAACCGGATTACTAATGTCCAAATTAATAATCCTACGATCAAGAGCAAATTTAGATTAAATTGTAAGAGACTTTGCTCTCATTATCATGATCTCTATCACGATGACAAATCTCAAAATTTAATCAAGGACCTTATCAAATTAATCAAACAATTAATAATAATTATAATAGAATATCAAATGCCATATATATTTTATATCAAATAACGTTCACAAAAATATGTTCAAATCATCAAATATGATATTGGATCTAGGGCATATCTACTATATATATGATCGTCTTTGCTCGCTTGTTTCAACAAAATCCTGTGAATCAAATGTCATATTGTCAATAGCTCCGGAGTAAATTATACAACTTTGATTACCTGGGATATGAAACGTTTCTGTTTTGTTCGCGATAGCTGGTACGTTTTCTGTGGTATTAGTGACAATTGTTGCTTGGTGGATCTAACAACGGAGTGATCTGCTTTGTTCATAAGAGCGGCTCGACCAACATCTTGTTTCTTTTTTGCTTTGAGATCAGGCCACTAATATGGATATCCATATAGCTTGAAGCTACTATTCCTGATGTGGTTTGCACTTCCACAATGTGTGCAACCCCCTTCTTCTACCTGTGATCTTTTCGTTGATGTATTTGGTTTCCCATCAGGCACTAGCCAAAGTGAGGTTTGCCGTTATGACTTTTGTCCTCTTGAGATCATAGCTACACCATTCACAGTGTCTCTTTTTGTCAGCATAACCGATTGCCTTAAATCCTCTCGGCGAACGTGAACATATGTTTGTTCTACCGTAGGAAATGGTTGAAGTTGAAGTACATCTCCTCGAATTTTATCAAGTCGATCATCAAGCCCATCTAAAAAAGTATAAACTCGATCTTCCTGTAAAATAGAGTTATATCTTTTTATATCAGATTCACACCTCATTGGGTTAGGACGACGAAAATCAATCTCTCTCCACAAGCCTTGAAGGTGATTGTAGTATGCTTCGATGGATCCTCCTCCTTGTCTCAGCCTTAGCTTGTTACCTTTCTCTTGAGGTCATATATCAGTTCCATCAAAATAGGGTGTAGCCATGGCATCCCAAACTGCTTTTGCGATTGGAAATCGAATGTAGTTGCTTATGAGTGTTGGTTCCATAGAGTTGATTAGCCAATCCTTTACTATTGTGTTTTCTGTCCTTCATTTTTTGAAAGACGGATCTGACTCATGTGGTTGTGGTAAATCGCCATTTATGTATCCCAATTGGTCTTTGCCTGAGATATACATCTCCACAGTTAGTATCATTAAGCTTGACGTCGATCGATGCAACAAGTGATTGTTGCTGCTGGTGTTTGGGTGATCAATTGAGATAGTCTAGATGTGATGTCTGCAGTTTGGGAATTTTCAATTGAAGAGTTTGATCCGCCATACTTTTTCTTTCTGCTATTCTATAGAGAGATATGATAAGGTTCTAGGATCTTTCTTTTTTTTTCCGCTGATACCATGGTAAAAAGTAAAGCTATTATAATTGTACTATTGAAGTTGTTAAAGAGGAGTTTCTTTATAGCATGAGCAACAAGCTAATTTAGGAAGGAAATCACTAACGGTTATATACATGATTTTAGGGATTCACCAATATTCATGGAGTACAGGAGGATCCCAGTAATTCCTCCATATAATTTTCTAATTTATTCAACAATTGCTTGATGTGCATTAATCACATTTTCTTTCTAAAATGAAAATTATCATATTTTGTGGAAGAGTAATTTAAGTTTACAATAATTTGAATAAGTTTAACAAAGAAGAGCGTATATTATTCCAGTTAAGCTTATGTCACTAAATAATATGAGCAAAAGGAAAATTATAAATTGCATTTGAAAAAATATTACACTTATATAATATGGGTTAACCCATATTCAACCCGCCTATTTAACTCACCCAAATCCGATCCAACCGCCCATTTACCACCACTATCTGCACGGTATGGGAAAACAGTTGGATCCATTATCATTAAGTGAGTCATTAAAGCATTGAGATAAACGTTAACTCATCGATTTTGGTTGAACTTTCTTTTGGAATCATTCAGATTTGTGTCAGAATCCTATTTAACCTAAACATGGTATGGACTATGGAGTTATAGGGGTTTGGGATTGTAAGGAGATTATTGCCTGATTTGATGCATGCGTTGTCTTCTAATAAATAAAATGGACGTTATTTATACTGTGGACTATGGTGTGACAAGATTATGGATTCCAATTGGAAACTTATGTTAGAATTAGGGGTTTACAAAAGAAACCGATAAACCGTACCAACTCGATAATCCGAGTCAAACCGAGAAAAAAAATCCGATTATGGTTGGGTTTGATTTGGTTTAGTTTTGGAAAAAAAAACCCGTCCGTCATTGGTTTGGTTTGGTTTTAACTAAAGAAAGTCAAACCGAAACCAAACTAACCCGACATTACATATATATAAATTTTAGATATATTTAATATATATATACTTATTGTGATGTAATTTAATAAATATTTCTTAAAAAATTTCATAATTTTATCTTTTAAGGTATTATTTCATGGTTGAACTTAGAACTTTTGAATGTTCCAATAAATTTTATAGCCATTAATATTAGTAAATTAGATAATGCTAACAAAAGCCCAAACCAAAATTAAATCAATATTAATGCTAACAAAAGACATTCAATTCAATACTAGAAACGAGAATATATTGAATATCTATTTTTTGTTTTGCAATAATTTAGATAAAAATGCATAACCTATTTTTATTTTTTCTTTAGCATTTAGTCATGTAATTAATACTTCCTTATTAGTCTACTTATTTTAGCATGACTTAGTACTTTTAGATTATATTTATTATTATTATTTGATTTGCAATATTTATATTGCATAATTTTATTGTTGAATATTTTAGGATAATGCCATGACACATCTCATATTTTGTATTATTTTCTTGAAAAATAATTTATATAGTTGTATCTTACTAGGGTTAAAGAAATATTTTGAGCACGAGTTATATGTTTTGTTCTAGGAAGATTTTACCGGAAAAAACCCGAAAAAACCCGAGATTGAAAAATCCGAGTTTTATTGGTTTGGTTTGGTCTTTAGATTTAATAACCCGACACAATTGGTTTGATTTGGTAATGTAAGATCCGAACCAACCCGACCCATATGCACCCCTAGTTAAGAATCATGGTTCACTATGTTAGCTCCAAAATATGGTCAGAGTATTGACTATTTACCAAATAATTGGTTGAATAGAAAGCATGCATGGTGTTATGTGTGTAATTATTTCCTAAGTTTGTACGATACATTTGTTTATAGACTATTGCAGAAATATATTGAACTGCTCCTTGGAATTGCATTCAAGCAACTGACAAAATTTATCAGTAAATGAGAATGTGATATGCTTAAGTTAACAAAGAACTAACTCGATCAAGATCCTTTTTTTTTTCTACGTCAGTTATCCTGATCCATAAGTAAGTAGAGCAGATTAGCAGCCCCAATCTCTTATTATGCAAATTTACTTACAGCTTGTTTGAAGGGTTGTTACCTATTGTATGGTATTGTATTGTTTGATAGAAAAATACTTTTGATATCTCAAAAAGAAATATTTTAAAATTATGTGTGGATTTATTTTCTTGCTATTATATTAATGGGTCTTTATAATAGTAATTATTTTAAATATATTTGTAACAGAAATCAGTTTAATATTAAATTAAGTTTGGGACAAATAATCTGACCAATGAATACTCATTTGTGTGAAACGTTTCAATCTGATCTTTAAATTCAATCGAGTATTCCTTTCAATTCTTTAAGAGCCTTAATGGCCTTAAGTTTCTAACGGTTGCCAACAATCTGATTTCGTAGTTATAACGTTTTGAAGCTTACATTTTTGAAAAGTTAAAAAGCCTTTGTGGCTTGGACATGATTTTAACGGTTTTTGAAGCTTACGTTTCTGAAGTTTTTAAAAAGCCTTTATGGCTTGGACAGTTTCATATCAGAGTGTGCATTTTCTTTGCACTATATATACTTCTTCGGTTTTACATAGAAGAGTAGTGTGAAAATAGTAAAAATTTTTCTTTCTTCTTTCTTTTGTGCTAGATTTTCTTTTTATAAATCTTTGTTGTTTCTGCTCCTAGTTATACTAGAAGAGCTTGTTGAATCCTGGGGGATACGCCTAATATTATTTATCTCGATGTGGGCGAAATATCCTTAAGGACAGTGTCTTTGACACGCCTCAAGCTAAACCTTTTATTCTCCATAATCATCCAATTTTTTTCCAACAATCTTAAGGATATTTTACGTTGTTATTATGGAGAATAACGCTGCTAATATTGTCGATGCTACTACTCCTGCTTAAGGGTGCATTGTGGGCCGGGCCCAGCCCGGAACCGCTTGCAAACGGGCCAAACGGGCCGGTCCCTAGCGGTCCTAAAAGCCCACAGTGGGCCGGTCCTCACCAAATAGCCCGCGAGCCCGGGACCGTTTAGCCCGGGATCGGTAGGCGGGCCTGGGCCGGTTCAACTGCTCCAAACGGGCCCAACGACTATATTTCAATTTTTTTTTAAAAAAAGGGCGAACGGTCTGAAATTTAAAAAGTAGCTGTTGGCCAGCAATTTTAGCCGTTTGGCACTTTCAAAAATAGTCATTTGGCCCCCAAACTTTTTATAATTATACTTTTTCCCTATTCTCATTTCTCAACTATAAATACCCCCTCATTCTTTCATTTTACTCACAAATTCATCAATCTCTCTCAATCTCTCTATAATTGCTTACTTTATTATTGCAATTTCGTGAAAAATTATGAAGTTGGTGAATTAAAGTATTCAAGTCTTCAACGATATTCAATTTTCAAGAAGTTATTCATCAATTCGGTAAACTCGTTCCAACTCTTAAGTTTTAATATTATAGTTTTGTTTGTTTTAGTTAGTATAATTATAATTAATATGGATTTTTCTTTGAAAAAAATATTTGGTGGTAAGGGTAAGGGAAAATCTAAAATTGGTGAATCTAGTCGTCAAACTACTACTCTTCCCCCGGTTTCCCGACCCAGACTTGCTACCCGTCCTTATCCACATGTTACTTTTGATAGTGATAACCTTTGTTTTTAATTTTTCGATAGTCAATTTTGCCATGATGTTGCACCACGTCAACAATTAAATGATGAAATTATGAATGCTCTTTATCCTAATCAAACTATCTTTGAAAATGATGAGGAAAATGATGATTTAGATGAAACCCAACCGGATTTAGATGATACACCTACTAGTCCTGTTAATAACCCACCTGATGTCCCGCTTGACCCTCCTGTAGTAAACCCTACTTTTAATAGAAAACCTTCTAAGCGACCCAATACATCTCTTGTTTGGCACTTTTTTACTCAACTAAGAGAACAAAATAAAGCTAAGTGTAAAACTTGTGGGTCTTTGATGGCTCATAAATATACTGGAGACCGTAGCAGTACGAGTACTTTGACTAGACACATAAAGAAACACCCTAGAGATAATGCTAGATATTTACAAATGAAAGTTGCGCAAGAGGGGACAAGTGTAGATACTAAGGTTAACTCTAGTACAAGGTCAAATCTAGTTCAACCGGGAATTAACACTGTTACCGGTGATATTTTATATTATGATCCAAATAAAGATCGTGAAGAATTGGCAAAAATAGTTACTGTTATGTGCTTACCCTATAGTTTTCCTTCTAACCCTCATTTTGTGCATTATATTAGAAGAGTTTTTAATCCTACTTATAAAGGATGGCCTCGCGCAACCGTAAAGAGCGATATTTATAAATATAAACATGAATCAATATTTGCGCTATTTATTTACTCATATAGATTGTCACAATGCTATTACTACTGATATTGGTAGAAGTGATAATGACTGTGATTATCTAACTGTTACAAGTCATTGGATAGATGAGGACTGGATAATGCAAAAGCGCATTATTGCTTATAGAATAATTAATTCACGCCACACAGGTAAGTTTAGTGCTAATACAGTTGCAGATATTTGTAGATATTTTTGTATTAAAGATAAAATAATGTCGGTTTCAATGGATAATGCTTCTAGTAACACTAATGCTATAGGCTTGCTTACAACTACACTAAATCCTGCATTTAGTAATATTTTTCATGTTAGATGTATTTGTCATATTTACCATTTAATCGTCGGTGATTGTATAAAAGTTTTAAATGTAGAAATTGAAAAGGTTAAAATGGCTCTTAATTGGCTTTTTTATTCAAACCGTAGAAGTAGGCTTAGAGAATATTTTAAAAAATGTGATGATTTTGGCCTTAGAGAAAGAAAGGTTCCTACACCTTGTCCGACTAGATGGAATTACATGTATTAAAGTTTAGTTGTTGCATATGAATATAGAAACCTAATAAATGCAACGTATAATGCTCGTGTAGGTGGTGATGATGATGATGATGATGATGATGATGATGATGAGCACCGTACAAATCAATATTAGACTAATGTTAAAATGCTTGTAGACTTTTTAGAACAATTTCATGTTGCTACAAATAAATTATCTGGGCAATATTATCCTACTATTTCTAACTGTTTAGTTTATATTGCGATACTTGCAGATTTATTTACTTAATTTTCAGAGGGTGGGGTAATTTATCAACATGCTATTAATTCTATGAAAGTTAAGTTTAAAAAATATTTTTTCCCTATCTGTCACGACCCAAAATCTCACCTGTCGTGATGGCGCCTATCATGGTACTAGGCAAGCCTCAACTCAACATCTCAACACAATAGAACTTTTAAATAAAGGCGGTAGCAGTTAATATTAAATAAAATCTTTTAGAATAGAATATAACTCCAAAAGTACTAAACAATCCATCCCCAAAATCCGGTGTCACTGAGTGCATAAGCATCTAAATGGTAACAACATCCGACTGATAAAACACTGTTTGGAAATATAGAACATTACGACATGAAAGGAAAGGAGAGTCAAGGTCAGCGAACGCCATGCAGCTACCTCAATAGTCTCCTGAGTCTGACTCCTCAATCAGCAACCGCCGTGACCAGAAGTGTCTAGATCTGTACACAAGGTATAGGGGGTAACGTGAGTACACCAACTCAGTAAGTAACAAAAATAAATAAGGAACTGAGAATTAGTGACGAGCTATGCAATTACAGTTATCTCAATAACTTTCAAATAAGAGTAGTCATACTTTCAATTTAACAGTTTAAGTCACATCAGTACGTACTCAATAAACCAGATATCAAATTTGACTGAGTAGTAAATAATATCTTCCAATAATTTTCAAACCAGTGATATGATATATGCGATGCAACAATAATGAAGTAAATGTATTTTCTCAGAATAACAGTCACTTTGTCCTCCCATTTACTCCAACCTCACAATCACTCATTCCTCACGTTCACTCATTCCTCCCAGTCGCTCAGCACTCAGCACTCGACACTTTCACTCAGCACTCACACTCAATAGATACCTGCGCTCACTAGGGGTGTGTATAGACTCCGGAGGAGCTCCTTCAGCCCAAGCACTATAACAAGCCACCTCGTGGCATAAATCACTCAGGCCCTCGGCCTCACTCAATCATAAATCAGTAACAACATGCTGCTACATGCAGCCCGATCCCATAAATATCCTCACAGATCAGGCCCTCGGCCTCCCTCAGTTATAAATCAGTAACAACATGCTGCGGTATGCAGCCCGATCCCATAAATATCCTCACAGATCAAGCCTTCGGCCTCACTCAGTCATCAATCAGTAACAACATGCTGCGACGTGCAGCCCAATCCCATAAATATCCTCACAGATCAGGCTCTCGGCCTCACTCAGTCATCAATCTCTCCAGTCTCTCGGGCTCTCAAAAATCATATAAACAGCCCAAACAGAGGTAATGTCATGTATCAACAATGAACAACAAGAGACGGAGGCATAATACACGGTATTAGTCCCGACTGGCTATAGCAACTCGTGCCTACGCATCCATCAAATAGGGGGTATTACATTCTCCCCCACTTAGGGTCATTCATCCTCAAATGAGAAGTAGCGCATGTCGTTAAACATATAATGTAACTTATCTCTTTCTTTGCACATCTCAATATCCCAATTTTTTTTCTAACTCCCAAATTTTTCAGAAATTTTGGCAGAGTCACCCCTGTAATTGGGCCTATTCACCTGTCAGAGTAACACCGAAACAGCTTCTAACAACATGTCCACAACCCAACAAAGCACCACAAAGTATATATTAATAACACTAATCTCCGCATTACAAGCACGACATTATCACAATGATATCTTGACATGAAACACATCATATGTATGACCATAACCACATCTCTGGTCTTAATAGTTGTTCATAAAATATTACAACATCACCAATTAACCTCATGTTAACAAAATCTCGTCTCAAACCTCCAGTTTACGAATAACGAGGCATGAAGATCTCATAATTACTTACCCGAATTAACGAGTAACAATTACATCCCCAAGGCACTCACCTCGTAGTCTAAAACTCAATAATTACAATACAAATCTGGCAAATTATGCACAAAGATATTCATACAAGAATTTTTTTTTTCAAATAAGTCTAATAGGCTTGACTCCCTATAAGTACTACAGTACAATTTTTAATTATTCAAAGGGAGCATTTAAACACATAATTTTTTTTCTTTCTTTCACCACAAGAACCTCGTCCTTATATGACATCTACCGCAGCTTGTAGCTCGGTTTAAATATTTCACATAATATAAAACACAAGATCTCATCCTCAACTCTGTACCACAAGTAATATGCACATCGTGCCAAATTGGAACATTCCATTTTCTTCTTTTGAATAATTTTTCGTTTAACAAAATCACAGCACATAATGATAGACATAGCCATCTCCATCGAATTTCCCAACAGGAGTATTCACATAAGCAGATTTCAGAATTACGAAGCTCACTCATAAGTGGAGTAGGAGGACTTGCCTTGATACTCAGAACCGAATCAAGTTAAGAAAATTGTTGCTTTATAATAATTCAAGACCGTACGTGTAATGACACCATCTGGTGTTGCGACCTCAACCATACCATAGAAAATATATCAACGGGTTGGGTCTCCACCTTTAGGAGTCTCACCTTCACCTCTAACATCCTGACCCCTACCTTTGGCTGGTAATTTAAGTAGAGTAGTAACTGCAATGAGGCACGTAGCCTGAGTGCTTTTAAAAATTATGTTTCTCCTAAGTCTAGGACAATTTTTCCATGATATGTGTAGTACTACCACATTCATAACAATCCCTTTGAGGTTTCAGCTGCTCATATTGAGTCTATGCTAGATAACTAGAATAACTATTATACGAAGCTCGTGTCGGTAGTGCATTAAAAGAACTTACTGGAGCACCCTGAGTAATCAGATATATTGACTGGGATGGCCGGCTGCCCGAGCCCCTGTCATAATGATTTGTAGTTGTAGAGTAGAATCCACTGAATCCTTTAAAACCTCGAGACCTATTGGTCTCCTTAGCTTCCTCTTTTCCTCATCTAGAACACATTCTAACATTTTGGCAATTTCTACCACTAGCCGAGATGAAGCATCAACTTGTAGCTTTCCGAGTTGTACAAAATTTCAAGATAATAATTGAGTCATTTAATGAGTCTGTGGACTCGCTCTCTGGCTATAGAAACTAAGGTAGGAGTATGACGACTAACTTATTAAACTTGATGACCTATTATAATACCGTCATGGTGACGTGACACAACCGTTTGGACCCCATATACCACATATTACAGAGAATTCGGGAGACAAACTCCTACAAAAAAAACATTTTTGAGAACTAAGCCATGTAGGTGGTGTTGCACTGGCTAGTCTGCCCTCTTCATAGGCTTGCCACAAACACCGGCGGCTAATTTCTTCTTTTGCTATGTTGACTCAACACTACTAAGCTAACCTATTTATTAATATACTCTTCGATTCTTCTTTGGGGTAACTCTTTCTCCTAATTATGCACAATAATCACAAAAGTATAGCGCCATCAAGATAAATCTTGGCACAAACTACATAGTCCAAACGATCGTCAACCACTGTACTTTCTCTGAAGCACCCCAAAATCTTCAACCTTGACTTCCACACTGAGCAAACCTTCTGTAAATGTAAAGTTGTTTTTTTTCTAACTCCTTTGAAACTGAAGTATTGGATTATTAAGGAGGCAGACATACCACAAGTCCTAACCTTATCCCCTACATGTCTCAGGCTTTAAATATGTGTAAATTATTGGGGAGCCTTTCAGTACCATATATATATACATTTCAGGTCAAGACTGATATAACATATGACCATTGGATCCATTCATTGATAGTAGACATCCCCATTTGGCGCGAAGTCATAGGTCACAACGTCCAATAAACCACAATGTTGACCTTTGTAACTTATATAAATCAACTAGACGCCAAGGTCCGTTGCACCCCTACATGATTCATTGGGTAATCTTCTCGATGCATCTATATCTTCAGACAGAACCATAACGGGTCTAGTAAATATGTAATATTTCCACCACCTCTTGGCGAAACCCGTTATCTGAAACATAGTAAAATCAACCCCTATTGCTTTCAACTATTACCATGTTCTATGATACTTCATAGCAACGGTTCAGAAAATTATGTGGGTCCTCAGAAGGTGTACCACTAAAATGGACTGGAAATAACTTGGTAAACTTGTCCAATCTCAGCAAAGCATCAAAAGACAAGGCATGCCTATCATCGGCCCGTGCCGCAATAACTGGTTGAGCTGCCCCAACTGGATGAGATTAAGCTAAATCCTCATAAGCTAATGCAGCACAACCCATGTAATTCCTCAAACCATTTGCAAATCTCGCATTTACCCTCGTAACAATCAAGCCCACTCTTATAAGTGATTCAAACTCAACTTGCAACACGTATATTTCACTGGTAAAAAAGGACTGCCAACCAACAACATGAGGATCACACAAACTTCAGAACGTCCCGCGGGAGATAATCCACTTGCTTAGCCTCAAACCGGTATCTCTTTATACTCTTCCATAATCATAAGTATTACACAATCACTTAACCCCACTCTGAGTCTGAACTCATAACACAACATAAAGATTTACTCCACTCCACTACTAAACTGCACGAGAGGTCCTTCAACACACCCATAGCTCGAGGCCATATGCCAACTCAAGACAGAAGTCAAACACCTAATAATCCTTTCTACGTCCTCAGCAAACTCTTCCCGCCACATTTGAATAATTTAAACACATCTCGCAATCAAATCATACTCACCCCTAGTCATCCAGTCACAGATCCAACCAGCAAGGACAGAAACAGACATATAAGTCCCAAATGCACGTGCTCACAAAATCGAAATCTTAGTACTCAAGCCATAGACAAAACATGGCCTCAAGTGCTCCAGACCGGCCCAACATCACACAAAGAAATCACATCTCGTACCTCATCCAAGGAATCATAAGCTGTCGATGCACAGCAAATACCGAGCGTTCATGCGCGCACACGAATGCGTGGAAGGAATTCAAGGAATTACGCTTCAAGTTTAATCAATGTCGCACGATAAGAATTCAAGAATGTGGAATTTATTAAAGGGTTCTGCAGCTCTCGAAGATAAGTACAGACGTCTCCGTTCCGATCCGCAATGAATGAATGCAACACATATATCTAACACCGGGTGCAAGTAAGTTAATTGATATGTGTCACGACCCAAAATCTCACCTGTCGTGATGGCGCCTATCGTGGTACTAGGCAAGCCTCAACTCAACATCTCAACACAATAGAACTTTTAAATAAAGGCGGAAGCAGTTAATATTAAATAAAACCTTTTAGAATAGAATATAACTCCAAAAGTACTAAACAATCCATCCCCAAAACCCGGTGTCACTGAGTGCATGAGCATCTAAATGATAACAACATTCGACTGATAAAACACTATCTGGAAATATAGAATAGTACAACATGAAAGGAAAGGAGAATCAAGGTCAACGAATGCCATGTAGCTACCTCAATAGTCTCCTGAGTCTGACTCCTCAATCAGCAACCTCCGTAACCAGAAGTGTCAAGATCTGTACTCGAGGTATAGGGGGTAACATGAGTTCACCAACTCAGTAAGTAACAGAAATAAATAAGGAACTAAGAAGTAGTGACGAGCTATGCAAATACAGTTATCTCAATAACTTTCAAATAAGAGTAGTCATACTTTCAATTTAACAGTTTAAGTCATATCAGTACGTACTCAATAAACCAGATATCAAATTTGACTGAGAAGTAAATAATATCTTCCAATAATTTTCAAAACAGTGATATGACATCTGTTATGCATCAATAATGAAGTAAATGTATTTTCTTAGAATAACAGTCACTCTGTCCTCCCATTCACTCCAACCTCACAATTACTCATTCCTCACGTTCACTCATTCCTCCCAGTCGCTCAGCACTCGGCACTCGACACTCACACTCAGCACTCGCACTCAGTAGGTACCTGCGTTCACTGGGGGTGTGTACAGACTTCGGAGGGGCTCCTTCAGCCCAAGCACTATAACATTCCACCTCGTAACATAAATCACTCAGGCCCTCGGCCTCACTCAATCATAAATCAGAAACAACATGCTACGGCGTGCAGCCCAATCCCATAAATATCCTTATAGATCAGGCTCTCGGCCTCACTCAATCATAAATTAGTAACAACATGCTGTTGCGTGCAGCCCGATCTCATAAATATCCTCACAGATCAGGCCCTCGGCCTCACTAAGTCATCAATCAGTAACAACATATTGCGGCGTATAACCCGATCCCATAAATATCCTCACAGATCAGGCCCTCGGCCTCACTCGGTCATCAATCTCTACAGTCTCTCGGGCTCTCAAAAATCATATAAACAGCCCAAACAGAGGTAATGTCATGTATCAATAATGAACAGCAAGAGACAGAGGCATAATAAGCAAGAAAAGCTATGACGAAGTACAAAACAACAATTAACAGGTAATTCAGTAAGTACACGACCTCGTAGGTCTCAACAGTGATCACATAAGGCCTAAACACGATTTCTAACATGAAGTACAGTCAATTTCTATGAAAACAGAGGGAATATGTATTAAACAGTTGGCCAATTAATTCCACAGTCTCGCGGGACGGACCAAGTCACAATCCCTACGGTGCACGCCCACACGCCCGTCACCTAGCATGTGCGTCACCTCCAAAATAGTCATACGACCCAATGTTCGGGGTTTCATAGCCTCAGGACCAGATTTATAACCGTTACTTACCTCAAATCGCGCAAAATCCTACTCCGCAATGCCTTTTCCTCTCAAATCGACCTCCAAATGCCTTGAATCTAGCCACAATAATTCGATTAAGTCAATAAAAATTATAGGAATTAATTCCACATGGAATTCTACATTTTCCATTAAAAATCCGAAATTGCACTAAAAATTCGCCCGTGGGGCCCACGTCTCGGAATTCGACGAAAGTTGCGAAATATGAAATCTCATCTAACACCGAGTCTAACCATACCAAAATTACTAAATTTCGATAACATTTCGACTCTCAAATCCTCAAATCTATCTGAGAGGGTTTTCAAACTCTTCCAACTAAATTAACAGATTTAATGCCAAAACTAGTAATAGATTCGGGTAATCTAACCAAAATTAAGTTAAGAACACTTACCTCATTGTTTTCTCTAAAAATCTCCCGAAAATCGCCTCTCCCCGAGCTCCAATTTGGTAAAAATGGAAAATCGAACTTAACATTCAGTCTAGATTTTCCGTTGTTACTATTCACGCGCGGGGTACTGTTCGCGGTACTGTTTACAGACACTGTTCATGTTTACTATTGACGGGTACTGTTCACATGTTGTAGAAAAAATCAGCAACTGTCCAAAGAGAAAATTTCGACAGTTTTTTTTATATCTGTTAACCTTCCGAAATCCACCCGAGGCCCTCGGGACCTCGACAAAATGCATCAACCAGTCCTAAAATATCATACGAACTTAGTCGAAACCTCATATCACATCAAATAACGCTAAAACCGCGAATCACAGCCCAATTCAATCCTAATGAAACTAGAAATGTCCAACTTCTATATTAGATGCAAAAACATATCAAATCAAATTCGATTGACTTCAAATTTTGCACACAAGTCATAAATGACATAACGAAGCTATGAAAATTTTCAGAACTGGATTCTGACCCCGATATCAAAAAGTCAACCCTCGGTCAAACTTTCAAAAAAAATTCTATTTTTCAACTTTCGCCAAAATGCGCTGAATTATCCTACAGACTTCCAAATCCAAATCCGAACATGTGCCTAAGTCCAAAATAACCATACGAAACTATTGGAATAATCAAAATTCCATTCCAGGGTCTTTTTCTCAAAAGTCAAATCTCTGGTCAAACTTAAGAAATCTTTAGCCTTAGATTTCTAGATTTTGTTAAATGGCGATAATTTGATCTAGGGACCTCCGAATTCGATTTCGGGCATATGACCAAGTCCCAAATTACGATACGGAACTGTCGGAAAGGTCAAAACTTTATTCGGGTTTGTTTGCTCAAAATGTTGACCGAAGTCAACTCAGTTGAGTTTTAAAGCTCTAGTTCACAATTTAATCCATTTTTCACATAAAAATATTCCGGACAATTATACAAACTGCGCACGCACATCGAGGAATTATTGATACCATTTTTTCAAGGTCTTAAAATACTGAGATAATTATTTAATTTAAAGATGACATTTTGGGTCATCACATTCTCCACCTCTAAAACAAACATTCCTCTTGAACGTACTAAGAATTATTTTCAGGTTACCAAATTGATGATTTTACTTCTATACAAATATTCACAATTGATCCCACATTACCGCATTCAACATAAGTCCGACAACACCATTTCAATTTAGATTATTTCCTTTATCCATATTTGTAAACTTGAAGACCAAATTTCCTACACTCCAATCATTTCCAGAAAGGTCCGATTTTCACGTCAACACATGATATTAGTCCCGCCTGGCTATAGCAACTCGTGCCTATGCACCCATCAAATATGGGGTATTACATTCTCCCCCACTTAGGGTCATTCGTCCTCAAATGAGAAGTAGAGCATGTCCTTAAACACATAATGTAACTTATCTGTTTCTTTGCACATCTCAATATCCCAAATTTTTTTCTAACTCCCAAATTTTTCAGAAATTTCGGCAGAGTCTCCTCTATAATTGAGACTATCCACATGTTAGAGTAACACCAAAATAACTCCTAATAACATGTCCACAACCCAACAAAGCACCACAAAGTATATATTAATAACACTAATCTCCGCATTACAAGCACGACATTATCACAATAATATCTTAACATGAAACACATCATATGTAGGACCATAACCATATCTCTGGTCTTAATAGTTGTTCATAAAATATCACAACATCACCAATTAACCTCATGTTAAAAAAATCTCGTTTCAAACCTCCAGCTTACGAACAACGAGGCATGAAGATCTCATAATTACTTACCCAAATTAACGAGTAACAATTTACATCCCCCGGGCACTCACCTCGTAGTCTAAAACTCAATAATTACAATACAATTCTGGCAAATTATGCACAAAGATATTCATACAAGAAATTTTTTGTTTCCAAATAAGTCTAATAGGCATGACTCCATATAAGTACTGTAGTACAAATTTTAATTTCACAAACGGAGCATTTAAACACATAATTTTTTTTCTTTCTTTCACCACAAGGGCCTCGTCCTTATATGACATCTACCGCATCTTGTAGCCCGATTTAAATATTTCACATAATATAAAATACAAGGATCTCATCCTCAACTCTGTACCACAAGTAATATGCACATCGTGCCAAATTGGAACATTCCATTTTCTTCTTTTGAATAATTTTCCGTTTAACAAAATCACAACACATAATGATAGACATAGCCATCTCCATCAAATCTCCCAACAGGAGTATTCACATAAGCAGGTTTCAGAATTACGAAGCTCACTCATAAGTGGAGTACAATAGGAGGACTTGCCTCGATACTTAGAACCGAATCAAGTTAAGATAATTGTTGCTTTATAATAATTCAAGACCGTACGTGTAATGACACCATCTGGTGTTGCGACCTAAGCCATACCATAGAAAATATATCAACGGGTTGGGTCTCCACCTCTAGGAGTCTCACCTTCACCTCTAACATCCTGACCCCTACCTCTGTCTGGTCATTTAAGTGGAGTAGTAACTGCAATGGGGCGCGTAGCCTGAGTGCTTTTAAAAATTACGTTTCTCCCAAGTCTAGGACAATTTTCCCATGATGTGCGTAGTACTACCACATTCATAACAATCCCTTTGAGGGTTCAGCTGCTCATACTGAGTCTATGCTAGATAACTGGAATAACTATTATACGAAGCTCGTGTGGGTAGTGCATTAAAAGAACTTACTGGAGCATCCTGAGTAATCAAATATATTGACTGTGCTGGCCGGCTACCCGAACCCCTATCATAATGATTTGTAGTTGTAGAGTAGAATCTGCTGAATCCTTTAAAACCTTGAGACCTATTGGTCTCCTTAGCTTCCTCTTTTCCTCATCCAGAACACATTCTAACATTATGGCAATTTATACCACTAGCCGAGATGAAGCATCAACTTGTAGCTTCCCGAGTTATACAAAATTTCAAAATAATAATTGAGTCATTTAATGAGTCTGTGGACTCTCTCTCTGGCTATAGGAACTAAGGTAGGAGTATGACGGCTAACTTATTGAACCTGATGACCTATTATGACACCGTCATGGTGACGTGACACAACCGTTCGGACCCCATATACCATATATTACAGAGAATTCGGGAGACAACCTCCTTCAAAGAAACATTTTTGAGAACTAAGCCATGTAGGTGGTGTTGCACTGGCTAGTCTGCCCTCTTCATAGGCTTGCCACAAACACCGGCGGTTAATTTCTTCTTTTTCTATGTTGACTCAACACTGCTGAGCTAACCTATTTATTCATATACGCTTCGATTCTTCTTTGGGGTAACTCTTTCCCCTAATTATGCACAATAATCACAAAAGTATAGCTCCATCAAGATAAATCTTGGTACGAACTAAATAGTCCAGACGATCGCCAACCACTGTACTTTCTCTGAAGCACCCCAAAATCTTCAACCTTGACTTCCACACTGAGCAAACCTTCTGTAAATGTAAAGCTATTTTTTTTCTAACTCCTTTGAAACTGAAGTATTGGAATATTAAGGAGGCAGACATACCACAAGTCCTAACCTTATTCCCTGCATGTCTCAGGCCTTAAATATGTGTAAATTATTGGGGAGCCTTTCAGTACCATATATATATATATTTCAGGTCAAGATTGATATAACATATGACCATTCCATCCATTCATTGATAGTAGACATCCCCATTTGGTGCAAAGTCATGGGTCACAACGTCCAATAATCCACAATGTTGACCTTTGTAACTCATATAAATCAACCAGACGCCAAGGACCATTGCACCCCTGCATGATTCACTAGTTAATCTCCTCAATGCGTCTACATCTTCAGACAGAACCATAACGGGTCTAGTAAATACGTAATCTTTCCACCACCTCTTGGCAGAACCCGTCATCTGAAACATAGTAAAATCAACCCCCATTGCTTTCAACTATTCCCGTGTTCTACGATACTTCGTAGCAGCGGTCGAGAAAGTCATGTTGGTCCTCAAAAGGTGTACCACTGAAATGGACTGGAAATAACTTGGTAAACTTGTCCAATCTCAGCAAAGCCTCAAAAGACAAGGCATGCCTGTTATCGACCCGTGCTGCAATAACTCGTTGAGCTGCCCCAACTGGATTAGATTAAGCTAAATCCTTCATAAGCTAATGCAACACAACCCATCTAACTCCTGAAACCATTTGCAAATCTTGCATTCACCCTCATAACAGTCAAGCCCACTCTTATAAGAGATCCAAACTCAAGTTGCAACACGTATATTTCACTGGTAAAAGAGGACTGCCAACCAACAACATAAGGATCACACAAACTTCAGAACGTCCCACAGGAGATAATCCACTTGCTTAGCCTCTAACTGGTATCTCTCTATACTCTTCCATAATCATAAATATTACACAATCACTTAACCCCACTCTGAGTCTGAACTTATAACACAACATGAAGATTTACTCCGCTCCACTACTAAACTGTATGAGAGGTCCTTCAACACACCCACAGCTCGAGGCCATATGCCAACTCAAGACAGAAGTCAAACACCTAATAATTCTTGCTACATCCTCAGCAAACTCTTCCCGTCATATTTGAATAATTTGAACACATCTCGCAATCAAATCATAATCACCCCTAGTCATCTAGTCACAAATCCCACCAGTAAGGACACAAATGGACATATAAGTCCCAAATGCACGTGCTCACACAATCGAAATCTTAGTACTCAAGCCACAGACAAAACCTGGCCTCAAGTCCTCCAGACTGGCCCAACATCATACATAGAAATCATATCTCGCACCTCATCCAGGGAATCACAAGCTGTCGATGCACAGCAGATACCGAGCGCTCATGTGCGCACACAAATGCGTGGAAGGAATTCAAGGAATTACGCTTCAAGTTTAATCAATGTCGCACGATAAGAATTCAAGAATGTGGAATTTATTAAAGGGATCTACAGCCTCTCGAAGATAAGTACAGAAATCTCCGTACCGATCCGCAAGACTCTAGTAAACCTGCTCATGACTCGTGAGACCTATGTAACCTAGTGCTTTGATACCAACTTGTCACGACCCAAAATCTCACTTGTCGTGATGGCGCATATCGTGGTACTAGGCAAGCCTCAACTCAACATCTCAACACAATAGAACTTTTAAATAAAGGCGGTAGCAGTTAATATTAAATAAAATCTTTTAGAATAGAATATAACTCCAAAAGTACTAAACAATCCATCCCCAAAATCCGGTGTCACTGAGTGCATAAGCATCTAAATGGTAACAACATCCGACTGATAAAACACTGTTTGGAAATATAGAACATTACGACATGAAAGGAAAGGAGAGTCAAGGTCAGCGAACGCCATGCAGCTACCTCAATAGTCTCCTGAGTCTGACTCCTCAATTAGCAACCGCCGTGACCAGAAGTGCCTAGATCTGTACACAAGGTATAGAGGGTAACGTGAGTACACCAACTCAGTAAGTAACAGAAATAAATAAGGAACTAAGAAGTAGTGACGAGCTATGCAAATACAGTTATCTCAATAACTTTCAAATAAGAATAGTCATACTTTCAATTTAACAGTTTAAGTCACATCAGTACGTACTCAATAAACCAGATATCAAATTTGACTGAGAAGTAAATAATATCTTCCAATAATTTTCAAAACAGTGATATGACATCTGTGATGCAACAATAATGAAATGTATTTTCTCAGAATAACAGTCACTCTGTCCTCCCATTCACTCCAACCTTACAATCACTCATTCCTCACGTTCACTCATTCCTCCCAGTCGCTCAACACTCGGCACTCGCACTCAGCACTCGCACTCAGTAGGTACATGTGCTCACTGGGGGTATGTACAGACTTCGGAGGGGCTCCTTCAGCCCAAGCGCTATAACAAGCCACCTCGTAGCATAAATCACTCAGGCCCTCGGCCTCACTCAATCATAAATCAGAAACAACATGTTGCGGCGTACAACCCAATCCCATAAATATCCTCACAGATCAGGCCCTCGGCCTCACTCAGTCATAAATTAGTAACAACATGCTGTGGCGTGTAGCCGGATCCCATAAATATCCTTACAAATCAGGCCCTTGGCCTCACTCAGTCATCAATCAGTAACAACATATTGCGGCGTATGATAAGTCGGGATTTTAACGTATTTTATCCCCCTACTTACCTATGCTGTGATTATAAACTGCTACAAAATAGTCCCAAAATGCTCAAAAATTGTGCTTGATTGTAGGTTTGAGCGAGAAATTGACAAAATGTCAAATATCGGCTCAAAAAGGAGTGAAACCTGCTCCAGTATCAAGACCAAGTGAATGGAGGAAAAATGGGCCTAGTGCGGACCGTGCAAAAGCATCGCGACCGCACTAGGAAGTTTAGAGAAGGGAACAATTAGGCTAAGAGCTATGCGGCCGCGGTACCATTTACGCGGTCCGCGTTCAGGCTTCGCGGCCGAGGTACCATTTACACGGTCCGCAGAGCAGAGGTTTAGAGAAATGCACTTTTGGTCACACTGTCCACGGTCGCGCCTGCGCGGACCGCGCCAGTAGCCATCGCGACAGCGGTACCCTTCCACGCGATCCGCGTCCCCCAGTTCAAGTTATCAAACAGTTGAAATCCATGAGCCAGTACGGCCACGGTCCATTTTATGCGGCCCGCACTGACCCCGTAGGGGTATTTTTGTCCAGTTTTTCCAGCCTAGTATAAATAGAACATTTTACTATTTTTTAGGGATCTCTTTTATCGGTGAACTTCAGATGATAGCCGCGCTCGGTGTTGTAGCTATATTTGGCATATTTTGCTTTACATTAACCATAGATTATTGTAGTTTTTTCTAGTAATCAATTATTATGTTTAGTTCTTCATCTATTTCTTCAATTTCTGTATTTAGCATGAGTAGCTAAACCCATTAGCTAGGGTTGTGGCTCAACCCTAGTGTGGGTAATTGATGAGTGTTGTCATCTAGGGTTAGATTTATATTGGGTGTTTGCTATTTGGGTTGATTTTATGTTTTTCTTCAAGAATTGGTGGTTGCAAACACTGATTCAAGCTTAGTGGGTTTAACTCTTCTTGAGAAAGAGAATCTATGATCCCAAAATTGACCCAACAAGGAATTGGGATGGACCCATGAGAAATGGTAGTCCCAATTAATGGGTTAAATCTCGAGAGAGTAATCACCCTACTTGAACCTTAGTTGCATGGTCTCATTGGCCTACCCAATTAGTCTCGAGAGAGTCAATTAGGCAAAATCACTCTCTCTACCGAGAGGTGTGAGAGTGGGTGCAATTGTGCAACGGTTATAGCATAATCCCCAAATATGTCAATCTGTCCTTAGTAACATCTACCCGTCAATTAGCCACCTAGGTGATGCTACGACCCTAGTGCCCTTCTTCCCATTAATTATAACTTAGCAATATCCTCTTAGCATAATTTAGCTTTAATCCTTAATTTTATAATAGTAGTTATAAATATAAAAACTCGAAAAATGTTTGAAGTGACATTAGAAGCACAACCGCAAATCTAGGTTAGACAGAAAATACAACTCCACTATTAGCTCCCTGTGGAAATTCGATCCCGGACCTCTATTCGGGTAAAAGCTATTGCGACCTGCTCTTCCTACCATAGCGTAGTGTTGAGTTGGCAGCAATCACTTTTTGGCGCCGTTGCCGGGGACTTACGGTGTTGACTATCTGTTTAGTTAGTTTTGTGTTTTGTTTCCCTTTCCTTCTTGTTTACTAATTTTGTTTGTGTTGATCAATCAGGTACAATGGCTCTTAATGCAAATGACCCTCTCGGTAATGTGATAGCGGGGGAGGAGGTAGAGGATCTAGAACAAGATGAGGTCTTACCTCAAGTCCACGGAGAGGCCGAAATGCCAATGTAAATGCAAATGAGAACAACAACATTCCAGACCCTCCTCCGCAACCGCCGAGAGTGGCTCCCAGAGTTCTACCAAATCAAGGATACGCCAGTGCTATTGTTCCTCCCCGAATCCGGGCGGGGAACTTTCAAATCACAAATGTTATGCTGACCTTGCTCGAGCAACGAGGTTATTTCACGGGTGCCTCCGATCAAAATGCCTACAAGCACTTGAAGGGGTTCGTGGATACTTGTTGGGGTAGCAAGCAGACAAACGTGTCCGAGGATGCGTTGAGATTGAGGCTTTTCCCGTTCTCTCTTCGGGGTAAAGCATTGGATTGGTTAGAAAGTCTCCCCAATCATTCTATTACAACATGGGATGAATTGGCGGACAAATTTATTGCCAAGTTCTTTTCTCCAAGTCATATGGCAGCTCTTCGAGATGAAATTCTAGCTTTCAAGCAAGAGCCGGCGGAACATTTGCACGAGATATGGGAAAGATATAGAACAATGGTGAAAGAGTGCCCTAATAACGATATGACCAAGGCTATGATTCAACAAACCTTTTATCAGGGCATCAACACCATGAATCAATGCATTGTGAACCAATTGGCCGGAGGGAACTTTATGAAACTTTCTTACCTAGAGGCATGCGATGTACTTGATGAAATGGACGACACCTCTTCGGTATGGCAAAGCCGAGCAAATGTGCCCCAAGGTGACCCCACGGTCATCCATTTCCACAAGGAATTGCACGATCATGGCCAAGCCATCTCCGAGCTTACAACAACTATGAATCAATTAGCAAAGGCTCAATTGCAACAAGTCCAAAACCCGTGTCAAGTCAATGCAATGGAAGGTGTTTCTATGTTGTAAAGGAGGCAAAGAGGACAACAACTTCAAGGTAATTGTGAACAATATGAAAACAACAATGATGGTGGTGGTTATTCAAATGAGTGCTATGATGATCAAAGCGAAGAGGTCCAATATGTCAATAACTACCAAGGGAATAGAGGCAAATCTTCGAATCAACAATGGCGTCCTCAAGGAAATTGGGGCAATCAACAACAAGGCGGAGGTAATTGGAATAACAACAACCAAAACAACAATTGGGGTAATCAAAGCAACCAAGGGAATTGGAATGGTAATAACAATAATTGGGGCAACAAAAACAATCAAGGAGGGTGGAACAATAGCGGGAACCAAGACAACCGGGGGCAAGGCTTTCAAAGGCCCCCCATGCACCAACAATCGAACAATCCACCCCCTTTCCTTCTCAAGGTCTGAGTTCGTCCGGAAGTGATATGGGGAGAATTGAAAGCATGTTCGAGCAAATAATGAAAAAGAACCAAGATTCTGAGGCCCAATTAGCTTCGCATAACACATCTATCCGGAACTTGGACGTGCAATTAGGCCAAATATCTCAAGCATTGAATACCCGTCCCAAGGGTACTCTACCAAGTGATACGGTGGTGAACCCGAAGGGTGGAATAATAATCATGTGATGGCGGTTACAACAAGAAGTGGGAGGCGGTGATGTGAATGCCTCAATGCAAAAGCAAGTTATGGATGAAGATGTTGAGTTTTGGGATGATGATGTACCTTTGATTGTTGATGATGTGGTTAATCAAAATGTGAACAATGATGTGCATATTGATATTGATGATGAAGCCGAGGTAGAGACTCAAGATGCCGTGAACCCGTCTCAGGAACACGTGATTGTCATGCCCGAGCCGGTTGTACAAAAGGCCAAGGCACCTTTGCCTAGGGCACCTCCACCTTATCCTCAATGGTTAGCAAAGTAAAAGAGTGACAATCAATTCAAAAATTTCATTGACATGATGAAGAGCCTCACAATCAATGTCCCTTTGGTTGAGGCACTTGAGCAAATGTCGAGGTATGTGAAGTTCATGAAAGATTTGTTACAAAGAAGAGGTCGATAGAGTGTGAAACAATTAAGATGACCATCAAGTGAGTGCCATTGTGCATTCAACGCCACCCAAGCTTGAGGATCCCGGAGCTTTTACTATCCCGTGTACTATTGGAAGTGCGGATTTTACCAAGGCCCTTTGTGACTCGGGGGCTAGCATTAATTTGATGCCATACTCAGTCTTCAAGACCTTGGGAATTGGTCAACCTTTACCTACCTCAATGAGACTTCAAATGACGGATCGATCGATGAAGCGACCTTTGGGCATAATTGATGATGTTTTTGTCCGTGTTGATAAATTCATATTGCCAGCCAACTTTGTCATATTAGATTGTGAGGTGGACTTTAAAGTGCCGATTATTCTTGGGAGACCTTTCCTAGCTACGGGGAAGGCATTGGTTGATGTTGAAGCGGGTGAGTTGACATTCCGAGTGGGAGATAAGAAGGTGGTATTCCATGTTTGCAAATCAATGAAACAAAACAATAGCACGGAGGTGTGTTCATTTGTGGACATTGTCACAACTGTGATAGTGGATGACACAAGTTCCATGATCCATGTCGAAGATCCCCTTGAGGTCGTGCTTCTTTATATGGATGTCAATGATGATGCTAGTAGAGTGGAGTGTGTGAATGCGTTGCATGGTATGGGTTCATATTCTTATGAGCCTAGAAGGCTATCTCTAGATCTTGAAAACCGCAAAACTCCACCAACAAAGCCATCGATTGAGGAGCCACCGATGTTGGAGTTGAAGCCACTTCCTCCACACCTCAGGTATGAATTCTTGGGTTCAAATTCTACTTTACCTGTTATTCTTTCTTCTTGCCTTACTAACATGCAGGTTGAGGCCACCTTGGCAGTTCTTCAAAAGCGAAAAAGGGCAATCGGATGGACTCTAGCTGATATTCAAGGTATAAGCCCCACCTTTTGCATGCATAAAATCATATTGGAGGAGGATACGAGGCCTTCACTTGAGCATTAAAGAAGACTAAATGAGGCTATGCAAGAAGTAGTAAAGAAAGAGGTTATCAAGTGGCTAGATGTTGGGGTTGTTTATCCTATTTCTGACAGTTCGTGGACTTCTCCGGTGCAGTGTGTGCCGAAGAAGGGTGGTATGACCAATGACAACAATGAGATCATTCCCACTAGAACGGTCACTGGGTGGAGATTTGTATGGATTACAGCAAGCTGAACAAGGTGACTAGAAAAGATCATTTCTCATTGCCATTCCTTGACCAAATGCTTGATCGTCTTGCGGGCCGGGCTTTCTATTGCTTTCTGGATGGTTACTCGGGGTACAATCAAATTCTAATTGCCTCGGAGGACCAAGAGAAGACCACCTTTACATGTCCGTATGGCACATTCGCTTTCTCTAGAATGCCATTTGGATTGTGTAATGCTCCGGCGACCTTCCAACGTTGCATGATGGCTATTTTCACCGACATGGTGGAGGATATCTTAGAGGTCTTCATGGATGATTTCAGCGTGGTTGGGGATTCTTTTGAGGAATGCTTGGTAAACTTGGATAGAGTGTTGGCTCAGTGTGAAGATACCAACCTTGTTCTAAACTGGGAAAAGTGACATTTTATGGTAGAAGAAGGTATAGTATTGGGTCACAAGATTTCGAAGCGAGGAATTGAAGTTGATAAGGCCAAGATTGAGGTTATTTTGAGGCTCCCTTCCCCTACTTCTGTCAAAGGGGTGAGGAGTTTCTTTCGGCACGCGGGTTTCTACCGAAGGTTCATAAAGGATTTTTCTAAAGTGGCACATCCATTGTGCAAATTGCTAGAGAAAGATGCAAAGTTCTTGTTCGATGAGAGTTGTATGCAAGCATTCGAGCTTCTCAAGCTCAAGTTGACTTCTACCACTATCATTACCGCACAAAATTGGAGCTTGCCTTTTGAGCTCATGTGTGATGCTAGTGATGTTGCAGTTGGGGCTGTTCTGGGCCAAAGAGTCAACAAGATGTTTTATCCGGTGTACTATGCAAGCAAAACCATGAATGAGGCTCAAAGAAATTATACAGTCACCGAGAAAGAATTGTTGGCTATTGTGTTTATTGTGGAATAGTTTCGACCTTAGCTTATGGGGGCTAAAGTTATAGTGCACACCGATCACACCGCCCTTAGGTATTTGATGACCAAGAAAGACTCCAAGGCGAGATTGATCAGATGGGTGTTACTTCTTCAAGAGTTTGATTTAGAAATTGTTGACCAGAAGGGTAGTGAGAATCAAGTGGCGGACCACTTGTCCCGTTTGGAGGAGGAGGGGAGGCCTTGTAACGGCCTTGAGATTAATGATTCATTTCCCGACGACCAACTCCTTGCGGTATCAATGAATGGGATGCCATGGTTTGCCGATGTTGCCAATTACCTTGTGACCGGAATAATCCCGTGTGAGCTCTCTTCTAACCAAAGGAAAAAACTCAAGCGGGATAGTTTAGATTTCTATTGGGATGAGCCATACTTGTTCAAGATTTGCATGGATGGTGTGATTCGTAGATGTGTCCCGGAGGAGGAGCAATTGAGTATCCTAGAGGCTTGCCATTCTTCACCCTATGGTGGCCATTATGGCGGGGCGAGGACGGCCTCAAAGGTACTTAATTGCGGATTTTATTGGCCTACCTTGTTTAAAGATGCCGGTGATGTGGTCAAAAGATGTGATGAATGCCAATGAGCCGGCGGAATTTCAAAAAGGGATGAGATTCCCCTTAATACGATTCTCGAGGTAGATATTTTTTATGTTTGGGGCATCGACTTCATGAGTCCTTTTGTGAGCTCTTGTGGAAATACTTACATTCTTGTGGCGGTAGATTATGTCTCCAAGTGGGTTGAAGCCGTGGCTTTGCCCAACAATGAAGCCCGGAGTGTGGTAGCATTTTTGAAAAAGAGTATTTTCACAAGGTTTGGCACTCCTCGTGTTATCATCAGTGATGGGGGATCTCACTTTTGCAACAAGGCTTTCAACACGTTGCTCTCTCAGTACGGTGTCAATCATAAGGTTTCACCTCCCTATCATCCTCAAGCTAGTGGCCAAGTGGAAGTCTCCAACAGAGAAATTAAGAGTATCTTGTCTAAAACGGTCAATGCTAATAGGACCGATTGGTCGAAAAAGTTGGATGATGCTCTTTGGGCTTATCGGACGGCTTACAAAACGCCGATTGGTATGTCTCCGTATTGGTTGGTGTTTGGGAAAGCTTGCCATCTTCCGGTGGAATTAGAGCACAAGGCCATGTGGGCCTTGAAGAAGTTGAACTTAGAATGGGATGTTGCTGCAAATCTGAGGGTTGAACAACTTAATGAGCTCGATGAGTTTAGATTCTATGCTTACTCCAGCTCGTCCTTGTACAAGGACAAAATGAAGTACCTTCACGACAAATATGCTCGGGGGCAAGGAGTTCAAAGTTGGGAATATGTTTCTCTTGTTTAATTCCCGGTTACGTCTATTTCCGGGTAAGCTCAAGTCAAAGTGGAGTGGGCCATTTGAAGTTGTGTTCGTGACCCCATTTGGTGCTCTTGATCTCAGGAACAAGAATGACGAAATGTTCAGAGTCAATGGGCATCGTGTCAAGCATTATTTGGAAAAGTTCGATGACAGCCACGTGGTGGCACTCATTCATCTGAAGTGATGTGGTGGTAGCATATGTCGTGTCGCGACGTTAAATCAGGCGCTTCTTGGGAGGCAACCCATGTCTTTTTTTTTCTCTTTCTCTTTGATTTTCTTTGTAGCTTAGGATTTTAAACTAATTGTTTATGAGATGTTGCAGGGATTGTGTAGAAGCAGTGCAAAACAAAGTAGAAAAATTGCAGTCTCTGAAATTTGCCAGTGCGGCCGCGGTGCACTTTGTGTGGTCCGCACTGGCATGAGCTGTATAAGATATTTTTAGAAGTTTTCCAACGCGACCGCGGTACTAGTTACACGGCCCGCGATGGGCCTCCACGGCCGTGGTGTGCTTTTGCGCGATCCGCGGAAGGCTATCTGTTGATGCTCAACTTGACGATACCCAGCGCAGTCCGCGGTCACTTTCGCGCGGCCGTGCTGGTAGGTGAGTATGGGGGCCCCAGCCTTTTCTATAAATAGAACCCACGGGCCTCATTTTACACTTTTCGAACTTTGAATCCTCAGAGACATAAAACTACTGTTCATACTATCCCTACTCGTAATTCTTGATTGCTTGGATTAATTGAACATAATCTTCACACACCTGGTAAATATTTCCTACATTTTGATTGATTTAATTCATATTTTCATCTTATTGGCTTGCCAAGTAATATTAGCTTCTTCTTTCTTCTCATAATTTCTTCCTTTTTATTTAATTATTAGCGTAGAGTAGTGTTTATTGCTGGGTTTATGTTCTTGTCATGCCTAATAGATGGGTAAATTGAGTAGGGACAAATTAGGTGAAAAATTTGAACTAAATTTAGCAAAGAATGAAACCCTACTTAAATGTCTGTAAAATATTGACCCAGCGCGGCCCGCGGTCGCCTTAGCGCGGTCCGCGGTGCCCTAACGCGGTCCGCGTGACACTTCCATGCGGTCCGCGGTGCTTAATTGACTAAGAAAATACCTGTGCCCAGCGTAGCCGCGGTAACTTTTGTGCGGTCTGCGACACCCCCAACGTGACCGCATACCCATTTTACGCGGACCGCGGTGCTTAGATTCAGAGAAGTTTTTTTATGGGGCTTTGTTCAGTGCGGCCCGCGATCATCTTAGTGCGGTCCGCGGTGCCTCCAACGCGGCCGCACTCTTGATGGTGCGGTCCGCGGTGCCTAGTTCTGCAGCAGTGTTTACAACAATTTTTTTTGCTGTCTGCAACTTTAGTTCATTCACCTGCTTCACTGCATGTGCTTAAACTAACAATGTTAGAAGCGTTTGCTTGCATACAATGGTAAAACAACGAGGAAGAGGTGCCAAACAACCCGACCGAGGTGACCCCTCCCGGGGAGGAAAATGGAAACAAGTTAAACTCACTCCTCGACCTAAACTGAAAAAAGGAAACAAGTTGTTATAGATGATGACCAATCGGGGAGTAAGTAAGTACCCTCTCAAGACCTCTCTTCTGACTCGGGGCCAGATCCCTCAGTCCCAGCTTCACATAATGCCCAAGCTCCACAACGTGTACCTTCTGATTCATCTGATAGCTCAGCAGTAGGCAGCAGTGAATACTCCACCTCCCCCACAGCTTCAGTATCTGGGGAGAGTGAATAAGGTGGGACTAATAGTGATAATGAGGTACCGAACAGTGGTGTGCCCCAGGTTGGGGGTGTTGAATGAACTAGAAAACCTGAAGTTTGGGAAGATCGATTTGTCAGCCAGGTGGCGTTCCACAAGTTTAGGGAATGGTGGCCATCACGAAAGTTGATTCTTGAGAGGAGCTTCATTGACAAGGACCTTCTACCCCTACACCCCAATGTGCATAGACAGTTTCAGGCTCGAGTGTGTTGGGAGTTCTTTAAAGACAATTGTGTGAAGGCGAATGAGCATATGGTCAATGATTTTTATAACAATGTGGCACATATCTTGAAGGGCACTAAGGTGACCAAAGTGAGAAACAAAAATGTGGTATTCACTGGGAAGGCACTGAATGAATACTTGGGGTTCAATGATGAAGATGAGTCCCTTTACAGTGAAAAGTTAGCAATGGGCGAGGAGGTTCGTCTGTGGTTAGCTTCATACCTGGCAATCCTGGGTACGGTTCTAGAATGGTTACAAGCAGGGGCCAAAATACTTCAGAGAACGTTCAAATTCGAGGCTAGATGGTGGTTGACCTTTGTGTGCAGTCGGCTCGACCCAACTACATGATCAAACTATTCCACTTGCTCGGGCGGTTCTTGTTGCTTCTATTATGGCAGGATATCCTATCAACATGGGCAATGTGATGTCCCGCATCATTTCTTGCAGTAGGGGTTGAGCATGACCGGAACTACCCTTTTCCCAGTACCCTCACTATGTATTTCCGGGACTTGGAGGTGGAGAAGAAACCGTTTGACGTCAAGGTCAAACCTGTGGCTCCGTTCTCCTGGTACAGTTTGAAGGGGCCAGACAACCCCAAGGACAAAAATTACAAGTCGCCTGCTTCTACCCCAACTGGTCAGTCTAAGGAGCCAGTTGCGGTAGAGTCTTCTGTTGAGCCCTCCACAGAGCCTTCCACCATGCCTGCTGCCACCACTATTGATGATTTGCCTCCAGGACCCTCCTCTTCTACTGGCCCCAGTACTTCAGCTGGCTCGGGGGTTCCTTCATCCCAGACTCATCCTTTCACGGCCCATCAGTTGAGCCGGACACTAGCCAGTTTGAACAACTGGATGTTAGCTGTGACATCCAAGTTGTCTACATTGTCTGTTACAGTTGAGGCCCACTCAGCACCTTCCACTGCTCAGATTCCTTAGTCCATTGAGGATACACTGAAGATGCTCCTGGACAATCAGGAGAAGATTATGAGGACTCAGGACGCCTTGACTAAGGCAGTGGATTCACATGGCAAGGCTTTGATGGAGCTTGCCAAGGAGCACAAGAAGATGAGGAAGTCAAGGGCTTCCAAGGAGTCAGTGAAAGTGCTAAGGACTGATGTGGACAAGCTATTGGCAGACCAGATGCCTTTAGACTTGCTATTCGGGGATCTAGCCCCAACAGCAGCACCAGTGCCACAGCCACAGCAGGAGCAGAGCAGGCACCCAGGCCTCCAAGGAAGAAGAGGAAGCTCCCCAGTTCAGTTAGTGCAGTTATTGAGCTAGCAGACCCACAGGAAACCCCTTCCAGTGATGCACCTATCATCCAACCGGTCCAGGAGCAGGCCCCAGTCCCAGTAGCTGTGCAGTAGGAGATCGGGAACCAGTCTGAGGTTCCCGTACATACAGAGGACTTGGGGACCACTGATGATCCCATGCAGATAGACCAGGCCTAGGGAGCTCCTATATCCTTTACTTTGTTTTTTATGCTTATTTTGTTAGTTGGCATTGAGGACAATGCCAGCTTTTATTCGTGGGGGTGCGCCCTACTTTTATCTAGATGACTGTATATGTAGATTCTTAGTCTATATTTTGTTGATTTTCTATTTTGGGTTGTATATAACTTCACATTTAGCTACTTTTATCGTACTTTCTACTTTTTATTCTCTCTTTTGGTTTGTATATAAAGTTACATTTCTATATATATTCATCCCCCGTTGTATATTCTACTCCCCTATTGTACATATTCATTCTATTTTCTATTTTCGCAAAAACAATTTCGTTTTTAGCGTTGTAGTTAGGCTCGTATCCTCTTGTTTTGTTTTTGACGTTCCAATAAGCCCTTGGTTTTCTTAATGCCACGGTTCTTTCCAAGGGTAGAGTATTGTGCGAACCGGGTGGCTCTTCCTAATGATAGATGGCGTGACAACCTTCTTAAAGGTTTGAGTCTGTTTCTTTGATTTTTCTTTTGTTTTTGATAGTTGTAGTTAAGGGTACCTCAAGCAAAGTTTCACTTGGGCCTAGCACATTTGCCTTTGATCCTATGGTCAAAGACATAATGGTGTGTTCAGGATGGTGAAAGTCGTGGCTTTGAGACTCTTACGTTGACCAAACAATCATCATGTGCTCTTTTCGGATCATTGTGTGCTTGAATCGTAACTAAGGTCGTGGTGGGCCCTCGACTCGATGTCTTTAGCAATCCCCTAGCGTGTGTGGTGAGGAATCAAAATGTGAGTCCAAGTCCCGAGCCAATGGTCTAGAACTTGCCCTGAATGTTTGTTGAGGCGAAATCCTAGGTGAAATTTGACTTGAGAAGTGATTATAGGCTCTCCTTGATCCAAATGTTAAGTTGAACAATTCCATAGCCTACCAATGAGATGATCCCTAGTTAACCCTTTTGAGCCTTAAACCTTTTTCTTTCAAGAACCAATGCTACAAGCCTATACCTGTTCTAAATGATTACCCTCTCTTGGCACCCAAATCTTCCCTTGAGTAATGGCAAATGTCTAAGTTTGGGGGGAGAGACAAGAAAAGAAGCAAAGTGGTAAAAAGGTACAAAAGCAAAAGAAAAGGAAGGCAATGAAAAAGCAAGAAAAGAAAAAGACAAAAAGAAAGTCCAATGTGAACAGGAATAAAAAGGGATTCAAGGAAAACAAAAAGTGAAAAGGTGTGGAAAAAGTAGAAAAAAGGAGAAATTTTTTGAATTGCATAAGAAAGAGTGACAATGTGTCTCTCTAACCCCTTGTAAAAAAGTGAAATACTCAAAAGAGTCAAGAGAGTTGTGTCAAAATGAATCAAAAGAAGTGCTTAAGGGAAGATCGAACCAACTTGAATAAAAATATGTCATACCCTTACCCAAAAGCCTTCACAATGACTCCACAAAAGCCCTATTTGATCTTGAGTTGAAGGGAGCCTACATTAGTGGATACTTACATAAGGGGCAAGCATATGGTACTTAGAGCCGAACTTGTGACCTTCTTCTTGAGAGAGATGAGTGAAATTCCATTAACCTTGGTTTGTGTGTCAATATTTAAAAGGTGAGGTTCGCTTAGGGAGAGTTGAGGATGTGGGAGTTTGGGTTCCACAATGACCAAAGTAATTGAGAGAAGTTCTTTGATGAAATGTGTCAACTCTTGATGCTCTTGTGTCACACTTGATCCATAGTTTTCAAAGTTTAAATGTGTTAATGATGCATTCGTATTGAGGGCAATTGTTAGTCCCAATTGATGCTTGTTGAGGTTACTTTAGGATAGCTGGAATTACTTGGATTTTCCTTTAAGGGGTGGGTCTTATTTTGTTTTCTTGAGGACAAGCAAAGGTTTAAGTTTGGAGGAGTTAATAAGTCGGGATTTTAAAGTGTTTTATCCCCCTACTTACATATGCTGTGATTACAAATTGCTACAAAATAGTCCCAAAATGCTCACAAATTGTGCTTGATTGCAGGTTTGATCGACAAATTGACAAAAGGTCAAATCTCGGCTCAAAAAGGAGTAAAACCTGCTCCAGTATCAAGACCAAGTGAATGGAGGAAAAATGGGCCTAGTGCGGACCGCGCAAAAGCAACCGCGGCCGCACTAGGAAATTCAGAGAAGGGAACAATCAAGCTAAGAGCTATGCGGCCGCGGTACCATTTACGTGGTTTGCGTTCAGGATTCGTGACCGCAGTACTATTTACACGGTCCGCGGAGCAGAGGTTCAGAGAAATGCACTTTTGGTCACGCGGTTCGCGGTCACGCCTGCGAGGACCACGCCAGTTTCCATCGCGGCTGCGGTACCCTTCCACGCGGTCTGCATCCCCCAGTTCAAGTTATCAAACAGTTCAAGTCCAAGAGCCAGTGCGGCCGCGGTCCATTTTGTGCGGCCCGCACTGACCCCGCAGGGGTAATTTTTGTCCAGTTTTTCCAGCCTAGTATAAATAGAACATTTTACTATTTTTTAGGGATCTCTTTTATCGGTGAACTTCAGACGATAGTTGCGCTCGGTGTTGTAGCCATTTTTGGCATATTTTGCTTTACATTAACAATAGATTATTGTAGTTTCTTCTAGTAATCAATTATTATGTTTAGTTCTTCATCTATTTCTTCAATTTCTGTATTTAGCATGAGTAGCTAAACTCATTAGCTAAGGTTGTGGCTCAACCCTAGTGTGGGTAATTGATGGGTGTTGCCATCTAGGGTTAGATTGATATTGGGTATTTGCTATTTGGGTTGATTTTATGTTTTTCTTCAAGAATTGGTGGTTGCAAACACTGATTCAAGCTTAGTGGGTTTAACTCTTCTTGAGAAAGAGAGTCTATGACCCCAAAATTGACCCAACAAGGAATTGGGATGGACCCATGAGAAATGGTAGTCCCAATTAACGGGTTAAATCTCGAGAGAGTAATCACCCTACTTGAACCCTAGTTGCTTGGTCTCATTGGCCTACCCAATTGGTCTCGAGAGAGTCAATTGGGTAAAATCACTCTCTCTACCGAGAAGTGTGAGAGTGGGTACAATTGTGCAACGGTTATAGCATAATCCCCAAATATGTCAATCTGTCCTTAGTAACATCTACCCGTCAATTAGCCACCTAGGTGATGCTACGACCCTAGTGCCCTTCTTCCCATTAATTACAACTTAGCAATATCCTCTTAGCATAATTTAGCTTTAATCCTTAGTTTTATAATAGTAGTTATAAATATAAAAACTCGAAAAATGTTTGAAGTGACATTAGAAGCACAACCACAACTCTAGGCTAGACAGAAAATACAACTCCACTACTAGCTCCCTGTGGAAATTCGATCCCGTACCTCTATTCGGGTAAAAGCTATTGCGACCCGCTCTTCCTACCATAGCGTAGTGTCGAGTTGGCAGCAATCAGCGTGCAACCCGATCCCATAAATATCCTCACAGATCAGGCTCTCGGTCATCAATCTCTCCAGTCTCTCGGGCTCTAAAAAATCATATAAACAGCCCAAACAGAGGTAATGTCATGTATCAACAATGAACAGCAAGAGACGGAGGCATAATAAGCAAGAAAAGCTATGACGGAATACAAAACAACAATTAACAGCTAATTTAGTAAGTACACGACCTCGCAGGTCTCAACAGTGATCACATAAGGCCTAAACATGATTTCTAACATGAAGTACAGTCAATTTCTATGAAAGCAGAGGGAATATGTATTAAATAGTAGGCCAATTAATTCCACAGTCTCGCGAGACGGGCTAAGTCACAATCCCTATGGTGCACGCCCACACGCCCGTCACCTAGCATGTGTGTCACCTCCAAAATAGTCGTACGACCCAATATCCGGGGTTTCATACCCTCAGGACCAGATTTATAACCGTTATTTACCTCAATTCGCACAAAATCATACTCCGCAATGCCTTTTCCTCTCAAATAGACCTCCAAATGCCTCGAATCTAGCCACAATAATTCAATTCAGTCAATAAAAATTATAGGAATTAATTCCACATGGAATTCTACATTTTCCATTAAAAATCCGAAATTGCACTAAAAATTCGCCTGTGGGGACCACGTCTCGGAATTCGATGAAAGTTGTGAAATATGAAATCTCATCTAACCCCGAGTCTAACCATACCAAAATTACTAAATTTCGATAATATTTCGACCCTCAAATCCTCAAATCTATCCGAGAGGGTTTTCAAACTCTTCCAACTAAATTAACAGATTTTTTAATGCCAAAACTAGTAATAGATTCGGGTAATCTAACCAAAATTAAGTTAAGAACACTTACCCCTTTGTTTTCTCTGAAAATCTCCCAAAAATCGCCTCTCCCCGAGCTCTAATTTGGTAAAAATGGAAAATCGAACTTAACATTCTGTTCAGATTTTCCGCGGTTACTGTTCACGCGCGGGGTACTGTTCGCGGTACTGTTTACAGACACTGTTCATGGGTACTATTGACGGGTACTATTCACATGTTGTAGAAAAAATTAGCAACTGTCCAAAGAGAAAATTTCGACAGCTTTTTTTTATATCCGTTAACCTTCCGAAATCCACCCGAGGCCCTCGGGACCTCGACAAAATGCATCAACCAGTCCTAAAATATCATACAAACTTAGTCGAAACCTCATATCACATAAAATAACGCTAAAACCGCGAATCACAGCCCAATTCAAGCCTAATGAAACTAGAAACGTCCAACTTCTATATTCGATGCAAAAACCTATCAAATCAAATTCGATTGACTTCAAATTTTGCACACAAGTCATAAATTACATAACGAAGCTATGAAAATTTTCAGAACTGGATTCTGACCCCAATATCAAAAAGTCAACCCTCGGTCAAACTTTCCAAAAAATCTTCTATTTTCCAACTTTCGCCAAAATGCGCCGAATTATCCTACAGACTTCCAAATCCAAATCCGAACATGTGCCTAAGTCCAAAATCACCATACGAAACTATTGGAATAATCAAAATTCCATTCCGGGGTCTTTTTCTCAAAAGTCAAATCTCCGGTCAAACTTAAGAAATCTTTAGCCTTAGATTTCTAGATTTTGTTAAATGGTGATAATTTGATCTAGGGACCTCCGAATTTGATTTCGGGTATATGACCAAGTCCCAAATCACGATACGGAACTGACGGAATGGTCAAAACTTTTATCCGAGTTCGTTTGCTCAAAATGTTGACCGAAGTCAACTCAATTGAGTTTTAAAGCTCTAGTTCACAATTAAATCCATTTTTCACATATAAACATTCCGGAAAAACAAATAAAAGCCCTTAGATCATGCTAGACCAAATGTTCCAACTCCTACTTCGTCTAGTTCGCAATTATCTAAAAGAACTGCGGGCATAAAAGCCCTTAGTTCTTGGACGGAGTTCACGGGTCAAGGTGATAATATTGGTGATAGTTCACAACTAAATGAGATTCAAGTTTATTTGTGGCAGGGACTTAAATCAGAGAATCCCAATGGCTCCTTCGATGTTTTGGAATGGTGGAAGGACAAACAAAATACTATCCGGTTCTTTCAAGAATGGCTCGAGATATTTTAAGTGTTCAAGCTTCAATAGTGGCACCGGAGAGCGCTTTCAATCAAGCGAGACTCCAAATCGGCGATCATAGAGCGTCTATGAGGGAGAGCTTGGAAAAATCAGTACTCTTCAGAGATTGGATCCGTTCGGAAAGAAGAAATTTTGGACTTGCAGAATCACATCCGGATATAGATGAAGCTTATGAAGAAATGCTAGCGGAACTTGCGCAGGATGCTGCTTCGCCTGAAAGCGGTGATGAACAAACTTCTTTTCCTCAACCACCAACGGAAATTCCTCCGGACCTTGAAGAATTTATGAGATTTGTTAGAGATAATACATAGACTAATATGTAACTTGTATTTTGGCACATCTTTCTTATTTTTTTTCCCTTTTAATGGTGGTATTAGTACCTTGTTGTGCTCATTCCATTGAGGGGAGGAAGAGTAAGAAAGATATTGCAATTTTTTGTTAATGTCGTAATAATAAAAATTATAAGACATTCCCTTGAATATTTCTTTACAATTTATTTTGTGTTTAAATTTGATATAGTATATATATTATATATCTAATACATATAAACTATATATATATATATATATATATATATATATATATATATATATATATATATATATATAGTTTACAAGAAATTGCCTTAGATAAAAAAAATAACCCGGAACACTTAGGCCCGTTTAGGCCCGCGGGCCCGACCTATTTAGCCCGAGACCATGTGGGCCGGTTCCACCCATTTGGACCGTTAGGCCCGGGACCGCCAAAGCCCGGGACCATTTGGCCTCGCCCGTTTAGCCCATTTAGGCCCGGGCCCGGCCCAGAATATAGCCTTACTCCTGCTGCACCAACTATTTTTGTTGCTGTTTTTGGTGGAGATAATTTTAACTGCAAGCACGTTGTTGTTGACAAAGGAAAAGAAATTGCTACTAGAAGCAGCCTTGTGGAGGAGAACAACCGTAAAAGAAAATCAAGTAACAGGTATGATAAAAGAAATGGTTATAAACCCAAAACCAACAATCAAACCTTCAAGGAAAAAGGCAATTGCTTTGTGTGTGGCACACCTGGCCACTATGTTGCTCAATGCCGAAAAAGGGTTTGGAATGACAATCCCACTAAGGCTAAAGTAAATTTGACTGAAGCCAAAGTGGATGATATAATTGTTGCAGTTGTTTCCCAAGTGAACCTTGTGGCCAATGTGAAAGATTGGGTGTTAGATTCTGGAGCCACTAGGCACATAAGTGCTAACAAAAAAGACTTTGTGTCTTACACCCAAGTTGAGGAGGGAGAAGAAGTTGTCTATCTTGGTGACTCAAGAACTACTCAAGTTCTTGGAAAAGGCAAAGTTCTTCTCAAACTCACATCTGGCAAAACTTTGACATTAAATGACGTGTTGCATGTTCCTAGTATCCGAGCCAATTTGGTCTATGCGGGATTATTAGGAAAAGTGAGGGTGAAGGTTTCTTTTGAATCTGATAAGGTCGTGTTGACCAAGAATAATAATTTTGTTTGCAAGGGTTATTATAACCATGGCTTGTTTATACTCAATATTATCAATGAAAATGCTAGTACTTCTGCTTACTTGATTGATTCTTTTAATTTATGGCATGCTAGATTAGGACATGTTAATTTATCTTATATCAAAAAAATGCATTCTAAAGGTTTTATTTCAAATATTGATAAGTGTGAAGTTTGTGCAGAAGCTAAAAAAACTAAGAAATCATGTACTTCAGTATTTAGAGAATCTGAATTATTAAGTTTAATTCTTACTGATTTAGGAGACTTGAAACAAACTATGACTAGAGGAGGGAAAAAATATTATGTGACTTTTATAGACGATTTTTCTAGATATACAAAAGTTTATTTGTTGAGAAATAAAGATGAAGGTTTTGATAAGTTTTTAATTTATAAATCTGAAGTAGAAAATCAAAAAAGTTAGATCCGATAGAGGTGATGAATTTATTTTGTTGAATGATTATTATGAGAAAGAAGGCATAATTTACGAGATAACTCCGCCATATTCTCCACAATCAAATGGTGTAGCGGAAAGGAAAAATAAGACCTTAAAAGAAATAATGAATAGCATGATTGTTAGTTCTGGTGCTCCGGATAATCTTTGGGGTGAAGCCATTTTATCTGCTTGTCATTTACAAAATAGAATTCCTTATAAGAAAACGGGTAAAACTCCTTATGAATTGTGGAAAAGGTATCCACCTAATTTGAAATATTTGAAAGTGTGGGGATGCCTTGCTAAAGTTATGTTGCTTGATCCTAAGAAAAGAAAAATAGGATCTAAAACATCTGATTATATGTTTATTGGGTATGCTGAAAATAGTGCAACATACAAATTTTTAGTAGTCAAAAGTGATGTACTTGAAAACAATACTATTGTTGAAACAAAAAATGCTGAATTTTTTGAAAATATTTTTCCTTTAAAATTTGAGAAAATTTCTAATGCTCCTATTATTTCAAGTGATAATATTTCACATGTTCCAATTGCACAAAATGATTTTGGAAGTGAGGATTTAAGAAGAAGCAAAAGACTGAGGAAAGAAAAATCTTTTGGTAATGATTTTTATACTTATCTTGTGGATAATGATCCTTTAACATATTCTGAAGCTATTTCTTCGTATGATGCCTCATTTTGGAAAGAAGCTATTGATGTAGAATTAAATTCAATTTCACAAAATAAAACTTGGATTTTAGTTGATTTACCTCCGAGAGCTAAACCTATTGGTTGTAAATGGATTTTTAAGAAGAAACTCAATCCGGATGATTCCATTGATAAATACAAAGCTAGACTTGTTGCAAAAGGTTTTATCCAAAAGCAAAATGTTGATTATTTTGATACTTATGCTCCTGTAACTAGAATTTCCTCAATTCGTGTTTTACTTGCCTTGGCTTCTATTTATAAACTTTTTATTCACCAAATGAATGTTAAAACTGCATTTTTAAATGGTGATTTGGAAGAGAAAATTTACATGGAGCAACCTAAGGGTTGTATAGTATCTGGCCAAGAAAATAAAGTTTGTAAATTGCTAAAATCTTTATATGGTCTAAAGCAAGCACCTAAACAGTGGCATGAGAAATTTGATCAAGTATTGATTAATGATGGTTTTTCATCAATTGAAGTAGATAAATGTGTTTATACAAAATGTGTAGATGGTACATGTGTTATTATTTGCCTTTATATAGATGACATGCTTATTTTTAGTTCTAGTCTTGATTTGGTACATAAAACCAAATTTTTCTTGTCTTCTAATTTTGAGATGAAAGACATGGGAGAAGCTAGCATTATTTTAGGCATGAAAATTATAAGAGATGGCAATAGTTTGATGTTGACTCAAAAACATTATGTTGAAAGAATTCTTAAAAAAATTATTAATTTTGATGTGGTACCTGTAAGCACTCCTTATGATGCTAGTAGTCAATTAAAAAAGAATAAGGGAGATACTGTAGATCAAAATAAATATGCTCAAATTATTGGTAGCCTAATGCATTTGATGAATTTCACTAGACCTGATATTGCATATGATGTATGTAGATTGAGTAGATATACTCAAAATCCAAGTCATGATCATTGAATTGCATTAGTAAGAGTAATGAAATATTTGAGAGGTACCATGAATTTCTACTATACTAGAAGGATACAGTGATACTAACTGGATCTCTGATTCAGATGAAACAAAATCCACTAGTGGTTATGTGTTTACCCTCGGTGGGGGTGTTGTGGCATGGAAATCAACTAAACAAACAATAATAGCTAGATCTACCATGGAATCTGAGTTTGTGGCATTGGAATTGGCTGGCAATGAGGCCGAGTGGTTAAAGAACCTTTTGGCGAGTATTCCACTAGGAAATAAACCGACACCTTTTGTGTCGATGTATTGTGATTGCCAAGCTGCAATAGCCATTGCCAAAAATAAATCTTTTAATGGGAAGAGTAGACATATCCGATTGAGACATAATGTGATAAAGCAACTGCTGAGAGACGAAATTATTTCCATAGATTATGTGAAGTCAGAAGTAAATTTGGCCGATACTCTGACTAAACCTTTGGAAAGAAAATTAATATCTGAAACATCGAGGGGAATGTGACTTTTGCCAATTTGAGTTATATCAACTATGATGGTAACCCAACCTATGTGATTGGAGATCTCATGAAGTAGGTTCATATGGGTAATAATAAGTCATTAGTTGATCAAACGTGCACTATTAAATTATATCTCTTCTTATGGTGTATGTGTGTATATAGTGCAAGTCTGCAAGGAATGAGAGGTTGAGTTATTAAACTCTTAATCTATTAATCCATAGCCTTTTATAGGTAGTGTATTGTGCTGCAGAATACACTTGATGGATGTACCTATATGAGTGTGGAGTGGGGCCGCTCCTATGAAATTTGTGGCGAAATTTCTAGAGCGCTCATGAAAACCAGGCGCGCGCATGGCCTATTAGTACAAAACCGCGTCAAACAACAAAGTGTGTGTGGGTATAATGTGATAGATAAGACACTAAACTTACAAAAGAATTTTTGGTTCATAGAAGTTTAAACTTCACCAATTGTTCTGTAAGTTTAATCTTATTTTATCTAGGTCTGGTTCATAGTCCAAGAGACAACAGATTCGACGCATTATGCTCATTTGTGAAACCCAGCAAAATATTTTATTATTTTATTATTATTATTTTTTATATTCTTTTGAGATATGTGGGGGATTGATAGAAAAATACATTTGATATCTCAAAAAGAAATACTATAAAACTATGTCTGGATTTATTTTCTTGCTATTATATTAATGGGTCTTTATAATAATAATTATTTTAAATATATTTGTAAAAGAAATCAGTTTAATGTTAAATTAAGTTTGGGACAAATAATCTGACCAATGGATACTCATTAGTGTGAAGCGTTTCAATCTGACCTTTAAATTCAATAAAGTATTTCTTTCAATTCTTTAAGAGCCTTAATGGCCTTAAGTTTCTAACGGTTGCCAACAATCTGATTTCATAGTTATAATGTTTTGAAGCTTACATTTTTGAAAAGTTAAAAAGCCTTTATGGCTTGGACATGATTTTAACGGTTTTTGAAGCTTACGTTTCTGAAGTTTTTAAAAAGCCTTTATGGCTTGGACAGTTTCATATCAGAGTGTGCATTTTCTTTGCACTATATATACTTCTTCGGTTTTACATGGAAGAGTAGTGTGAAAATAGTAAAAACTTTTCTTCTTCTTTCTTTGTGCTGGATTTTCTTCTTATAAATCTTTGTTGTTTCTGCTCCTAGTTATACTAGAAGAGCTTGTTGAATCCTGGGGATACTTCTAATATTATTTATCTCGGTGTGGGCGAAATATCCTTAAGGACAATGTCTTTGACACGCCTCAAGCTAAACCTTTTATTCTCCATAATCATCCAATTTTTCCAACAATCTTAAGGATAATTCACATTGTTCTTTTGATTGTTTATTTAAAATTGATTGTATTGTATTGTTAAATCCATTGTTTCGGAACAACGAAAAGCCCCATTTTACGAAACAACCGATTTGGTGTGGTGCGATTGTTTCCTATTTTTTTTTTCAATTATACCCTTGGTTGTTACTTTATAATTCTATACTTTTGTATTCCTTCTGCTGTCGTCCAAATTTTGATTCGTAAACTTTGTTCTTTTTTCCCCTGTTCGTTCATCAGTTTCTATTCACTTGAATGACTTCCCGCATTGGCTGCAAGAATATAACTTTTACCATTTGAATGATAATTATAGAGTATTCTAAACTGTAAAATCATTAACTCACATTATGAGTTTTAGCTTGGAAGAAGCCAAATTACGTCAATGAGTGTTAATACTTAGGTTTGCTTCATATTTAGTGGAACTTACGAGCAATTGGGGTCCTTAAAAGGCATGGAAGCAGCAGAAAAATTTATTACATATCATTTCCTTTACTTTTCAGAGAGATTATATGTTCCCGTGCCTTTTAAAGAACAAATAACAGTAGATAATTTCAATATACTTTTGGTCAATCTATGTTCTTTGAACACCTTTTGCTAATTTTAGTTTACCATTTAATTTTATTAGAATTTGTATGAGTTTAATTGCATAATATATTTACACTACATAATTGGTGATAAATTAGCAGAAAATTTTTTAAAATTATTTTTATGAGTAATTTTTGATAAATTTAATATTTAAAACAATTAAGGGTATTTTGGTAAAGTTATCAGTCACAGTACAGTATAATACAGTCAAACTAAATACAAAAATGTGACTTAACAACAGCTAATGATGCAGTCTATCCAAACATTGTATCCATAAAATGATACAATACAGTACAATACAATATATTATAAAACGATGCGTCATAGTGATCCAAACAAAGTGTTAGGTAAACGGTGTAAGGTTAGATCAAATGAAGGACTTCATATGGAGGTTCCACGAAACTAGCCCAAATTATCTTCTGCTGTCTATATTCGAGCCAACTGACCTCTATGAAATCCAGACTTGGGCTGGATAAAAATTTTGGGTCCAACTGAAGCGCATATTTTTCTCTTTGAACTGATTAGTTTCTTTTTTAGGCCTATTTTTTCCTAACTTATTGAGAAGATAAACCCGTCTTTTATGGTCATGTTTCTATATTCGTTGTGAAAGTTCTATTTAAAGGGTAAAGTATTTCATATTATAAAAGCTTGTATTATCAAAGCTCGAACTCGAGATATTTGACGGTCACTTATATACTTCGACCATGTCAACTATTCTATAAAAAGAATGGAGTACCATTATTTAACTTAAAATTGAAATTAATAAATTGCGTGATCGCATTTGAATTACTTCTTTACGAACCGTTATTGGAGTAAATGGAATGAATATCAAATCCTCTAATTTTAGATTAATAAAAAATGGAGATTCAAGAAAACTAAAAGAAAGAAAATTAGGACGAATCAAAATCCGAAACGTGGTATACAACGAAGATTAGGACGAATCTGTGCTCAAAACTTCACTCAAAAAAGTATCTTCACTCCATTGTTTACTCTCAAATTATTGAAATTACTGTACGAAATCTTACCAAGTTTTGAAGTAGTTCCAAAGGAAAAATACAACAAATTTAAAACGGACATATCTATATGAAAATGAATATTGCTATCATAGTACCAGTCCTGAGAAAATATTAGTGAATATCAAATTAGAAGGGCAGTCAAGACGCAAGTATAACAAGAATACAAGGATAATCCATTTAACAAAATGATAGTCCAATATATTATTACGATATAAATCAGCTTAATTAGAATCATATGAAGGAATTTGAAGTTAAAGACCACAGGAGGACAACTCCAACAATTGCTTCTAGTCCAAACCATCTCTTTCCAATATGACAACCATCATTAGATTTAGGAGCACTTGCTGCACCAGCAGGGATACCCGTGGGACTAGATCCAACTGCTCAAATTTCAAAAAAAAAAAAAAAAAAAAAGAAGGGAAAATTGTCAAAGCTCCTTCCAAAGTTTTACACGATCAATATATCTTTAGTTAATTGCAGCAGGTAAGCTGTCTTATTTCTAGATTACTAATATCATTTTTCGAGTGCTTACTTGTAGTTTCTTGTAAAATAATTTGATAACAATTTTTAACATTGTTAGTTCATAGAAATTAAATTAAAAGCAAGAAGTTAAACTTAAAAAAAGAAAGGTGAAAGGATGTGTAATTTACCCGAAGGAATGGGACTATTTGCTTGTGGACTGCTAGCAATGCTACTTGAACCATTACTTATTTGATAGAACACTTGAGCATCTGGTGAATTTGGAGGCAAGTGGAGAAGAGCTGCATATCATTCCAAATTGTCAATTATCAAACAAATGAGTTAAGGATTAACTTTTTCAGTTTTCAGAAACAAATAATGAAAAAAATATTTTGAAAACTATTACTGTCCCTGTTAAGAAAGAATGGAGGAGTTCAAGGTACAAGGATAAAATTGGATATTTCTTTCTTAATCCATTTAAAATGAAAAATCCTCTTATTAGTGTACTTACCAGGGCATTGAGAAATGTTAGCAGGGGCTTGACAAACAGAAGGTAGGCTTAAAGCAAGTGTAACATTGAGATTAAGTCCTAAATCAGGATCATTTCTGTCCTTGATTAGCAAACAAAGACACTTCTTGCTGGCTTTTAACACTTGTTTCAAACCAGTGCAGCAATCTGGTGTAGGAGCTGGTGCATTAGCTGTAACATAAGGTAAACATGTTGCTAAACCAATCAATGATTGCGTACATTCTTCTTTGTCCTTCTCTGTGTCTGAATTTCCAAATACACATAACATGAAAAACAGCACTAATATGAACTGATATTTCATGTTGCTAAAGGGAACTGGGTATCTTGAATCCTTTTTTGGCCTTCTGGTATTTCAAATAGTGAAACAGACACACTCCCTTTGGCCCTTCATCTTAGCTTATATATATTGAACAAACTACCCGTAGAAAGTAGAAACAAGCAATAAAAATAGCCAGGTGTTTGGATGAAGATTAAGGAACTAGTTCTCAAATCTTTTGTAGTGGTTGAAAAGTGTTCACATAACTTTTTTAAACCTTTTCTCTTTTGTCCCCAAGAAATATTGCTGGCTTTTTTATGGAAGATTCCAAGAACCACTAAGTAGAAGAACTGAAAATATTGTCAAGAAACAAGAAGCTATATTTTTATTTTCAATATTTGAGGATGGGAATCTAGGTAGATACACAAAGTGGGCCACTTTACCAACCCACTATAGGATGTGAACCAATGAAACTTGGACCACTCCTTCATACTTAGCTGAATTTTTGAAGTTCCTTTTCGTGGTGTTATCATTGTTTTGTCTGGGCTCAGTTTAGCTATGACATCATATGAGCATGCTTATGATGTAAACTTCAACTCATTTTGTGGATCAAATTAAATTAGGTAATTAACTTGTTAAATCGTGTAGAATCTGTAGTGAAAATAGTACGGACTAGCCAGTTTTCGGATTGGTAATTGAAAAATAGCTAGAGTTTGTAAAATTATTGAAAAATAGCCACTATTTTGGTATAACATAGAAAGTTCCAGCATAATATACTGGAGATTGGTGCACCTGTGGATGAACTTCCAGCATAATATACTGGAGATTGGAGCACTTGTGTATGAACTTCCAGCATATTATGCTGAAACAATATATTATACTGGAACTCCAGTATATATGTTGGAAGTCCAGTATATTATACTGGAACTCTAGTATATTATGCTGGAATATTTTTCAGATTTTAAACAGTGTTTTCGTTCAAATTTATCTTTACATAAAAAATGGCTAAATTCAATTACTTTTAAAACTGTGGCTATTTTTAAATTATCACTTGTAAATCTGAATATTTTTTAATTTCACCCGAATCTGTAGTGCAAAAGTAGAGGCCGGGCTTTTTCACTTGTTTCGATAGAGAGACAATGCCACGGTCCAAGCCCATCTGGTAAAGAATTGTTCGTTTTGGCTCAACCTTTGGGATCTGAGGATTTTATTATTTGGGAATTTTTACCTATCTATACCATATATGAAACCTTATTACCGTCAATATTTAAAGTTTTATTTAATTACAAACCCGTATACTAAATTACCAATCTTATACCATACTTAATTAAGGGTCTAATTAATGGGCAGTTTTTATTCATTAATTAAAGGTATCCATATATCCCACGTTTCTCTCTCCCCTTAATTCCTAAGATCTGACCATATTCGTTTTCCCCCTCCCATTTCTTTCTCTTCTCCATTCCTTCTTCTTCTCAAAAAATACAGAGATGATACCCATTGAGTATATCATCTTCATCGTGGTAGATGTTTTTCGCCATCTGCCATATTTGTAGTATATTGTCTTCAGCAACACTAGCGACGACCCAGTCTTCACGTGGGTTCCATGAGAAGTCAGAAATTTTACTTGTATGGCCACCATGAATAAAAAGCAACTCCGGTGGCCCATCTTCTGTATCTTCTGTTGTTTTGTTCTTCATCAATCCTGAAAAAATTGATTTGTAGTTTATTTGTAGATAAAGAGAAAATTTTGTAGTCAACATTTTTTTTCAACATAGATTATAGTGTAATTGTACTATAAATGTAGTAATTTTGTAGATACCCTTCAAAACAATACTGCTTTATACATACGTAGACTGATTTGTAGATTTTTTGTAGAAAATTTGTAGATATCTACAAACTAGATACATTGAATTTTAATATCCCAATTCTCATTTCAATTGTAGCATAATTGGCATTTTCGACATAATTGTAGAAGATTTGTAGAAGTTTTAGTCCTCCCAATCTACAATTTATCTATAATTTATCTACAATTACAGGAAATATGTCTTCTTCTTCTTTTTCTTCGAGTTTCAATCTGAAATTTAGTCAAAACCAAGTCTAATCTTCACCAAAACCCCTCAAAATTGAGATATAAACTCCTAAACATATTCCGAATTATTTACAACACCCAATCCAAACAAATAATGATTTTTGAAAACCCAAATTTGAATTCAAAGCTTTCAAGCATTTTAGTGGATATCAATGGTGGAAAATATATGGAAGAACATATTTTTTCAACTTTGAGTTGTTGAAACTCGAAAATTTGAATTGTTCGTTCTTTTTTTTCTCGAGAATTTGAATTGTAGTTCTGGAAAAAAATACGCAGATGAGAAATCTCCTTTCCTTTTTTAAAAATTGAATTTAATGTAGAATCAATTAACACCAAGATTCTCTCCTTAATTTTAACGCGTTTTAGGGAATATTCTTCCCTTTTAATGCCTAATAGTCGAATGGTATATAAATTGTAGTTAAAGTGTGGATTGGGCGGGTAATTAACAAACTATGCACATTTAAGGTAATAAGGTTTCATATATGGTATAGTTAGGAAAAAATCTCTTTTATTTGTTTTTTGGGCTTTATTCTAAAAATGATGGAATTTTTACCTAGCTATTACTATTCTAGAAATTTATTTACCTGTATTTTTTTATATTTTGTAGTTTTTAAGAAGTATCTAGGTTTTTCTTACAAATTATATATATTGCTCCTTAAAATGCTCCCACCTCATTATTAGTGCATTTAATTAAGGAATCTAATTACATCCTTTCCTTTTTTTCCATTTCCTCTTCTCTCTCCTTTTTTACATCAAAATCTCTTAATCTACGCCAAAAATCTCCATCTTCTCTCTTTCCACCATTGCTGACAACTTTATATTATTAAAAGGTCGTCAACTGTATCGTTTTTTTACTAGGAGACGGGACAACACTGGAAATGAAGAAATATTTAAAAATTGTATGACAACTGTATGATAGTTTTGAATTTTATCAGATACATCAATTCTAATACATAATTGCATCATATTTGTATCATAATTGTACGTAATTTGTATCTATTACATTAATTTCCAAAATATACTTGATACAATACTAATAAATTAATATGCAATTATCATATATTTGTGATACAGATGGTGAAATTCATCACGAACTCACAACTACTCGTAATAATATATAATAAATATACAATTATCATACATTTGTAATATAATTTCTACAACAATTATAATACATATACAATTATAAAACAATCGCGATATATTTTTGAAAAATTGTGATACAATTATGTTCTTCATCTTCTTCAAGTTCAATCACAACTCTACTAAAAATCTGATATAACCGTATTATAATTATATTAGTATTGTATCGATTATTGTTTTGTGTATTGATGTATCATACACAAGTCACATACAATAAAGATTTTAGAAAGAAAAAAAATAAAATTCAAAACTTATCCACAACTTGATTCTAGAGCAATATTTTGAATTTCGTCTATATTATATCAATAAGAAATAGAGAGTTTTGGTGATTAGTAGGAAAGAGAGAAATTGGATTTGAAAATCTTTGGAAAAGAAAAGGAATCGGAATGGGGGGGGGGGTATAAAAATAAAAGAAAGATTTTGGGTGATTATTAAGAAAGAGAGAAAAAAAACAGAATCTAAAATGTAGGGGAGAGTTATTGGAAATGGGGGGGGGGAGGGTTGGTATCATTTAACTGACATGCTAAAATTAAGGGATCTTGAATTTTTTACCTTTTTATGATCTTGTATATAACTTGTAAATATAGCTATACAAAGTAATCAATAAAAAACCTAAATAAAGGTGATAAATAGGTAAAAATTGCACGGGGCGCCCTATTTGGTCGCCCCTATTTAACCTATACCCATTTTTTTAAAGTTTTAACTTGTACTCAATTTTTAAACAATTTCAGCTCCCTTTCTCCTCCTCCTTCTCCTCTATCCTTTCTTTTTCCAGAAGTAAGGTTCATCCCTATCTGCTTCTTCTTATTTCTCCAGTGAGTCCTATAAATTTTCAATCATTTTTTCCTTTCCGCCGACACCCTTTGCTGTAAAAGTTCTATCTTGGTTTTGCAACTTGAATCTTATGCACAATTTTGATGTGAAAATGGGACAAGAAAAATTGATTATTAATTTTATATTGTTGTTTGGTGAATTGGGTCTGGCGAAAATTGGAAATTTCAGTTGTCGATTGGATTGATAATGTGTTGATGTTTCTTGGTTCCTGTTAATGTTGCTTTAAGTTACTTCGTATGGGTACAACATGCCCCCTAGAGCTCTAGAGTTGAAGTTCGTCAGTTACAAACAAAAACTTCAGCTCTAGATCTGAAGTTCGTCAGCTACAAAAACAAAAAATTCAGCTCTAGAGCTGAAGTTCGTCAGCTACAAAAACAAAAACTTCAGCTCTAGAGCTGAAGTTCGCCAGTTACAAAATAAAAACTCCAGCTCTAGATCTGAAGTTCGCCAGTTAAAAAAATAAAAACTTCAACTCTAGAGCTGAAGTTCGCCAGTTACAGTTCGCCATTTACAAAAACAAAAACTTCAGCTCTAGAGCTGAAGTTCGCCAGTTACAAAAACAAAAACTTCAGCTCTAGAACTGAAGTTCGCCTCGCCAGTTATAAAAACAAAAACTTCAGCAATTACAAACAAAAACTTCAGCAAATAGAGAACAAAACTCCAGCTACTATGCTTAAGTTCAGCAATTACAAACAAAAACTTTAGCACACTTGGTTCAGCACAGTTGCTACTTCAGTCCCGTCTACTGGAATGTTGAAGTTTTGCGTGATTGTCTTTGCTACTTTAGCCCCGTATGCTGAAGTTACGCGAAAACGTGGGTATGCTTGCAATTTTTTTTGCAAAGCGGATCCAAGTTAAAACGTGACCGAAAAAGCAGGTATAGATACAAATACCCCATAAATAAATTTCTATTATAGTATAGTTAGGTAAAAATCCCTTAAAAGACATCATCGAGCCTTACTCATTTGACGTGGTGATAAAAGTATTACTAAATCGAAGAGGCATCATACCGTATAAAAATCCAAGATATGATGTTGTTTATAGGCTTATAATATTAGTTGAAGAAGAGGTAATACCATTTTAAATTTATATTCTATTCTTTACTTATTTACATGCCTTTATAAATAACATCAATTGCTAGTTAATCTTCAATATGGGACAATATCCGAGTAATGCTTTTAAATAATCATGTCAAAAAGTGGAAGAACTTCTTTAAAGCAAATACGAGTTGAGATTGTTACTTAGCTATACTATATTAAAAACTTATTTACCTATATTCTCTATGTTTTGCAGTTTTTAATAAGTATTAATCTCCATCTCCTCTCTTCACCATTGCCTACAACTTTATATTATTAAAAGATATTCAGAAATTGTATGATAACTATATTATAATTGTAGTTGAATTATATCAGATACATCAATGCCTAAAACATATATGTATCACAATTATATCTAACTTATATCTGGTACATTAATACCCAAAATAATACTTGATATGATACAAATAAATTAATATACAATTATCATATTTGTGATACAAATTGTGAAATTCGTCACGAATTCACAACTGCTCGTACCAATATACAATGAATATACAATTATCACACATTTGTAATACAATTCCTGCAACAATTATGATACATATACAATTATAATACAATCGCGATACATTTCTGAAAAATTGTGATATAATTATGATTTTCATCTTCCTCAAGTTTTAATCACAACTCTACACTAAAAATTTAATATAATAATATTATAATTGTATTAGTATTGTATCCAAAACTTACCCACAACTTGATTGTAGAGCAAAATTTTGAATTTCTTCTATATTGTATAAATAAGAAAGAGATTTTGGATGATTGAAAGAGAGAAATCGAATATCAAAAGCTTTGGAAGAAGAAAGAATAACTTTGGAAGAGGAGTGAGTAAGCGAGATTTTTGGGTTAGAAAGATTTTGGATATCAGTGGGTAAGGGAAAATTCTTACGGTGGGTAAGTATAAATTTGGATAATTATTAAATAAAGAGAGAAGATGTGTTTTTGCAATCCTTTGGAAAAGGAAGAGAATCTTAAATGTAGGGGGATTATGTATAACTGATACGCTATATTTAAGGTATGTTGCATTTCCTCTTTTTTTATGGTTTTGTATAAAACTAGTAAATATAAGTATATAAAGTAATTAATAAGGAACTTAAATCAAGATAATAAATAGATTTCTATTATAGTATAGCTAGGTAAAAATCTCGTAAGAGTTACTATTTTATGAATAGTCCATTAGATCATGTTAACTCTAACTACTCTTTAGTGGACAAGGACGTGAAATGACAACAACACCATTATAAGGAATCCGAGAACGTAACTCCCACCAAAATAATTCAAACAATTTTGTATCATCTGAAGAGGCGGAAAACTTTAGTGACCGCATCATCTTTTGGTAACGATTCGATCGGTCGTTATGCTTTTTAAGTCCATGTTTCTTTAATTAAAATTCTTCATATGTGTCTATTTTATGACTTATGGGGTGGTTGACTTGGGTTTGGAAGGGTTCGAGTTAAAATCGGAACACTTGGTTCCTTAATAGTGGCCTGAGATGGCCAAATTTGACTTGAGTCAACACTTTTAATAAACGACCTCGAAACCGAGATTTGATGGTTCTAATTGGTTTGTATGATAATTTTCGACATGGGCGTGTGTTCAGACCGAGTTTCGGATGATCCGGGAGTGTTTCAGTGCTTAATGATGAAAGTTGGTGTATTGAAGGTTTTCAAGTTCTTTAAATTTGGTTTGGAGTAAACTTTAGTGTTATCGAGGTTCGTTTGAGATTCCAAGCATGGAAATAGTTCCGTACAATAATTTATGACTCGTGCACAAAATTTGGTGTCATTCCGAGTAGTCTGAGTATGAATCAGCGTGTTCGGAGTAAGTTGAAAAGCTTGAAGTTCATAATTTGATTCAATTTGGTTTTGGGTGTGATATTGTTTTACACGTTCCGAGAGTTCGAGCGGGTCCATATTATCTTTATGGGCTTGTTGGTGCAGTTGGACGGGGTCCCGGATGGCTCGAGTGTATTTCGGACCGCCCAGAGCTAAGTCCAGAACTGCTACACTTGTTGGTTCCGGTTTCTTTCTTCACGAACGCGGAGATTGCCTCGTGTTCGCGATGAAGGAATGGGACTGGGGGAGGTTTTGATGCATTCACGAAGAGGAGCTCGCGATCGCGATGCTCTGGGCCACTATTCTTCACATTCGTATACTTGTGTCCGCATTCGCATAGAAGAACTGTGGGGGGGGGGGGTCGCTGGCCAATTGCCCTTCGCGTTCACGAAGGTAAGGCCACGTTTGCGAAGCTTTGGTCAGACAAGCCTTCGCGAACGCGGGCCTCTTTCGCGTTTGCGATATGCATCTGGGGCCTGGGCAGTTTGCCTTCGTGATCGCGAGATCTCTTCCACGATCGTGAAGAAAGAATGCCGGGGCAGAGACTTGTTTTTGAAAATAGGACTTAGGCCATTTTCTCTTATTTTCATTTCTTTTGGCCGATTTTGGAGCTCTTGGAAGGGGATTTTTCATCTAACTTTACATGTAAATTGTGGAAAATTATAGGATTTAGTTGAAAAATTTAGGTTTTGATAAAAATGGGATAAGACTATGAAAATGATTATGAAAGTGAGTAAAAATTATATATTTGGGTTAGTGAAGTTATGGGTAACTTTTATTTACAAAAATTTCGGAAATCCGGGCACGTGGGTCTAGGGTGAATTTTAGGAATCTTTCAATTTGGGTTAGGTAATTACTTTGATAGTTAAATTATAAATTTTTGAGCATATGTTGATTAATTTATACAATATTTGGCTAGTTTCGGATTGTGCAACACCAATTTGAGGCTTTAGTGTGAATTGTGGACCGGAAAAAGAACTTGAAAACGAGGTAAGTCTCTTACCTAATCTTGTAAGAGGAAATTTTTCTTGTAGGTGCTATAAATGATTGTTTGCTAATAATTATGGGTGCTACGTGCGCACGATGTGACGAGAGTCCGCATGTAGCTATAAAATTCATACTTATGTCCGGGTAATTTTAGGACTCTACCATGTAATACTTATATTATTTGTACTCAACTTGTTAGTTTAATTACTTGAATTATATTTGATATTGGATAAAGGATTTGTAAAGACTCAGCTTCATTACTTTGAGCTTTAGCAGGTTACTTGACCGTTAGTAGAAATTATGCCTCCGTGTGTATTATTCTTGTAGTAGCCGTTAATCGGTGTTCGTAGAGTATTCTCTCTTCCTTTGGATCGGGCAGAACGTCTCGACAGTATAATAGGTGCATCTATGGTTCGCACCGATCGACCCTCGGCAGTGTACACATTATTTTGTATCGGGTCGTACGACCTCGGCATAAATCGTGCGTGATATTGCTCGGAGTTCGACCATACTTGATATTTCTTCCATGACTTGAGAATTTATAATTATTTGATGGCTCTTATTTGTTGAAATTAGCATGTGATAGTTGGAGATTCTAAATGATATTTAGTTAAAGAACCACTTATTTATTGTTCATTAATTCGTTATTACTGTTGTATTCCATGCCTATTTATATTCATGCACTTTATTTATTGACCCTTAGTAAGCGTCGATGTCGACCCCTCGTCACTACTTCTTCGAGGTTAGACTAGATACTTACTGGGTACATGTTGTTTATGTATTCACGCTACACTTCTGCACTAATCGTGCCGGGTCTATGGCAGATGCATCTGCCGACCATACATGTGCGTACCCCCGCTACCCGAAGACTTAGCAGTGAGCTGCTCTTTATGCCCGTTCTGTAGCGCCCGGAGTCTCTTCTTGTTGCATTTACTTTTCTGTCTATCTTACTCCAGATAGTAATATAGGAGATTTTGTACATTCTACTAGTATGCTTGTGCACTTGTGACACCAGATTTTGGGAGATTCTAGCTGTAGACATGTGATTTTTGACCCTCCCCAAAAAATTTCATATTTTAGCACGTAAATATTTAATTTAGGCCCAATATAGCTATTTCAACTCATTTTTACTCTTTTACTTTATTTTACTACAAGGAAATGAAAATTACAAAAAAAAAATTTATTTTATGTACCTTTCATAAAGTAAAAAAATATACAAAAAATAGTACCTTAATTTTATCTTTATATAATCTTGAAAATACAAAAAAAAAATATGTAATAGTTTCATGTTTTAATATAGTTTAGTTTAATTAATTAGAATTTATTTTTGCATCATGTAGTATAATTATCTTATATTAAGGGAATTTAGCTATGATTTTAATTAATAATTTTTGGAGTCTTCTTAGCCCAAAATTGAAACACAAAAAAAAGTCATGGTCCAATCCAATTACCCTTAGCCCATTCTTCCCAACCCATTGTAAGCACGTGATTTTTGCCCTATATGAGAATTACTCCCAAAAATTCAAAAATAAAGTAATTTTTCTTGGTGTGCAATTTTGTGATATTTTGTGATATTTTTGAATAATTATTTGTATTTATCTGTGCATGTTTATTTGCTAAATTAATAAAAAATACAAAAATATGTCGCATTTTGCATATAGGATTTAATTCTACAATTGTTAGTAATTAAATTTGTTTTACAAAAATTAAAAATTACAAAAATAGGCATCGTTTGCATTTTTAGCATTTAATGTCCAAATATACAATTTTATGCTTAATTAATACTTAATTGTGCGTTAATTGTTATTGAGAATTAATTTGCGCTTTTATAACTTAATTTAGTTCTTAATAATAGTTTAAGTATTTTTATAATTTAGTTTTAGAAAAATAAAAGAAGAAAAGAGAGCGAAAATATAAAGAAAGTCGGAATTGGACCTCTTCTTCAATTTCAAGCCACAGGCCCAAAAAATGGCCCAATCTTCTCTACGACCCAGTCCATTTCGAACTGGGTCGACCCAGTCCATAACCCAAAAGACCCAAACCCCTTTTGTCTTACATTTTACAACACAAAACAAAAGAAAAAAGAAGAAAAAACCCTAAAAACTAAGGAAAGCATCCGCCCCCCCTATTCTCCTTCTTCTTCCTCACAACTCCAAAGCACAACCATGGCTGCCTTTTACCCCACCCCCTCTCATCCAAACACCATCAACAAACAGTTCGTCATGACCAAACGACCCCAAGAACCATAGCTACTGCTGTCCGCGTAGCTATCTCTGCGTCGTCACTTCATCTTCTTCGTCTTTCGTCAAGCTCGAGCTTGAGCTCGACATCCATGGCTGCCTAGTCGTGGTAGTTTGTTTCCGTCCCCTCCATCATGCTGTTGCTGCTTGTAACCATGGCTACTGTCTCGTCTTCTCCGGCGTCGAGTTTGAAGCTCGACACCCATGATAGTTGTTGCCTTAGTTTCGACATCCATCGCACATGGCTGCTGCTGTCCGTTCTCTGAAACCATGTCGTCGACCATCGCTGCTCCGGCTTGCTTCAGCTTCTCGTCGTGTTTAGCTACCCCCGACGCTGTTACTGCTGCTCCTTTCCTTCAGTCTTCTTCGTTTTGGTCGAGAGTTCGTTGTGTGTTTGGTCGTTGTTCGTCGTTCGTTTCAATCCGGTTAGTAGATTTTTGAATTTTATTTTTTGTCCGCATTTCGTTTTGATATTTTCGAATCTAAAATCGACAAAGGTTTGTTTTATTTATCGTTTGAATTAATTTTTAGTTCATGTTCATGTGTTGTTTGTTAAATTAATTTTCAGATTTTAAAATGGAAGTTTAATTAGTTGTTTTCATGTTTATTTCATGTTTGTATTATTGTTTAAGTATTTGTTAGTTTGATGTTTGTTAGATTCAAATTGAAATTTAATCAACTATTTCTTCAATTTGTTTCATGTGTTTATGTATTGTTAGAAATTGTTAATATTGTTAAGTTCAAGTTTAAGTTCATAATTGTTTCTTCGTCGATCTTGTTATTTGTTTAAAGAATTTAGTTGTATTAAAGGAATATATTGTTTTAATCGTTTAATCCGTCATGTTTGTTGTCTTAAAATAGAATCATTCATGTTCATACTTTGTTTGGATGATCTTGAATCCGAATTTTGTATAGTTTGATTTCTTGTTTACCATTTATGATTATTGCTTGAATTGTTCTCATAATCTTGTTTTAAGTTTAATATAAGAATTGTTTGTTATAATATTGTTAGAGTTGATTTTAAGTTCAATATGATTGAATTTAGAAATGTTCATACTTTGTTTGTTGTTGTTGTTAAATCCGAAAATAGGATTGTTGTTGCTAAAATATTGTTCAATCAAAATTTAGTTGTTCTTTGTTGTTCAATTCGTGTTCATGTGATTTGTTGTTGAAATGTTGTTAAAATCGTGTTCATGTGATATTGTTGTTATGATGTTCATCCATGTTCATATTGTTGTTTGAACATTGTTAGAAATTGATCATATTGTCTATATTTTGGTTATGTTTGATTAAATGATGTGTTATAGCTGATGGGTAATTTGGTAAATTTGTAGTACGTTCAGGGGTAGTTTGGTAATTTCAGTAAGGTCGGAAGGGGTAGTTTAGGAATTGTACATTTTGAAATTGTTTATTTGAAGCATGGGGGACAAAATGAAATGGGGTGGGTTGTGATATGATTATTTAATATAAAGGGGGGACAAGATTTAAATTAAAGGGGAATCTTGCATTATTTTAATTAAAGCATGGGGGACAAAATATAATGGGGTGGTGTGATATGTTTATTTAATGTAATGGGGATGAGTGGAAAGATAATGGGTTGGGTAGAGAAAAAGTATTGATTTAATTGATTAAAAGATTTATGGGATGGGATTATATATATGGGAAGTCTTGAAGACAAATGAGAAGGACCAAGAATACAGATAGAGAAAAAAAAAACGGACAGAGAATAGAAGAGAAAAAAAATTCCGAAAAATATTTAAGCTTTCAAAAATAAAAATAAAAGCTAAAAAATCTACTGCTTTCTTTCTTTGTTTGAAATTAGTATTAATGGTTGTTGTTTCATTTAAAGCTTAAAGCTTTTGTTTTTGGGATTACTACTCCACCGGTCTGTTACTGGGTTGTTACTATTGCTGGGCAGTTGTTGCTATTGTACTGTTATTATTGCTGCTGATTCTCATCATCATTTTCTTTTGCTTCCAATATCAGGTACATATTTGTAAATTCATGTCACGAAAAGCTTCAACATGACAAATTAATGAAGTTCGGGAATTATAATTCTGTTTTCCATTCATTCAAGTTCAGTAGTTAAAAATTTGGTTTTTGTTTCAGTTGATTAATATAGTAGTACGTTTGGCGTAATGAATATAAGATAATTGTTACCTCTTAAAATTCGTTTAAGTGTTGTAATAATATCATCTATTTTGGAATTTTCATTAAGTGAAGTCATGATTAAAATATCAAGGTAGCGAACATGGCATAAAATGGGCCATTAATTACATCCCGTAATATTGTTAGCTAAATGCAAAGTAGAATGGAAGTATCAATAAATTACATTATTAGTATATCTTGTAAAAAATCTGATTTTTTAGATTGATATAAGTTGTATGTTCATATATAGCATGATGATGAGTATATATATAATCATATGTGGAAGGTGAGTTGATACAATATTAGGAATGGTTCAAACGTATAACTATATTGCATGTGATGTAATTTTATTGAATCAATTTGTATAATAGTTCTCTTTCTTATCAACTTGACTCTTATCTTCCATTGCAAACATTAACCAAACCATTGCAACTTTGGACTAAAACAAATACATAAGAAGGACATAGGATTTATAAACGAATCGTGGCATTTTATGTAAAAGATATATAGAAGAAGAGTTCGCCTTAAATGAAACAATGAAAATTCTTCAGAAACTATTAATTTGTTTATCAAATTAATTCTTTTTCCATTTTTATATGCGATTCGATTTTTGGATATATTAATGTTGTATCCACGATAAAAAATGATAGTATTTTTAGTTACATGTTGTTTGTTTCTTTTTCTTATCATTAATTCTTTAAAATTTGAATGGCTTGGAGGAATATAATTCATATGCGTAAAATAAGATTTGCGGTGAACACATAATAACTTTTGATTGCTTTTTCAAGAAATATAGAGACGTCTAAATCAATGTTTCTCTATGGCTTTCATATAAAAATAAGTGGATATAATAAACAATTTGTAAACAAATTTATATTACCATCAAGAATATTTTTGTGATTAGGGATACGTTCGCGTAACCTAATTATATTTCTAAAGGCAATTCGGATTATGCGTTCGCGCAACTTCGATCGAATATTTAATAAAAGGGATTTCTCGGAAAATATCATTATTAATTTCATAAAAACCCGAGATGTGAGGTTCACTACTTAATTATACAAAAAGGGCGAATATTCTTGATTTTATTTAAAGCATAATTTCGAAAATAATTATTTTAATAAAAATATTATCTATATTATTGTGTACACGTGCGCGTGACACAACTCCACATGTTTTAAAAAAAAATATAATTTATAACACGAATATACGTACGCGTGATTCGATTCAAAGAAGGGACTTTAAATCTAAATAGAAGCGGTAACAATAAAATCATGCAATAAAAAATGTATTTAACAAATCAAAATAATCAAGCCGAATATAACAGTTGAGCGACCGTGCTAGAACCACGGAACTTGGGAATGCCTAACACCTTCTCCCGGGTTAACAGAATTCCTTATCCGGATTTCTGGTGCGCAGACTGTTAAATAGACAGAGTCATATTCTTTTCCTCGATTCGGGATTAAAATAGGTGACTTGGGACACCCTAAATCTCCTAAGTGGCGACTCTGAAATAAAGAAATAAATCCCGTTTCGACTGTCCTTTAATTGGAAAAAACTCTCTTGCACCCTCGCGGCGCGGTAAAAAGGAGGTGTGACAGCTCTGGCGACTCTGCTGGGGAAACTACTACCCAGAACCACTGGTTCAGGGTTTAGAAATTCGAGCTTAAAATAACTGTTATAGTTGGCTTTATTTATTATCTGATTTTTACATGTTTATGCTTAATATGCTAAATGATGCTTTTACCGCTTTAATATTATTTGAATTGTGTATAAAACTGCTACTTAATTAATACTTAATTGTGCGTTAATTGTTATTGGGAGTTAATTTGCGCTTTTATAACTTAATTTAGTTCTTAAAAATAGTTTAAGTATTTTTATAATTTAGTTTTAGAAAAATAAAAGAAGAAAAGAGAGCGAAAATATAAAGAAAGTCGGAATTGGATGTGAGATACGTAGGCAACCCTCATCGGGTCCAACCCTCCTTTTGCTAAAATAAGCCAAAAACCAATAAATAAATAAAAAACGTGTCAAAATTTTAATTTTGTCGTAAATAAGTCGGGCAGTGTCCAGCCTCCACTTTTTGCTAAAAAAAAATAAATAGCCAAAAAAAAAATATGTCTAATTTTAATTTTGTCAGAAAGAAGTCGGGTGACGCTGTTTTATCAAGACATAGCCGAATGTTCCCGAAAAGGACACCGGAAGGCTGACTTTGCATAACAGCCACTTTTTGGGTCATGTGTAGGATTTTGGTCCAGTTGACCCACACGGCCTTAAAAAAAAACAATCTTCGTCCCCGAGGCGCTGAAGGGCCGTGTTTGCAACACCCGGTTTTTATTGTAATTTGAAAAAAAAAACAAAGAGTCAGCGGTCAGGTGAATACCATTTGAATTTTTTTTAGTCAAAAATAAGTCAAGCCAGCTTCGACCGCGTCTTAAACGGTTCTTGCCGAAATAGCCTTAGAGTATCTTTCAGTTGTCGAAAGGTTATTTTCGTAAAAGAACAGACAAGTTTGTAAAGTGTCAAAATAATCCTCCCCGGCCTCAAAATTCATGTGAGATTTGGAAGGGGCCACATTTGCAAAAATAGCCGTTTGGTTGCATTTGTCAAACGTGGAAAGGAAGCTGGCCTTTTTTGTTTTGAGAGTATAAATCTTTTGATTAAAATATGTGGGTTGTTTGATTTTCAAGTTTGTAGGTAATCTTCAAACCATTGAAACCCAGTTTGTTTTAATATGAAAATTGAAAAAAAAATGATTAGTATTGTTCATCTTTTATTGGTCCGAACTACGCAAGGTCTGATTCATGTAAGAGCATGATACGTAGGCAATCTCTCAGATTCGACCACCACGATAAAAGATATATATAATAAATAAAAATGAATAACAATAAAAATTTCAAGAAGGCTGGGACGACACAAGCAGCCGAGCAAATGCATAATAGAAAGGGATTATTTGTCTAGGAGCATTGCATCTCAACGTGTGATTATATATGTGTTAAACTCTCAAAACTAACAAATTTATTCATTTTCAGAATTCAAGCAGTTAGTTTCTCTAAAGAGTATACTGGCATATTATCACTATCACACAAGATCAAAAGGACCAATACCCGAAAGTATGTCTATCCCAGATGTTGACACAGGTATGGAGATAGAAGAGATGGATGTCGGGAAAATGAAAGAAGAGATGTTTAAGCTCAAGCAGCAAATGGCTGAGATGTACCAAGCTTGGTCTACAGGACAGTTACCCCCATCTTACCCAAATAACCCTGCTCCATCAATGACTCAAACTCAGGATAATATCACCACTGAATTATCCCCAAGTTTCCCCATTTATCAGCACTACCGAGGCACCACCTCTCAGACACCACAGTCTCCACCTCCAAAACCAGTTCCGTACTTTCCTCCACCTATGACTCCTGTTTTCGTAGCACCTCCCCCTGCTACCTTTCACAAATCTCCTAGTGAGCCTACATTTCAGGCCCAAGACAACCAATATTACCCCCCGGAGCCCACCTTCAAAGCCTCCGAAATCAATTCAACTGCTCCTCGATTTGATCTCCCAACCGAAATTGACAAGCCAGCCAAAAATGCTGAACAAGAAGAGATGTTCAGGAAGGTCAAAAAATCTAGAACAATCGTTCCGAGACATGCGGGGATTAGGTGGGCAAGTCAGTGTAGCATATAAAGATTTATGCTTATTCCCTAATGTACAATTGCCAGTTGGCTTCAAGATGCCCAAATTTGACCTATACAGCGGGCACGGCGACCCAGTAGCCCACTTAAGGGGTTTCTGTAGCAAGATGCGAGGAACTGGGGGAAAGGATGAATTATTGATGGCATACTTCAGTCAAAGTCTAAGCGGATCAGCTTTGGAGTGGTATACACGCCAGGACCATGGAAGATGGTACACCTGGGATGACCTGGCACAGGCATTCGCATACCATTTCCAATACAATCTGGAAATCATCCCAGATCGATTATCTTTGACCAAATTTGAGAAGAAACACAATGAAAGTTTCAGAGAGTATGGTTTTCGGTGGAGAGAACAAGCATCAAGAGTGGATCCTCCTATGAAGGAGAGTGAAATGGTAGACTACTTCCTTCAAGCCTTGGAACCAACTTACTATGCCCATTTGGTTTCAGCGGTTGGGAAATCATTCAACGAGGTAGTGAAGATGGGAGGTATGGTGGAAGAAGGCCTCAAGACAAATAAAATTATGAGTTATTCAGCAATTAAGGCAGCTACTCAAGCTATTCAAAGCGGGGTAGGAGAAATCGGAAGAAAAAAGAGAGAGGAAGCAACGGTAGTTGATTCAGGAATTTGGTCGGGACCCAGAGGTTCACCGCCTTACTATAATCGACAACGACCTCGCCAATCAACTTACCACCAAAATTCATCCCAACACTACTATCACCCTTCAGAGCCCCATTCTTCCATTAACCAAGCCCAAACATACACTCAGCCTCCGGTTCGCTCGCAATGGCGCGCGCCGGCTCCCCAGAACACACATACACCACTGCAAAACACCTATTCACCACCAAGAGCCTACAAGAACCCTCTAGGAGCAGGTTTCCGGGGAAATCAGGCTTTCAGAAATGAAAAAATACAAAGAACATTCACTGAGTTGGGGGAAACCTATACTGCCGTGTTCCACAAATTAAGGTAGTTAGGCTTGTTGAGTCCTGTCGAGCCCAGATTGCCAAATCCCTTTCCCAAAAATATGGACCACTCGGTAAGCTGTGAGTATTGTTCGGGGGTCCCCGGACATGATACCGAGAAATGTTGGAAGTTGAAACATGCAGTACAAAATCTTATTGACACCAACAAGATTGAGGTTCAGACACCAGAGGCACCCAACATCAATCAGAACCCGTTGTCGGCACACCTTGAAACCCACATGATTGAGCTAATGCACGAAGGAGGGAAGCTAAAGAAACCCTCACAAACAGTGATGATGATTCGTGTCGGTTCAAAATAAATGTTAACCAGTGGGAAAATGGTGGTATAGTTGGAAAAGGTGGATAACAAGCCAGTTATGGTGTTGGGAAAAGGGTCCAATAAGGCAGATGTACAGTTTGTGGGGTTGAAAGCAAAAATCAACAATTGAATGGCTACTCCTCTTCCTATACGAAGGGAGTCTTGGTAGTGGGCTCTGATTTTCTTTTTTGTTGTCTGGATTATTCAGGGTTGTAATCCAAATCTTTCGTGTGCTCGCCAAAGTGTGAAACCTTGCTATCCCGTATTTTAATAAAGTGAAAGTTTTTTTTTTCTTCCCCTCATTCCTTATTTTTGTTTTAATTTTTCTTCTTATTTTTCTCTTCTGAACAGTTCTCTTTCTACTGGTTCTAATGACATAGCATGCACGACGGATCTTCAACCTAGTCTAAAAAAAGAAATCAATCAATCTGATTTCGAACTTATAGTACAAGATTGTGATGATAAGTCAGAATACGATAAGGATGAAGCCTTCAGAAAAATTAACTGAGAGTTGAGCCAAGTTGAAAAAAAAAAAAAAAAAGCCCAACTCAAACGACACGGAAGCTGTCAATCTAGGGGATGCGGATGACATCAGGGAAGCTAAGATAAGCATCCACATGGAACCAAACATCAGGGAAGAACTAATCAAAGCACTTACTGAATTCAAAACATTTTGCATGGTCATACGACGACATGCCGGGCTTAAGCACCAATCTAGTGGTTCAAAAATTGCCCACTGACCCGGCATTACCCCCGTCCAGCAAAATTCAGGAAGATCAAAACCAACGTGAGTGGGAAGATTAAGGAAGAAGTGACCAAACAGCTGAATACTAAGGTTATTCGGGCCGCTCGATATCCTGATTGGTGGGCTAATGTGGTACAATGTTAAAAAAAAAAAAAACGGAAAATCCGAGGTATGTGTTGATCATCGCAATCTAAACAGAGCAAGCCCGATGACGCTTTATGATCCACAGATATCGAAGGGAAATGCGTCGACATGGCTATCAATTCTGACGCAGTTAAGAGATATTATGATTTCTGGTAATTGTAATTGTTGTTTGTTTGTACTTAGCATTTATCAGAGAATGAAATGACGGAGGCAATTCTTTCTTCTATACAAACACTTTGACCTTTGCTTCCCCTTTTAAGCCTTATTTACTCTTTCATACCCCTCTTTTGGGAATCAGTAATGAAAACGGAAAAAGTAATGATAATAAGAACAAAAGAAAAGTCAAAAAAAAAAAACAAAGGAATGGGAACTATGTTTGACCTGATTCCTCAAAGAAGGATACGTAGGCGCCTCACGGCTCGGTCATAGTGTAACATAGTGTGCATAAGGTAACATATTGTGACAAAATAAAAATCCCCAAGCAAAAAAAACTGGGGCAGAAGTTGGCGCTTGTAATTTTGGCAAGAAAGTTTGATTCCAAGAGTTGTACTATTTTACCCCTAAAAATTATTTTTGAACTTTTGATACCCTCTTCTCATTTCAGCCATACACAAAAATCCCTATTGATGTCCAAAAAAGACCTCCCGATCAGTATCTGAGAAGTGCTAAGTCAATGCAAATGGAAGTCGGGAATAACACTCTGATCCCCAGCAAAGAAGAAGATCATCAGCTGGAACTGAATTGATAGCCGAAAGAATCCCCAACAGAGAGAGTCATATCGGCAACACTCCAATTCCCAGCTGAAAAATAAAATAAAATGAGAGAGTCTTATCGGTGAAAACCTTCACAGGAACCATAAGGCGATGAGAGTTGAGATAAATGAGAGAGTCTTATTAGTGAAAACCCCTCGAAGGGCACTATGAGGCGACAAAACAAGATTGGCGGGAAGGATCCGCAAAGAGTTGAGTGCCTGTTTATCCCCAGCAACATGAGGCCGTCTGGAAGGTTGATTGATACAAATAGACTGGGTTGATTAATCCGGAATGCACGACATGATCGTTGGAATCGGTTATATCATTCAGATAAGTTCTTTCCTTTCCTTTTCCCTAGCATTTGTTCAGAAAGACTTCTTCTTTTTTCTATTTTTTGAAATCATCACTTTTTCATTTCTTGGTTTAAAAGACTTGCCTTCCCAGCAGTTTGTTTTTGAAAGAATTTTCAGAGCTTACTACCAATTGCCAAAATGATGCAAAGCAAAATGCGAATAGGACACGCCAAAGATAAGGCGATAAAGAGAAAAGAAGTTGGTCGCAAGACCAAATGATGAAAGGGGCCTAGATCCCAATAAGACCAAATTTCCAGGGGAAGTTGGAGAAAAACAGGAAAACAACAGTTGAGAAAATTATGGACCTAATTCCAAGAGGGCCCCCGGCAGATCATCGAGATGTAGGATCATCCCCGAAAGATTTTCGACCAAGTTCCAAGAGGGTCGGACAACATAGAGTGGGGAAGGGAGAAAGGGAAAAACCATCCCAGTAGGAGTATCATAACCAACCACCGGGTTTTTAAACTAACAAATTTTGTTTGGTTTGAAACAGGTAAATGGAATGGCAGTGAAGACCATAAGGGAAAATGCAAACTGGGGCAGAAAATTTTCTTTTCAGTTAGAAAATTTTCTGGAAATCAGGTACCCATTTGGGGAAGAATAAAGATAGCACCAAGGAAGTGGTCTTTGAACCAGGGTTTCCCCCAACATAATAAGCTTCCAATGGAGGAAGTTGATCCCCAGCAGACAGAACAAAGAGATGACATTTGTGCTCAGAAAAGCGAAGAGTCATTATCCTCCCCAGCAGCTTCCAAAAGAATGAAGCATCGATTTGAAGGGATAAAATTCCCCAGCAGCGTTATCCTCAACAACGTTATCCCAAGAAAATAACACTTTTATCCCCAGCAGTGTTGAAAAAAAAAACCCAAAAACAAATTTGAAGGAGGGGAAGAAAGGAGACTCCCACAGTGGTACTATCCCCAGCAAGCAAGAACAAAGCAGAGCGGAGGATAAAAAAAAAATTGAAGAAATCAGGCGTCCACCTGGAGAATGAGGATGAGAAAAAGAAATCAGGCGTCCACCTGGAGAATGAGGACAAAGAATTGAAGAAATCAGGCGTCCACCTGGAGAATGAGGATGAGAATTAAAGAAATCAGGCGTCCACCTGGAAAATGAGGATGAGAAAAGAAGAAGTCAGGCGTCCACCTGGAGAATGAGGACAAAGAATTGAAGAAGTCAGGCGTCCACCTGGAGAATGAGGACAAAGAATTGAAGAAATCAGGCGTCCACCTGGAGAATGAGGATGAGAATTGAAAAAGTCAGGCGTCCACCTGGAGAATGAGGATGAGAATTAAAGAAATCAGGCGTCCACCTGGAGAATGAGGATGAGAATTGAAGAAATAAGAGAGAAAAACAGAATTCTGAAGAAAAACAGAATTTTCAGAAGAGAATTTCTAAGGGCAGAAATTTTCAGAGGGAAGATTTTAAGAGAGAAAAAAAACTGACAGAGAATAGAAGAGAGAAAAATTCCGAAAAATATTTAAGTTTTCAAAATAAAAATAAAACTAAAAAAAAATCTACTGCTTTCTTTCTTTGTTAGAAATTAGTATTAATGGTTATTGTTTCATTTAAAGCTTAAAGCTTTTGTTTTTGGGATTACTACTCCACTGGTCTGTTACTGGGTTGTTACTGTTGCTGGGCAGTTGTTGCTATTGTACTGTTATTATTGCTGCTGATTCTCATCATCATTTTCTTTTGCTTCCAATATCAGGTACATATCTGAAAATTCATGTCATGAAAAGCTTCAACATGGCAAGTAAATGAAGTTTGATTATAAGGATGTCTTCTACTCATTTAAATTTTATTAGTTTAAGTTTCAGTTTTGTTTTAGTTGGTTAATATAGTATTAAATCAATTGGTAGATTAGTTCTCTTTCTTAATAACAAATGGCTTAGTTATTTTAGGAACGCGATCAACTCATTTCTTTTAATATATGAAATAATGTCAATGATTTTTTACAAAATATAGAGTTAACGTTTGCAAATATTCGCATAGGCAGAATATAAGAATTGGTTTATTTATCTCAAACCCAATCTTCGTAAGCAAAATTAACCAAACAATTATAACTTTGGACTAAAAACAAGTATATGAGAAGGATATGGGATTTACAAGCACGAATTGCAACATTTTATGTCAAGGATATGTAGAAATAGAATTCGCATTAAATGTAACAATAAAAGTTCTGCAGAAACTATTAATTTGTTTATCAAATTAATTCTTTTTCCAGTTTTATATGCGATTCAATTTTTGGATATGTTAATGTTGTATCCACGATAAAAATGGTAGTATTTTTAGTTACATGTTTGTTTCTTTTTCATATCATTAATTCTTTAAAATTTGAATAGTTTTGAGGTATATAATTCATACGCGTAAAATAAGACTTGTAGCAACGCCTAATAAATTTTGAATTCTTTGTCAAGAAATTTGGTGGCATCCCAATCGGTAATTCTCCACGATTCTTACATTTAAAAATAGATAGATGCAATAAAAATTTATGGAAAATCTATACTACTATTAAGAATCTTTTGCGTGATTAGGGATGCGTTCGCGTAACCTGATTATATTTCTAAAAGCAATTCGGATTATGCGTTCGCGCAACTTCGAAAGAACATTTAATAAAAAGGGGGCTCTTCGGAGAATATCAATATTAATTTCATATAACTCGAGATGTGCGGTTCAATATTTAATTATACAAGAGCGACGAACGTTCATAATTTTATTTTAGCACAATTTCGAACTTAAGTTTTTTTTTATATAATAAAAAAATTTCGAAAAAAAAATAAAAATAAATAAATAATAATTATTATATTGTGTATACGTACGCGTGACACGATTTTCACGTTAAAAAATATTAATATATAAAACGAATACACGTACGCGTGATTCGATTCGAAGAAGGGTCTTTAATTATAAACAATTTAAATAGAAGCGGTAACAATAAAATCATGCAAATAAAAATGTATTTAATAAATCAAAATAATCAAGCCAAATATAACAGTTGAGCGACCGTGCTAGAACCACGGAACTCGGGAATGCCTAACACCTTCTCCCGGGTTAACAGAATTCCTTATCCGGATTTCTGGTTCGCAGAATAATAAACAGAGTCATATTCTCCTCGATTCAGGGATTAAAATTGGTGACTTGGGACGCCTTAAAATTCCCAGGTGGCGACTCTGAAACAAACAAACAAATCCCGTTTCGACTGTCCTTTAATTGGAGAAAATTCCCCACGCGCCCGCGCGGGTGCAAGGGAGTTTTTTCCAATTAAAGGACAGTCGAAACAGGATTTATTTCTTTATTTCAGAGTCGCCACTTGGGAGATTTAGGGTGTCCCAAGTCACCTATTTTAATCCCGAATCGAGGAAAATAATGACTCTGTATTACAGTCTGCGCACCAGAAATCCGGATAAGGAATTCTGTTAACCCGGGAGAAGGTGTTAGGCATTCCCGAGTTCCGTGGTTCTAGCACGGTCGCTCAACTGTTATATTCGGCTTGATTATTTTGATTTGCTAAATACATTTTTTATTGCATGATTTTATTGTTACCGCTTCTATTTAGATTTAAAGTCCCTTCTTTGAATCGAATCACGCGTACGTATATTCGTGTTATAAATTATATTTTTTAAAACATGCAGAGTTGTGTCACGCGCACGTGTACACAATAATATAGATAATATTTTTATTAAAATAATTATTTTCGAAATTATGCTTTAAATAAAATCAAGAATATTCGCCCTTTTTGTATAATTAAGTAGTGAACCTCAAATCTCGGGTTTTTATGAAATTAATAATGATATTCTCCGAGAAATCCCTTTTATTAAATATTCGATCGAAGTTGCGCGAACGCATAATCCGAATTGCCTTTAGAAATATAATTAGGTTACGCGAACGTATCCCTAATCACAAAAATATTCTTGATGGTAGTATAAATTTGTTTACAAATTGTTTATTATATCCACGTATTTTTATGTGAACATCATGAGAAATAAATATTCTTTTAGTCTCTAAATTCCTTAAAAAGAATTTACAATTTATTGGACGTTGGTCGCAATTTATGTTTTTCGCGTATGAATTAAATTCCTCAGACCATTCGAATTTGTGGAGTAAAAATAAATATGTGATTAATACTACCATTTAGTGAATACAATATTTGCCTACCCAAATAGACAACATGCAAATTATGTATAAAAATTGGGAAAGAATGGATGTAAGGAAGTGATATTTTTGAAGAATTTTCATTGTTCTATTTGAAGCGAATGCTAAAAAAATGTTATAATCTATAAACCTAATCACCTTCTACATTAATTGTTTTTTAATCCAAAATTATAATCGTTTGATTAATTTGTTTATGATGGTAGATAGGCATCAAGTTGATAAGAAAGGGAATTATTATACAAATCGATTGAATAAAATTGCCTTACATGCAACACAATTGTCCGTCTTAAAACATTCATAACACTCTAACATCGTAACGAGCTATATCAAATCACCTTCCATATATGATTATATATATACTCATCATCATGCCATATATGAACATACAACTTATATCAATCTAAACCAAAAATCAGATTTTTTACAAGATATACTAATAATGTAATTTCTTGATACTTCCATTCTACTTTACATTTAGCTAACAATATTACGGGATGTAATTAATGACCCATTTTATGTCATGTTCCCTACCTTGATAATTCAATCATGACTTCACTTAATGAAAATTCCGAAATAGGTGATATTATTACAACACTTATACGAACTTTAAGAGGTAACAATTATCTTATATTCATCACGACAAACGTACTACTATATTAATCAACTGAAACAAAACCAAATTTTAAACTAATGAACTTGAACGAATGGAAAACAGAATTATAATTCCCGAACTTCATTAATATATCATGTTGAATCTTTTCATGACATGAATTTACAGATATGTACCTGATATTGGAAGCAAGAAAATGAAGATGAGAATCAGCGGCAGTAATAACAGTACAACATCAACAACTGCCCAGCAACAGTAACAACCCAGTACAAACCGGTGGAGTAGTAATCCCAAAAACAAAAGCTTTAAGCTTTAAATGAAACAACAACCATTAATACTAATTTCAAACAAAGAAAGAAAGCAGTAGATTTTTTAGCTTTTATTTTTATTTTGAAAGCTTAAATAGACTGGGTTGATTAATCCGGAATGCGCGACATGATCGTTGGAATCGGTTATATCATTCAGATAAGTTCTTTTCTTTCCTTTTCCCTAGCATTTGTTCAGAAAGACTTCTTCTTTTTTCTATTTTTTGAAATCATCACTTTTTCATTTCTTGGTTTAAAAGACTTACCTTCCCAGCAGTTTGTTTTTGAAAAGGATTTTCAGAGCTTACTACAAGTTGCCAAAATGATGCAAAGCAAAATGCGAATAGGACACGCCAAAGATAAGGCGATAAAGAGAAAAGAAGTTGGTCGCAAGACCAAATGATGAAAGGGGCCTAGATCCCAATAGGACCAAATTTCCAGGGGAAGTTAGAGAAAAACAGGAAAACAACAGTTGAGAAAATATTGGACATAATTCCAAGAGGGCCCCCGACAGATCATCGAGATGTAGGAGCATCCCCAACAGATTTTCGACCAAGTTCCAAGAGGGTCGGGCAACATAGAGTGGGGAAGGGAGAAAGGGAAAAACCCATCCCAGTAGGAGTATCATAACCAACCACCGGGTTTTTAAACTAACAAATTTTGTTTGGTTTGAAACAGGTAAATGGAATGGCAGTGAAGACCATAAGGGAAAATGCAAACTGGGGTAGAAAATTTTCTTTTCAGTTAGAAAATTTTCTGGAAATCAGGTACCCATTTGGGGAAGAATAAAGATAGCACCAAGGAAGTGGTCTTTGAACCAGAGTTTTACCCCCAGCATAACAAGTTTTAATAAAAGAAGTTGTTCCCCAGCAGACAGAACAAAGGGATGACATTTGTGCTCATAAGAGCAAAAACCATTATCATCCCCAGCTGCTTCCAGAAGAATGATGCATCAATTTGAAGGGATAAAATTCCCCAGCAGCATTATCCTCAACAACGTTATCCCAAGAAGATAACACTTTTATCCCCAGGAGTGTTGAGAGAAAATAAATTCTGAAAAAAAAAAATTGAATTTGAAGGAGGGGAAGAAAGGAGACTCCCACAGTGGTACTATCCCCAGCAAGCAAGAACAAAGCAGAGCGGAGGATAAAAAAAAAATTGAAGAAGAAATCAGGCGTCCACCTGGAGAATGAGGATGAAGAATTAAAGAAGAAATCAGGCATCCACCTGGAGAATGAGGATGAAGAATCAAAGAAGCAATCAGGCGCCCACCTGGAGAACAAGGGAAAACAGTTGAATTATCAGAAGTCAGGCGTCCACCTGGAGAACAAGGAAGGACAGTTGAAATAGCAATCAGGCATCCACCTGGAGAACAAGGAAGAAGAGTTGAACTATCAGAAGTCAGGCGTCCACCTGGAGAACAAGGAAGGACAGTTGAAATAGCAATCAGGCATCCACCTGGAGAACAAGGAAGAAGAGTTGAAATATCAGAAGTCAGGCGTCCACCTGGAGAACAAAGAAAAGCACCAAAACTAGGGTAGAAAATTTTCTGCCATTGTAGAAAATTTTCTCGGAGGAACGAGGAAATTAATTCAAGTTTTAAGAGATAGCAAGACAACAAGATTTGGAGAAAAACAGTCGGAGGTAAGACAATTCCAAGATGTTGAAAATGGGATCATCCGCCCTCGAATAGGATATTTGGGTTCATCCGCCCTCGAATAGGATATTTTGGGTTCATCCGCCCTCGAATAGGATATTTTGGGTTCATCCGCCCTCGAATAGGATATTTGGGTTCATCCGCCCTCGAATAGGATATTTTGGGTTCATCCGCCCTCGAATAGGATATTTTGGGTTCATCCGCCCTCGAATAGGATATTTTGGGTTCATCCGCCCTCGAATAGGATATTTTGGGTTCATCCGCCCTCGAATAGGATATTTGGGTTCATCCGCCCTCGAATAGGATATTTTGGGTTCATCCGCCCTCGAATAAGATATTTTGGGTTCATCCGCCCTCGAATAGGATATTTTGGGTTCATCCGCCCTCGAATAGGATATTTTGGGTTCATCCGCCCTCGAATAGGATATTTTGGGTTCATCCGCCCTCGAATAGGATATTTTGGGTTCATCCGCCCTCGAATAAGATATTTTGGGTTCATCCGCCCTCGAATAGGATATTTTGGGTTCATCCGCCCTCGAATAGGATATTTTGGGTTCATCCGCCCTCGAATAGGATATTTTGGGTTCATCCGCCCTCGAATAGGATATTTTGGGTTCATCCGCCCTCGAATAGGATATTTTGGGTTCATCCGCCCTCGAACAGGATATTTTGGGTTCATCCGCCCTCGAACAGGATATTTTGGGTTCATCCGCCCTCGAACAGGATATTTTGGGTTCATCCGCCCTCGAATAGGATATTTTGGGTTCATCCGCCCTCGAATAGGATATTTTGGGTTCATCCGCCCTCGAATAGGATATTTTGGGTTCATCCGCCCTCGAATAGGATATTTTGGGTTCATCCGCCCTCGAATAGGATATTTGGGTTCATCCGCCCTCGAATAGGATATTTGGGTTCATCCGCCCTCGAATAGGATATTTTGGGTTCATCCGCCCTCGAATAGGATATTTTGGGTTCATCCGCCCTCGAATAGGATATTTTGGGTTCATCCGCCCTCGAATAGGATATTTTGGGTTCATCCGCCCTCGAATAGGATATTTTGGGTTCATCCGCCCTCAAATAGGATATTTTGGGTTCATCCGCCCTCGAATAGGATATATGGGTTCATCCGCCCTCGAATAGGATTTTATTTTTAAAAGTTGTTGAAATCTTGCCAACCTAAAGAAAGGAATGTCGATGTATTGGTTGAAGACAGGAGCCCGCTTGAAGAGAGGAATGACATTCATTTTTAAAGTTGTTGTTGAAGTTGGGAGTCCGCCCATAGAACAGAGGCATACATTTCAGTCTTTAATTTTCAAGTGTTGAAATTGGGAGCCCGCCCAGATAACAGAGGCATACATTTCAGTCTTTACATTTCAAGCATTGAAGTTGGGAGCCCGCCCAGATAACAGAGGCATACATTTCAAGTCTTTAATTTTCAAGTATTGAAGTTGGGAGCCCGCCCAGATAACAGAGGCATACATTTCAAGATCAAGTCAAAGAACAATAAAACAGGGGGTTACAATAGGAATCCCCAGCAGGAAACAATAAAATTCCCCGGCACCGGGAAGCAGAAGGTTGCAACAAGAGGTCACAGCACAAACTCAAGTGCATGTGTCAAAAGAAGAAAAGCACCGGAAAAAATGCAAGCAGACAAGAAAGCAAGGCAACAAGAAAAATTGCAGTATAGCTTAGCTTCTTGTTTACTTTTAAGCACGGTGTAACAAGGAGATCAGTAAGCAGTAGTAATAGCATGCAACAACAGTAACATTGCAGTCCAACGGTAGTCCCAGCTACCAAAATTTCCCGAACTACATTGACCTGATTCCTGTTTAGCCCAGGATATGTAGGAAACCTTTGAAGCAAAGGTTCGGTCAAATATTTTTCAAAAAAATGCTTCAACGGAGTACTCGAATGGGCAAAAATCGCTCGCTTTATCTTTGCACGAAAACCCTTCGTGTCTTCGGGCAAAGAGGGGCAACTGTAAGCACGTGATTTTTGCCCTATATGAGAATTACTCCCAAAAATTCAAAAATAAAGTAATTTTTCTTGGTGTGCAATTTTGTGATATTTTGTGATATTTTTGAATAATTATTTGTATTTATCTGTGCATGTTTATTTGCTAAATTAATAAAAAATACAAAAATATGTCGCATTTTGCATATAGGATTTAATTCTACAATTGTTAGTAATTAAATTTGTTTTACAAAAATTAAAAATTACAAAAATAGGCATCGTTTGCATTTTTAGCATTTAATGTCCAAATATACAATTTTATGCTTAATTAATACTTAATTGTGCGTTAATTGTTATTGGGAATTAATTTGCGCTTTTATAACTTAATTTAGTTCTTAATAATAGTTTAAGTATTTTTATAATTTAGTTTTAGAAAAATAAAAGAAGAAAAGAGAGCGAAAATATAAAGAAAGTCGGAATTGGACCTCTTCTTCAATTTCAAGCCACAGGCCCAAAAAATGGCCCAATCTTCTCTACGACCCAGTCCATTTCGAACTGGGTCGACCCAGTCCATAACCCAAAAGACCCAAACCCCTTTTGTCTTACATTTTACAACACAAAACAAAAGAAAAAAGAAGAAAAAACCCTAAAAACTAAGGAAAGCATCCGCCCCCCCCTATTCTCCTTCTTCTTCCTCACAACTCCAAAGCACAACCATGGCTGCCTTTTACCCCACCCCCTCTCATCCAAACACCATCAACAAACAGTTCGTCATGACCAAACGACCCCAAGAACCATAGCTACTGCTGTCCGCGTAGCTATCTCTGCGTCGTCACTTCATCTTCTTCGTCTTTCGTCAAGCTCGAGCTTGAGCTCGACATCCATGGCTGCCTAGTCGTGGTAGTTTGTTTCCGTCCCCTCCATCATGCTGCTGCTGCTCGTAACCATGGCTACTGTCTCGTCTTCTCCGGCGTCGAGTTTGAAGCTCGACACCCATGATAGTTGTTGCCTTAGTTTCGACATCCATCGCACATGGCTGCTGCTGTCCGTTCTCTGAAACCATGTCATCGACCATCGCTGCTCCAGCTTGCTTCAGCTTCTCGTCGTGTTTAGCTACCCCCGACGCTGTTACTGCTGCTCCTTTCCTTCCGTCTTCTTCGTTTTGGTCGAGAGTTCGTTGTTTGTTTGGTCGTTGTTCGTCGTTCGTTTCAATCCGGTTAGTAGATTTTTGAATTTTATTTTTTGTCCGCATTTCGTTTTGATATTTTCGAATCTAAAATCGACAAAGGTTTGTTTTATTTATCGTTTGAATTAATTTTTAGTTCATGTTCATGTGTTGTTTGTTAAATTAATTTTCAGATTTTAAAATGGAAGTTTAATTAGTTGTTTTCATGTTTATTTCATGTTTGTATTATTGTTTAAGTATTTGTTAGTTTGATGTTTGTTAGATTCAAATTGAAATTTAATCAACTATTTCTTCAATTTGTTTCATGTGTTTATGTATTGTTAGAAATTGTTAATATTGTTAAGTTCAAGTTTAAGTTCATAATTGTTTCTTCGTCGATCTTGTTATTTGTTTAAAGAATTTAGTTGTATTAAAGGAATATATATTTTTTAATCGTTTAATCCGTCATGTTTGTTGTCTTAAAATAGAATCATTCATGTTCATACTTTGTTTGGATGATCTTGAATCCGAATTTTGTATAGTTTGATTTCTTGTTTACCATTTATGATTATTGCTTGAATTGTTCTCATAATCTTGTTTTAAGTTTAATATAAGAATTGTTTGTTATAATGTTGTTAGAGTTGATTTTAAGTTCAATATGATTGAATTTAGAAATGTTCATACTTTGTTTGTTGTTGTTGTTAAATCCGAAAATAGGATTGTTGTTGCTAAAATATTGTTCAATCAAATTTTAGTTGTTCTTTGTTGTTCAATTCGTGTTCATGTGATTTGTTGTTGAAATGTTGTTAAAATCGTGTTCATGTGATATTGTTGTTATGATGTTCATCCATGTTCATATTGTTGTTTGAACATTGTTAGAAATTGATCATATTGTCTATATTTTGGTTATGTTTGATTAAATGATGTGTTATAGCTGATGAGTAATTTGGTAAATTTGTAGTACGTTCAGGGGTAGTTTGGTAATTTCAGTAAGGTCGGAAGGGGTAGTTTAGGAATTGTACATTTTGAAATTGTTTATTTGAAGCATGGGGGACAAAATGAAATGGGGTGGGTTGTGATATGATTATTTAATATAAAGGGGGGACAAGATTTAAATTAAAGGGGAATCTTGCATTATTTTAATTAAAGCATGGGGGACAAAATATAATGGGGTGGTGTGATATGTTTATTTAATGTAATGGGGATGAGTGGAAAGATAATGGGTTGGGTAGAGAAAAAGTATTGATTTAATTGATTAAAAGATTTATGAGATGAGATTATATATATGGGAAGTCTTGAAGACAAATGAGGGGACCAAGAATACAGATAGAGAAAAAAAAAACGGACAGAGAATAGAAGAGAAAAAAAATTCCGAAAAATATTTAAGCTTTCAAAAATAAAAATAAAAGCTAAAAAATCTACTGCTTTCTTTCTTTGTTTGAAATTAGTATTAATGGTTGTTGTTTCATTTAAAGCTTAAAGCTTTTGTTTTTGGGATTACTACTCCACCGGTCTGTTACTGGGTTGTTACTATTGCTGGGCAGTTGTTGCTATTGTACTGTTATTATTGCTGCTGATTCTCATCATCATTTTCTTTTGCTTCCAATATCAGGTACATATCTGTAAATTCATGTCACGAAAAGCTTCAACATGACAAATTAATGAAGTTCGGGAATTATAATTCTGTTTTCCATTCATTCAAGTTCAGTAGTTAAAAATTTGGTTTTTGTTTCAGTTGATTAATATAGTAGTACGTTTGGCGTAATGAATATAAGATAATTGTTACCTCTTAAAATTCGTTTAAGTGTTGTAATAATATCATCTATTTCGGAATTTTCATTAAGTGAAGTCATGATTAAAATATCAAGGTAGCGAACATGGCATAAAATGGGCCATTAATTACATCCCGTAATATTGTTAGCTAAATGCAAAGTAGAATGGAAGTATCAATAAATTACATTATTAGTATATCTTGTAAAAAATCTGATTTTTAGATTGATATAAGTTGTATGTTCATATATAGCATGATGATGAGTATATATATAATCATATGTGGAAGGTGAGTTGATACAATATTAGGAATGGTTCAAATGTATAACTATATTGCATGTGATGTAATTTTATTGAATCAATTTGTATAATAGTTCTCTTTCTTATCAACTTGACTCTTATCTTCCATTGCAAACATTAACCAAACCATTGCAACTTTGGACTAAAACAAATACATAAGAAGGACATAGGATTTATAAACGAATCGTGGCATTTTATGTAAAAGATATATAGAAGAAGAGTTCGCCTTAAATGAAACAATGAAAATTCTTCAGAAACTATTAATTTGTTTATCAAATTAATTCTTTTTCCATTTTTATATGCGATTCGATTTTTGGATATATTAATGTTGTATCCACGATAAAAAATGATAGTATTTTTTAGTTACCTGTTGTTTGTTTCTTTTTCATATCATTAATTCTTTAAAATTTGAATGGCTTGGAGGAATATAATTCATATGCGTAAAATAAGATTTGCGGTGAACACATAATAACTTTTGATTGCTTTTTCAAGAAATATAGAGACGTCTAAATCAATGTTTCTCTATGGCTTTCATATAAAAATAAGTGGATATAATAAACAATTTGTAAACAAATTTATATTACCATCAAGAATATTTTTGTGATTAGGGATACGTTCGCGTAACCTAATTATATTTCTAAAGGCAATTCGGATTATGCGTTCGCGCAACTTCGATCGAATATTTAATAAAAGGGATTTCTCGGAAAATATCATTATTAATTTCATAAAAACCCGAGATGTGAGGTTCACTACTTAATTATACAAAAAGGGCGAATATTCTTGATTTTATTTAAAGCATAATTTCGAAAATAATTATTTTAATAAAAATATTATCTATATTATTGTGTACACGTGCGCGTGACACAACTCCGCATGTTTTAAAAAAATATATAATTTATAACACGAATATACGTACGCGTGATTCGATTCAAAGAAGGGACTTTAAATCTAAATAGAAGCGGTAACAATAAAATCATGCAATAAAAAATGTATTTAACAAATCAAAATAATCAAGCCGAATATAACAGTTGAGCGACCGTGCTAGAACCACGGAACTTGGGAATGCCTAACACCTTCTCCCGGGTTAACAGAATTCCTTATCCGGATTTCTGGTGCGCAAACTGTTAAATAGACAGAGTCATATTCTTTTCCTCGATTCGGGATTAAAATAGGTGACTTGGGACACCCTAAATCTCCTAAGTGGCGACTCTGAAATAAAGAAATAAATCCCGTTTCGACTGTCCTTTAATTGGAAAAAACTCCCTTGCACCCTCGCGGCGCGGTAAAAAGGAGGTGTGACACCCATGAGCCCATTTATGTGCAAGATTTAATCCTAGCCTTCTATTTCCTCCTAATCCAATGACCATCATCCTTTCCCACTCCCATATAAAATATCCAATTATAGAAATCCTACCCCCAAGTTTCAATTCCAAAAATCTAGCTAACACAAAAAGACGGCAGCCTTACGATTCTGTTCGACTGTTCCTGCATCGGTTAAGCAACATATTGGTCATCGTGAGCTTGCAATCCAAACAGTTAAGAAAGGAATTCCATTTCTTCTTTCATTTGTTGGGATGTACGGAAAGGGATAAAAAATAGTGAATTAGTGTTGAAAGTAAAATTGAGCTTGAAATCAATTTGCAAAAGAACCAGAAAAGACAAAGGGAGTGCCACCACTTGACGTGTAGGAATTGTTAGCATATTTTGTTACACACACCCATTTTGATATATTTGTGCAAATAATTGTGTCTATCAACCTCAAATCGGCTTATCAGTGGATGTGATATATGTTCGAGCGGTCCGTTTGAGGTTTTTCGAGTGTTTTTTGGTGTCGATTCGAGGTTTCGGTTTATAATTTCGGTGTTTCAGTCCAAGGATTGTTGCTTTGTTTAGCCCGATTGACTTGCAATTTTCAGCATCGTTCATCAATAAAAGGTCCATTTCTCAATTTTTATTCTCATTTTTTGTATTATAATAGCTTGGTGCGTGTGTTGGTTGATTTGTGATTCTACGTTGTTTGAGTAGCATGTTTTAGTTTTTAATTAAATTGTTTTAATTAGTTTTTATTTCGATTGTAATGCATATAGTCTTGGGTTCTTGAATAAATGCTTTTAATTGGGTAGATGAAAAAATTGGAGTTGTCTTTTTGCAAGGAATAAGCATGTGCCATAAGGTGGATTTTGGACCATAAGGAATTTAGGTCAAGTAATAGATTATGTTAGCTGGCCTATTTGCTCCCCAATAATATCCTGTCCATAAATTTGGTATCACAACAATCTCAAAGATTAGGAAAATAATTAAAATGTGTAGCTGCTTTAGGCGCGCTATTTAATAATTTACCTTCTTAAACTCGAGTGCGCATTTATGTGACCCAAATCTAAATCTCAACAATGTTAGATAGAATATGTCGAGACCACGGGTGCATTTATGTGACGTGGTTCAAGACGTATTTTAAATGACGTTGCAATTTTTTCTTAAAATTAAATAAAGCGGTTAAAAAGTTAAAATTGCACATAGGTTAAAACATGTAATAAAATCAGATAATAAGCCAATTATAACAGTTGAGCGACCGTGCTAGAACCATGGAACTCGGGAATGCCTAACACCTTCTCCTGGGTTAACAGAATTCCTTACCCGGATTTCTGTGTTCGCGGACTGTTAAACAGAGTCAATCTTTTTCTCGATTCGGGATTCTAAACCGGTGACTTGGGACACCATAATCTCCCAAGTGGCGACTCTAAATTTTTAATTGCAATAATCCCGTTTTGATTGTCCTTTAATTGGAAAAACTCATTTACACATCCTTACGGGGGTGTAGGTAAAAAGGAGATGTGACACTCGTATATTTTATGATTTTGATTGTTAAATTCATTATTTTACTCTTTCGTTATTTTATGCTTTACATTACTACAATCACCTATTAATCGTTCTCTTATTAAATAACTAGATGGGCGTGCCCGTGCTAAGGTACGAGCATTTGTGCGAAATTATTGTGCACAAGATAGCTTTATTGTTTAGTTAGATTATGAAAAACTAAAAGAAAGCAGTATCACAAAGTTAAATATTAACATATCCTCTTAAGTGCTACACCGAGACTTCCAGCCCCAGGTTTCCCATTGAAGCATAGCATATTCCCTACCCTTTTGCCTTTTCTCTCCATTTGAAAGTAAGATTTTCAGTTCCTCATCTCTTTCTGCTTCAATGTCTCTCTTCCTGGTGAGTTTTTTTCTTCCTCCTCTTTCTTAATTTTTTGCTTAGTTTTTGGTTTTAGTAGTTTGATTTCTCTATAATTACTTTAATGGTACTAGGAAATGGATTCTTTGCATTTTTATCTGTTTTCTCAGCAATGCATGTGTTTAAGCACATGGAAAAACATAAAGCTAAAAAGCATAAACTTATATGCTAATATGATAAGGCTAGCAGATGCCATAATACAGCGCGTAGAGTAACAATTGCTGCAACGGTATTGTGCTTACAAAGGTGCATTTAGCTGACATGGCTAATAATATAAATCAGATTTAAGGTGCTAATATCAATCCATGTACTAATTCCAACCCTCAGTTGAGGAGAGAACCTTCAAAATTAACATACTTGTTATAGATACAACACACTATATGTATTTGAAGATATGTTGATGCAAAAGTATCCCCAATAAGTACTATGGTTTACACTGCAGAGCAGAACGCCTTCACAACTAATATAGGCATTCCACATCAAAATTAAAATAAAATAACACCAGAAATCAAATTACTAATTTACTCATCTAATCCACAGATTTTAGACATAGCCAATCCGAGAATTGAACTCATTCGACTGTCTGCTATATATCTGCGTAAATCATCTCGCTTCTGACTCATGCAAGGGCACCTTTAGTGGGATATAAGTACAATTAGATAAAAGTAGCACAATATTTTCTTTATTAAATGTGCACACGTACACCATATACCAATTTTCTGCAATTTTCCTTGGTTATGAAGTCTTACAGAGCAGAGAGATTTGTTGTCAACAGGAAGAATATGAGCAGGGCTTTGACCAAGTTTATCCACCAAAAGGAAGCTAGTTGTTTCTGCTTTTAGCTTCAAACTTCTTTATTTGTAAGCATATACAAGAATGCACTCCACTGGTAAATCACTTTGTAATAGAAAAGTAGATTTTCACGGAACTATGAAACGGTCTAACATACCGAGAACAATTTTGTCAACCCTCAAATTCCACTTCTTAACCATCATTTGTCACAATTATCATACAATGAACCTCAGACCGTTATCACTTACTCTAAATAATGGGAAGCAATAATTTTTTTGATAATATACCGTCAAACTTTGGCAATTTTATTAGGCAAAATACATAATTTACCCGTTGACCTTACACTCAAATCCCTGTTACACACTTTTCTTCCACAGACAATCTTTTACACACTCAACCTTTGTAGAGTGTGTTTAAGACACCTTCTTTGACCAAGACCTAGCATGTGTAAAATACCAAGATAGAGGCGCGTCTACCAGCTAAAATACTGTCTAAATACTTATTTAATTCCACTCCCTCATCTTCCCCACCCTCCCTCTATCTCTATCTTGTTTTTTCGCCGGCCAACCTCCACCTCCAGCCCTTCTCTTCTTTTTTCATCCTTTTTTTTTCTAAACCTTTATTTGTTCAGAACTCTCTGTCCCTTCTTCATTTTCCTCATCAACACCACCACACACCATTTTCCTCCATTGAAGCATCTTTTTTTATTTTTATTTTTGTTTAAGTGTAACTGATATTTTAGATTTGAAATACTCTCGCCTTACTATTAAAATTATTTAATTGGGATTTATGCTATTAATTTGGAACTCAAATGGGTTCTTGAAATTGAGCAAAAATTTACAAGCTTAGAGTATAACAATCCAAATTATAAGGGGCTTATACTCGTTCTTTTCTTCTCTCTTTTTGTTTGAATATGAAAATATTATTTCTATGGTGGTGGATTTGGGTGAGAAGGAGTCTTGAGATCTTTTGCTCGAAAATAGTGGGTGGTTGTTTTGTTTTTTGTGGCAGCCATGAATTTTGAGAATGGAATGAAAATTTATTGTTTTTGGGTGAAAATGAAAGTTTTTTTTGGTGTTTATCACTTTGGTAGTTGAAAATTCAAGGTTTCTGGCTTTGCTTTGACAGGATTTTCCGACGACTAAGATGAAGAAGATGAAGTATCGTTTTTAAGTGTTTTGCTTTTATTTTAAATTGATGACACGTGTCAGAATCTTATTGTTGTGGTATACACTTGTTGAGAAAAAGTGGTCAAAATTCTAAAGTTGTGTGTATTAGACACACTTTTAAAAGGTTGAGTGTGTAATATTACTTTTCTCACAGAAAATGTGTAACAGGGATTTGATCGATAGTTCATGTGTCAACTTATGTATTTAGCCATTTAATTATGAAAAGCATCTTGTCCCAAATCGGCAGGCATCTGGAGTTCTATTTCTTGCTTGCGTAATTAATGTTTTTCTTCTAGCTCACATAACTACAACATCAGGCTCATCTGATCTTCTATTAAACAGATCCAAATAACGCAAAGTAAGTGGAACAAACAAAAAATTCATGTTTTCAGTTCAAACAGCTACCTGCAACAGCAACTGAGATTTAATAATAGTAGCATAAAATATTCAGGAACTTAATGGGAAAAGCTCGCTCTAAATTCGACACAGTCACAGAGCTTTAGCTCAATAACAAACTATTTATTCTTATTCAATCTAAAGAAGGCAGAACAATGTAGAAATAGACCTTCCAAATAGATCTCAAAAAGACTAAAATGGGACTTATTAAGGCAAGCTCAATATGGAATAATAGCAACAATAACTAAAATAACTATTGAACTTGTTGAGACAATATTAATTTCAGTCCCTATTAAACCAAGTAATATACATATTTTTATGGGACTTTTACCTAGCTATACTCTATTAGAAAATTATTTACCAATGTTATATATGTTTTGTAGTTTTTAATAAGTATCTAGGTTTTTCTTACAAATATTGTAGATTGCTCCTTAAAAGACTCTCACCTCATTATTAGTGCCTTCAATTAAGGGATTCAATTATATACTTTCTTTTTATTCCCTCTCATCTTCTCTCTCCTTTTTTTTTTACAAAAAAATCCCTTAATCTACGCCCAGAATCTCCATCTTCTCTCTTCCTACTATTACCGACAACTTTATATTATTAAATCATCAATTGCATTGTTCTTTTGCTGGGAGACCGGACAACACTGAAAATAAAAAAATATTCAGCAATTGTATGATAATTGTATTTGAATTGTATCAGATATATCAATACGTAAAACATAATTGTATCATACTTGTATCACAATTGTATCTAACTTGTAGATGGTACACATTAATATCCAAAATAATACCTGGTACAATACTAATAAATTAATATATAATTATCATATATTTGTGATACAAACTGTGAAATTCGTCACGAACTCACAACAACTCATAATTAAGATACAAATTTGATATAACCTTGAAAGAATTCTTACACAATTATGATACAACTTAAAATCGACTCTAAACTTAAACTGATACAATATCGTATTATACTTGTATTAGTATTATATCATGTATTTTTTTTTGGTAAAAATTGTGATACAATCGTGATACAATTCTAAATTATAATACAACTGATCTTCATTTTTTTCAAGTTTCAATTTAAAATATCCACCTAAAACCAACTCTAAACTTAAATTATGATACAATATTGTATTTTAATAGTATTAATATTGTATCAGAATTATCTTAGGTATTGATGTATCAAATACAACTCAGATACAATTATGATACATTTATCATACAATCGTAATACAATTCCGAAACTTCTTCTTCCTTGAGTTTCAATCTGAAATTCAACCTAAAACTAACTTTAAATTTAACCAATCTCCCTTCAAATTGAGAGATAAACTCTAAAGGATATTTTCAATCGTTTTCAAGAACACCCAATCCAAAGAAATCACAAATTCATAAAATCTGAATATCTAATTCAAAGTTTCGAAGCTTTTTAATGGTATGTCAATGGCAAACCTCTCTACTTGCAATTTCAGAGATTATGTCGCTGGATTTGTCAATAGTTGAAGCTTTTTAATGGTTGTTGGTGGAATTAATTCAGAGAAATATATGATGCTACAATTTTAGAGAGATAATAATTTGATTTGTATGAGAGAAAGAGGGGGGAGGGAGAGAGAGAGATTGGTTGATTTGTATGAAAGAGAGAATGACTTTAAAAAATTTTGAAATTGGGAAGAAAATCGTGATTGTAGGAGGCTAATTAAGCTGATAGATAAGGATGAGAGATACGTTACCAATTAATTCCTATATTTAAGGAATCTTTCTTTTATGATATTTTGTACATAAATAATAAATATAGATACACAATGTAATTTTTAAGGAACCTAAAGAAAAGTGATTAATAAGTTTCTAATTTAGTATAACTAGGTAAAAATCCCTATTTTTACATCATGCAGCTAGGAAAGAGAGACCCGTAAAATCTCAAACTACAAGACCCCATATAAGTGTTGCTTTGTGTTTGAAGTTAATAAATGCCATAAAAATATATACATTGGGTTGAGCTACAAGGCCCAATATAAGTGTTGCACCGTCCTTTTAGTTTTAAATGTCATAAAGGTACACACCTAAGCCCTTGAATTTGAGCTTCATCAAGCCACCATCTTCTTATGTTCATGACTTTGTCATTGGCTGAATAATTCAACTTGATGCTTTGCTATATTCATGTTGTCTTGCACAAAAGAATTGCAGCTTTCGGTTCTGAAAATACTGATTGATACAGTGAGTTATCCGCCCTTGTATTTTCAATGCTCATCTTGAACTGTGATGACCCAAAAGGTCATCTCTCGTTTTAAAAGTCAAATCTATGTTCTGAGGTCTTAAAAACTTCCTTTTGTCTCTCCTTGATTTGTGTGCGCAGTTCGAGCGTATATCCAGAAAGCCTTTATGTGAAAATATGAGAAAATGCTAAATTTTACCTTTAAAATTGAATTAAGTTGATTTCGGTCAACATTTTGAGTAAACGGACCCGGACCCGGTAGAAAAATATGGGATTTGGGCGTATGCCCGGAATTGAATTCCGAGGTCCCTAGCCCAAGAAATAAATTTTTAAAGAAAAATGTTTAACTGAAAATATAAAGATTTTTGGAAATTGAATAACATTCGATCTTGTTGGTATCGGGCCCGTATTTTGGTTTCGGAGCCCGGTACATGATTAATATGGTATTTGAGTCATGTTTGTGAAATTTGGTGAGAAACAAAATTTATATGACGTGATTCGGACCCTCGGTCGTGAAAATAGAAACTTTAAGTGTTCTTGAGTTTTTCCTTGATTTTGATGCTAAATTTGTAGTTCTAGGTGTTATTTTGGAGATTTGATTGCGCGCAAGTCCGTATGATATTTTTAGACTTGTATGCATGTTTTGTTTGAAATCCCGAGGGCTCGGGTGAGTTTTGGATAGGCCACAGGGTGATTTACACTTAGGAATTCCAGCTGTATTGTTGCTTCTGGTAATCTGGTACCTTGTGCTTTGCGTTCGCGAAGCAACTCTCGCGAACGCGAAGTGCATCTTAGGCTGGGGAGGGAATTGTTCTTCGCGAATGCGAAGCCATGGTCGTGGATGCGAAACACTGGGGGGATGCTCTTCGCGAACGTGACCGGCATCTCGCGAACGCGTAGAGTAAAAAGGAGGTGGGCTGGGAGTCTCTGAGTTGTTCTTCGCGAACGCGGTCCAAGGCCCGGGAACGCGATGTTCAGGGAGGAAAGACCATCGCGAACAACTCTTCGTGAACCCGAAGGTCCTTTTGGGTGCAATGCTTCGTGAACGCGACAGGCCCTTCGCGAACGCGAAGAAGGTGTGTCCAGTGTTTTAAAAACAGAATCAAAAAACGGGAATTTGCCATTCTTTCATATTTTCAAAACCAAGGAAGCTTAGAGGCGATTTTCAAGAAATAAGTTCTTCCCCAAAGTATTGGTATATGATTCTAAACCACTTTCTTTCAATTACCCATTGTATTTCATTAATTTTCATCCTAAAATCTAGGGTTTTCATGGTAGAAATTGGGGATTTGGGTAGAATTAGGGTTTTTTGTATAATTGAGATTTAGACCTCGTTTTGGGATCGGATTTTGAAACTAATTACATATTTGGTCTCGTGGGTGAATGGGTTTTGGTCCGAACCTCGAGTTTTAACCAAGTGGGCCATGTGTCAGATTTTGACTTTTTGAGGAAAATTTTGGGAAAATTAAATTTATGCATTGTAGTTGATTCCCTTAGCAATAATTGTTGATATTAAGCTAATTGTGGCTAGATACGAGGGGATTGGAGGTGGAATCTAAAGGGAAAGCGGTATTTGAGGCTTGATTTTGGTTGTGTAATCGAGGTAAGTGTTTGATCTAACCTTAGCTTGAGGGAATAAGTGTTGTTGTCTTACTTGGTACGTGTTTAATTGTTGAGTACGACGTATAGGTATGGTGATGAGTATCTATACGTTGTTGTTGGGTCATATCATGCAAATGAGCATTATACTTGTAACATTGTGTCTTTTATCACGTATTGTTCATGCTTAAGTTGGTTACTCTTCATGTCGAACAAGTTTGGTTATATTTTCTTGTTATTGGGTAATTGTTGAGTGTTGACTCAAGCTGAGATTTACATTGTGAATTTAACTGTTGAAACGAGATTGGTTATAGCTGATTCCCTTGCCAGTATGTTATTGTTTCTATTGTTTGGGTAAGAAAGAGTGATAAAGCACGAAGGGTGATGCCGTGCACATTTATATTTATATTGATGCATATGGTGAGGAAGAGTAATAAAGCACGAAAGGTGATGCCGTGCACATTTCTATTATTGATTGCATGGTGAGGATTGAGAGTAAAAGCACGAAGGGTGATACCGTGCATTTTCTGTTTGCTGCAATTATTTGTTATTATTGGTTCAAGTGCATTAATTGTTTAATTTCCGTTACTATTCTGATTCCTTATTCTGGTACCCCTAGCATGTTGCCCCTTCACGTTAATTTTTGTTTAGCTCTAATATTGTTATTCTGTTAGTATGTTGTTTAACTGCACAGATTTATGTTGGTTGTCGTGTCCTAGCCTCGTTACTACTTCGCCGAGTTTAGGCTCGACACTTACCAGTACATTAGATCGGTTGTACTGGTACTGCAATTTCTGTGCAGATCTCAGTGTCGGACCTCGTGAGTAGAGTTTGGGTGGTTGCCTTCAGTCCATTGGAGACCCAAGGTAGTCCTGCAGATCCGCAGGCCCTAGCGTCCCCTTCTATCTTATTTATTTTCTGTTTTATCTACTTTCGAGAGAGATGTATATTTCTTTATTCAGACCCTGGTTTGTAGTATTCGTAGACTGTCCGTGAGTTGTGACACCAGTTCTGGGTGGAGTTTTATTACGGTTTTGTTATTTGTATTAAGATAATCTGTTAAATGCTGTTCTTCCGCATTTATTCCACTGATTTACTTTTGTTAACTTATAAATTGTTAAAAGATAAAGGAAAAAGGTAAAATATTCTGTAACGTTGGCTTGCCTAGTTGTCACACCTCCTTTTTCTACCCGAAAGGGGGTATAATTGAGTTTTTTCAATTAAAGTGACAATAATCGAAACATGATTGTTTATTCAAATTCAGAGTCGCCACTTGGGATAATTTATGGTGTCCCAAGTCACCGGTTTAAAATCCCGAACCGAGAAAGTTTGACTCTGTTTTTCAGTCAGCGAAACACAAAAATTCGGGTAAGAAATTCTGTTAACCCGGGAGAAGGTGTTAGGCATTCCCGGGTTCCGTGGTTTTATCACAGTCGCTTTAATCATACTTGGCTCAATTAAGTTGTCTAATTACTTATTTTTAAACCTATATGCATCTACCCTCTTAACCGCTTTTATTTGCTTAATTACTCTTAATGATGGAATTATCTTAAAAACGAGTCACGCGTACGTGTGCTCATTTCATTTGGCGCGTCAAAAATCATGTCACGCGTAGGTGTCGACAATTAATCACGCTTAATTAATATTAAGAAAGTTTGGTCGAAGTTGCGCGAACGCATACCCCGATTTTGTTTTTAGGATTGTACACAATCACGATGATAATTTTAAAACGTGTCTAAAAGCATTTTACAATTTTCAAAGATTATTTATAAGCCATATTCAAGTCAAATTGCCTTAATAATCCCTCCTTCCCATCATAATCATCTGAAAATTTTGATATAAGAAAGGTATTACAAGAAAATAAAAGGAAAGTGGGGAGGAGAAGATATAAAAATCAGAAGTTTGCTATATTCTTAATATGTTCAGTTCTAATTTCTAAAATAAGTGAAGATTTGTGGGCAGTGTCCAAAGATTGTGAGTATTTCCTTAGTTTCTCTACAAGTAAAAAAACTAAGATGCAAATAGCAACTAGTGTCATATAAAAATGCCGCAAGCGTCAATCTCTGGTAACACCAAACAAAGAACACCTACAATCACACTACTTATACAAAAAATTCTAAGAGAGTCTGCATTTTAGTGATAATTCACCAGTACGATCAAAAATTGTAGTAGCAATTTGTAACGACCCGACCGGTCGTTTTGAGCTTTTGCACTTCGTTCGCCAGTTCTCGGGCATGACTTGACCCGTGTGGTGTATTATGACTTATGTAAATCGTTGGTATTGAGTTTCAGGTTAATCGGAATGAATTTGGAAGAGTTCTCAGTTTGAAGCCTTAAATTTGAAAGGTTTGACCAAGAATTGACTTGTTTGTATATGATCTCGGATCGGAATTGTTATGATTTGGTTAGCTCCGTTAGGTGATATGGGACTTAGGGGCGTGATCGGAATGTATTTTGGAGGTCCGTGGAAGGTTTAGGCTTGAATTGGCGAAATTGAGATTTCGGCGTTTTTCGGTTGATAGGCGAGATTTTGATATAGAGGTCAAAATGGAATTCCGAGAGTGACAGTAGTTTCGTTGTGTCATTTGGGAGGTGTGTGCAAAATTTCAGGTCATTCGAACGAGATTTGATAGACTTTTTGATCGAAAACATAATTTAAGAATTCTTGGAGTTCTTAGGCTTGAATCCCATGTTAAATTGGTGATTTGATATTGTTATGAGCGTGCCGAAATTTTGAACAAGTTTGAACGATGTCATGGGATGTGTTGGTACAATTGGTTTAAAGTTCCGGGATGTTTTAGGCCGAAAATCATAGCTGTAGCAGGTCCAGAAGGGTTGCAGGCCTCGGAACCTACCCGCGCAGTCCACACAAAAAGAAGTGCGGTCGCGGTATGTGCTGTGTGGACCGCACAAAATGAAGTGCGGCCGCGGTAGGTGCTGTACGGACAGCACAAAATGCTGTGCGGCCGCGGTGGGGAACATTTCACTAGTCCTATTTCGGAAGCTCATATCTTTTGATATACAAGGAATTTTGAGATTATTTAAAAACGAAAGTTGTAGCCCTTCGTGTTTAGTTTCCAAAAAGGTAAAGATATCGCAATTTGGACATATGTATCAAAAGTTATGGCCAAAACACTAAAGCTTGTCACTATAGAGGAAAGCCTGTGCGGCCGCGGTTGTTTTTGTGCGGACCGCAGTCGATTTTGTGCGGTACGCGGAGGTGGAAATCTGTGGGGTACTATATAAATACGAGGTTTTGGGTTTTATTTGATATTTTGACCTAGAGAGCTCAGATTTTTGTCGATTTTTCGAAGGTTTTTCAAGAAATTCATCGGGGTAAGTGATTCTAACTCAGATTTGGCTAGAGTACATGAATCTATCATTGAATTCATCATTGAATTCATGATTTGGGATGGAATTTGGGAAGAAAATTTGTGGAATCTTCCAAAAATATAAAATGATGATTTGAAGGACCAAATGGTACCGGAATTGGATAATTTTTGTATGGTTAGACTTGTGAGAGTAAAAGGATTCTAGTTTTGTGAATTTTGTCAAATTTCAAGATGTGTGCTTGAGGGTCGGGTTTGACCAATTTCTGAAATTTTGTGGTAATTTGATTTTTTTCGCTTGGGCTTTGTTCCCTTAACATATTGTGGCGTATTTGTTCTGATTTTGGATAGATTCGACGTGTGTGGAGGCCGATTCGAAGGGCAAAGGCGTCGCGAGTTGGAGATTTAGCCGGTTCGAGGTGAGTAATGATTGTAAATGATGCTCTGAGAGTTTGAAACCCTGGATTGCACATCGTAGTGCTATATTGAGGTGAGGCACACACTTGATGACGAGCGTGTGGTCGTATACTATTGGGGATTGTGACTTGGTCCGTCCCGATTGATGATTTTACCGCGCATTTGACTGAAACTTATATGTTATCTTCATGATTTGGGATGATTGCCATATTTGGGCTTCGTGCCAACTTTTTGAACCCGTCAAAATTTTTATTACTATTTCCTCACTGTTTTGACTTACTAAGTGAACTCAGTCATGTTATTTTCTATTATTTTACTACTCAGCTATTTTACTCCGTTTTGAGACTTAAATGATATTTTAAATGCTGTTTTGGGCTCAGAAATACTGTTTTACTAATGTCGGAGGGGCTTGTGAGTATTTTTGACTAAGTAAGGTCGAGGGCCTAGTTGTGAGGAAACACTGATACTGATTTGAGGCCGAGGGCCTCAGATATGTATGCCATGAGGTGGCTTGTTGATATTGTTTATGAGGACGAGGGCCTAGATTTGATGCCACGAGATGGCTTGATATTGCGCTTGGGCCGTAAGGGGCCCCTCCCGGAGTCTGTACACCCCCAGTGAGTGCGGGTACCTATTGTGATGTGAGACATAGTCCGAGGGGTTGTTATTGTTCTATGTGATTGCTCGAGGGGCTGGTACCATTCTATGTGATTGCCCGAGGGGCTAGTATTGTTCTGAGATATTGCCCGAGGGGCAGAGTTGTTGACATTGTGCCCGAGGGTCAAACCTTTATTTGTTTATCTTTCATATTTACTTTTCATTTTACCTGTTAAACTATGGTATTTGTTCCCGAGGGGCAAATTTCTGTGCTTCTCTGCACTGACTATTTTGCATTCATTTGCGTAACTGTTGAAAAGCCATTTTCAAAGAAGTTTAAACTGAGCTAAGATATTTTAAGAGATTTTTACATCTTCACTACTTTCTTACTAGTTTTGGACTGCTTCTATACAACATCTTGATATGGTTTACATGATTTCTTGCCTTCAGTCTTTATTTATTATTAATACTCACTAAGTCGGAGTACTCACATTACTCCCTGCATCTTGTGTGCAGATTTAGGTATATTTTGGCTGATCAGAGGCAGAGTCATCAGAGTTTAGCAAAGTAGCTACTTGCGTTCGCAGCACTGCTTTTCTCTCTCTTCATTTCATTAGTCCGTATTTGTACACTTCGTACTGTCAGTTGTAATCATACCCTAGTAGATGCTCGTGACTTGTGACACCCCGGTTAGGGCTGTGTTGGGTTGTATATCCATTACTCATTATCATAAATTCATGATTAGACTACTTTTATATTTGTTTAATTATTTTAAAAAGTGAATTGAGTTTAATTGGTTGGCCTTGTCTTCGTGAGAGGCATCATCACGATCGAGTTCGGGGTTAGGGTTGTGACAAGTTGGTATCAGAGCCTAGGTTACATAGGTCTCACGAGTCATGAGCAAGTTTAGTAGAGTCTCGCGGATCGGTACGGAGACGTCTGTATTTATCCTCGAGAGGCTGCAGAACCTTTAGAAAAACTTCACATTCTTGAATTCTTACCGTGCGTCCTTTGATTCAGCTTGAAATGTTACTCTTTGAATTCCTTCCATGTGTTCTTGTGCGCGCATGAGCGCTCAGTATTAGATGTGCATCGATGGTTTGTGATTCCCTGATCGAGGGGAGAGATGTGATCTTTGTGAGTTGATGTTGGGCCGGTCTGGAGGACTTGAGGTTGGATCTTTGCCTATGGCTTGAGCACCGAGGTGCTGATTGTGTGAGCAAGTATTTTTGAACGTATATGTTTGGTATTGTCCCTATTAGTGGAAGTGACGGCTGGATAACTATGTGATGAGTATGTTGGTATTGCAAGATGTAGCCACATGATTTAGAAGCGACGAGAAGGTCTACTAGAGGATAGAAGAATTATTAGGTGCTTGAATTCCATCTTGATTCGAAGTGTAGCCCCGAGTTATGGGTGTGTGAAGGATCTTTTCATGTTTCTCAGTTGTGAGTGAAGTAAATTTCATGAGTTCAGACTCAGGAAGACTATGTGACTGCGTACAATTTATGACGGTGGAAGGTATATAGAAATGTAGTTAGAGGCAAAACAGGTGGTTGTCTCCTGCAAAATGTTCTGAGGTTGTACGATCCTTATGTGTTTGTTAGAAGATCTCATTTGCGAGTGAAGGATATGTGTTGCAATTTAAATTGGGTCGCTTAGAGAGTGGATGTAACTGTTGCGAGAGTGGAATGCCAGATTTGTAGAAGAGTTAAAATTCTAGATGATCTGTATTTTCACAAGCTTATAAAAGATTTGAGTTTAATCTCACCATGGTATTGTGGCATCAATACAGTATAATCGTTATGAGTTATTGAGTGTGTGTTGATCTATGGCTTCGAGCCAAGTGGGGGAGTCTGCTATTGATTAGGACGGTTAGGTGCTATGTTGGTTCCAGTTTGAGGCGTGCTGGTGAATTAGTTATGGCTTGCGAAAATTGAGACCGAGGATGGCTCGAGTAAAGGAAAATTTTGACAGAGGTTATATTATGCTTCATAGGGTATGAGAATCACGGAATGTCTTGAGTTGTTATTGGTAAAGGGTGCTCGGTGCATAGAGCAGGAAGTTGTTTGGTTGTACTGGAATGAGGTTACATTCTGTGGTGTCAGAGTGCTAGTAAGGCACGGGTTGACAGTTCGTTTGATCAGGCTAATTGCGGTTTGAGTAGAGTGAATGACTCTCGGGAATGGTTCTAATAGGTTCAAGACTTTCAGGTAATAATTGGAGATTTTCAAGTGTATAATTGGGCTAGAAACTAAGGTTTGCATTAGAGGGTGCCAAGACTTGTGTCACTTCTATATCAATTATGGTGTATTAGTATCAGGAAGGTAAAGGTAACAGATTTAGATTCGCAGGAAGTTTCCTCAAAGTAAAGTATTTTGAATGTGGTGCCTTTGGGAATAGATAAGAGAGTATTCAATGGCTTATGGGTCTCAGACAGTGTGGCTTTATGCTTGGGTCCCGTGTGGTAAGTCTGGGTTGAGGAATTGTGGTGATACAACAAGAGGGGATATCAAGTTGAAGGTAAATCAGAAGGAAACTCGGATAGATGGGATAGCTGGGTAGTAGACTGGATCGGTATGGTAAGGATATGATTAGTTACTTGGGTGTGTACGGGGTAATGAGTTCCTACAGGTATTTCACGGCAATGCTCTTAGGTTTTGATGGCTTGCGTAGCTTGGTCGATTTAGAAGGATTCAGTCCTGGCAGGTCTGGCTTGTGCAAGGGGAACTCAGAGAGTTCTTGATGGTTTCTACCTTGGTTGGAGGTGTATATTTTCTATGGGCATGAGGAGCATGGGATGCATAGTGATTTCCTTCTAGAATGGGATCAATGGAAAGTTCTTGACTAGTGGAGTACGTAGATGTTTATGGCTCGGAAGGGAAATGAAGTTCTCATGTTATCCTAGGATGGTATGGTATATGCTGTATGTTGTGGAGGATTGAAATTTGTGTGTGTAAGGTTACGGTTCAGGTTTGAACGAAAAGTCATAAAATTCTTAGGCAGCACGAGCAGTTTCAGATGATTAGAGATATGAGCTTTAGATGATTAGGGGGATGATCTCCAGATGATTAAGGAAATGGTATTGCTAAATGGGAGTGATTTGACGAGGCTATATGTTTCAGAAAAGGCAATGTGATTAAGTTAATGGTACTTCGGTAGAATTGTGGCGCTTTATTATTGGATCGACTGCTGATATTCGAGTTTGCTTGGTGACATAAGGGAATTTTAGAGTATCTTTCGGGGAATGATTGGGTATTTGAGGTGCCGTATGCATTCGGACGGTGGAATTGGGATCAGGTATGTTGATTCATGTGCCATATAGATTCGGAGACAAGGAAGTTCTCACATTCAGGCTATGCTGTGGTTGTAAGTCGTGTGTATCGGCACTGTTTAGTAACTATGAGGTTTGGAGACCCGAGCAGATCTTTTGTGCTTGGCATGTTAGATTTTGGATGGGATACTAGGTTTAGACTGGTTGTCTCCGTGTTGTGTCATTCTGGACTATTGTGCTAAGGCGACACTGTTGGCTATGCTGGAAATGCCATAGATTGAGTGGCGAGGTCCGTAGGATTATGCCCTAGTGGAGTGGTTTTATATTTTGAAGGCCCAGCGGACGGCTGGGAAGGATTGTTTTTCTTATTTGGGCTTTCGCGATTGATGTCAGTGTAGAGGCTCCTACTATTGATTTAGTTCCGGTGGTGAGGGACTTTTTGGATGTGTTCCTTGCGGCCGGGCATGTTGCCAGGCAAGGTTGTTAATTTCGGTATTAATTCGATATCGCGCACCGTATCGTATGGAACCGACAGAGTTAAAGGAGTTGAAGAGCAACTCCAAGATTTTCGTGATAAGGAGTTCGTTGGCAGGCCAACGTAGATGCGTGTTCTAATTTGAGTCGGCTTGGTTGGCTCCGGATTGTACTGTTGTGGGATGCGTTGATTCGATTGTTATTGAGTTTATTAGTAATATGGAGAGATCTATGAGTTAACCTTTCTGTGTGGCGAGGTGTTATGATTTGTTGGTTATAGGCACACATGGTGCGGTTCTATTGGGGTCTCGTAGTGGAAGTCGAGCGGGAAGAGTAATTGGGTGTTGCTCGGTGAATGGCGTATTGGTTATGTCCTTTCGGGTTTGTGTGGTGTATGTTATTTACTTCATCATGAGTATGATAAATTGCTTTGATTCCAGATATCAAATTGTGCGTGGTTGTTGATTTCGAGCATAGTGACTTAAGGTGGTTCATGTGGAGCAGTATTGGATAGGATAACACATCACAGTGAAGTTATGTGGAGGTATGACCTTGTGGGTTAGATTCGTGTGTTCTATTCCTAGGATGTGAGACGGGTTCTTAGCCTTGTGTTGTGGTGGTACCGGTGAGCTTGAGTACAACTCTTTCTTTGAGTCATTTTCATGATTTCAGTATGTTCGGACTGTTGCGTATTGGTACGTGTACCGTGCAAGTTGTGGCTTAGGCCTGTATTGATGTGTTATGTCACCAGAGTAGTATGTTGGATTAGAGGAGACCGTTGGGATCATTAATAAATACAAACGGGTTCGATTTTAGCATATCAGAGGGATAATATCGAGCTTCGGCTCAGAAATTTGCTGTGGTATTTGCCAAAGGAGAAGTGGCTTCATGAATGGTTGATCTGGGAAATGGTTATGGCTTACCGCATGTTTTAGTGATCATTGGCAGTATGAAAGTGTTGGAATGAGATTTTAGTTGATAAGAGGTGTTCTACCGGTATTCGGTTGTTGTGGGCAGCTGCTGTGAATAGAAGTTATCGATACAAACGTTTGAGTTATGTGGTTTATCATGAAATGGCATTCGTGGTTGCAGGTATGGTTGGTTACAGCTGGTTCGGGCTTATTCACACTATAAATGTGAGATTCTGATCGTATTGAGGATTTTAGAAGTGGAAATGTTATCCTATGGTTTATGGACTAGGATGGATTGTGAACTTTCAGTCATATCGTGTTATCGGACCTATGTGAGATAGGGTAATGTGGGATCAGCCCCGAGTATATGCATGGTAAGGTTATTCAGCAACTGGTTGGCTTTTAGAACAACTCTGGGCACGTTCGAGGACTAACGTGTGTTTAAGTGGGGAAGGATATAATGACCTGATCGGTTATTTTGAGCTTTTGCACTTCGCTCACCAGTTCTCGGGCATGACTTGCCCCGTGTGGTATATTATGACTTATGTAAATTGTTGGTGTTGGATTTCAGGTTAATCAGAATGAATTTGGAAGAACAGTTCTCAGTTTGAAGCCTTAAATTTGAAAGGTTTGAACAAGAGTTGACTTGTTTGTATATGATCTCGGATAGGAATTTTTATGATTTGGTTAGCTCCGTTAGGTGATTTGTGACTTAGGGGCGTGATCGGAATGCATTTCGGAGGTCCGTGGAAGGTTTAGGCTTGAATTGGCGAAATTGAGATTTCGACATTTTCCGGTTGATAGGCGAGATTTTGATATAAAGGTTGGAATGAAATTCCAAGAGTGACAGTAGCTTCGTTATGTCATTTAGGATGTGTGTGCAAAATTTCAGGTCATTCGAACGAGATTTGATAGACTTTTTGATCGAAAGCATAATTTAAGAGTTCTTAGGCATAATTTCAGGTCCGCACAAAAAGAAGTGCAGCCGTGGTATGTGCTGTGCGGATCGCACAAAATGAAGTGTGGTCGCGGTAGGTGTTGTGCGGACCGCACAAAATGCTGTGCGGCCGCGATGGGGAACATTTCACTGGTCCTACTTCGGAAGCTCATATCATTTGATCTACAAGGACTTTTGAGATGACTTAAAAACAAAAGTTGCAGCACTTCGTGTCTAGTTTTTAGAAAGGTAAAGATATCACAATTTGGACATCTGTAGCGAAAGTTATGACCAAAATACAAAATCCTGTCACTGCAGAGGAAAGCTGTGCGGCCGCAGTCATTTTTGTGCGGACCGCGGTCGATTTTGTGCGGTCCGCGGAGGTGAAAATCTGTGGGGTACTCTATAAATACGAGGTTTTGGGTTTTATTTGATATTTTGACCTAGAGAGCTCGGATTTTGGCGATTTTTCGAAGGTTTTTCAAGAAATTCATAGGGGTAAGTGATTCTAACTCAGATTTGGCTAGAGTATATGAATCTATCATTGAATTCATCATTCAATTCTTGATTTGGGATGGAATTTGGGAAGAAAATTTGTGGAATCTTCCAAAAATATAAAATGATGATTTGAAGGACCAAATGGTACCAGAATTGGATAATTTTTGTATGGTTAGACTCGTGAGAGTATAAGGATTCTAGTTTTGTGAATTTTGTCAAATTTTGAGATGTGGGCCCGGGGGTCGGGTTTGACCAATTTCTGGAATTTTGTGGTAATTCGATTGTTTTCGCTTGGGCTTTATTCCCTTAGCATATTGTGACGTATTCGTTCTGATTTTGGATAGATTTGACGCGCGTGGAGGCTGATACAAGGGGCAAAGGCGTCGCGAGTTGGAGATTTAGCTGGTTCGAGGTGAGTAATGATTGTAAATGATGCTCTGAGGGTTTGAAACCCCGGATTGCACATCGTAGTGCTATATTGAGATGAGGCACACACTTGATGACGAGCGTGGGGTCGTGTACTATTGGGGATTGTGACTTGGTCCGTCCCGATTGATGATTTTACCGCGCATTTGACTGAAACTTATATGTTATCTTCATGATTTGGGATGATTGCCATATTTGGGCTTCGTGCCAACTTTTTGAACCCGTCAAAATTTTTATTACTATTTCCTCACTGTTTTGACTTACTAATTGAACTCACTCATGTTATTTTCCACTATTTTACTACTCAGCCATTTTACTCCATTTTGAGACTTAAATGATATTTTAAATGATATTTTGGGCAAAGAAATATTGTTTTACTAATGCCCGAGAGGCTTGTGAGTATTTTTGACTAAGTAAGGCTGAGGGCCTAGTTGTGAGGAAACACTGATACTGATTTGAGGCTGAGGGCCTGAGTTATGTATGCCACGAGGTGGCTTGTTGATATTGTTTATGAGGCCGAGGGCTTGAGATATATACGCCACGAGGTGGCTTGACTGATATGAGGCCGAGGGCCTAGATTTGATGCCACGAGATGACTTGATATTCCGCTTGGGCCGTAAGGGGCCCCTCCCGGAGTCTGTACACCCTCAGTGAGCGTGGGTACCCATTGTTATGTGAGACATAGCCCGAAGGGCTGATATTGTTCTATATGATAGCTCGAGGGGCTAGTATTGTTCTATGTGATTGCCCGAGGGGCTGGTACCGTTCTATGTGATTATCTTAGGGGCTGGTATTGTTCTGAGATATTGCCCAAGGGGCAGAGTTGTTGACATTGTGCCCGAGGGGCTCTTTCATATTTACTTGTCATTTTACCTATTAAACTATGGTATTTGTGCCCGAGGGGTGAATTTCTATGCTTCTCTGCACTGACTATTTTGCATTCATTTGCGTAACCGTTGAAAAGCCATTTTCAAAGAAGTTTAAACTGAGCTAAGATATTTTAAGAGATTTTTACATCTTCACCGCTTTCTTACTATTTTTGGATTGCTTCTATACAACATCTTGATATGTTTTACGTGATTTCTTGCCTTCAGTCTTTATTTATTATTATTACTCACTGAGTTGGAGTACTCACATTACTCCATGCACCTTGTGTGCAGACTCAGGTGTATTTTGGCTGATCGGAGGCAGTGTCACCAGAGTTTAGCAAGGTAGCTGCCGACGTTCGCAGAACTGCTTTTCTCTCTTTTCATTTCATTAGTCCATATTTGTGCACTTCGTACTGTTAGTTGTAAACATACCCTAGTAGATGCTCGTGACTTGTGACACCCCGGTTAGGGCTGTGTTGGGTTGTATATCCGCTACTCATTATCATAAATTCATGATTAGACTGCTTTTATATTTGTTTAACTGTTTTAAAAAGTGAATTGGGTTTAATTGGCTGGCCTTGTCTTCATGAGAGGCGCCATCACGACCGGGTTTGGGGTTAGGGTCGTGACACAATTTTACTTGGCAATGTTGATGATTTTCATTGAGCATTTGTGTTTAACTTGAATAGCAGCAAGTTTGTCTACTGTCATTCTATATAGAAAACTCATCAAAAAGCTAATTTCAGCAGCAAATAGAGTATGACAACAACAATCATCCAAGCATATGTTAGATAAAGTGAGATAAATCTAACCCCGGACAAAGCGGAAACAAAGTTACATGACTTCGTTGGAGGATACTTCACAAGTGTATTCGAAGCTTTTCCGGCGGATTGAAACCTTCAACGGCATCTCAAACACAATCCACTCACCGGGCGCCGAACACCAGAAAACCTAAACCCATTTTGTACTCGACTGACGGACAAACCTTATCCTGAACAGACTTCACGGACCTCGAACCTCAACCGAGTTTTGACAGTGGTTTTTGGGACTATTTGGTACTGATTTTCGTCTGGGTTTGGAGGTTGTTTTAGCTGGATTTATGGGACCTTTGGACTTATTTTCGTGGAGGAAGAAGGAGTAGAGATGGGCGTTCTGTTGCTGGGAGTTGAAGTGTGGAGAGGGACGATGGTCTTGGGGTGGGCTCTGGTTAAGGTTAAGGGGTATCTGGCGTTAGGGTGTGCTGAAGGAGAAGAAGGGGTCATTGGTTGTGAAATCTAGTACAGGGAATGGCTGGGAGTAGTTTTTTTGCTGGTGTCTCTATGTGTGTTCTGCGGCTCTTTTTCAAGACTAGGGTTCTCTAGGTTAATTAAGTATCCTTAAGGAAGGTGGGGTATGGGCTAAGAAGATTTGGGCTTAGATGACTTTTGGGTTTTTGGTTGGGTCTATGTATTATTGGATTAAAATTGAGCTAAAAATTAAGAGAAATTTTCATAAAGCACTATCTTTTAGTGGTACTTAGCTATCTATAGATACCATTTGTTATATTACGGATAGTAGATATATTTTCTGTTGTTATAAGATGTATTTGATGTATTTAAACTATTGTATTCATGAATACAGTAGCATTTCTAGGCGTGAAATAGGGGATTACAGCTAGACAAATTTTTGTATTCGAGTGTATTTTTCGTTTTCATGGCGTGAAACATGGGATTACAACTGGACAGATTATTATATTCGCCTGTATTCACGGCATGATACAAGGGATTACACTATTTTTAAATGGAAAGTGAATAAATTAACATAATCGACTCCTAATATAACTCAACAAACTCAATTACAACACATAAATTTTGTATTTTTAGTTATAAAAAAGATTTTCAACCGAAAAATACCCCAAAAATATAGCAGTCTTCAGAGAAATTATATAATACATCTGAATATATAAATTATATTAATTAAAAAAACATATGAATACATTCATGGCATATAGCGAGATAGTGAATACAATGAAATACATAAAATATAGTGGGATGCATTGAAACACAATGAGAAAAAAACAGTAAATATAATGAAATACATGGAATACAGCGATATACATTGTATTACAATAAAAAATAGACAATGAATACAATGAAATACATGAAAATACAGCGTGATACATTAAAATATATTAACAGAAAACCAATTTTCTCAGCCCTAAATTGAATTTCTGGAGATGCTCGATAACCTTCCTAGTTTTATCATCGACAAATTGAATCCTCGTATATTGTGGCAGCTTTCCTTGAAGATCAAGTTCAACCTTAACCCTAGCTGTGCAAGGTCTAGACCTTTCTTGCGTGGCCTTATCAATAGCAATGGGCTTACCTACTGCTGAGGCTATAGACAACAGTGATTTCTTCGCGAACAACATAGGCGGTAGATTCGGAAACGAGATCCAAACAAAGGCTTTTGAGATTCAACCTTAACCCTTCTGATGTTAACTTGATGGAAAGGGCTGCGCATCCATGGCAGCCTATATTGCACCATGTTGCCCTAGAGATAGAGGAGAGAGGAGAGAGCATGGGGTTTTTGACTAATGGTAGGTGATGTGGGTGAGAGGATTTTTGAGATTGAGCATCGTGTTTTCAGGGAATGGGAGAAGAGAATGGCATGTATCAAAGTAGAGAGAGAAAGAAAATAGTGTAACTGAATAGTGTATTAGGGGTAGGAGGTAACCAAAATTAGATATTTTGCTATAAACATTGAAAGGTATCTATAGAATAAAATTTTTTAAAAAGATATTTATTTAAAATAAATAAGGTATTAACCTTTACTATAGGAGGTAAAAATTCCTCAAAATTCATAAACTATAGACCCAAATCCAATTCTTCTTGTACAATAGTATAAAGCACCTATAAAAATGTAAAATCACTCCTAATTAATTAAAATAAACTATTAAAGATAAACCTAAAATAAAACATTTTTTGGTATTTTTCAAGATTATGTAAAAATAAAAACTCTATTAAAATAGTATGACTACAGAACATTAATGAAACTATTTTTTTATAATTTTTATTTTTTTGGAATAAAATAAAGTAAAAGAGTTAAAATAACTATATTAGGCCTAAACTAAACATTTAAACGCTAAAATATGTAAAACCTTGGGGAGGGTTAAAAATTACATGTTAACAGCTGCCCCTCTTTGACTGGAAACACGAAGTATTTTCAGATAAAGAACGCCGAGACAGATTTTTTTGACCCGACCTTTATTTAGAGAGACCAAAAGCTAAAAGAAAAGAGAATGTGATCGAGCCCTGGTATCTGAGCTGTCTACATATCCTTGGCTATAAAGGAATCAGGCCACGTGTAGTTCAGAAGTAGGAACAGTGATGGAGTATACCGAGGTGGAGAACCGATTAAGGTGCCGTTCCATCGATGTTCCGGTCCGCGGTCCTGTTATTACATGAAAATCAAAAAAATAAAAAAGTCTAACTAAGCCTGTCAACTATGAGTTAACAAATTCCAATCTATAAGTTTTCTGAAGTTTGATCTTGAGTCTTGAATGGTTCTTCATGCAGACTTTAGATTTGAACCTTGATGCTTGCTAGCTGCAAGTGCTAGTTCATTCTTCTTCAGATTTTTCGAATCAAGACTGGACATGTAGTGCTCGTGACTTCAGCCATGTCTTGAGCAGTTCATATCTTTTTCTGCTTCTGCATTCGGATATACTTTTTTTTCTTGATTGAGACTACTTCTGTTGGTCATCTTGGACTATTGACTCTCATTCTTGCCACGAGCTTCTACTACTTCTAACTTGAATTGAATTATTAAATGAGAATTATTAAATGAGTTCCCTTGTTCTCACGGTGGGGGTCTGCTACTGACTTGAAACTTGAAATAATCTCGAAACAAATTTTCTTGTTCTCCAGGTGGGTGTCTGCAATCAAAACAACAAAACAAACAAAATTTTCTGCCCCAGTTTGCACTCGAAAGATTTGTGAGTTCTTAGCAAAACTATAAACCACTTATGCTATTGATGCAATGATGAGAGTAAACTAAAGACTTAACTAGGATGCGCATCTCCTCTGAGTAAAACTAAGAAACTTTGACTAGCAAATGCGTCTGCTAAAATAAAACCTGAATGACCCAAACTAAGAATTATATCTCCTAGGAGTGGAATTTTAATGACTCAAACTAGGAAGTTCGTCTCCTAGGAATGAACTTAAATGACCTAAGCCTAGGAAGTGCGTCTCCTAAAAGTATATACCTAAAAAAATAGATTAGGAAGTGCGTCTCCTAGGTGCGAAACTTCAATGACTCAAACTAGGAAGTGCGCATCCTAAATGAAACTTAAATGACCCAAACTAGGAAGTGCGTCTCCTAGGGGTAAACTCTTAATTTAGGAAGTGCGTCTCCTAGGGGTAAAATCTCAATTTAGGAAGTGCGTCTCCTAAAACAAAAATATAACTTGAAAGACCCAGACTAGGAAGTGCGTCTCCTAGGGGTAAACTCTTAATTTAGGAAGTGCGTCTCCTAAAAGCGTATCCTGAAAACCCCAGACTAGGAAGTGCGTCTCTTAGGGGTGAAATTTCAATGACTCAAACTAGGAAGTGTGTCTCCTAAATAAAACTTAAATGACCCAAACTAGGAAGTGTGTCTCCTAGGGGTAAACTCTCAATTTAGGAAGTGCGTCTCCTAGCGGTAAAATCTCAATTTAGGAAGTGCATCTCCTAAAACAAAAATATAACTTGAAAGACCCAAACTAAGAAGTGCGTCTCCTAGGGGTAAACTCTTAATTTAGGAAGTGCGTCTCCTAAAAGCGTATCCTGAAAAACCCAGATTAGGAAGTGCGTCTCCTAGATGTGAGGTTGAGCTTGAGGAAAATTATAAACTAAGCTTGACTAAAGTAAAAACTAACCTTATTCTCCAGGTGGGACCCCTGAACTCAAGGAAAACTAATGATTGTCCAACTAAACAAAAATTGAAAACTGACTCTATTCTCCAAGCGGGACCCCTGAAATTAAGGAAACTAAAGACTATCAACTTAAGAAAATTAAAATTGGCCCTGTTCTCTAAGCGGGACCCCTGAACTCCAGGAAAAACTATTGATTATCCAACCAAACAAAAATTGAAAACTGACCCTATTCTCTAGGCGGGACTCCTAAAATTAAAGAAACTGAAGACTATCAACTTAAGAAAATTAAAACTGGCTCTATTCTCTAGGCGGGACCCCTGAATTCCAGGAAAACTAATGATTATCCAACTAAACAAAAATTGAAAACTAACCGTATTGTTGATACTCAATTTTTCCTCATATATTTTTTAAATACATATATATACTTTCAAAATAGCATATATGCAGTTATAAGCATGCATAAGCATTTTTATAATTTTTCTATAATTTTAAAAGCTCTAAATCAATTTATTTCTTCCCTTTTATTTATAAAATATCCAATAATTATCCTTCATATTCTTTTTGTGATGATTTGGTCATTTAAATTCATTATTTATGCCATCATAATTGTTTAAATATTTTTAGTGCATTTTTTATAATTGCATTTATATTTTTAGGCTAAATTGCACATCTTTGCAATAATAACCCATATTAACGTATAATTACATTATTGATGCATAAAATGGTATTTTATTTTTAAAATGTTAAATAACTATTTTAAATCATTTTAGTACATGAAAAATACTTTTTTGGAAATCATTTATTATTTTTACAAATTATAAAATTATTAAAAGTGGCTATTTAAAATCTGGCCTATTTTTATTTCAATTTCTGCCCTATTTCAACCCAATGTCAATTTTTAATTAAAGGGTACCCAACCCAAACCCAACTACCCGATCCAGCCCCAAAAACCCTTTAATCTCGACCGTTGATCATAAAGATCAACGGCCACAAACGACCCTTCCTAAAATAAACCAAACGACCCCCCCAAACCCTTTCATTTCCACCATCCGCCGCCTTTAAATCCCTCTCTTCTCTCAAACTCTCTCAAACTTAACCCTAATCAGACCTAATCGTCACTCGTCTATGGCTACCTCTAGTGGTTTCTCACCACCCCCAGGCCTCTATTAGCCTTTCTCACATTGGTATTGCAATCTCCATGGTCCTCAAGGGACCAGGGTCAGTTGGCTTGCATATACGGTCCCTTTCTCACCTATTTTAGTCTGTTCCAGTGTGATTCCGAGTAAGATCGTCTTATATTGACTATGATTTATGGGTTTCTAAGCATGTTTCTTCACCTCTGTGTTGTTCTCTTTGAAACCCTAATTTCTTTTTCTGAACCGCTTAGATCTGTACAGATCTGAGATGATTTGGACTTGTTTCAGATGGGTTTTATAACAACCTTGAGATTCTTTACAAGAATCGTATGATTTTCAAGTGATTTTCATCTTTATCTAAACTAGGGTTTCCGGAAATTTCTTTTACAAAAATGTTTGATGACTTTTTGAGCGTTTAATCTTCTGCTTCTTATGTGTTTTGACTGATTTTGTAAACCTTAACTCGCTTGTACTAAAAGCCCTAATTTTTTACATTCTTTGTTTGGTTTATGAGTACTGGTGTACTGATTGTGTTCTTGCCTTGGTTCTTGTGATTTCTCGTGGTTTTCTTGTCCTAATATGCCTCAACTAAGATTCTTAATTCAATTTTTCATTGATTCTATATGTTTGTATTCATCTTGACTATTCATTTCTTACCTTTTCTGCTAAACTTGCTGACTTTCGTGATTTTCCCTCTAACTTAGCCCTATTAAGGTTCTATCCTAATTTTTTCCGACTAAGTTCTATGTTTCTGTGAAATTTTACTTTGTTTATTTTTCTATTTATGGGAATTGATATATATTCTTTCTAGAAATCAGTATTACTTTGAAATTCTAGCTGATTGATTACTCCATTAAAGATTGGTATACATAGACTTTATTTGTTTCCTTGTTTATAACCTTTATTGGTCATCTCTGCCTTAATTGCTTGCCCCGTATAACTTTGGGATTTTTACTGATTCTTTATTTGGTATGGTTTGGTCTTTTTTGCCTTAATTAAACCCCTGTTGTTATTGTTTGGTTAATTGCCCCTAATTAAAGGAGTCTATTCTGAACTCCTTATATGATTGGATTCTGATTTGCCCTTAATTGTTGATTTTTGATTCTTTTACCCTATTAACTCTACCCTAGAACTGCTATATAAGCACTTTCCTATTCTCACTTCAAAACAGAATATTAGTTCACAAAGCACGCTCACACTCTAAAGTTATCTTTTCTCTTCTGCTACTTGTGATACTCACTAATCTAGCCGGCTAAAAGCCAAGGCTAGATAATTGGAACTACGTCTGCTTTATATTATGCACTCTTTTCTTCAACTGGTATGTCTCTAGTTAAGTTTTGAAATCCAAACCCTATGTGTTTCGTTCCTGCACTAGTTCATCAGTTATGAATTCAACTTGTATTCCTGTTTACTTCTTTGCTCAGCATGTCCAAACTGTATGTTTAATCATGTTCAAGGTATGTCAGGCTTCCTGTATTACAATTATGATCTATGTCTCAACTATTTACTGTCCATGACTAGCATGCTAAAGTCCCTAAGATCCTAAGTGTTTTCTGTAGTTTGTTTGACTATATGTTTCCTCTATACCCTATCCATGTACCCCCCAATGTGACTCTTATGTTCCCCAATCCCTTTATCCCCATATGGGATCTGTTTGTTAAGTGTTTTCTGAATCTGGATGTCTTTTATGACCAATTGATTGTCTGCTATTTTGGTACTCTTCCCAAACTGTCTTTCACCACCAAACTATTTCCTGTTTCTGAAAAACCTTTTACTTCTAAAGTCATCTCTGTACTATTTTCAAACCTTTTCAAAACTATGTCAAACACTCTCACTTCACTCTTAGAATACTAGGTTTTGCCCCTCTGATATGTGTATTGCCTTGAGATCCTTGAGATCTCTCTGAACTCTGGCATGTCAGAGCTGGCCTTTCCATACTGTACCTAAATCAGTTATTGTTTGAGAAAAGATCTAGGTGTGAGCACTTCCCGAGATTCTTGAGGTCCTTAGGGAACTCTGACACACCTAGACATGAAATTGGCTATAGAACTTTGAGCATTTGAGGTTATTAGAGGCTGGGAAGTCATTTGGGCTTACTGCAGGATCCCTATAGATTAACTCCTGTTTATTTATGTATTTTTATTTAATTCATTGGTCTGTAATAATTATTGTAAACAAACATTGGGGTGATTAGTGAAAGAGGGTGGGTAGTTATATATATATTGGGTAAATTGGGTAGATACCATGCCTATAGGGTCGTGTTGATTCAAATGTGTTTGCTATGTTTGCTTTACTTCCACAATATTAGAAACCATGTCTATAGGATCTAAATGGCTTTAATAATAGAGATCATGTCTATAGGGTTAAAATCAGCTTTATAATTAGATATCATGCTTATAGAGTGTAGAGTAATTGAAGTTCAGTTTTCATTGCAACATGTATTCAAATTCGTCTCCTTAGAAATCATGCCTATAAGTTCAAAAGTCAGCTTTAATAATTAGATATCATGCCTATAGAACTTAAAACCAGTTTAGTTAAATAAATCAGTTCAAATTCGCGTTTATATATTCCGAATGGGCTTAATTAATTAATCTGTCCGTTTCTTTAATATGTTTTCAAACACTGCCTTAAAATTAATACTACTAGAAAGCATGCCTATAGGATCTCAAGTTGTCATTTAAAAATTATTTTACTATTTTACTGCATTCCTAATCAATATAGACATCATGCTTTTAGGACGTCACTATTATACATTTAGGCAAGCTTATAGGGCGATTAAAGTCCTGCAACTATAAAATTGCGCCTTGTTATTTAACACTGCTCACATTCACAGGTCTAAAATCAATAGGCAAGATAAATAGGTCTTTGACGCTTGGTTCTAATTCAATGCTATCTTATCCCCTGCTTACCTAGATATCATGTTCTAGGATTTTTTCTTAAATACTTGACTGTTGTTTGAAGACGTGCACTTACTTGTTATATTTGTGGAGGTGTCTGTTAGCCTGTAATTTGTTCTATTTAAATGCAGTCCTAATTGTTTTTTGATTGACGCCTAGATTTTTATCTTTAAAACCTTAGGAAGTTCTAAAACTACCTAAATTAGAGGTCCTAAATACCTTCAAGGCCACGAGGAAGGGACGGGTAATGCATGCATAGGACATTTTTTCAAGGTTACTAGAACACTTTAGACTATGACTAAGGGGAGGGAATTGGGTAGTAAGGCTATGATGACTTTGAGCTAATGTCACGTGTAGCCCCTCATTGAGGAGTGATTACCGGGCATTGTGTGGGTATGATCCTGTAGGCTAACCAACCTAGGACCCCTCTTTCCCAACTCCCGTTGTTTAAATAAATTTACTTTACTTTATATATGTGCCACTTGTTCAAGTCTTTTCCCTTTTTTCTTTACTTAAATCATACATGTGCTCAAAAATGCCAAAACATGCTTTTATTTGCAAGTACGCGCTTAAATTGTTTATTTGTTAAAAGGACTAATTCACATAAGTATAAATTCGGCCGGAACCCTCCTTCGTGGATCGAGAGGGGTGCCTAACACCTTCTCCTCAAGGTTATTTCGAGCCCTTACCCTATATCTCTGGTAATGCAAACTAGTCTAAGAGTTAATCACTCTAGGTGCCCTAACGCACCATAATCCGTGAGGTGGCGACTCTTCAAATACCCAAATCCCAAAAGGAAATGAGTTATTACCCCCATGAATGTCGAAACCCGAATCTCTCTCCGCTGAGGGAAAAAAGGGGGCGCGACAGCATGGCGACTCTGCTGGGGATATTTTTAGGCTCTTACCATAACGAACTTATCTTTTGTGAATTAGCCCAAGCATGCTCTATCCCACATACCTTTTCCCATTATTTGAATTTAACTGTCTATTTTCAAGCGTTTATGATTTCTTTACTCCTAAAACTGAATTGTCTCCTTGTTTTCTTTTTCCGTAACTACATTTCAGTTATGTAAATACTGTATTTATTTTTCCCTACATGCAAATACTTGAATACATGCTATTTATTGTTGCATATATCATGTTCCACATCATATTCCACTCGTGCGTATTAAATCCCATAGAAATGCTTGCTGAGTGGTTGCGCTCTTCCTATTTATTAGCCTTAAATTTGAAAAGGCTTATTTGCGGTAAAACTAATCGATCAACGGTACAGTCGACAGTTCCGTGCCTTTCCCCCTCAAGTTGTCCACTTGAGGGTACCGGTCTAGACCCATATAGTAACCTTACTCTGATTGAAATTGTGCATACATCAAGGTCAAACCTAGTCGGATTAATATATTGTCCACATAATGATCCTTTAAGACAAGCCTTATCCAAAAGTCCACCGGGGTTTCGATAATCCCAACGGATACAACCACGTGCTGTGCATTAATTTAGAGAACTAACTGCCAATATGCTAATCATGAATGTATAAATAGTCGAGTCTGGTAGGGGAGACGTGCCTAACCTTTTTTGTTTTGCAGAAAATAAGGCACGAGGTCCCCAGATTCGGTATGGTTAGCAACATTCCACCATTGTTGCTAGATTGGTGGGAGGACCTTTACTCAAGTGACAAGAAACATGTAAGAAAGTACCTAGGTAACTTGCCTTCCCTGCTAGACATTCAGTCAAACAACAGGTTGATCGAGGCTGCCACTTTATTCTGGATTAGTGAAAGGGCTGTGTTTTGTTTTGGCGACATAGAGATGACTCCACTCCTAGAGGAAATTGGGGGACTTGCGGGATTGACTTGGGATAGCCCTGGGTTGTTGGTACCGGAGAACTGTACTGGTAAGGGGTTCCTAAAGATGATGAGGTTGAAGAAAAACACTTGCTTGGGATGCTTGGAGAAGTCCTACATACCTTTCGAGTACCTGTACGAGAGATATGACCATAGCAAGTCCTACCGTACCTTTCATGATGAGCTTTCTATCACTTCTCTGGGCCACATCCATCACAGAGTGTTTGTGTTCATTGTGTGTTTCTTGGGCCTGATAGTGCTCCCAATGAAAAGGGAAAAAATCCATACTAGGTTGGCCATGGTCGCCAAGACTTTGATGGAGGGGATCAATGGGCAAACATACACTATAGTCCCCATGATCATAGATGACATCTACAGGGCTCTGGAGCGCTGTCAAAGAGGGGTCAAGCATTTCGAGGGTTGTAACCTGTTGCTGTAGTTGTGGTTATTAGAACATCTTCAAAAGGGTCACTATCGCGAAGAATTTCCTCGAAGGGCTTGGAACGACCATATTTCCTTCCACCACCCCAAGCGGATGACTTACATTCCAGACAGGTTTGCTCAGCCGGAAAGTGCCAAAGAGTGGGTAGAGTTCTTTGACAATCTGATCGAGGAACAAGTGCAATGGATGTTTGAATGGTTCCCAACAGACGAATTCATCATCAGATCCAGGGATGCTCCATACTTGCTACTGATTGGGTTGAGAGGGATATACCCTTATGTCCCTATCTGAGTCATGAGGCAAGCAGGTAGGAAATAGGTTGTACCCAGGATCGCCAAAATGAGCCATTTTAGAGCAGACTTTCAGGATGATGATGTCCCTTACAAGTGCCAAGCTCAGCACATGTGGCACTGCAAGATCATTATGGAAAAGAACACCATTGATCCAGACAGAGATCACGCGGGGTGTGAACCTCTCTACCCAGCATGGTTAGAGGATAATCTGAAGGGGATGGTGATGCTAGGAACTGGTCAAGGGAATAGGATCATAGACGAAGAAGTTGAGGCTCAAGTTAAAAACAACAGGCTGCGCAAGAGGGTCCACGACTCTGAGAATGAGTACCGGAAAATACACGAGAAAAATATGAGATTCATCGACGAGTGGAAAGAGATGGCTACCACTTCCAACAGAAAGTTGGAATATCTGGAGCGAGGATTAGTGGAGCTGGAGGGTAAAGTCATAAAAAGGATTGAGGATTGCCAGACTGCTGAAGGAAGTGAAGGAGGACATCTGGCCAGAGCCTACCTGCTGCTGGGTTTGCGCAAGCTGGGGAACCTGTACGATGGATTCAAGAAGATCGAATCTGGGGAAGGTCCTTCTGGGACTAAGTAGACTAGATTTATTTGCTTTCCTAAATGTAATAAGGCCAAGTGCCAATAGTGACTTGCTTTTCTATTGTCTTAGTGTCGTTTTGAGATTCGTCTATTTTCATAACATGAAATGAAGCATTTACTGGCATCTAAAAGGTTCTCAAAACTTACTTGTCGCTAGGCCTACCTCGGGCACAATAAGGCTCCCAAATTAGGACAAGAATTTACATTCCCGCAATATGTGTTTAAATACTGCAAACATTTCAGAATCCTTACTGACTTGTTTACCTTTTTGGTTTTCTTTCTTTATTTCTTATTACCATCCCCTAAGGTTGGTAAGCTCATACTGGCCTCATCAGCATATCATACCAGATCTAGAGGCCCTCCACCTCATCCTCCTCCAAGCAATACAAAAGGCAGAGGAAAAGCAAAAATGGATGACTTAAGTGGTATCCGAAAGGAGAATATTGAGAACGCAGAAACTTCATATGGACAGAGTACTCCGATACCAAATGATATAGTATTGAGATTGGAACAAAAGATATTGGAATTACAAGGAGAACTTGAGCAGGTTTGCAACTTGGCAAACTTGTCACTCACCCTAAATGTCCCCGACATCAACCAAAACACAAAGAACCCAACACCTCCCCAAAACACACAAAACCAACACCCACAAAATCCTCATGCACCGAATCAATATGCAACCCCACCCCAAAATCTCAATCCCCTACCAATACCAACTCCGCCACAACATCACCATCAACCAATTTAGTACCCACCAACCACCACCTACCACACTCCCTAAAACACACCACAACCCATTCCCGATCCTCAAAACTCAACCAATGACCATCATTACACCCAAGTCCCTGGCACCCATCAAAGTAATCCCGTATATGTAGAAACCGTACCTCACTCTATCCAACCAATCTCCTATACACCGGAATCTTCCGAGAAGGACCTACTTATTAAAAACATGGCTGAAGAACTCAAGAAGTTGATGAGTCGGATTTAGGGTGTCGAAGGCAACAAAGGAATAGAAGGCTTGATCTATGAAGACTTATGCATACAGCCAGATGTAGAACTGCCAGGGAGTAGAAACCTCCCAAGTTCGAAATGTTTGACGGTACAGGTGATTCCAGGGTTCATTTGAGGACCTATTGTGACAAGCTTGTCGGGGTCAGGAAAGACGAAAAGATTCGAATGAAACTCTTTATGAGGAGTATTATTGGAGATGCTTTGATCTGGTACATCAGCCAAAAGTCCAAGAAATGGTCCAATTGGGTGAGTATGGTGTCAGATTTCATGGACCTGTTTAGGTTCAATACAGAGAATGCACCAGATGTTTTCTACATCCAGAATCTTAAGATGAAACCTACCGAAACTTTTCGCAAATATGCTACTCATTGGAGGTCGAAAATGGCCAAGGTCAGGCCATCTTTGGACAAGAAACAGATGAACAAGTTCTTTGTCAGAGCACAGGATCCGCAGTATTATGAAAGATTAATGGTTATTGAAAATCATAAGTTCTCTGATATCATCAAGCTTGGGGAAAGATTTGAGGAGGCATCAAAAGCGGGATAGTAACGAATTTTGAGGCACTACAGGTCACAAATAAGGCATTGCAATCAGGCGGCATATCAAAGAAGAGAGACGTTGGGGCGGTAATGGTGGCCCAGGGCCCAAAATCTCCACTTACCTATTAAACACCTCCACCCATATACCAAACACATCCACCCACATATCAAACACCTCCACCCACATACCAAGCATTACTGCCTACATATGAGTTTTCATCTCCCAGATATTCCCAACCAGCAACTGTCCATCACACCTATAACTCCCAACCATCCTATTTCCAATCACCTCCAACTCGCCAAAACTTTCCAAGAACAAGACCCAATTTCGACTGCAAGCCACCCAGACAATACACCGCCATTGCTTAACCCATCGACCAACTGTATGAAAGGTTGAAAGCCGCTAGTTATGTCACCTCATTCCTGCTGTGGCATTAGAGAATCCATCCCAATGGATCAATCCAAACAAAACTTGTAAGTACCATTCCGGTATGAAGGGGCACACCACTAATGAGTGCCGAACATTGAATGATAAGATCCATACGCTAATCGACAAAAAGGTCATACAAGCGAAGGAAACCGCACCCAATCGAGGTTAAGGTAGCTACATCAGTTCCATTTGAGGTAGAGGTTGTCACACCTCCTTTTTACTACCCCCGAAGGCGTATAAGGGAGTTTTTTTTAATTTAAGTGACAATCAGAACGTGATTATTTTATTTAAAATTCAGAGTCGCCACTTGGGATAATTTATGGTGTCCCAAGTCACCAGTTTAAAATCTCGAATCGAGGAAAGATTGACTCTGGTTTATAGTCCGCGAACACAGAAATCCGAATAAGGAATTCTGTTGACCGGGGAGAAGGTGTTAGGCATTCCCAGGTTCCGTGGTTCTAGCATGGTCGCTCAACTATTATTATTGGCCTATTTGTCTGATTTTAAAACACTTTTAAACCTATGTGTATTTTTAACTTTATTACCCCTTTTAATTAATTTAAACCGCTTTTAGGAAGATTCAATGTCATTTAAAAACACATCGTAAACCACGCTACATGAAATGCACCCGTGGTTTGCAACACGCTTTATTTAACATTGTTGAGAATTGGGTCACATGAAATGTACACCCGAATTTAGTAATTAAAAATTACAACTACGTCACGGGAACCGTACCCGTAGCTATGATGAATTATAAAGCGCGCCTAAAGTAACTACGAGTGTTTAAAGTGTTTTCTACACTAAGTCAATATTAATGTGAGGGCCATAGGTTATGAGTTTTACTTGTGTATGGCGCACCTCAACATAGCTTATGTGTTCCTCTTGTATAAAGGGACGTTAGATTCAACCCACGACAAACCCATTGAATCTAATGGAGGAAACAGTGGAATGTACATTCCCTGAACAACCAAAACTAATAAAATCAATTTGATGCTTGCATAGATCTAGCAGAAAAATTAATAGATTTATCATCAAAATCGCTAATGTATACTAGATCCAACACAGAAACCCCCAATTATCCAAACCAAAATATCAAATAGCACGTGTACAAACAATAGCAATTCATCCAAAAAACCATCTCAATTAATAACCTATTCCTATATTTAAAAATTATCCGATTTACAAGTAACCGCTATACATGTGTACACTAAATAGCACAAAAATTAGCATCGAGATTAACATTGAAAATATTCTGTCTATGCTACCTCTAACCTGGGATTTTCACTACAGAATCATGTAATTACAACAAATTGCATACACAAAACACATACACACACACATTTGGAGAGAACAGAAGACTAGAGGAATTAAAAACTTAATCCTGGAGCAACGATTAAAGCAAGACTAAAAATAAAACATAAAACACTCACATGAGAAATTCCAAAAAGGAAGAGTTTAGAATCGGACCTTAATAATACTAACAAGAACTCAGTTACAACACACTATGGCGAACTAAATCTGACCAGGAAATGCAACAATAGCAGGAGCTTGGACCGCGAACCCTGTCGGCAACCTCGAACCGGCACCGAAAGGCTCGAAACCCAAATTGAAATTCTAGCTAAACTGCATCGTCACTTGAATGACCATGAAAGCTGAGCTATCATTTTCTTTTCTTTTCTATCTAACGATGTGGTATTATATATTTAAGTAGAGGCTTGCAATATTTGTAAAAAATGAGAAGACATTAGTTGGCAAAATTTGGAGAATCTTTATGGCATTGTGCAAAGAGTCAACTATTTTTTGTGATAGTCTGTTTAAAAGGAAAAGGAAAAGGATGATAGGGGTCTCTGTAGGTTGAAGAAGAAGACGTCCCGGGGGGGGGGGGGGATCTCGTATCTATTGTGGCGCCTTTTTCTTTTTGTTGTATTTTCGGCTCTTTGTGTGTATTTGCCCCGATGGTCCTTAGGCGTTTTAGGTTGGCTTTTATAAAGGGTAGGGATCTAGGTTTTTGTAGGGTTTTTTAGGCTAAGGGGTATGAGCCTAGGAATTATGGGATAGGTCCGAAAATTAGGCCTAAAAATGGGTTGTTTAAGCCCGAATTTTATTCTTTGGTGAACAAGACTAAAATCCTACCTTATTTATTAATTAATTTTACTTAAATAAAATAACTATTAAAATAAGACTATCCGTTGAAACAAACCTATTTATTTTGGTATTTTCAAATATCATATTAAAATAAAAATAAGGTACTATTTTTGTATATTTTTTTAGCTTTATGAAAGGTACATAAAAATAAAAATATTTTTTTTGTAATTTTTATTTTTTGTTAGTAAAAGAGCGATACTAAACCTAAACTATATATTTACGCTAAAAATATGTAACATGTTGGGGAGAGTAAACAATTACATGTCTACAGCTGTCCCTCTTTGACTGGAAACGTGAAGAGTTTTCAGATAAAGAACGACGAGACATGTTTTTTGACCCGACCCTTATTTAGAGAGACTAAAAACTAAGAGAAAGGAGAATATGACCGAGCCCTGGTATCTGAGCTGCCTACATATCTTTGACTATAAAGGAATCAGGCCACGTGTAGTTCAGAATTAGGAAGAGTGATGGAGTACCGAGGTGGAGAGCCGATTGAGGTGCCGTCGAGGTTCCGGTCCATTGTCCTGTTATTACATCAAAATAAAAAAAGTGAAAAAGACTAACTAAGCTTGTCAACTATGAGTTACAAGATTCTTATCTATAAGTCTTCTGAAGCTCAATCTTGAGTCTTGAATGGTTCTTCATGCAGACTTTGGATTTGAACCTTGACGCTTGCTAGTTGCAGGTGCTAGTTCATTCTTCTTCAGCTTTTCGGATCAAAACTGGACATACCTTGCTTGTGACTTTAGTCATGTCTTGAGCAGCTCATATCTTTCATCAACTGCTACATTTAGATTCACTTATTGCATTTCTTTTTTTTATTTTTTATATTCTGGACCGTGACTAACTTTTGTTGATCACCTCGGACTGTTGACTCGCATTCTTGCCGTGAGCTTCTTTTGTTGCTGACTTGAATTGCATTCTGAAGTGAATTCCCTTATTCTCCAGGTAGGCGCCTGATTTCCAATACTCGAACTATCTTCCTTCTAAACTTGGACTGCCTTCTCCTTATTTTCCAGGTGGGCGCTTGATTGCCATTACTTGCACTCTTTTTCCTCGAAACTTGAACTGTTTTTCCTTTGTTTTCCAGGTGGGTGCCTGATTGCTGAACTTGAACTGTCTTCCTTCGAACATTACTGCTTTCTTTTTGTTCTCCAGGTGGGCGCCTGATTACCAACATTTGAATTGTCATCTTTTCCTCCAAAACTTGAATTGTTTTCCCTTTGTTTTCCAGGTGGACGCCTGATTGCTCAACCTGACCGTCTTCCTTTGAACATTGTTGTTTTCCCTTTGTTCTCCAGGTGGGCTCCTGATTGCTGTCTTCCTTTGAACATTGCTGGTTTCCCTTTGTTCTCCAGGTGGGCTCCTGATTTCCAACACTTGAACCGTTTTCTTGAAACTTGACTTGTTTTCCCTTTGTTCTCCTGGTGGGCTCCTGATTGTTGTCTTCCTTTGAATATTGCTGCTTTCCCTTTGTTCTCCAGGTGGGCTCCTGATTTCCAACACTTGAATTGTTTTCCCTTTGTTCTCCAGGTGGGCTCCTGATTACTAACACTTGAACTACTTTCCCTTTGTTCTCCAGGTGGGCTCCTGATTTCCAATATTTGAATTGCTTTCCCTTTGTTCTCTAGGTGGGTTCCTGATTACCAACACTTGAATCGCTCTCCCTTTTTTTTCCAGGTGGGCTCCTGATTACCAACACTTGAATTGCTTTCCCTTTGTTCTCCAAGTGGGCTCCTAATTTCCAACACTTGAATTGCTTTCCCTTTGTTCTCCAGGTGGGCTCCTGATTTCCAACACTTGAACTGCTTTCCCTTTGTTCTCCAGGTGGGCTCCTGATTACCAACACTTGAACTGCTTTCCCTTTGTTCTCCAGGTGGCTCCTGATTTCCAACACTTGAATTGCTTTCCCTTTGTTCTTCAGGTGGGCTCCTGATTTCCAACACTTGAACTGCTTTCCCTTTGTTCTCTAGGTGGGCTCCTGATTTCCAACATTTGACTTGTATTCCTTTCCTCTGAAACTTGTATCGTTTTCCTTTTATTTTTCAAGTGGGCTCCTGATTGTTGAACTTGAACCTTTATTCCTCTGAAACTACTGTTCTCCCTTTGTTATCTAGGTGGGTTCCTGATTGCCCAACCTGAATTGTCCTCTTCTCGAAACTACTTTTCATTTGAACCTGATTACAACAAAACAAACAAAAAAAGAAATTTTTTCTGCCCCAGTTTGATATTGGGAACGCCTGTGAGTGTTAACCGAATCATGTTACCCAAAATCTCTAAAAATTTAAAAGCTAACTCCCATTATCCATGAGGGTCCTGAAAATTAAATCTTATCATAAGAGTGAAAACTAAATTAAAACTTACGTTAAATCTCATTATCTATGAGGGTCCTAAAAACTTAAAATTAAATCCCATTATCCAGGAAGGTCCTGACAACTTAAAACTACATCCCATTATCTAGGAGGCTCCTGAAAATTCTCGGTTAAATATGATAGTTTTAAAGCTAAATTATATTTTCTAAAGGTATAACTTCCGCTAAATCTTGTTATCTATGACGGTCTTAAAACTATATCTCATTATCTAGGAGGGTCTTGAAATTTAAAATCTAATCTCATCTTAAGGGTGAAAATTTCAGAGCTAAATTCAACTTCTTAACGGTGAAACTTATGCTAAATCTCAGCATCTAAAGGAGGTCTTAAATTAAGTCCCATTATTCAGAAGGGTCCTAAAAATTTCAAATTGAATCTCATCCTAAGCATGAAAACTTCAAAGCCAACTTATATTTCCTCAAGGTAGAGCCTATGCTAGATCCGGTTACTCATGAATGTTTTGAATTTTAACTAGGTCCCATTGTCAGGAGGGTCCTGAGAACCCCTTTTTTTTATTCTTTAAAGAAATTAAATCTCATTATCCAGGAGGGCCCTGAAAATTTTAAATTAAGTCTCATCTTAAAAGTGAAAACTTTAAAGCTAAACTATGTTTCCTAAAGGTAGAACTTACACTAAATCTTGTTAACTATGAAGGTCTTAAAATTTAAATAGGTCCCATTATCCAGAAAGGTCATGAGAACTTTAAATTAAATCTCATTATCCAGGAGGGTCCTGAAAATTTTAAATTAAATCCCATTATCCAAGAGGGTCCTGAAAAGCCGAGAATGAACTTACCTGAGCCATGCTTTCTTCCTGGAGGATCTCTGCAGAACGGACAAAATTTCTTGCCCCTGAACCATGCTTTTCCTCATGGAGGGTTCCTGTAGATCGAACAAATTTTCCTTTTCCCCTTCTCAAACAACCTTTGTGCTGACAAAATTTGGGCATGACACTTGAAAAAAAATTCAAACTTCCAAGCTTTGATTTGGACACAATTTTCGTCCCTGTTTCAAACTATGAAAACTTGTGAGTTTATAAATATGGTGGTTGGTTTGTGACCTTGACTTTGAGGGCGATTGCTCCTTCACTTCCCATGATAACTTTGGTTTCAACTCAAAAGACCTTGCTTGTTCATTGACTAACCACTTTCTCTGTCACCCTTATCCCAGGAGATACCTCTGATTTGTTCAAACCCAAACCCTCTATCTGTTGCATTGTGCTCATGCATTAACATAGACTGAACCTTTGTGTTTCACATGAATCTCAAAGCACGTCAATTGCCACCCACTCAGTGCACATGCTGTTCTTTCCTGACTTAAACCACTAGCCTTGGCCTTGAGGTCTATTGCTCCTTCACTTGCCATGGAAACTTTGATTTCCGCTTGGAAGACCTTGCTTGTCATTGGTTAACCACTTTCTCTGTCAACCTTATCACAGAGAATACCATTGATCCGTTCACCCAACATCCTCTATCTGTTGCATTGTTCATGAATTGACATATACCAAACCTTTGTATTTCACATGAATCCCAAAGCACGTTGATTGTTACCAATTCCGTGTGCATGCTGTTCTTTCCTGACTTATGCCATTTTGATGTGCTAGACTGATCCCGTTTTGTGCAATTGGAGAGCTGGTGGCAAATTTTGAAGTCATTTCTCACTTGTTCCGACCAAACAGACTCGGGAAGAGGAAGTAAACAAGACAAAAGGAACAGAGTAAAGGACAATGGAAAGATATGATTCTTAACAAGAGAACTACAAAGTAGAAACTTATCAGATGTGGATACCAATTCTAATGACCATGACATGCACTTGTGGCCTAATCTGTCAATCAAGTCTGATGTTCAACTCTTGTTATGCCCCTAAACCGTGAAACTGGGCTTCAATGTTTCGATTATCCAATCTGATTCACGATCCTTATTCGACTTGTAGTGCCCGAAGGGTTTTCACCATCAAGCCTCTCTCATTTTGTTCTTTCTCTCAACTCACCATCACCTTATGGTGCCTGTGAAGGTTTTCACCAATAAGACTCTCTCATTTTGTTCTTTTCTTCATATTTCCTCGGATTTTGCAGATGACAAGGCATTAACCATGGTAAAAACATCATATACTCTTGGCATGTCTAAACTCAGCACTTTCAAAAATTATCTGGGAGGTCTTTTTGGACTATAATGTATGTTTTGGGCAGGGTTAGAAAGAAAGGATATCATAAAAGCTCAAAATAACTAAGACAATGGGATTAATTTATTTACAACTTTTGGAATCCATTCTAAAAATTTTGCCCCAATTCTGAAACAAGGGAATTTGACTCTTTTTTAGATGGAACTTCTAAGAAAGACTGCCCCACTCTCGACTTCGTGGGATTATGAAATATTTATTACGTATGACTGAATCGTAAGGCTTCCTACGTATCTTGTGATAACAAGAATCAGGTCAAACGTAGTTCACAAGACTACTTTTGTTACTATTTTCCTTTTTTTCTTTTTTTTCTTTTTTTTTCTTTCTTTCTCTTTTTTTTCTTTATCTCTATTTTTCATTCTCTTTTTTTTTTTTGAATTTTCCTTTTGGAATGAACTTTCTAAAATAAACTTGGGGGGGGGACATGATTTTTTTTTGTATGACTCTAACTTGGTTCCAAAAGAGGGGAGGTCAAAGAAATCGGTACAGGCTCAAAAGGGTATCGAATGGTATAAATGTTTGGGTAGCTGAAAGATGGCCTCCCAATCCCTGAAAATGCCAAGTACAACACATGCAACTTGAAATGAAAAAAGAAGAGCACACATAACATTTCTTTTATAGCTTCGACATTGATATCACTGATATGCTCTCCACTTTTTTTTAGTGCCTTGTCAAGTACAGAACTCTCGTTGGGTGATTCCCTCTTCACAATGGATATCCTCTATCAATTCGGAGAAAAATTTCTTGACTTTATCTTGTAACTTGAGATGCACTTGAACTCAAAGTTGCTTGCTTCAAATTGTCCGGGATGCACTCTCCTTTAACGAATTCTTGTCACCCCATTAACGTACCAAATTATCTGCCCCAGTTTCACATGGTTCGGGCTTCAAATGATCTTAAAATATCCAAATATATACTTATTTCCCTCAAGTATCCCTATCATCTTCAAAATTATTTTATTGTTTCATGATTAAACTAACTTTTAAAATCAGGCTGGGAATTACGCGTGCATGTCATGTCACTAGAGTCAGCAAGAAAAGAACTATAAAAGAAAAAGAGAACTAAACAAAAAACTAGAAATAACAGAGGATAGAAAATTGCGTTAGACAGACAGTGAAGGGGTTCAAACAACAAAACAAGCAAAATAAACGGGGGTACAACCCTGGAACAAACCTAGATAACACTAAATGAGTTATTACAACTAAATGAACTAAGTAAAATAAAAGGACAGAAGGGTTTGAGTCACAAGACAATATCCGGATTACAACCCTAAAATAACCCGGACAACAGAAATGACAACAAAATAAACCGTCAGAACTCCTCCCTGGCTAGCCAAGAAAGGAGCATCTTTCCAATTACCAAGCTCGACATCTTAGCCACTGAGTTCCACATCAATATTACCAAGACCATTGCCAATTTCCATATCATTAACTTCAGTCAGCAAGTTCCCAAGAGGATTCACATGCTCCCTGTCACTGTCCTTGATCACAATTACCCCTTCTTGAATCATTCTTTCTATTTCCCTTTTCAAATCACGACAATCTTCAATGCTATGCCCTTGGACGTTAGAGTAGTACATGCATCATACAATAGGATTAAAACCTTTTGCATATGGGTTTGGAGTATAGCCAAGGAGCGGCTCAATCAGGCCAGAATGCTTTAAATTTTCAAACAAGCTTGTGTAGGACCCCCCGATGGGCGTGAAATTATCTTTTTGCCTTTGTTTCCCTCCATGCCTCACTTTTCTAGGATTGTGGGATGCTGGTGCTCGCCTTAGGGAGTGACCTAGTGGTTGGACAGATGGCCGGATGTTGTTCGGAAGATAATTCTGGGGTAGATATGTGGAGTATGGGGATGTTCAATGGGTTGGAATTAAGACTGAAAGCATTTAGCAGGAATGCCCACTGGATCCTGTCGTTGGCGGGGCTCAGCAACATCTTTTCTGTCAATGGGAGGACTGTCCTGAGCAACTTGTTCGTTCCATATGAACCAAAATTCCCTAAAACTTTCCTTGGGTTTCTTTTCCATCTGAGATAGGGAGGAGCGGTCTGGGACAATGTCTATATTGTTCTGATAGTGTCGCACAAAATCTTGAGCCATGTCATCCCATGTATTCCACTTACCGACATCTTGACGAGTATGCCATTCCAAAGCTGCCCTAGTCAGGCTCTCACTGAAATACGCCATCAACAACTCATCTTTCCCGCCAACACTTCTCATTTCACTACAATAACCCCTCAGATGGACTACTGAATCTCCACGCCCCTCATACAAATTAAACTTTGGCATCTTAAACCCTTTCAGCTTTCTGGATAGCTCATCTTGCTTTACTGTCTTAACAGGCTTTTCAATTTCACCGGGAGGCGCAAAATAAGGAGCGTGAGAGTATGGATCCGAGACTTTGAAAGTTGGTTCTAGAGCATAGTGTTTGGCATCGGGGACTTTGAACACAGTCTCATTAGAGGATCGAGGAAAGGTAGCAGGTTGATGAGCTACCAAAACATGAGTGGTCAAAGGAGCGGGATATGAGGTGGTTCTGGGGAGTAGAGTGTGAAAAGGTTGTGGGGAGATATCCTGGACTTGTGACAGTGGCGGAATAGTGATAAGGCTTTCAATGTAGTTAGTGGGAACTGATGGTGGAGGACGCCCACTAATCCAGGCTTGGTACATTTCAGCCATCTATCCTTTCAACCTTAGGACCTCTTCTTTCAACTCAGATTGTGATTCATCAATCTTCTTAGACGGATCAGTAACACCCGTGTTCAACTCTTTGCTAGCCATGACTACCTTGCTCTTTGACCTTGTGTTGTATGGATGAGTTACCTTAAGAACCACAAACCAACCACCTTTCTTCTCAACAAAGATAACAAAATGAACAAAATGGGGACATCCTCTTAGCATTAGGGCATTTAATAACTAAAAATATCACATTGCGTGCGATGGACCTAGCAACAATTAACGGTTCTAAAATGACTTCGATGACTTCGAGGGTCACAAGGTCACTTGGCATCGTCCCAATTTTGTTCATTTCAATCTTCTCTTTTCTTTTCCGTTCTTGCACTTCTTGGTTTACTCATTTTATTTCCTTTTTTTCCTAATTATCACTCTATATTTCCTCTCATTTCTCACGTCCCACAACTTCATCCTTTTTTCTCTTTTTCTTCTCTCTTTTTTCTTCTTTTTCTGTTTCTTTTAATTAAAAAATGATTCGATCGAACCCTATGTAGGTTGTCTACATATCATGACGCCGTATGAATCAGATCTTTGCGTAGTTCGGGAAGATCGGGAATAAAGTAAACAAACTAACGTTCTCTTTTTCTTTTTCTTTTTCTTTTTTTCTTTTTCTTTTTTTCTTTTTCTTTTTACCTTAATGACTACTTTGATAAGAAAAGAAAAATAAAAGAAACAAATCTTTTTTTTCTAGACTTAATGTTCTATAGCCTATTCTAAACTCAAGCTTAACATACTTATATTTTTCTTTTCTTCTTTTTGAAACAAACACTCTATGGAAAATTATTAAGGAAAAACCCTACAAGAGAAAAATATTTTTTGATTTATTTTTTAGGAAGGAAATCTATAAACAAACCCAAAAAAAATATTTTGAATTTTCGTTTGATATCCTGAAAAAAAGATTTCGAACCAAGAAATGAAAAAGATAAAAATATTTTTGGATTTCAATTTGACTACATATGAGAGAAACTCTGAAAATGAACCCAAGATAAAGTATGTTGTTTTTTTTCTTCTCTGTACAATATCCTAAAGTTCTAGTGAAAATAAAAGAATTTTTGTTTTCATTTTTTCGTTAATTTCCCAAAGAATAAACTTAAAAGAAAATCTTTTTGAATTTTTGGAATTAATATCTTAAGAAAAATTCTAAAGAGGTATTAAAAGAAAATTCTCTTTTTTACTTCAACCAAAAAAAGGGCGACCCCCTATTCAAACCAAAAGAAGTACCTCACCTCACTTACGAAGAAGTTGTTGGAGCTGGGCTCCGAACTATGAGAGTTTGCTTTTTATCTTTCTCAGAGCGGTCTGATCAAATAGGGGATCAGACTACTCCTGGTGTTTTAACTAGTCATTAATGGTCGGCTTAATTAGTACCCTTTCGATATGTGTTGCAAACACTAAAGGAAATATAAAAGCAATTTTTATTTAAGTTCTAGATATTAACTTCCTAAGGAAAACCACAAAAGATTTTTTTTTGAACTTCTAGAGTTAGTATTCTAAATAAAACTCTAACGGAAATATAAAAACAGAAAATATCTAGGTTTTTTTTGGATTTTTGATTTACAACACACTTTTACAAATACAAAATAGAAAGTAGAGTAACAAAAGATTTGACATTACTGTACAAAACTAGAAGGTAAAAAACGACATAAAAAGAAAAACAGACTCAAAACATAAAAAGAAAAATCTCCTTAAGCAACTCCTGATTGAGCGATCCTGACTAGATGGCCCTGGAGCGTCTGTCATGTTCAAACTCCGGTAAGTAAATCCGCACATGTATGAGAAAATTAAGACCAAATAAAGTTAAAGACCTAGAACGCTATGTGAGACAATAACCCTTCCTGTTGGACACATGCAAGACATGATTGTGACTATTTTTCTAAAATTAACCTATGTGGCTAAAAGTGGCTAAAAATGCAAGATTTGGCTAAGACCCCGCGAAGCCAAGAACCTAAGACTTATTAGGAAGACCGGAGCCTACGTGGATTGCCTACGTATCACGCCCCGAAAGACGAGAATTAGGTATGAGTAGTTCGGGCAATTTGGATACGGGTGAGAATTAAAAAAACAACTAATTTAGTGAATTTTTTTTTTTTGGAAAATGATGAAACATGTAAACTCTTTTTGGATTTTCTTTTCCTTTTTTTTCGGAAAATGATGAAAAAGTGCAACATTTTTTTTTTAATTTTCAATTTTTTTTTTCTTAACAAAATGTGACAGAAAACATAATCAAGCCCTACTTGCTTTATTTTCACACTTCACCCTCTTTTCTTTCTCATTTTTTTCTTTTTTCATTTGCCCTCAACTATTATTGGTCCGCCAAATGACCCTTTAACCCTTGAAGAAATGCAACATGTAGCACGTAGGATACATCAAGATGGTCTGTTATTTTGGGTACACCTGTCCTAGACGGACCCAACCCCTGTGTTGAGTCTCCAAAGTCAAATGTACGTGATGCAAACAAACGTTCCTACTAGGGATCCGACATGAGGCTGTGTTATTCTAGGTTTAAAAACCTGGGTTTATTTGTTCTAGACCTGAATTACCCAAGCGGACAGCTTGAGCCGGGGGGGCAGCGTACCGGGAATACAGAAGCTTCACCGACTTTACAACTTGTCCGAACCTCGTTCTACAATTGGAATATGACTCTAACAGAAAAGAAGTCACACGAAGTGCACACTTCCCAAATGATTTAGAAGACTCAGAGAGAGGAGGGTTTCGTAACAATTTATATACAGTTCAAACAATATCAAAACTATAAAAAGTGACATTTAGCACCTTAGGCTCAAACATGTAAAAATCAGATAATAAACAAAAGCCAAATATAACAATTATTCTAAGCTCGAATTCTGAACCCTAAACTAGAGATTCTGAGTTCTTGTCCCCAGCAGGGTCGCTAGAGCTATCACACCTCCTTTTTACTACCCTCGAAGGCGTATAAGGGAGTTTTTTTCAATTTAATTGACAATCGAAATGAGATTATTTTATTTGAAATTAAGAGTCGTCACTTGGGATAATTTATGGTGTCCCAAGTCATCAGTTTAAAATCCCGAATCGAGGAAAGATTGACTCTATTTTATAGTTCGCGAACACAAAAATCCGAGCAAGAAATTCTGTTAACCGGGGAAAAATTGTTAGGCATTCCCAGGTTCCGTGGTTCTAGCACGGTCACTCAACTATTATTATTGGCCTATTTGTCTGATTTTAAAACATTTTTAAACATATGTGCATTTTTAACTTTATTACCCCTTTTAATTGATTTAAACCTATTTTAGGAAGATTTAATGTCATTTAAAAACACATAGTAGACCACGCTACATGAAATGCACCCATGGTTCGCAACACGCTTTATTTAACATTGTTGAGAATTGGGTCACAGGAAATGTACACCCGAATTTAGTAATTAAAAATTACAACTACGTCACGGGAACCGTACCCGTAGCTATGATGAATTATAAAGCATGCCTAAAGCAACTACAAGTGTTTAAAGTGTTTTCGACACTAAGTCAATATTAATGTGAGGGCCATAGGTTATGGGTTTTACTTGTGTATGGCGCACCTCGACATAGCTTATGTGTTCCTCTTGTATAAAGGGAAGTTAGCTTCAACCCATGACAAACCCATTGAATCTAATGGAGGAAACAATAGAATGTACAATCCCTAAACGACCAAAACTAATAAAATCAATTTGATGCTTGCATAGATCTAGCAGAAAAATTAATAGATTTATCATCAAAATCGCTAATGTATACTAGATCCAACACAGAAACCCCTAATTATCCAAACCAAAACATCAAATAGCACATGCACAAACAATAGCAATTCATCCAAAAAACCATCTCAATTAATAACCTATTCCTATATTTAAAAATTATCCGATTTACAAGTAACCGCTATACATGTGTACACTAAATAACACAAAAATTAGCATCCAGATTAATAATGAAAATATTCTGTCTATGCTACCTCTAACCTGGGATTTTCACTACAGAATCATGTAATTACAACAAATTGTATACACAAAACACATACACACACATTTGGAGAGAACAGAAGACTAGAGGATTAAAAACTTAATCCTGGAGCAACGATTAAAGCAAGACTAAAAATAAAACATAAAACACTCACATGGGAAATGCCAAAAAGGAAGAGTTTAGAATCGGACCTTAATAATACTAACAAGAACTCAGTTACAACACACTCTGGCGAACTAAATCTGACCGGGAAATGCAACAATAGCAGGAGCTTGGACCGCGAACCCTGTCGGCAACCTCGAACCGGCACCGAAAAGCTCGAAACCCAAATTGAAATTCTAGCTAAACTGCATCGTCACTTGAACGACCATGAAAGCTGAGCTATCATTTTCTTTTCTTTTCTATCTGACGATGTGGTATTATATATTGAAGTGGAGGCTTGCAATATTTGTAAAAAATGAGAAGACATTAGCTGGCAAAATTTGGAGAATCTTTATGGCATTGTGCAAAGAGTCAACTATTTTTTGTGATAGTCTGTTTAAAAGGAAAAGGAAAAGAATGATAGGGGTCTCTGTAGGTTGAAGAAGAAGACGTCCGGGGGGATCTCGTATCTATTGCGGCGCCTTTTTCTTTTTGTTGTATTTTCAGCTCTTTGTGTGTATTTGCCCTAATGGTCCTTAGGCGTTTTAGGTTGGCTTTTATAGAGGGTAGGGATCTAGGTTTTTGTAGGGTTTTTTAGGTTAAGGGGTATGGGCCTAGGAATTATGGGTTAGGTCCGGAAATTAGGCCTAAAAATGGGTCGTTTAAGCCCGAATTTTATTCTTTGGTGAACAAGACTAAAATCCTACCTTACTTATTAATTAATTTTACTTAAATAAAATAACTATTAAAATAAGACTATCCGCTGAAACAAACCTATTTTTTTTGGTATTTTCAAATATCATATTAAAATAAAAATAAGGTACTATTTTAGTATATTTTTTTAGCTTTATGAAAGGTACATAAAAAATAAAAAAAATAAGGTACTATTTTAGTATATTTTTTTAGTTTTATGAAAGGTACATAAAAAATAAAATATTTTTGTTTTGTAATTTTCATTTTTTGTTATAAAATAAAGTAAAAGAGCGATACTAAACCTAAACTATATATTTACGCTAAAAATGTGTAAAATCTTGGAGAGGGTCAAAAATTACATGTCTACACATATGATAGAGAATAACGAAGAATGGGACCCTGAGAGATTGATTAGGCTTATTCGAGAAGGCGATGACTTTAAAGTGGTAGTCACACTTACTCCTATTGTGGTACAGACTCAGTCACCAATCGAGATTGAGGTAGCTGCATCAGTTCCATTTAAGGTAGAGGTAGCTCCACATGCGACCACCCCCGCTCCATTTGAAGTAGAAGTGGTCACACCTTTCACAGTGACAGTATCAACCACACCTCCTTTCAACTCAAAAGCAATACCCTGTGATTACGTTGCCGAAGCTCGACGAAAGGGAAAGGAAAAAATGGAGGAATCTGATGCTGCACAAGGGATGACAAAGGACTGGAAGAGTCTATACGCATGAACATTTGGGAGGACCAAGTAAGGATGCCACTACCAAGCAGACTGTCATTGAAACAGGGCCAGATGACCTTTGGAGGAAAATACAAGTGAAGGAGTATTCCGTCATTGACCATTTGAACAAAACCGCAGCTCAAATATCTATCCTGTCACTTCTGCAAAATTCAGAGGCGCATAAGAATGCTTTAATGAAGGTGTTGAGTGAAGTTTATGTACCCAACAATATCACCGGCGGAGAGATGGCCAATATGGTAGGGCAGGTACTGAAAAGTCATAAGATCATCTTCCACAAAGATGAGCTACCGCCTAAGGGGTTGAATCACAACTGACCGATGCATATTACAGTACAATTTGAAGACAAATTCATTTCCAGGGCTTTGGTTGATAGAGGTTCGAGCCTCAATATTTGTCCGTTGCACACTCTGAAAAGGTTGGACAAAGGTTTTTATGAAATACGGGTAGGAAGCATGAACGTGAAAGGTTTCGATATGTCTCAAAGGGCCATGATCGGGGAAATTAACCTTTGCTTGAAGATGGGGCCAACTTGGTTCAATGTCGAGTTTTAGGTACTCGACATACCGGCCTCATATAATCTTCTGTTAGGCTGACCATGGATCCATGCCGCTGGGCCTGTGCCTTCCACACTACATCAAGCTGTGAAGTTTGAATGGAATCGTCAGGAGGTGATCATTCACAGAGATGGGAGTAACCCCATTTACACTAGTCAAACCATCCCGGCTATTGGACATAATGTCACACCTCCCTTTTTCATTTACACCCCCGGAAGGGAGTATAAGGGAGTTTTTCCAATTAAAGGACAATCGAAATGGGATTTATTGTTTAAAGATTCAGAGTCGCCATTTGGGAGATTTATGGTGTCCCAAGTGGTTGAATCCCGAATCGAGGAAAAAGCTTGACTCTGTTTAAAAGTCCGCGAACACAGAAATCCGGGTAAGGAATTCATTTAACTCGGGAGAAGGTGTTAGGCATTCCCGAGTTCTATGGTTCTAGCACGGTCGCTCAACTGTTATATTCGGCTTAACTCTCTGATTCTAAAAACACATTTTAACCTATGATGCAATTTTAAACTTTTGACCGCTTTTAATTAATCTTTTGAAGAAGATTGAGCGTCATTTAAAATGTGCCTTTGGATCGCGCCACATGAAATGCACCCACAATCTTAAATACATTTTAGTCAACATTTTAAGATTTTGATTTGGGTCACATGAAATGCACACCCGAGTTTAGGAAGGTAATATTATTAAGTTACGCGCCTAAAGCAACCACGCGTATTCGCGAACTATTTAATCTCTTGCAAATCCGATTTATCAAATACCAAAACCATTATTAGGAGGCCAATTACTGAAACGGGCGGCTGAACAAATTCCTATCAATACTTCAGTAATTAAAACCAAAAATAACATGCCAATGTAATAACCCATATTCAATTTGGATTTTGAGGAAATTTACGAAGCCTGCAATGGGAATTATAGGCAGTGTTACATTTTTTAACTGAACTCTATTAAGCAAAGACATTTTATCTAAAATATAAACCAATCCTCAAAACCCTTTTCCTTTTCTCATTCAATTTAATTTCTAATGGGAAAAATACAGCTAATATAAGCACATAACATGTCTGAAACTAAAATTTTACAATTAAAAAAAATGCCAAGAATTTTGCAATCAAGAACAGACAACCCATAAGAAATTACGCTTTGAAAATTTGCTAACTAACTAATATCAACTAAAAATGCAAAACAAACCATATGACAAAATGCCTTCCTATACATATTTCACAAAAAAAACAAAAACATGTGTTTAATAACATAGTAACAGAATAAAATACAATGAATGGAACAAATTGGAAACTAAACCTTCATAGAAAATGGAACAAGCTACTGCTGACCTTTATGCTAACGATTCGACGTCGAACAATGCTGAACTTTTGATGAAACACAACTTCATTCACAACACTGTTTCAACGCTCGACTAACAGACACGGACTCGAATGGAGAATGTAGCAGCGCCAGAACCTTGAACAACCATTCAGATCGCACCCATATCAGTTTCTGCCGAGTTTGATGTGTAGAAGAAGGTGAAAATGGTTGTGTGTATCTAAGTTCAAAAAGAAGGAAAGGCTGAAAGGTCGTTGGCCAACGAGATGGATAAGCAGTCGCTGGTGGTCCTTTTCAGCTTGTTTTCTGGCGGGTTTGCTGATTAGGGAGCGGCTGGCATCGAGATTTGTGCTCGTTGGGTCGCTGGTTTGATGAGAGGAGGAGTCAAAGGGTGGTCTGGTTTGTCGGTTGTTGAAGAGAGCAGAAGTCAATGTAGGTTTCGAAGCTGAAGGAGAAGGATATGGGGCTAGGCGCTGCTACATGAAGAAGACTACTTGGGAGAATTTCAGATCTTGTCTCTCATTTCAGTCCAAACGGCGCTCTTCAGTGTACCCCCCCTCCCCTCTCCAGATTCTTTTTAGGCCTTACCTATATGTAGAGTCTAGGTTTAGGTGTATTTTTTGTGTATTTTGCCAATTAGTCCCTAGGTCTTTTTGTGTTAAGTCCTTAGAGTCTTCTTTATTTGTTTTTGTTCCAAAGAAGAGTCTAGAAGGGTCCCTAGGCTTAATGGGCTAATCCAAATTCGACCAAGAATTGGGCTCTAAAACTCTTAAAATTGTAATCCAACACCTTAATTGACTCCTTTTAAAATAAGATAAAAATACTACACTATCCAAAACTAACCCTAATTAATTAAACTAAATATGAAACTATTTTTGTGTTTTATAAAGATAAAAATAAGGTACCATTTTTACATATTTATTTTTAAAAATTATGCAAAATATATAAACTAAGATATATTTTTTTTAATTTACATTTTTCTTGTAATAAAATAAAGTAAAAGAATAAAAATGAGTTGAAATAGCTATATTAGGCCTAAATTAAATATTTACATGCTAAAATATAAAAAATCTTGGGGATGATCGAAAATCACATGTCTACACATAAAAGAAGGCTAGGAAGGGAAACCTATCATCACATTGAACGCGTCTGTCACACCTCCTTTTTGTGCGCCCGCCCCGAAGGGTTAAATGCGCGAGGGAGTTTTTCCAATTTAAGTGACAATATTCGAAGTGGGATTATTTATTTAATTCAGAGTCGCCACTTGGGAAAGGTTTGGCTTTTGGTGTCCCAAGTCACCGGTTTATCTTGAATCCCAAATCGAGGAAATTTTCGACTTTTCCAAATGAAGTCTGCGAACCAGAAATTCTAAGTAAGGAATTCTGTTGACCCGAGGGAAGGTGTTAGGCACCCTCGAATCTCGTGGTTCTAGCACGGTCGCTTAAATTGTTATAATGGCTAAATATCTGATTTAAATACATGTTGTGACTTATGTGCTTTATTAAGTTTAAACCGCTTTTATTATTATCATTTAGTTTTATAGAATTGCAACGTCGCGAAAATGCATCTCGAACCACGTCACAATCAATGCACCCGTGATCGTCGACATATTTTGACTCCGTTGAGATTTGGATTTGGGTCACATCAATATGCACCCGTGTTTAAGAAGGTTAAATTATTAAGCCGCGCCTAAAGAGTCTAGCGCGTTATTATTTTTGTAGAAGGCCATGAAATTCACTAAACGGCCTATCCCGAATTCTAAAATTTATTATGGTTATTTATTGAGGGCCCCACAATTTTGCGTTTTATTTGGCGAGGCTCGTCTCTATTTTAGAAAGGATATCCTAAAGTGGCTACATTTCTAATGCGTTTGTCTCGAAAACTAGAAGAAAAAAGGTACATGCTAATTTAATTATATGCTTTGGCCTAATCCGGATTCTTATGGTTAATTATTTACAAAGTTGAGAAAACATTGTACTTCAATGGAAAAATGCTTTAATTTGACAAAGAAATCCGTTTATTCTAACGAAATACAACACTTAATCCGAATAAACATCTTTAAGTCGAATTTAGATTAACTTGCTTAAACAGGGTTAATAGAATTCCTTATTAAAGAATACTACCGATGATATTCAAAACTAGCCCTATAAACTGCCCAAAGAAATCGAAACTGGGTGATTCAAAACTGTATTATATTTGGCTAGATTTAACAGCCATTTGCCTCTACTTATTCAAAGCATGCTGAAAGAGTGAATTTAATTTTAACAATTGCACTAAATAGTTTCACATTCCATGAGTTATATTTACATCCTGTATGCTACTAAATGAATCAAATACCACAGTTTCAAATAAACATTAATTAAGTACAAACTTACTAATGTATTCTCTATTAGGCTATAAGTTAAAGGATTTATACAACTTTAACAATATTCGCAAAGCTATAAGTAAGGCAACAGATGATAAAAAATTCTTCAGATCTTTCGATTCATGCTTTTCAATGTTACAATCAGCTACACCAATGTGAGACTCGAGATGTGTACCTGGAAATACTGAAAATGCAAAGGAGAAGAGGAAGAAGATAGGGAAATCAGTAGCAGCAAGAAACAGAATAGCGGCAGCAGCAACAAGCAAAATAATTGGAATAGAATCAAGATCCCAGCTAGACCAAGTCCCAGAGTAAACCAACAAACAACCAGTAGACTCAGTTGGATTTAGAAAAAATCAGTATTGGACAAACAGGTCGAGACCAGTGAAATCAAGACAGCAAGAAGGATGCAATTTCTAGTTTTGTCTGTCTGTGTTATCAAACAGAGTTCTTTTCCAGTTTTTCTGCTTTTCAGAACTTCAACTCTCAATCTCCAAACTAAGTTTTCTGTGTGTATTCTCTTTTTCTCTATCTGTGTGTGTGTATCTATGTCTATCTTCAGGTCTGTGTGCCTGTCTATGTATATATGTGTATGTGTTCAGCCCCTCTTCCCAGATCTATCTCTTTTTTTTCTCCCCCCCCTTTTAAACTGATGGGAGTCCTCCTTTTATAAGCCTCAAATCATCCCTTTAACAGCCTGTTTAGATCATCAGAACACCTTCCCATGTGCTGCCCCTTTTCAGTTTCCACTTAGCTAATTAAGTATAAACCTCCCCCATCATATTCCCTGGCAGTCTTACTTTTGAGTAATGTTTATTATTTCTGAAACTAAAGTAGAGTATGGGCAGCAGAATGTGGTTTGACAGCATATGCTGTCAAACTATTTTAATTCAGAAAGGGGGCCTTTATGCACATGTGGTGCACAAGTGCACATGCCATCAATTCAGTTTGCAATTACAGACCACACCTTAGATTTCTGAAATCCAATTAATAACTATAAGTAACTAGACTCAGTTCCTAATTAGATTCAGGCAATGCTTAACAATAGCAGGTCAATTTGTTATTGTTCAGATAGTTAAAACTAATTGACGACACATGTCGACTCGACTATATTAATCATAACATGTACAATCGTAGCCAAAATCAGACATTCAACAGTATCACACAAGGGGTTCAGATTGCAATGTTAATACAGAATGGCCTTGGGAACTAATTGAACGAACCAATTCAAATTCATTTGATTGTACAGCTTACACATACACATTATCAGTGAATAGAAAAGTGACTTAATCAAACACGTAGGTTCAGGCAAAGTGGACAGGACACAGTTGATAAAAAAATTCAAAGACAACAAATTACACAAGACATTCGGCCAATACGAACAGACCTTTAAACCACACACGTACTGAATAACAAAGAAAAAACAAACTTACCTTAAACTTTGAAAGCAGGAACAGAAAAAATCAGCTTGTGTTGTACAGACCCTTTCTCAAGGTTGAACGGACTTTAATTGAAATGTTTCTCAAATGAGAAACACTTCGATTAAGGTCCATTAGACCCTAATCTCTTGGTTCGAACAGGCACGGAACAGGCACGAGGAAACCTAGGGTTCTAGAGGGCAGATTTGGGTTTTGGACTTCCTTGGTTAGATTCGGACCAAACCAAGCATGGTTTGGTCACGAGGGGGTCCGGTGATTGTCTGGTATGAATCTAGGGCAGATCGGTGTAGATCGAGTTTTGCTCGAATCTTCAAATGAAGATTCGAGGACCTAGAGGATGATTCGAACTAAACGGTCCACAGATCCATGTTCAGGGAGGTGAGATGGTCCTATGATGTTAAGGTGAAGGCCACCGGCGTTCATGCCGCCGGCTTTCATGGTGAAGAATACAGGGGCGGCTAGGGTTTGGAGGGGAAGGGGATGAGGACGAAGGTGACCTAAGGCTGGGGGTTCGGATAGGGGGGCAGGGTAAAGGTTATGGGTTTATATAGTTAGTGAGGGGTTGATTCCTAGCCGTTGGATGGGGTGCGATGAAGGGTCAGGATCTCTTGGCTGATGGGAGATGGTGTCGTTTCATCCTAAAGGGGTTTGGGTCGGTCCGGGTGGAAACGGGTCGGGTTCATCAGTGGGTTATGGGGAAGTGATCTTGGCCGTTGATCAATCTGAGATCAACGGCCCAGATCAGACTGGATTAAAACGGCGTCGTTTGGACGTTCTTAAAGTAGGCTGGTCTGGACCGGGGCAAGCACGGGTTTTGGGCTGAGTTGTTTGGGCCAATTTATTTAAAATTGGACTGGCCCAAGTCCGAGAATTCTTTCTTCTCTTTTATTATTTATTTATTTTTCTTTTGAATTAATTTACCAAATAATACCATATAAAACCATAAACAACATTTTACATACAATTGACATTAATTATACTAACATCACTTAATGACAGAAATAAAAATGAAAGATGCACATTTTTTATTTATTTATTTTAAAAATAAACACGGACGGGATTACAGATAACTAACGAATATGCCACACAAAATCCAAAACCTGTACAGCAGGACCATTTGTCACATTTTTTATTTCTTTTGGAGCGATTGTCGCGCGAAACAAAAATCACGTGCTCACAGCTGCCCCTCTTTGTTCGGAAACCCAAAGAGTTTTCGTGCAAAGATAAGTGAGCGGGCATGAGCGATTTTTGCCTATGGACTACTTCGTGTGAAGCATGTTTTGAAAGATCTGACCGAATCTTTGCTTCAAAGATTTCCTACATATCCTGGGCTAAACAGGAATCAGGTCAATGTAGTTCGGGAAGCTTCGGTAGCTGGGACTACCATGGGATCGCAATGCTTGCTGTTGTGTTGTTGCTGTTGTCACCTGCTTTACTGACCGCCTTATTACAACCAAAGAAACATTGAAACTGAACTAAATACTTATATGCATGTCAACTGCTAGTTACAAGATCCCTATCCATGATTCTTTTGCGACTTGATCATGGGTCTTAGCTGATTTTGCTTGGAGACTTCGATCCGAATCTTGATGCTTGCGAGTTGTAGGTGCTTGTTTAATCTCTGCGATACTCAGTGAGACGTGACTGGCAGATTTCTAGACCTTAATCAAATCTTGGAACGATCCGCCTTCCATTTTCTCCGGTATCTCGGGACATCTTCTTTTTGTCTTTTCTTTTTTGATTCTGAGTTGAGACTCATCTCGTGGGTCATTTCGATCCGTGTGGCTCGAGGTTAGACCTGCGGGAGAAAACAAACAAACGAACGAAATTTTCTGCCCCAGTTTCACTAGGAAAATTTCGTTAATTATTCGCCAGGAAGTTCATAAAATTGAGGAAGGGAGATAAAAATGCTCAGTTCAGGGTTGGAGCCCTAATACCGAATAGCTGGGGAGAAGTTCAGTTTTTAGAGTTGAAACTCTAATACTGACCAACTGGGGAAAAGTTCAGTTTAGGGTTTTAAAACCCTAATGCTGGCTGAATGGAAAATTCAGTTTAGGGTTTAAAACCCTAATGCTGACCAAAGGAAAAATTCAGCTTAGGGTTTAAAACCCTAATGCTGATTGCATAGAAAAGCTCAGTTTAGGGTTTAGAACCCTAATGCTGGCTGAATGGAAAAATTCAGTTTAGGGTTTAAAACCCTAATGCTGACCAAAGGAAAAATTCAGTTTAGGGTTTTAAAACCCTAATGCTGATTGCATGGAAAAACTCAGTTTAGGGTTTAAAACCCTAATGCTGGCTGAATGGAAAAAGTTCAGTTTAGGGTTTAAAACCCTACTGCTGACTAAAGGAAAAATTCAGTTTAGGGTTTAAAACCCTAATGCTGACTGCATGGAAGAGCTCAGTTTAGGGTTTAAAACCCTAATGCTGGCTGAAAGGAAAAATTCAGTTTAGGGTTTAAAACCCTAATGCTGACTGCATGGAAAAGCTCAGTTTAGGGTTTAAAACCCTAATGCTGGCTGAATGAAAAAAGTTCAGTTTAGGGTTTAAAACCCTAATGCTGACTAAAGGAAAAAGTTCAGTTTAGGGTTTAAAACCCTAATGCTGACTAAAGGAAAAATTCAGTTTAAGGTTTAAAACCCTAATGCTGACTGAATAGAAAAAGTTCAGTTTAGGGTTTAAAACCCTAATGCTGACTAAAGGAAAAAGTTCAGTTTAGGGTTTAAAACCCTAATACTGACTAAAGGAAAAATTCAGTTTAGGGTTTAAAACCCTAATGCTGACTGCATGGAAGAGCTCAGTTTAGGGTTTAAAACCCTAATGCCGGCCGAAAGGAAAAATTCAGTTTAGGGTTTAAAACCCTAATGGTGACTACATGGAAAAGCTCAGTTTAGGGTTTAAAACCATAATGCTGGCTGAAAGGAAAAGTTCAGTTTAGGGTTTAAAACTCTAATGCTGACTGCATGGAAAAACTCAGTTTAGGGTTTAAAACCCTAATGCTGGCTGAATGGAAAAAGTTCAGTTTAGGGTTTAAAACCCTAATGCTGACTAAAGGAAAAATTCCGTTTAGGGTTTAAAACCCTAATGCTGACTGCATGGAAGAGCTCAGTTTAGGGTTTAAAACCCTAATGCCGGCTGAAAGGAAAAAATCAGTTTAGGGTTTAAAACCCTAATGCTGACTGCATGGAAAAGCTCAGTTTAGGGTTTAAAACCCTAATGCTGGCTGAATGGAAAAAGTTCAGTTTAGGGTTTAAAACCCTAATGCTGACTGCATGGAAGAGCTCAGTTTAGGGTTTAAAACCCTAATGACAGCTGAAAGGAAAAATTCAGTTTAGGGTTTAAAACCCTAATGCTGACTGCATGGAAAAGCTCAGTTTAGGGTTTAAAACCCTAATGCTGGCTGAATGGAAAAAGTTCAGTTTAGGGTTTAAAACCCTAATGCTGACTAAAGGAAAAAGTTCAGTTTAGGGGTTTAAAACCCTAATGCTGACTAAAGGAAAAATTTAGTTTAGGGTTTAAAACCCTAATGCTGACTGAATGGAAAAAGTTCAGTTTAGGGTTTAAAACCCTAATGCTAACTAAAGGAAAAAGTTCAGTTTAGGGTTTAAAACCCTAATGCTGACTAAAGGAAAAATTCAGTTTAGGGTTTAAAACCCTAATGCTGACTGCATGGAAGAGCTCAGTTTAGGGTTTAAAACCCTAATGCTGGCTGAATGGAAAAAGTTCAGTTTAGGGTTTAAAACCCTAATGCTGACTAAAGGAAAAATTCAGTTTAGGGTTTAAAACCCTAATGCTGACTGAATGGAAAAAGTTCAGTTTAGGGTTTAAAACCCTAATGCTGACTAAAGGAAAAAGTTCAGTTTAGGGTTTAAAACCCTAATGCTGACTAAAGGAAAAATTCAGTTTAGGGTTTAAAACCCTAATACTGACTAAAGGAAAAATTCAGTTTAGGGTTTAAAACCCTAATGCTGACTGCATGGAAGAGCTCAGTTTAGGGTTTAAAACCCTAATGCCGGCCGAAAGGAAAAATTCAGTTTAGGGTTTAAAACCCTAATGGTGACTACATGGAAAAGCTCAGTTTAGGGTTTAAAACCATAATGCTGGCTGAAAGGAAAAGTTCAGTTTAGGGTTTAAAATTCTAATGCTGACTGCATGGAAAAACTCAGTTTAGGGTTTAAAACCCTAATGCTGGCTGAATGGAAAAAGTTCAGTTTAGGGTTTAAAACCCTAATGCTGACTAAAGGAAAAATTCCGTTTAGGGTTTAAAACCCTAATGCTGACTGCATGGAAGAGCTCAGTTTAGGGTTTAAAACCCTAATGCCGGCTGAAAGGAAAAAATCAGTTTAGGGTTTAAAACCCTAATGCTGACTGCATGGAAAAGTTCAGTTTAGGGTTTAAAACCCTAATGCTGGCTGAATGGAAAAAGTTCAGTTTAGGGTTTAAAACCCTAATGCTGACTGCATGGAAGAGCTCAGTTTAGGGTTTAAAACCCTAATGACAGCTGAAAGGAAAAATTCAGTTTAGGGTTTAAAACCCTAATGCTGACTGCATGGAAAAGCTCAGTTTAGGGTTTAAAACCCTAATGCTGGCTGAATGGAAAAAGTTCAGTTTAGGGTTTAAAACCCTAATGCTGACTAAAGGAAAAAGTTCAGTTTAGGGTTTAAAACCCTAATGCTGACTAAAGGAAAAATTTAGTTTAGGGTTTAAAACCCTAATGCTGACTGAATGGAAAAAGTTCAGTTTAGGGTTTAAAACCCTAATGCTAACTAAAGGAAAAAGTTCAGTTTAGGGTTTAAAACCCTAATGCTGACTAAAGGAAAAATTCAGTTTAGGGTTTAAAACCCTAATGCTGACTGCATGGAAGAGCTCAGTTTAGGGTTTAAAACCCTAATGCTGGCTGAATGGAAAAAGTTCAGTTTAGGGTTTAAAACCCTAATGCTGACTAAAGGAAAAAGTTCAGTTTAGGGTTTAAAACTCTAATGCTGACTAAAGGAAAAATTCAGTTTAGGGTTTAAAACCCTAATGCTGACTGAATGGAAAAAAGTTCAGTTTAGGGTTTAAAACCCTAATGCTGACTAAAGGAAAAAGTTCAGTTTAGGGTTTAAAACCCTAATGCTGACTAAAGGAAAAATTCAGTTTAGGGTTTAAAACCCTAATGCTGACTGCATGGAAGAGCTCAGTTTAGGGTTTAAAACCCTAATGCTGGCTGAAAGGAAAAGTTCAGTTTAGGGTTTAAAACCCTAATGCTGACTACATGGAAAAACTCAGTTTAGGGTTTAAAACCCTAATGCTGGCTGAATGGAAAAAGTTCAGTTTACGGTTTAAAACCCTAATGCTGACTAAAGGAAAAATTCCGTTTAGGGTTTAAAACCCTAATGCTGACTGCATGGAAGAGCTCAGTTTAGGGTTTAAAACCCTAATGCCGGTTGAAAGGAAAAATTTAGTTTAGGGTTTAAAACCCTAATGCTGACTGCATGGAATAGCTCAGTTTAGGGTTTAAAACCCTAATGCTGGCTGAATGGAAAAAGTTCAGTTTAGGGTTTAAAACCCTAATGCTGACTGCATGGAAGAGCTCAGTTTAGGGTTTAAAACCCTAATGCCGGCTGAAAGGAAAAATTCAGTTTAGGGTTTAAAACCCTAATGTTGACTGCATGTAAAAGCTTATTTTAGGGTTTAAAACCCAATTGCTGGCTGAATGGAAAAAGTTCAGTTTAGGGTTTAAAACCCTAATGCTGACTAAAGGAAAAAGTTCAGTTTAGGGTTTAAAACCCAAATGCTGACTAAAGGAAAAATTCAGTTTAGGGTTTAAAACCCTAATGCTGACTGAATGGAAAAAGTTCAGTTTAGGGTTTAAAACCCTAATGCTGACTAAAGGAAAAAGTTCAGTTTAGGGTTTAAAACCCTAATGCTGACTAAAGGAAAAATTCAGTTTAGGGTTTAAAACCCTAATACTGACTGCATGGAAGAGCTCAGTTTAGGGTTTAAAACCCTAATGCCGGCTGAAAGGAAAAATTCAGTTTAGGGTTTAAAACCCTAATGCTGACTGCATGGAAAAGCTCAGTTTAGGGTTTAAAACCCTAATGCTGGCTGAAAGGAAAAGTTCAGTTTAGGGTTTAAAACCCTAATGCTGACTGCATGGAAAAACTAAGTTTAGGGTTTAAAACCCTAATGCTAGCTGAATGGAAAAAGTTCAGTTTAGGGTTTAAAACCCTAATGCTGACTAAAGGAAAAATTACGTTTAGGGTTTAAAACCCTAATGCTGACTGCATGGAAAAGCTCAGTTTAGGGTTTAAAACCCTAATGCTGACTGAAAGGAAAAAATCAGTTTAGGGTTTAAAACCCTAATGCTGACTACATGGAAAAGCTCAGTCTAGGGTTTAAAATCCTAATGCTGGCTGAATGGAAAAAGTTCAGTTTAGGGTTTAAAACCCTAATGCTGACTAAAGGAAAAATTTAGTTTAGGGTTTAAAACCCTAATGCTGACTTCATGGAAGTGCTCAGTTTAGGGTTTAAAACCCTAATGCCGGCTGAAAGGAAAAAATCAGTTTAGGGTTTAAAACCCTAATGCTGACTGTATGGAAAAGCTCAGTTTAGGGTTTAAAACCCTAATGCTGGCTGAATGGAAAAAGTTCAGTTTAGGGTTTAAAAGCCTAATGCTGACTGCATGGAAGAGCTCAATTTAGGGTTTAAAACCCTAATGTCGGCTGAAAGGAAAAATTCAGTTTAGGGGTTTAAACCCTAATGCTGACTGCATGGAAAAGCTCAGTTTAGGGTTTAAAACCCTAATGCTGGCTGAATGGAAAAAGTTCAGTTTAGGGTTTAAAACCCTAATGCTGACTAAAGGAAAAAGTTCAGTTTAGGGTTTAAAACCCTAATGCTGACTAAAGGAAAAATTCAGTTTAGAGTTTAAAACCCTAATGCTGACTGAATGGAAAAAGTTCAGTTTAGGGTTTAAAACCCTAATGCTGACTAAAGGAAAAAGTTCAGTTTAGGGTTTAAAACCCTAATGCTGAACTAAAGGAAAAATTCAGTTTAGGGTTTAAAACCCTAATGCTGACTGCATGGAAGAGCTCAGTTTAGGGTTTAAAACCCTAATGCTGGCTGAATGGAAAAAGTTCAGTTTAGGGTTTAAAACCCTAATGCTGACTAAAGGAAAAAGTTCAGTTTAGGGTTTAAAACCCTAATGCTGACTAAAGGAAAAATTCAGTTTAGGGTTTAAAACCCTAATGCTGACTGAATGGAAGAAGTTCAGTTTAGGGTTTAAAACCCTAATGCTGACTAAAGGAAAAAGTTCAGTTTAGTGTTTAAAACCCTAATGCTGACTAAAGGAAAAATTCAGTTTAGGGTTTAAAACCCTAATGCTGACTGCATGGAAGAGTTTAGTTTAGGGTTTAAAACCCTAATGCCGGCTGAAAGGAAAAATTCAGTTTAGAGTTTAAAACCCTAATGCTAACTGCATGGAAAAGCTCAGTTTAGGGTTTAAAACCCTAATGCTGGCTGAAAGGAAAAGTTCAGTTTAGGGTTTAAAACCCTAATACTGACTGCATGGAAAAACTCAGTTTAGGGTTTAAAACCCTAATGCTGGCTGAATGGAAAAAGTTCAGTTTAGGGTTTAAAACCCTAATGCTGACTAAAGGAAAAATTCCGTTTAGGGTTTAAAACCCTAATGTTGACTGCATGGAAGAGCTCAGTTTAGGGTTTAAAACCCTAATGCCGTATGAAAGGAAAAATTCAGTTTAGGGTTTAAAACCCTAATGCTGACTGCATGGAAAAGCTCAGTTTAGGGTTTAAAACCCTAATGCTGGCTGAATGGAAAAAGTTTAGTTTAGGGTTTAAAACCCTAATGTTGACTGCATGGAAGAGCTCAGTTTAGGGTTTAAAACCCTAATGCCGGCTGAAAGGAAAAATTCAATTTAGGGTTTAAAACCCTAATGCTGACTGCATGGAAAAGCTCAGTTTAGGGTTTAAAACCCTAATGCTGGCTGAATGGAAAAAGTTCAGTTTAGGGTTTAAAACCCTAATGCTGACTAAAGAAAAAAGTTCAGTTTAGGGTTTAAAACCCTAATGCTGACTAAAGAAAAAAGTTCAGTTTAGGGTTTAAAACCCTAATGCTGACTAAAGGAAAAATTCAGTTTAGGGTTTAAAACTCTAATGCTGACTGAATGGAAAAAGTTCAGTTTAGGGTTTAAAACCCTAATGCTGACTAAAGGAAAAAGTTCAGTTTAGGGTTTAAAACTCTAATGCTGACTAAAGGAAAAATTCAGTTTAGGGTTTAAAATCCTAATGCTGACTGCATGGAAGAGCTCAGTTTAGAGTTTAAAACCCTAATGCCGGTTGAAAGGAAAAATTCAGTTTAGGGTTTAAAACCCTAATGCTGACTGCATGGAAAAGCTCAGTTTAGGGTTTAAAACCCTAATGCTGGCTGAAAGGAAAAGTTCAGTTTAGGGTTTAAAACCCTAATGCTGACTGCATGGAAAAACTCAGTTTAGGGTTTAAAACCCTAATGCTGGCTGAATGGAAAAAGTTCAGTTTAGGGTTTAAAACCCTAATGCTGACTAAAGGAAAAATACAGTTTAGGGTTTAAAACCATAATGCTGACTGCATGGAAGAGCTCAGTTTAGGGTTTAAAACCCTAATGCTGACTAAAGGAAAATTCAGTTTAGGGTTTAAAACCCTAATGCTGACCAAAGGAAAAATTCAGCTTAGGGTTTAAAACCCTAATGCTGATTGCATAGAAAAGCTCAGTTTAGGGTTTAGAACCCTAATGCTGGCTGAATGGAAAAATTCAGTTTAGGGTTTAAAACCCTAATGCTGACCAAAGGAAAAATTCAGTTTAGGGTTTTAAAACCCTAATGATGATTGCATGGAAAAACTCAGTTTAGGGTTTAAAACCCTAATGCTGGCTGAATGGAAAAAGTTCAGTTTAGGGTTTAAAACCCTACTGCTGACTAAAGGAAAAATTTAGTTTAGGGTTTAAAACCCTAATGCTGACTGCATGGAAGAGCTCAGTTTAGGGTTTAAAACCCTAATGCCGGCTGAAAGGAAAAATTCAGTTTAGGGTTTAAAACCCTAATGCTGACTGCATGGAAAAGCTCAGTTTAGGGTTTAAAACCCTAATGCTGGCTGAATGAAAAAAGTTCAGTTTAGGGTTTAAAACCCTAATGCTGACTAAAGGAAAAAGTTCAGTTTAGGATTTAAAACCCTAATGCTGACTAAAGGAAAAATTCAGTTTAGGGTTTAAAACCCTAATGCTGGCTGAATGGAAAAATTTAGTTTAGGGTTTAAAACCCTAATGCTGACTGCATGGAAGAGCTCAGTTTAGGGTTTAAAACCCTAATGCCGGCTGAAAGGAAAAATTCAGTTTAGGGTTTAAAACCCTAATGCTGACTGCATGGAAAAGCTCAGTTTAGGGTTTAAAACCCTAATGCTGGCTGAATGGAAAAAGTTCAGTTTAGGGTTTAAAACCCTAATGCTGACTAAAGGAAAAAGTTCAGTTTAGGGTTTAAAACCCTAATGCTGACTAAAGGAAAAATTTAGTTTAGGGTTTAAAACCCTAATGCTGACTGAATGGAAAAAGTTCAGTTTAGGGTTTAAAACCCTAATGCTAACTAAAGGAAAAAGTTCAGTTTAGGGTTTAAAACCCTAATGCTGACTAAAGGAAAAATTCAGTTTAGGGTTTAAAACCCTAATGCTGACTGCATGGAAGAGCTCAGTTTAGGGTTTAAAACCCTAATGCTGGCTGAATGGAAAAAGTTCAGTTTAGGGTTTAAAACCCTAATGCTGAATAAAGGAAAAAGTTCATTTTAGGGTTTAAAACTCTAATGCTGACTAAAGGAAAAATTCAGTTTAGGGTTTAAAACCCTAATGCTGACTGAATGGAAAAAATTCAGTTTAGGGTTTAAAACCCTAATGCTGACTAAAGGAAAAATTCAGTTTAGGGTTTAAAACCCTAATGCTGACTGCATGGAAGAGCTCAGTTTAGGGTTTAAAACCCTAATGCTGGCTGAAAGGAAAAGTTCAGTTTAGGGTTTAAAACCCTAATGCTGACTGCATGGAAAAACTCAATTTAGGGTTTAAAACCCTAATGCTGGCTGAATGGAAAAAGTTCAGTTTACGGTTTAAAACCCTAATGTTGACTAAAGGAAAAATTCCGTTTAGGGTTTAAAACCCTAATGCTGACTGCGTGGAAGAGCTCAGTTTAGGGTTTAAAACCCTAATGCCGGTTAAAGGAAAAATTTAGTTTAGGGTTTAAAACCCTAATGCTGACTGCATGGAAAAGCTCAGTTTAGGGTTTAAAACCCTAATGCTGGCTGAATGGAAAAAGTTCAGTTTAGGGTTTAAAACCCTAATGCTGACTGCATGGAAGAGCTCAGTTTAGGGTTTAAAACCCTAATGCCGGCTGAAAGGAAAAATTCAGTTTAGGGTTTAAAACCCTAATGTTGACTGCATGGAAAAGCTCATTTTAGGGTTTAAAACCCAATTGCTGGCTGAATGGAAAAAGTTCAGTTTAGGGTTTAAAACCCTAATGCTGACTAAAGGAAAAATTCAGTTTAGGGTTTAAAACCCTAATGCTGACTGAATGGAAAAAGTTCAGTTTAGGGTTTAAAACCCTAATGCTGACTAAAGGAAAAAGTTCAGTTTAGGGTTTAAAACCCTAATGCTGACTAAAGGAAAAATTCAGTTTAGGGTTTAAAACCCTAATACTGACTGCATGGAAGAGCTCAGTTTAGGGTTTAAAACCCTAATGCCGGCTGAAAGGAAAAATTCAGTTTAGGGTTTAAAACCCTAATGCTGACTGCATGGAAAAGCTCAGTTTAGGGTTTAAAACCCTAATGCTGGCTGAAAGGAAAAGTTCAGTTTAGGGTTTAAAACCCTAATGCTGACTGCATTGAAAAACTCAGTTTAGGGTTTAAAACCCTAATGCTGGCTGAATGGAAAAAGTTCAGTTTAGGGTTTAAAACCCTAATGCTGATTAAAGGAAAAATTCCGTTTAGGGTTTAAAACCCTAATGCTGACTGCATGGAAGAGCTCAGTTTAGGGTTTAAAACCCTAATGCCGGCTGAAAGGAAAAAATCAGTTTAGGGTTTAAAACCCTAATGCTGACTACATGGAAAAGCTCAGTTTAGGGTTTAAAACCCTAATGCTGGCTGAATGGAAAAAGTTCAGTTTAGGGTTTAAAACCCTAATGCTGACTAAAGGAAAAATTCAGTTTAGGGTTTAAAACCCTAATGCTGACTGCATGGAAGAGCTCAGTTTAGGGTTTAAAACCCTAATGCCGGCTGAAAGGAAAAAATCAGTTTAGGGTTTAAAACCCTAATGCTGACTGTATGGAAAAGCTCAGTTTAGGGTTTAAAACCCTAATGCTGGCTGAATGGAAAAAGTTCAGTTTAGGGTTTAAAAGCCTAATGCTGACTGCATGGAAGAGCTCAGTTTAGGGTTTAAAACCCTAATGCTGGCTGAAAGGAAAAGTTCAATTTAGGGTTTAAAACCCTAATGCTGACTGCATGGAAAAACTCAGTTTAGGGTTTAAAACCCTAATGCTGGCTGAATGGAAAAAGTTCAGTTTACGGTTTAAAACCCTAATGTTGACTAAAGGAAAAATTCCGTTTAGGGTTTAAAACCCTAATGCTGACTGCGTGGAAGAGCTCAGTTTAGGGTTTAAAACCCTAATGCCGGTTGAAAGGAAAAATTTAGCTTAGGGTTTAAAACCCTAATGCTGACTGCATGGAAAAGCTCAGTTTAGGGTTTAAAACCCTAATGCTGGCTGAATGGAAAAAGTTCAGTTTAGGGTTTAAAACCCTAATGCTGACTGCATGGAAGAGCTCAGTTTAGGGTTTAAAACCCTAATGCCGGCTGAAAGGAAAAATTCAGTTTAGGGTTTAAAACCCTAATGTTGACTGCATGGAAAAGCTCATTTTAGGGTTTAAAACCCAATTGCTGGCTGAATGGAAAAAGTTCAGTTTAGGGTTTAAAACCCTAATGCTGACTAAAGGAAAAATTCAGTTTAGGGTTTAAAACCCTAATGCTGACTGAATGGAAAAAGTTCAGTTTAGGGTTTAAAACCCTAATGCTGACTAAAGGAAAAAGTTCAGTTTAGGGTTTAAAACCCTAATGCTGACTAAAGGAAAAATTCAGTTTAGGGTTTAAAACCCTAATACTGACTGCATGGAAGAGCTCAGTTTAGGGTTTAAAACCCTAATGCCGGCTGAAAGGAAAAATTCAGTTTAGGGTTTAAAACCCTAATGCTGACTGCATGGAAAAGCTCAGTTTAGGGTTTAAAACCCTAATGCTGGCTGAAAGGAAAAGTTCAGTTTAGGGTTTAAAACCCTAATGCTGACTGCATTGAAAAACTCAGTTTAGGGTTTAAAACCCTAATGCTGGCTGAATGGAAAAAGTTCAGTTTAGGGTTTAAAACCCTAATGCTGACTAAAGGAAAAAGTTCAGTTTAGGGTTTAAAACCCTAATGCTGACTAAAGGAAAAATTCAGTTTAGAGTTTAAAACCCTAATGCTGACTGAATGGAAAAAGTTCAGTTTAGGGTTTAAAACCCTAATGCTGACTAAAGGAAAAAGTTCAGTTTAGGGTTTAAAACCCTAATGCTGACTAAAGGAAAAATTCAGTTTAGGGTTTAAAACCCTAATGCTAACTGCATGGAAGAGCTCAGTTTAGGGTTTAAAACCCTAATGCTGGCTGAATGGAAAAAGTTCAGTTTAGGGTTTAAAACCCTAATGCTGACTAAAGGAAAAAGTTCAGTTTAGGGTTTAAAACCCTAATGCTGACTAAAGGAAAAATTCAGTTTAGGGTTTAAAACCCTAATGCTGACTGAATGGAAGAAGTTCAGTTTAGGGTTTAAAACCCTAATGCTGACTAAAGGAAAAAGTTCAGTTTAGTTTTTAAAACCCTAATGCTGACTAAAGGAAAAATTCAGTTTAGGGTTTAAAACCCTAATGCTGACTGCATGGAAGAGTTTAGTTTCGGGTTTAAAACCCTAATGCCGGCTGAAAGGAAAAATTCAGTTTAGGGTTTAAAACCCTAATGCTAACTGCATGGAAAAGCTCAGTTTAGGGTTTAAAACCCTAATGCTGGCTGAAAGGAAAAGTTCAGTTTAGGGTTTAAAACCCTAATACTGACTGCATGGAAAAACTCAGTTTAGGGTTTAAAACCCTAATGCTGGCTGAATGGAAAAAGTTCAGTTTAGGGTTTAAAACCCTAATGCTGACTAAAGGAAAAATTCCGTTTAGGGTTTAAAACCCTAATGTTGACTGCATGGAAGAGCTCAGTTTAGGGTTTAAAACCCTAATGCCGGCTGAAAGGAAAAATTCAGTTTAGGGTTTAAAACCCTAATGCTGACTGCATGGAAAAGCTCAGTTTAGGGTTTAAAACCCTAATGCTGGCTGAATGGAAAAAGTTCAAGTTTAGGGTTTAAAACCCTAATGTTGACTGCATGGAAGAGCTCAGTTTAGGGTTTAAAACCCTAATGCCGGCTGAAAGGAAAAATTCAATTTAGGGTTTAAAACCCTAATGCTGACTGCATGGAAAAGCTCAGTTTAGGGTTTAAAACCCTAATGCTGGCTGAATGGAAAAAGTTCAGTTTAGGGTTTAAAACCCTAATGCTGACTAAAGAAAAAAGTTCAGTTTAGGGTTTAAAACCCTAATGCTGACTAAAGGAAAAATTCAGTTTAGGGTTTAAAACCCTAATGCTGACTGAATGGAAAAAGTTCAGTTTAGGGTTTAAAACCCTAATGCTGACTAAAGGAAAAAGTTCAGTTTAGGGTTTAAAACTCTAATGCTGACTAAAGGAAAAATTCAGTTTAGGGTTTAAAATCCTAATGCTGACTGCATGGAAGAGCTCAGTTTAGAGTTTAAAACCCTAATGCCGGTTGAAAGGAAAAATTCAGTTTAGGGTTTAAAACCCTAATGCTGACTGCATGGAAAAGCTCAGTTTAGGGTTTAAAACCCTAATGCTGGCTGAAAGGAAAAGTTCAGTTTAGGGTTTAAAACCCTAATGCTGACTGCATGGAAAAACTCAGTTTAGGGTTTAAAACCCTAATGCTGGCTGAATGGAAAAAGTTCAGTTTAGGGTTTAAAACACTAATGCTGACTAAAGGAAAAATTCAGTTTAGGGTTTAAAACCCTAATGCTGACTGCATGGAAGAGCTCAGTTTAGGGTTTAAAACCCTAATGCTGGCTGAATGGAAAATTCAGTTTAGGGTTTAAAACCCTAATGCTGACCAAAGGAAAAATTCAGCTTAGGGTTTAAAACCCTAATGCTGATTGCATAGAAAAGCTCAGTTTAGGGTTTAGAACCCTAATGCTGGCTGAATGGAAAAATTCAGTTTAGGGTTTAAAACCCTAATGCTGACCAAAGGAAAAATTCAGTTTACGGTTTTAAAACCCTAATGATGATTGCATGGAAAAACTCAGTTTAGGGTTTAAAACCCTAATGCTGGCTGAATGGAAAAAGTTCAGTTTAGGGTTTAAAACCCTACTGCTGACTAAAGGAAAAATTTAGTTTAGGGTTTAAAACCCTAATGCTGACTGCATGGAAGAGCTCAGTTTAGGGTTTAAAACCCTAATGCCGGCTGAAAGGAAAAATTCAGTTTAGGGTTTAAAACCCTAATACTGACTGCATGGAAAAGCTCAGTTTAGGGTTTAAAACCCTAATGCTGGCTGAATGAAAAAAGTTCAGTTTAGGGTTTAAAACCCTAATGCTGACTAAAGGAAAAAGTTCAGTTTAGGGTTTAAAACCCTAATGCTGACTAAAGGAAAAATTCAGTTTAGGGTTTAAAACCCTAATGCTGGCTGAATGGAAAAAGTTCAGTTTAGGGTTTAAAACCCTAATGCTGACTGCATGGAAGAGCTCAGTTTAGGGTTTAAAACCCTAATGACGGCTGAAAGGAAAAATTCAGTTTAGGGTGTAAAACCCTAATGCTGACTGCATGGAAAAGCTCAGTTTAGGGTTTAAAACCCTAATGCTGGCTGAATGGAAAAAGTTCAGTTTAGGGTTTTAAACCCTAATGCTGACTAAAGGAAAAAGTTCAGTTTAGGGTTTAAAACCCTAATGCTGACTAAAGGAAAAATTTAGTTTAGGGTTTAAAACCCTAATGCTGACTGAATGGAAAAAGTTCAGTTTAGGGTTTAAAACCCTAATGCTAACTAAAGGAAAAAGTTCAGTTTAGGGTTTAAAACCCTAATGCTGACTAAAGGAAAAATTCAGTTTAGGGTTTAAAACCCTAATGCTGACTGCATGGAAGAGCTCAGTTTAGGGTTTAAAACCCTAATGCTGGCTGAATGGAAAAAGTTCAGTTTAGGGTTTAAAACCCTAATGCTGACTAAAGGAAAAAGTTCAGTTTAGGGTTTAAAACTCTAATGCTGACTAAAGGAAAAATTCAGTTTAGGGTTTAAAACCCTAATGCTGACTGAATGGAAAAATTCAGTTTAGGGTTTAAAACCCTAATGCTGACTAAAGGAAAAATTCAGTTTAGGGTTTAAAACCCTAATGCTGACTGCATGGAAGAGCTCAGTTTAGGGTTTAAAACCCTAATGCTGGCTGAAAGGAAAAGTTCAGTTTAGGGTTTAAAACCCTAATGCTGACTGCATTGAAAAACTCAGTTTAGGGTTTAAAACCCTAATGCTGACTCAATGAAAAATTCAGTTTAGGGTTTTAAAACCCTAATGCTGACTGCATGGAAAAGCTCAGTTTAGGGTTTAAAACCCTAATGCTGGCTGAATGGAAAAATGTTCAGTTTAGGGTTTAAAACTCTAATGCTGACTAAAGGAAAAATTTAGTTTAGGGTTTAAAACCCTAATGCTGACTGCATGGAAAAGCTCAGTTTAGGGTTTAAAACCCTAATGCTGGCTGAATGGAAAAAGTTCAGTTTAGGGTTTAAAACCCTAATGCTGACTGCATGGAAGAGCTCAGTTTAGGGTTTAAAACCCTAATGCCGGCTGAAAGGAAAAATTCAGTTTAGGGTTTAAAACCCTAATGTTGACTGCATGGAAAAGCTCATTTTAGGGTTTAAAACCCAATTGCTGGCTGAATGGAAAAAGTTCAGTTTAGGGTTTAAAACCCTAATGCTGACTAAAGGAAAAAGTTCAGTTTAGGGTTTAAAACCCTAATGCTGACTAAAGGAAAAATTCAGTTTAGGGTTTAAAACCCTAATGCTGACTGAATGGAAAAAGTTCAGTTTAGGGTTTAAAACCCTAATGCTGACTAAAGGAAAAAGTTCAGTTTAGGGTTTAAAACCCTAATGCTGACTAAAGGAAAAATTCAGTTTAGGGTTTAAAACCCTAATACTGACTGCATGGAAGAGCTCAGTTTAGGGTTTAAAACCCTAATGCCGGCTGAAAGGAAAAATTCAGTTTAGGGTTTAAAACCCTAATGCTGACTGCATGGAAAAGCTCAGTTTAGGGTTTAAAACCCTAATGCTGGCTGAAAGGAAAAGTTCAGTTTAGGGTTTAAAACCCTAATGCTGACTGCATGGAAAAACTCAGTTTAGGGTTTAAAACCCTAATGCTGGCTGAATGGAAAAAGTTCAGTTTAGGGTTTAAAACCCTAATGCTGACTAAAGGAAAAATTACGTTTAGGGTTTAAAACCCTAATGCTGACTTCATGGAAGAGCTCAGTTTAGGGTTTAAAACCCTAATGCCGGCTGAAAGGAAAAAATCAGTTTAGGGTTTAAAACCCTAATGCTGACTACATGGAAAAGCTCAGTTTAGGGTTTAAAACCCTAATGCTGGCTGAATGGAAAAAGTTCAGTTTAGGGTTTAAAACCCTAATGCTGACTAAAGGAAAAATTCAGTTTAGGGTTTAAAACCCTAATGCTGACTGCATGGAAGAGCTCAGTTTAGGGTTTAAAACCCTAATGCTGGCTGAATGGAAAAAGTTCAGTTTAGGGTTTAAAACCCTAATGCTGACTGCATGGAAGAGCTCAGTTTAGGGTTTAAAACCCTAATGCCGGCTGAAAGGAAAAAATCAGTTTAGGGTTTAAAACCCTAATGCTGACTGTATGGAAAAGCTCAGTTTAGGGTTTAAAACCCTAATGCTGGCTGAATGGAAAAAGTTCAGTTTAGGGTTTAAAAGCCTAATGCTAACTGCATGGAAGAGCTCAATTTAGGGTTTAAAACCCTAATGTCGGCTGAAAGGAAAAATTCAGTTTAGGGTTTAAAACCCTAATGCTGACTGCATGGAAAAGCTCAGTTTAGGGTTTAAAACCCTAATGCTGGCTGAATGGAAAAAGTTCAGTTTAGGGTTTAAAACCCTAATGCTGACTAAAGGAAAAAGTTCAGTTTAGGGTTTAAAACCCTAATGCTGACTAAAGGAAAAATTCAGTTTAGAGTTTAAAACCCTAATGCTGACTGAATGGAAAAAGTTCAGTTTAGGGTTTAAAACCCTAATGCTGACTAAAGGAAAAAGTTCAGTTTAGGGTTTAAAACCCTAATGCTGACTAAAGGAAAAATTCAGTTTAGGGTTTAAAACCCTAATGCTGACTGCATGGAAGAGCTCAGTTTAGGGTTTAAAACCCTAATGCTGGCTGAAAGGGAAAAAGTTCAGTTTAGGGTTTAAAACCCTAATGCTGACTAAAGGAAAAAGTTCAGTTTAGGGTTTAAAACCCTAATACTGACTAAAGGAAAAATTCAGTTTAGGGTTTAAAACCCTAATGCTGACTGAATGGAAGAAGTTCAGTTTAGGGTTTAAAACCCTAATGCTGACTAAAGTAAAAAGTTCAGTTTAGTGTTTAAAACCCTAATGCTGACTAAAGGAAAAATTCAGTTTAGGGTTTAAAACCCTAATGCTGACCGCATGGAAGAGTTTAGTTTAGGGTTTAAAACCCTAATGCCGGCTGAAAGGAAAAATTCAGTTTAGGGTTTAAAACCCTAATGCTAACTGCATGGAAAAGCTCAGTTTAGGGTTTAAAACCCTAATGCTGGCTGAAAGGAAAAGTTCAGTTTAGGGTTTAAAACCCTAATACTGACTGCATGGAAAAACTCAGTTTAGGGTTTAAAACCCTAATGCTGGCTGAATGGAAAAAGTTCAGTTTAGGGTTTAAAACCCTAATGCTGACTAAAGGAAAAATTCCGTTTAGGGTTTAAAACCCTAATGTTGACTGCATGGAAGAGCTCAGTTTAGGGTTTAAAACCCTAATGCCGGCTGAAAGAAAAAATTCAGTTTAGGGTTTAAAACCGTAATGCTGACTGCATGGAAAAGCTCAGTTTAGGGTTTAAAACCCTAATGCTGGCTGAATGGAAAAAGTTTAGTTTAGGGTTTAAAACCCTAATGTTGACTGCATGGAAGAGCTCAGTTTAGGGTTTAAAACCCTAATGCCGGCTGAAAGGAAAAATTCAATTTAGGGTTTAAAACCCTAATGCTGACTGCATGGAAAAGCTCAGTTTAGGGTTTAAAACCCTAATGCTGGCTGAATGGAAAAAGTTCAGTTTAGGGTTTAAAACCCTAATGCTGACTAAAGAAAAAAGTTCAGTTTAGGGTTTAAAACCCTAATGCTGACTAAAGGAAAAATTCAGTTTAGGGTTTAAAACCCTAATGCTGACTGAATGGAAAAAGTTCAGTTTAGGGTTTAAAACCCTAATGCTGACTAAAGGAAAAAGTTCAGTTTAGGGTTTAAAACTCTAATGCTGACTAAAGGAAAAATTCAGTTTAGGGTTTAAAATCCTAATGCTGACTGCATGGAAGAGCTCAGTTTAGAGTTTAAAACCCTAATGCCGGTTGAAAGGAAAAATTCAGTTTAGGGTTTAAAACCCTAATGCTGACTGCATGGAAAAGCTCAGTTTAGGGTTTAAAACCCTAATGCTGGCTGAAAGGAAAAGTTCAGTTTAGGGTTTAAAACCCTAATGCTGACTGCATGGAAAAACTCAGTTTAGGGTTTAAAACCCTAATGCTGGCTGAATGGAAAAAGTTCAGTTTAGGGTTTAAAACCCTAATGCTGACTAAAGGAAAAATTCAGTTTAGGGTTTAAAACCCTAATGCTGACTGCATGGAAGAGCTCAGTTTAGGGTTTAAAACCCTAATGCTGGCTGAATGGAAAAAGTTCAGTTTAGGGTTTAAAACCCTAATGCTGACTAAAGGAAAAATTCAGTTTAGGGTTTAAAACCCTAATGCTAATTGAATGGGGACAAAATTTGAGAACAACAACTGACCTCTTTTTTTTTGAATTTTCTTGTTTTAGTAGAAGATAAAAGGGAGTTTCGTGGAAACTTACCTTTCGAGTGAATTCCTTATTGCCAAAATATTTCTTGTACCCATGTACCTTCTTCTTTGGGCGACACCTGCTTCTTGCACGGTTGTCTTGGATTATACCTGTTTCAACTTTTCAGACAAAGAACAATTGTTAGTTCGGAAATGACGGTCGGTTTGGTGACCTTGATCGTTCCCGGTTGCTTTGTTGCGTCTTCATTTCTGTTGCGAAGTCCCACCATTGATTTGATTCATATGTCGAAACCCTTTAGACTGCTCAGGCTTGTATTTCCAGATTCTGTGATGATTTGCCTCGTAAGGCTCTTTTTTCTTTTCTTTTTTTTTTGTCCCATCTTGCTTGGAGATTCTCAATGGGGATTTTATTGGGGATACTCTGTGGGGATTTGTACAAAAGGAAGCTCTGTGGGGGGAATATTTAGAAAGTGGATTCTTTGTATGGATTTTTGTACAACGGGGCATGCTGGGGATTTGTTTCAAAGCGGGCTTTCTAGGATTTGTTGGGGTAAGCTGGTTGGAGAATTTTTCAAAGGAACTCGCTGGGGATGTGCTGGGGAAATTCCAACAGGGAATTTTTTTTTAATATATATTGGGGAGACTCTGTGGGGGATTGTTCAAGGGGAGACTCTGTGGGGATTCGTCCAAAGGCGGACTTGCTGGGGGGAATTTCTCTTTTTCCTCTTTACTTCGAACGCCATCAAACATCATGATTCATCAAGTTTGGACAGACGTACACGAAACGGGGTGTTTTCCTTCATGAAACGGAATTCCGTGAAAACAAACCTGCCACCTGCCCTTTCAGGTGTATCCTGAACTTGGGGTTAAAACATAAAAGGGATTCGAAGAGAAACAAAGAAAGGAGAAAACAAATTTCAGGAAGGGAGTGTCCCTTTTGGGACGAGAAAGACTTATCTGAGGAAGATAACGCTGGCTTTAAATGACATGACATGCTCTTTGGACTGGACGCCTGACCTTCCATGAACTTGCGTTTCCCTGAACCAGGACGGATCTGTGATTCCAAACCGGTGGAGCTTTGCCGAGACCTCCTTGGGGTGGAGTCATTCTTTTCGGCCAACAGCGCCCTTTGCGGGTTTTCGCTGGCTGACCTCTCTCATTTCTCTTCCTGTCATCGCTTGATAGCACTCTTTGTGAGTTTTTACTAAACAAGCTCTCTTATTTTGGTTTCTCTACTCCCGTTGCCTCGCGGTGCCCGAAGGTTTTCACCGACGAGACTCTCTCATTTTATCTCTCTCAATTCAGAGTGTGTCGGTCTCCATTTGTGACGCTTATTGGCTTCCCACTATCTTTGGTAATTGATTTGAAAGCTTGTGCTTGGTAAAGAGAGGTAGATGATACTAACTTCTAAACTGCTCGACGTGCCCCAGTTTCAATTTCAGGGTGAATGGGATTTTATTGTTGGTGTGACTGAACCTCAGGGAGAGGCTGCCTACGTATCCTTTCGGAATCAAGTCAAACGTAGTTCAGGCCTCTATCAATGTTTTGTTTTGTTTTCTTTTGTTTTGTTGTTTTTTTGTAAGCGGCTCAAAGGTTTGTAGAGAGAATTGGGTAGTGTTTGGGGAGTAGTGGGGAATAAAACCTTCGTCATTTCAAATGCGTCAAGACTACTGGAGTATAATTCAGACGTAGTATCTCTTGACTGCATCCGCATTTACTGCTGTGTCGGGGTCATTTCCTTCGATATCACCTAAATACAATGCTCCTCTCGGCAATATCTTCCTTATGATGTATGGGCCTTTCCAATTTGGAGCAAACTTCCCTTTTGCTTCCTCATGATGCGGCAGAATACGCCTCAGTACCAGCTGACCTACTTCGAAATTCCTGGGTCGGACTTTCTTGTTGTAAGCACGGGCCATTCTTCGTTGGTACAACTGTCCGTGACAAACCGCGGCCATTCGCTTTTCATCAATCAAAGTCAATTGCTCTAACCGAGTCTTGACCCACTCGCTGTCTTCAATTTCTGCTTCGACAATGGTTCTAAGCGAAGGAATTTCTACCTCTGCCGGTATTACAGCCTCGGTCCCATAAACCAAAAGATAAGGAGTCGCTCCTACTGATGTGCGTACCGTAGTGCGATACCCAACAATGCAAATGGTAACTGCTCATGCCACTGTCGGGAACTTTGGATCGTTTTCCTCAAAATCTTCTTGATGTTTTTGTTCGCCGCTTCCACAGCACCATTGGCTTTCGGCCGATAAGGAGTAGAATTCCTATGCGTTATCTTGAATTACTCGCATACATCTCCCATCAAGTGACTGTTCAAGTTTGCTGCGTTATCTGTAATGATAGTCGCAGGAATACCGAAACGACAGATAAGATTTGAGTGTACAAAATCCACTACAGCTTTTTTAGTGACCGACTTGAGAGTGACAGCCTCTACCCATTTTGTGAAGTAATCGATGGCAACCAGTATAAACCTGTGTCCATTCGAAGCCTTTGGTTCGATTGGTCCAATGACGTCCATGCCCCAGGCGACAAATGGCCAAGGTGCAGACATGGGATGCAGCTCCGTGGGAGGTGCATGAATCAAATCACCGTGCACCTGACACTGATGACACTTTCGAACAAAGCTAAAGCAATCCTTTTCCATGGTCATCCAGTAATAACCTGCTCGAAGGATTTTCTTCGCTAAGACATACCCGTTCATGTGAGGTCCGCACACACCTGCGTGTACTTCGTGCATGATCTTTCTCGCTTCCTCGATATCGACACATCTTAGGAGATTGAGGTCCGGGGTCCTCTTATATAACAATTCACCGCTCAGAAAGAAACCACTTGCATGTCGCCTAATGGTCCTCTTTTGATCTCCAGTAGCGTGCTCGGGGTATTCTTGTGTCTTCAGGAACCTCTTGATGTCATGGTACCAAGGCTGCGTATTTGATCCCGCCTCGATTACATTGCAGTAACCGTGTCTTTCCTTGATTTGGATTTCCAAAGGATCGACGTGGGCGTTGCCCGGGTAGGGTAGCATTGAAGCCAAAGTAGCAAGTGCATCTGCCAGTTCATTGTGACACCTCGGGATATACCTGAACTCTATTGATGTAAAGCGCTTGCTGAGGTCCTCCACATGCTGTCGGTATGGGATAAGTTTGACATCCCGAGTTTCCCATTCGCCTTAAGCTTGCCGGATAATCAAGTCAGAATCTCCCATAATCAGTAAGTCTTCGACATCCTGATCGATTGCCATATGCATGCCCATGATGCAGGCTTCATACTTAGCTGTATTATTTGTGCAAAAGAAACGAAGTCTAGCTGTGGCGGGATAATGCTGACCGGAAGGCGAGATCAAAATTGCCCCAATCCCTACACCTTTGGCATTCACGGCTCCATCAAAGAACATCTTCCAAACATGAGCGTCCTCCGAGACCACCTCTACGACGTTTACTTCTTCATCTGGAAAGTAGGTACTCAAAGGCTGGTATTCCTCATCGACCGGATTTTCGGCCAAATGATCTGCTAGTGCCTGGGCTTTCATTGCCGTGCGAGTGACATAGACTATGTCGAATTCAGTAAGCAAGATTTGCCACTTGGCCAGTCTTCCAGTAGGCATCGGTTTCTGAAATATATACTTCAAAGGATCCAACCTGCTTATGAGGAACGTAGTGTGGGCTTGGAGATAATGTCTCAGCTTTTGAGCAACCCACGTGAGAGCGCAACATGTCCTTTCCAGCAGAGTGTATTTGGCCTCGTAGCCGGTGAATTTCTTGCTCAAGTAGTAGATTGCTTGCTCTTTCTTTCCGGTTATGTCGTGTTGCCCTAGGACGCAACCGAAAGAGTTCTCTAAGACTGTCAGATACAAGAAAAGTGGCCTCTCTGGTTCTGGAGGGACCAAGACTGGGGGATTCGAAAGGTATTCTTTGACTTTATCGAAGGCTTCTTGACACTCAGTTGTCCATTTGATCGCCGCATCTTTCCTTAACAGCTTGAATATGGGCTCACACGTGCTTGTCAGCTGGGCAATAAACCGACTGATGTAGTTCAACCTGCCCAACAAACTCATCACGTCTTTCTTCGTTCTCGGGGGAGGCAAATCTCTGATAGATTTTATCTTAGTTAGATCTAGTTCGATACCTCTCCTGCTTACGATGAAGCCCAAAAGTTTTCCCGACGGAACTCCGAAAGCACATTTGGCTGGGTTCAGCTTCAAGTCATACTTCCTTAATCTCTCGAAGAACTTCCTCAAATCTTGGATGTGATTATCCTGCGTCCTGGACTTGACTATCACGTCGTCCACGTACACCTCTATTTCCTGATGCATCATGTCATGAAAGATGGCAGTCATGGCCCTCATGTAAGTAGCCCCAGCATTCTTCAAACCAAATGGCATGACCCGATAACAGTAGGTGCCCCAAGGCGTGGTGAAGGCAGTTTTCTCGGCGTCCTCTTCATCCATCAATACCTGATGATACCCAGCGTAACAATCTACGAAAGACTGTATTTCATGTTTGGCGCAATTATCAACGAGGATGTGGATGTTGGGCAGTGGGAAATTATCTTTGGGACTTGCTCTATTCAAATCTCGGTAATCTACACATACCCGAGTCTTCCCGTCCTTTTTCGGTACTGGAACCACATTCGCCAACCATGTTGTATATTGGACTACCCGAATCACTCCCGTTTTCAGTTGTTTAGTGATCTCCTCTTTAATCTTGTCGCTGACCTCAGTTTTGAACTTTCGTTGCTTTTGTTGAACTGGAGGACAATCAGGATGAATCGGCAATTTATGAACCACTAGATCAATACCTAGTCCCGGCATGTCATCATATGACCAAGCAAACACGTCTTTAAATTCAAAAAGAAGTTGAATTATCGCATCTCGCGTTTTCTTGTCCGTGTGAATGCTTATCTTGGTCTCCCGGATATCCTCCGGGGTTCCTAAATTTACCGGTTCAGTGTCATTCAGATTTGGCTTAGGTTTATTCTCGAAATGTTCCAAATCTCGGTTTATTTCCCTAAAAGCCTCTTCTTCGTCATATTCTGGTTCTGAGTTCATTAATTCACAGTTAAATAGCTAGTTGTGATCTGGGCGTGAAGTCCGCAAGCATGTCATATTTAAAGCCGCATTATTATAACTGAAAGGAAAGATAAAAGGAAAAATAACACAAATCAGAACAAAAGAAAGAATGGGAAAGCAATGATGATTTTTTTTCATTTTCTTTGGAAAGTTGGAAGACAACAATGTTTACAACTCAGGAATTCAAAACAACAATTGAAAGGAAGAAAACATTCAAGTTATGTCCTGGAGACAACTTGTGACACAGGAAAGGTGGCAGGACAGGTCTACCCGGACTTCCGTCTAGTCGGGAATGGCGTGGCCTCCCAGTTTTGAAGTTTGGCGTTCGGCCCCACGTACATCATCTCAGCAGTGCTTGTGCCTTCACCTGGTTGAACCATGTGGACCTCGTAGAGCATCTCTCTCATCGCCTCACATATCTCCTCGATTTCCTCAGCCATGAAGACCTCGTCGTCCTCTTCTTCGGTGTATCTTGGCCTGATGAAGGTTTCATACAAATCCGGCAATGGTTGAGGTAACTTCCAACCCTCATTTCTCCTTTTCTTTGCCCACTCTTTGTCTGCTGGAGTAGGTTTGAAGCCTAGTCCAAAAGGTGTCTTGGTGACTGGCAAGGTAATGGGTTCTGTTATTCCCTGAAGGGTTCGTCCAAGCCCTTTCCCTGGCCTAAATCCGTGTCGGATCATCTCTTTGGCCACCATAACCGAGGCGTTAGACAAGAAAGGCTGGGGCAGGGTATTCCCTCTTCGTGCTGCTCTGCCAGTACAATCTCGAAAGCTTGATAGACCGTATGTTCGCTCCCTTCTCTCGGTTCAAGATATGGGATGGATGGGTCCCGATAGATAGCATGCTCTTCTTCCCCATGGACCACGATCTCTTGGTCTTCGTACTCGAACTTCACCATCTGGTGAAGAGTGGAAGGCACAGCTCCTGCCGCATGGATCCAAGGTCTGCCGAGGAGGAAATTGTAGGATGTATCCATGTCGAGCACCTGAAAAGTTACTTCAAACTCGACTGGTCCTATGACCAACAACATATCTATTTCCCCCATGGTATCTCTCTTGATGCCGTCGAAAGCCCTTACGCAGACATTGTTGGGTCAGATTCTTCCGGTCCCAATTTCCATTCTTTGTAGCGTGGAGAGCGGGCAAATGTCAACACCTGATCCCCCATCCAACATTACCCGCTTGACATAGTAGTCCTCGCATTTAACTGTTAGATGCAAGGCCTTGTTGTGTGCCGCTCCTTCTGGGGGTAAATCGTTTTTGTTGAAAGAGATTTGGTTGACGGCGAAGAATCTTTCCGTCATCCGCTCTAGTTGTTCAACCGAGGTTTCAACTGGCACATGTGCTTCATTCAGGGTCTTCAGTAAGATCTTTTGATGCTCGGCCGACCTCATCAACAATGATAGCATAGACACTTGCTCGGGGTACTTGCGCAGTTGATCTATCACTTCGTAATCCGGCATTTTCATTTGTTGGAAGAACACTTCCGCTTCTTCAACGCTTACAGGCTTCTTTGGTGGGAAGCGCCTTTGTGTGGCATTGTTCAGCTCTTGGGTATTTGAATACCTTCCAATGAAAGTATTTTCTGGAAGTTCTCCCATGACCTCTTTACCTTTGTACATTACCAAAGTCTTCTGATAATTCCATGGTACTGTGGACGAGTTGGTCATCGGCTTTTGTGGCACGCGTCCGATAACCACTGGCTCATTCAGCCGAGGTGTTTGAATCGTCCCCCGGGCCACATAGGCCCCTTTTGGCACGTACATAGGTTTTGTCTTTTTGATCCCGAAGTTCTGCGTCTTCTCAGCTCGACCTCGTGGTATGTAAAGAACTCCATCCTTTACCGGTACCACTTTCTTCTCCACCTTCTTTTCAGGCTCGCTCTTTATAGCCTTGGCCTCCTCCCCCTTTTCTGGTTTCTGGTCTGTCTCAGGCCTTTACCCCGTGTCGACAATGGCGATTATAGCTTTCAGAGCAGGGTCGAATTCTTTGTCTTCGCAAATCAGTCCGATCAGCGGCCCATTATTGTGAGCAGGCAATGGATTGTTAGTCACATTTGGGATCTCTTCGTCCCTTAGCACTATTTTCCCTTGCTCTATCAAATTCTCGACCACTCTTTTCAACGACCAGCAATCATTTGTATCATGTCCCTCGGCCCCTGAATGATAGGCGCATCTGACTCCAGCTTTGTAAGAATGTGACGTTGGGTTTTGCCTCGTTTGAGGGATTGGTTATAAGAAACCCAACTGGACTAGCTTCGGGAATAAAGTAGAGTATTGTTCACCGATGGGCGTGAAAGTCCGCCTTCGAGGTGGCTCCTGAGGGCGAAAGTTATTCTGCGGGGGTTGTGGGTTATAGTGGTTGCGGTAAGGAGGCTGATTTCTGGGAGGTGGAGCTGGGCCTCGGTTGGCTTATTGTGGTGGATGGGCATAAGGCTGGGCATTCATGACCATATAAGGTTGATGAGCATATGCCAAATTTGAGTGGGGGTAGTAGTGTTGTGGGGTTCTTTCCGGAAAACGGGGCCTGGGATGACGATACTCCCTTGCTTCCGAGGCTGCCATGGTCGTTTCTTCCTTCTTCTTCCCTCTTGTCATTCCTCCGGACCCGCTTTGGACGGCTTGGGAGGTCGCCCTTATGGCTGCTTGACTCAGAATCCTACCTGTTTTCAGACTATTTTCCACCATCTCTCCAATCTTAATCGCTTCCGCGAATGGCTTTCCCATGGCTGACATCATGTTTTGGAAATAGTCAGACTCTTGAGCCTGGAGAAAGGTAGTGACCATTTCCACTTCATCCATGGGAGGCTTCACCCTTGACGCCTGCTCACGCCACTTAATAGCATATTCTCTGAAGCTTTCTGAAGGTTTCTTCTTTAAATTTGACAGAGAATTTCGGTCTGGTGCAATGTCGATGTTATACTGGAATTGTTTTACAAAATCTCTAGCGAGATCATCCCATATATGCCATTAGGACATTTCCTGGTCCATATACCATTCCGAGGCTATCCCTACTAGACTTTCCCCAAAATATGCCATTAGCAGTTCTTCTTTTCCGTCGGCTCCCCGCAATTGGTTGCAGTATTTCTTAAGATGTGCAATGGGGTCACTGTGCCCATCGTATTTCTCAAACTTTGGGGTCTTGAAACCCGCTGGCAGGTGCACGTGAGGGAACATGCATAGGTCGGCGTAAGAGACGTTCTTCTGCCCGCTCAATCCTTGTATATTCTTCAAACTTTGTTCAAGGCTTCTCATTCTCTTGGCAATCTCATTTTGTTCTGCAATTCTGGGGTTCTGATCCTGCCCGGGTGCAATCTCGCACTGAGGCGGTAGAGGATTAGTGCTGGTAGCGAACCTAGTTGGTTCCATTGAGAACGATGGTGCTTGGAATGTAAAAGAGGATGAGTCAAAGCTCGGCTTGTATGTGGCAGGCTGTGCCGTAATCGGGCAAGGCGGTGCAGTAAAGATGTTCATGCTTGCATCGGTGGCTGACATTCGGGGATGAGGCTCAGAAGGCGATCCAGCAGAGAAGGCTGAGGTGGCTGGGTACCCGAATGGGGTAGCAGGATAATTTATGGGGACATTAGAAGTCCCACTTGACCTGGAGAATAATTCAGGGAATCCGGGAACGACACTTGGCGGCTCTTTCCCATTATTCCAGTCGTCCAGCATTTCCAACAGGCGGAGCCGTAGGTTCTATTTTCCTCCGCAGTTGCGGATTCAGGTGTGAGGACGGCTGAGATCGAACTCTCCTCGAAAACAGGGATTGTTTGCAACGGAATTTCTGAAGACATTTCCACACTTCCTTTTGACCTGGTGAAGTAAGTGTGAGTACTGCTTCTGGTCCTAACAACAGGTAGTTGAACACTTCTCTTTGACCTCGTGAAGTATGAGTGCGAGGCCAGACTTTCACCAAACCAACCGTCTTTCCAAAAAACCTGGAGGTACTCAACAACAAACGCACGGTTAATTTGTAGCAAATAACAGATAGTCAACCTCACGTTGAGCATGATGCACCTATACAGTTAAGTGAATTCTACATGTTTGCGACGAAAGCATGCGTCGTTCCGGCGTTCCTTTTTTAGGCTTCCCTTTTCTTATCATTTTTTTTCTTTTATATTTTTTTTTTATTTTTATGGTAAAAATGCGACCGGATCCGATGAGGATTGCCTACGTATCACGATGCCTACGTGAATCAGATCATTTACGTAGTTCGAAACACAAATGAAAGAAACACACCTTTTATTGTCGAAACAGTCTATTACAAAACTACATTTTGCAAAAGAAAGAGCAAACTTTAAAAGTAAACCTAGACTCATCCTAGACTAAACAAACTGATGGGAGAAACAAGCAACAGATGCTAAGATACAGATTCGACTTATGAGTACATTATGGTTTTGACAATTTGTGTCCGCGGGGCATCGTTCGGCCTCGCCGCGGTCCTAGGTGTGAGATCCCTCTCAAGTTGCTCCAGCTCATGCATGGTCTGCTTGACATAGCTCATTACTGCCGAGATGACGGTAACGCTGGTCATGTTCTCACATCGTAGACATCGTCGGGTGATGGAATGGGCAATGGCCTTGATCCTATCTCTGGTTTGCTTCTTCTCTATGAGTAGGCGTTTTATCTGATCGCTACATATCTTGAATACCTGAGCATCCTGTATATGCTGATGTTTTAGTTGCCGTACTTCTAACTTCATCTGGGCCAACGAATCGTACCAGTATCTGCTCTCAATTTGGAAATCCTGGGCCTGATTAGCTGCTTTGATCTCAAGTGTAGCCATCTCTCTCTTTATTTTAGAAATAGTTTTCTCGTGATCGCCTTCCAATTGATTCAAGTGTCGGCAATGCTTATCTGCTCTTGTATCCCATTGTGCCCTGAGCTCTGCTATGATGTTTTTAGATTTCTCTAAATCCTCTTGCCATTCCCTGACTTTGCCTTTTAGCCTTTTTATCAACTGCTCATCTGCTCGACGCCTTGGCTGCTTATCCGCATCTATCCTTGTCTGTTTGATCTGGGCTTTGAGCATTTCGTTTTCCTAAATCAACCTGTTTCGTTCTCCCAGATTGGTAGCAACTTGCACGTTGTGATCATATTTCAGGCTTTCCACTTGTCGCTTCAACCTGCTGATTTCGGCGCAATAGCCTCTTTCTTTTGCTAGCCAATTCCACTATTTTTGCGATGTTTCAGCGAAATTCAGGATGTGGGGTCTCTTAGCCGGCCTTTCATGCTCAAGTTCCCTTCTATACCATGCCAGGTAACCTGGCGCCGTCTCCCCTTTGGCTCGATCCCGCACGCAAGTATCTGATTTCAAATATTGACACTCACTCCAGATTTGGCGAATTTTCGCTTCTGGAAACTGTCCGTTAGGACTTATCTCAACTGCTTGAGTGCTAAGATCTTCCTCATAAGGTACTGTCTGGCATCTTCCGAGCTGTCTCAAAACTCGGCAGGGTGCGTAAGGTTGAATGCTCTTAAGCCCCATCAGTAAGAAATGGGTTTTAGCTGCCGGCATATATATGACCTCGTCAACAGGCAACCATCCCAGTGTCCATTGTATTTGGCTGGCAGTAAGAGCTTGAAAGAACGAGGTCCATGCCATGACTCCTTTGGGCAAACTAATCTCTTTGGTTCTCGTGTAAAATTCTTCTATGCAAGTCTTTTCCGGGGAACCATGGCTCAAAATCTCGGAACGATGGCAGAGGTGCTCGGTCATCCATATTTGTAGGAGCAAGTTACAACCTTCGAAGAAATTTCCTCCAGCTTTACAGGCTGTAAGAGCTCGAAAGATGTTAGATACCAACATAGGCACGAGAGTACTGTCACTTTGCGTGAGTAAAGTGCTGACGACCCTGGATATCTTCAAATCAATGTTTCCGTCTTTCCTTGGAAATACCAGAAGGCCCAGGAACATCATCATGAAGGCTACCCATCTGTGTTTGTCCCACTTCTGACGAATACCTTTGCTGCACAGTTTGTTGATTGGATTATTGAATCCCTCTTCATGACCGTACCTATCATATATGAAGCATGGAGTGCAAAAACCGGCAGCCAGATCCGGGTCGTGGACCGTTCTGGGTATCTTCAGTGAATCTAGGAACCGATGTACCGTGACAGCTCTTGGGGCGACCAAGTATTTTTGCCTCAACGGAAGTTCAGCATTTCCGATGTACCCAGCCATTTCTTCCAAAGTCGGGGTGAGTTCAAAATCAGAGAAATGGAAAACATTGTGCGCCGGGTCCCAGTAGGTAACCAAAGCTCTTATGATATCTCCCCGAGGTTGGATTTCCAACAAACCCACGAGACCTTTCAAATATTTCTTGACCTCATTTTGTCCTTCAACACCTAGATCATTCCACCATAGCCGTAACTTGACAGGGATTTTGGTCATTATTGAAAAATGTTCATTTTGCATCGTGCTCATCCTGCACATTTATTAAGGTGATTTTAACAAAATGACTTGACTCAAAAATATTTTACAAAGGGGATCAAGTTTTGAACACGGCCTTTAAGCACTTTGGGGACGAAGATTTTAAGGCTGTGTGGGTCAACTGGACAAAAATACTAAACAAGACCCAAAGGTGGCTGTTTATGCAAAGTCAGCCTTCCGGCGTCCCTTTCGGGAACATTCGGCTATTTATGACAAACCGCATCACCTGACTTATTTATGACTTTTTTATAGTTTTTCGAATTAGAAAATTCTAATATTGCCAACACGGCCTTTCAACGCCTCAGTGACGAAGATTTTAAGGCTGTGTGGGTCAACTGGATCAAACCTTGAAAATGACTCAAAGGTGGCCGTTTATGCAAAGTCAGCCTTCCGGCGTCCCTTTCGGGAACATTCGGCTATTTATGACAAAACGGCATCACCTGACTTATTTATGACTCTTTTAAAATTTGACACGTCTTTTTCTTTTTTTTTTTCTTTTTATTTATTTATTGATTTTGGCTATTTTAGCAAAAATGGGGTTGAACCCGACGAGGGTTGCCTACGTATCTCACATCTGGTGAGAATCAAACCGGCGTAGTTCGGCCCATCATGAATAGAAAAAATCAATTAAACCCAGAAAGCAAGAACATTTTTTTATTATTATTTTCTTTCGAAAAGAGATAAAGACTAAATTTTTTTTAGGAAGTATTTAGACTATTAGTCTGAATTTATAAAAGAGATACTACGAGAGAAACAACATATTTTTTGAATGATGAATTTCCAAAAAAAAAAAGAATTTTTTTTACTTTTAAATAAATACCCTTTTTTTAAAAAAAAGAAAAGAAAAATTTTTATATGTTTTTTTTTAATAAATCAAACTAAAAGACAACTTTTGGTTTTATTCTGTTTTTTTTTTTTTTTAGAAAAATTCCGGCGAGGTTTCGACACTACTTGGACATTGGTTTTATTTTTCCAAAATAAGTAATTATCTCCCTACGCTGCTATTTTTCTTTTTTTTTTTAGAAACCGGTCAGCATGCGGAACCGAAGCAAATAAATGCGCAAAACAAATAGGATGCAGCAGGGTGGTCTTTTCATTTCAGGTTGCCTGTCCTAGACGGACCCAACCCCTGTGTTGAGCCCCCTAAGTCAAATGCAACATGATGCAAATAAACGTTCCTACTAGGGATCCGACATGAAGTTTCGTTATACTAGGTTTATACCCTGGGTATTTGTTCTAGACTGTGTACCCGAGCGGACAACTCGAGTCGAGGAGGGGGCTACGTACCGGGGACCCGCGAGATCGTCCGGATTTGTAACTTGGCCGACCTCTTTCTTATTTCAGGTATTGACACTAACAGAATAGGGAGTCTCGACCAGCGAGCTTCTCCCCGGAGGTAAGAAGAGAAGGGTTTCGGCGCAGTTTATATACAGTTCAGATAATATCAAAGCGGTAAAAGACAACATTTAGCACGTTATGCAAAACATGTAATAAAGATCAGATAATAAAGCCAAATATAACAATTATTCTAAGCTCGAATTCTTGAACCCTGAACCAGTGGTTCTAGGAACTTTTCCCCAGAAGAGTCGCCAGAGCTGTCACACCTCCTTTTTGTGCGCCCGCCCCGAAGGGTTAAATGCGCGAGGGTCTTGAATCCCAAATCGAGGAAATTTTCGACTTTTCCAAATGAAGTCTGCGAACCAGAAATTCTAAGTAAGGAATTCTGTTGACCCGAGGGAAGGTGTTAGGCACCCTCGAATCCCGTGGTTCTAGCACGGTCGCTTAAATTGTTATAATGGTTAAATATCTGATTTAAATACATGTTGTGACTTATGTGCTTTATTAAGTTTAAACCGCTTTTATTATTATCATTTAGTTTTATAGAATTGCAACGTCGCGAAAATGCATCTCGAACCACGTCACAATCAATGCGCCCGTGATCGTCGACACATTTTGACTCCGTTGAGATTTGGATTTGGGTCACATCAATGTGCACCCGTGTTTAAGAAGGTTAAATTATTAAGCCGCGCCTAAAGAGTCTAGCGCATTATTATTTTTGTAGAAGGCCATGAAATTCACTAAACGGCCTATCCCGAATTCTAAAATTTATTATGGTTATTTATTGAGGGCCCCGCAATTTTGCGTTTTATTTGGCGAGGCTCGTCTCTATTTTAGAAAGGATATCCTAAAGTGGCTACATTTCTAATGCGTTTGTCTCGAAAACTAGAAGAAAAAAGATACATGCTAATTTAATTATATGCTTTGGCCTAATCCGAATTCTTATGGTTAATTATTTACAAAGTTGAGAAAACATTGTACTTCAATGGAAAAATGCTTTAATTTGACAAAGAAATCCGTTTATTCTAACGAAATACAACACTTAATCCGAATAAACATCTTTAAGTCGAATTTAGATTAACTTGCTTAAACAGGGTTAATAGAATTCCTTATTAAAGAATACTACCGATGATATTCAAAACTAGCCCTATAAACTGCCCAAAGAAATCGAAACTGGGTGATTCAAAACTGTATTATATTTGGCTAGATTTAACAGCCATTTGCCTCTACTTATTCAAAGCATGCTGAAAGAGTGAATTTAATTTTAACAATCGCACTAAATAGTTTCACATTCCATGAGTTATATTTACATCCTGTATGCTACTAAATGAATCAAATACCACAGTTTCAAATAAACATTAATTAAGTACAAACTTACTAATGTATTCTCTATTAGGCTATAAGTTAAAGGATTTATACAACTTTAACAATATTCGCAAAGCTATAAGTAAGGCAACAGATGATAAAAAATTCTTCAGATCTTTCGATTCATGCTTTTCAATGTTACAATCAGCTACACCAATGTGAGACTCGAGATGTGTACCTGGAAATACTGAAAATGCAAAGGAGAAGAGGAAGAAGATAGGGAAATCAGCAGCAGCAAGAAACAGAATAGCGGCAGCAGCAACAAGCAAAATAATTGGAATAGAATCAAAATCCCAGCTAGACCAAGTCCCAGAGTAAACCAACAAACAACCAGTAGACTCAGTTGGATTTAGAAGAAATCAGTATTGGACAAACAGGTCGAGACCAGTGAAATCAAGACAGCAAGAAGGATGCAATTTCTAGTTTTGTCTGTCTGTGTTATCAAACAGAGTTCTTTTCCTGTTTTTCTGCTTTTCAGAACTTCAACTCTCAATCTCCAAACTAAGTTTTCTGTGTGTATTCTCTTTTTCTCTATCTGTGTGTGTGTATCTATGTCTATCTTCAGGTCTGTGTGCCTGTCTATGTATATATGTGTATGTGTTCAGCCCCTCTTCCCAGATCTATCTCTTTTTTTTCTCCCCCCCCTTTTAAACTGATGGGAGTCCTCCTTTTATAAGCCTCAAATCATCCCTTTAACAGCCTGTTTAGATCATCAGAACACCTTCCCATGTGCTGCCCCTTTTCAGTTTCCACTTAGCTAATTAAGTATAAACCTCCCCCATCATATTCCCTGGCAGTCTTACTTTTGAGTAATGTTTATTATTTCTGAAACTAAAGTAGAGTATGGGCAGCAGAATGTGGTTTGACAGCATATGCTGTCAAACTATTTTAATTCAGAAAGGGGGCCTTTATGCACATGTGGTGCACAAGTGCACATGCCATCAATTCAGTTTGCAATTACAGACCACACCTTAGATTTCTGAAATCCAATTAATAACTATAAGTAACTAGACTCAGTTCCTAATTAGATTCAGGCAATGCTTAACAGCAGCAGGTCAATTTGTTATTGTTCAGACAGTTAAAACTAATTGACGACACATGTCGACTCGACTATATTAATCATAACATGTACAATCGTAGCCAAAATCAGACATTCAACAGTATCACACAAGGGGTTCAGATTGCAATGTTAATACAGAATGGCCCTGGGAACTAATTGAACGAACCAATTCAAATTCATTTGATTGTACAGCTTACACATACACATTATCAGTGAATAGAAAATGGACTTAATCAAACACGTAGGTTCAGGCAAAGTGGACAGGACACAGTTGATAAAAAATTCAAAGACAACAAATTACACAAGACATTCGGCCAATACGAACAGACCTTTAAACCACACACGTACTGAATAACAAAGAGAAAACAAACTTACCTTAAACTTTGAAAGCAGAAACAGAAAAAATCAGCTTGTGTTGTACAGACCCTTTCTCAAGGTTGAACGGACTTTAATCGAAATGTTTCTCAAATGAGAAACACTTCGATTAAGGTCCATTAGACCCTAATCTCTTGGTTCGAATAGGCACGGAACAGGCACGAGGAAACCTAGGGTTCTAGAGGGCAGATTTGGGTTTTGGTCTTTCTTGGTTAGATTCGGACCAAACCAAGCATGGTTTGGTCACGAGGGGGTCCGGTGATTGTCTGGTATGAATCTAGTGCAGATCGGTGTAGATCGAGTTTTGCTCGAATCTTCAAATGAAGATTCGACGACCTAGAGGATGATTCAAACTAAACGGTCCACAGATCCATGTTCAGGGGGGTGAGATGGTCCTATGGTGTTAAGGTGAAGGCCACCGGCGTTCATGCCGCCGGCTTTCATGGTGAAGAATACATGGGTGGCTAGGGTTTGGAGGGGAAGGGGATGAGGACGAAGGTGACCTAAGGCTGGGGGTTCGGATAGGGGGGGCAGGGTAAAGGTTATGGGTTTATATAGTTAGTGAGGGGTTGATTCCTAGCCGTTGGATGGGGTGCGATGAAGGATCAGGATCTCTTGGCTGATGGGGGACGGTGTCGTTTCATCCTAAAGGGGTTTGGGTCGGTCCGGGTGGAAACGGGTCGGGTTCATCAGTGGGTTATGTGGAAGTGATCTTGGCTGTTGATCAATCTGAGATCAACGGCCCAGATCAGACTGGATTAAAACGGCGTCGTTTGGACGTTCTTAAAGTAGGCTGGTCTGGACCGGGGCAAGCACGGGTTTTGGGCTGAGTTGTTTGGGCCAATTTATTTAAAATTGGACTGGCCCAAGTCCGAGAATTCTTTCTTCTCTTTTATTATTTTTTTTTCTTTTGAATTAATTTACCAAATAATACCATATAAAACCATAAACAACATTTTACATACAATTGACATTAATTATACTAACATCACTTAATGACAGAAATAAAAATGAAAGATGCACATTTTTTATTTATTTATTTTAAAAATAAACACGGACGGGATTACAGATAACTAACGAATATGCCACACAAAATCCAAAACCTGTACAGCAGGACCATTTGTCACATTTTTTATTTCTTTTGGAGCGATTGTCGCGCGAAACAAAAATCACGTGCTCACAGCGTCAATGCCCTCGAGAAAGACAAATGGTGGAGAAGTAAAATAGAAAGCATATTGGCATGGTCTGGGTATGAGTCAGGCAAAGGGCTGGGGAAAAATCCATGGTATCACTAAACCAATACGGCTAAAGGGTCATGGTGCTACCTTTGGGCTCGGATATGAGTAGACATGGCAAGAATACAATGATTGGTCACCTCCATGGCGTGGACCGTATTACCCTCTTGAGCAACCAGTGCCACATCTAGATCAAGCTTTTCACCAAGCAGATACAATATGGGGAACTACAGAAGACGAAGCATTAGATGGGTTAAAAAAATCTATTCTTGGAGGATGAAGACATGAACTGCAGTGCCATAATTGAGGAGGAGGAGGAAGAATGCCTCACTATTCAAACTGTGAAGAAAGGAGCTGTTCTCAGGAACTGGACCGCCACACCATCCCGGGCCTGCCGAGTCCCTAGGTAATTTGGCAGATTTTATTTCTATAGCCATTCTAGGCATTTAAGATTTTCAGTAATTTTGATTTAAAGACTTGCTTGTTTCAAAATAAGTGCTCGATTTATCGAGCCGTCCTTGTCTGGATGTTGTTTAATTTTAATCAAATGCATTTTCTCTTTAATATTCATTACTATTTTCTACACTTTTTCTTTTTATAGCGTTATTATTACTTTTCCTGATGAACCGGTAACTGTGACATGTAATGATGCAACGCAACATGAGAATAGTGATTCAGATGAAGAAGATGAGATACCTGAGGAAGTTGTCAGGGAATTTGAAAACTTTGAGAATAAGCCTAAGTCCAATCTGGACGAAACCGAAGTAGTAAACTTGGGGGATGCCGAGACCGTCAAGGAGACTCGCATCAGCATTCACTTGTCACCAGCAGAAAAGTAAGAGTAAATTCGTTTCCTAAAAGAATATGAGGACATTTTTGCATGGTCATATGATGATATGACTTGTTTGAGCACGTCCATAGTGGCTCACAAGTTGCCTACTAATCCCATGTGTCCATCAGTGAAGCAGAAACTCAGAAAGTTCAAACCAGACATGAGCCTAAAAATCAAGGAGGAAGTTACCAAGTAGATCAAAGACAAATTTCTCAGGGTGGTCGAGTACCCAACCTGGTTAGCTAACATTGTGCCAGTTTCGAAGAAGGATGGGAAAGTCAGAGTATGTGTTGACTATCGAGATATAAACAGAGCAAGTCCCAAGGATGACTTTCCACTGCCAAACATACACATTTTGATCGACAACTACGCTAAGAATGAACTCCAATCCTTTGTAGATTGCTTCACGGGTTATCACCAGATCTGGATGGATGAAGAAGACGCGGAGAAAATAGCTTTTATCACACCATGAGGGGTATAATGCTACAAGATGATGCCATTTGGTCTCAAGAATGCTGGGGCTACCTACATGAGAGCAACGACAACCATCTTCCATGAAATGATACACAAAGAAATAGAGGTGTAAGTGGACGACGTCATTATCAAACCCAAGAGGGTCGTAGATCTCATAGTAGACTTGAGAAAGTTCTTTGATAGGTTAAGGAGGTACAATCTGAAGCTGAACCCCGCAAAATGTGCATTCAGGGTTCCTGTAGGAAAGTTACTGGGATTCATCGTCAGTCGTCGAGAGATCGAGTTGGATCTATCTAAAGTCAAGGCTATTCAGGAATTACCGCCTCCTAGGAGAAAAAAGAAGGTGATGAGCTTCCTAGGACGTCTCAATTATATCAGTCACTTCATAGCACAATCCACAGTTATATATGAACCCATCTTCAAGATGCCGAGAAAAGATGTCGAGATAAGTTGGACCGAGGATTGTCAAAGAGCTTTTGATAAGATCAAGGAGTACCTATCCACACCACCAGTCTTGGTCCTACCAAAACCGGGACAGCCTTTACTACTCTATCTATCTGTATTGGACGGAGCCTTCGGATGCATTCTGGTACAACATGACCAGACAAGGAAAAAGGAGCAAGCCATGTATTACTTGAGTAAGAAGTTTACGCCTTACGAAGCACGGTACTCTCTACTGGAACGCACTTGCTGTGCTTTGACCTGGACAACTTAGAAATTGAGGCATTACTTCTATGCTTATACTACATACCTCAAATCCAGGATGGACCCTCTAAAGTACATATTTCAGAAACCCATGCCGGCTAGAAAGCTAGCCAAGTGGCAGATACTGTTGAGTGAGTTCGATATCGTCTATGTAACTCAAAAGGCGGTCAAAGGACAAGCATTGGTAGACCATCTTGTTAAAAATCTGATGGGAGGAGAATACGAACCCTTGAAAACGTATTTTCCTGATGAAGAAGTGTCATTCATAGGTGAAGACATTACCGGAGCATACGACGGTTGGAGGATGTTCTTTAACAGAGCTGCAAATTTCAAAGGAGTGGGCATTGGAGCAATTTTGGTATCAGAAACTGGTCAACATTATTCAGTATCTTCTAAACTCAGATTCCCCTGCACCAACAACATGGCAGCATATGAAGCCTATATACTAGGACTCAATATGGCAGTCGACATGAATATTTAGGAGCTGCTGGTAATTAGTGATTCAGATTTGCTTGTACACCAAGTACAAGGAGAGTGGGCCACCAAGAATTCCAAGATATTGCCATGTCTGCACCATATACAGGAATTGAGAAAGAGGTTCACAAAGATAGAATTCCGACATGTGCCCAAAATTCAGAATGAGTTTGCCGATGCATTGGCCACCTTATCATCTATGATACAATATTCGAACAAGAATTTCATTGATCCCATCCAGTGAGGATTCATAATTACCCGGCGTATTGTGCCCACGTTGAAGAAGAAACAGATGAAAAACCTTGGTTCCATGACATTAAAGAGTATTTGTCAAAGGGAGAATATCTTGAACATGCTAACCACACTAAAAAACGCACACTCCGGAGATTGTCCAAACACTTCTTCCACAGCGGAGGAAGTCTGTATAGAAGAACTCCCGATTTGGGATTGCTAAGATGTGTCGACGCAAAAGAAGCTTCTAAACTACTTGAGGACGTACATGCTGGGACCTGTGGCCCGCACATGAATGGTTTTGTCTTGGCTAAGAAGATACTTAGGGCCGGTTACTTTTGGATGACCATGGAGACGAATTGCATCCAGTATGTCCGCAAATGCTTCCAATTCTAGGTATATGCCGATATGATAAAAGTGCCACCGAATGAGCTCAATGCAACAAGCTCACCTTGGCCATTCGCTCCCTGGGGAATGGATGTCATTGGTCCGATTGAGCCCACTGCTTCAAACGGGCACAAGTTTATTCTAGTGGCAATTGATTACTTCACAAAATGGTTAGAGGCTACATCTTACAAATCTGTCACCAAGAAAGTCGTTGTAGAGTTTGTTATACATTGTATCATTTGTCGATTTGGAGTTTCCGAGTCCATTGTTACTAATAATGCCGCCAATATCAACAGTGATCAGATGAAAGCTATGTGTGAATCTTTCAAAATCAAGCAGAAGAATTCCACAACCTACAGACCTCAGAAGAATAGAGCCATAGAAGCCGCTAATAAAAATATCAAGAAGATACTAAGGAAGATGATAGAGAACCACAAACAATGGCATGAGAAGCTACCTTTTGCTTTGTTGGGATACCGCACTACAGTTCGCACATCAACTGGGGCAACTCCCTACATGTTGGTCTACGGTATCGAAGCTATTATTTCAGTTGAGGTAGAGATTCCTTCTTTAAGAATCATACAGGAAGCCGAACTCAGCGATGTAGAATGGATAAGAAGCCGCTATGAACAATTGGCCCTTATCGATGGAAAGAGGATGAATGCAGTATGTCATGGCCAGCTTTATCAGAGTAGAATGTCCATAGCTTTCAATAAAAGGATCAAACCAAGGCAATTTGCAGGACAACTGGTACTGAAGAAGATCTTCCCATATCAGGATAAGGCCAAAGGGAAATTCTCTTCCAACTAGCAAGGTCCTTACATGGTTCACAGGGTGTTGAAAGGAGGAGCACTCATACTTGCAGAGATGGATGGAGAAATCTGGCCAAAACCAATCAATTCAGACGCAGTCAAGAGATACAATTCTTAGATTATTTACCTTTCCTCATCTGATGTAATTGAACTACGCTTGACCTGATTCCCGTTTAAGAGGGTATACGTAGGTAGCCTTATGGGTTCAATTATATCATAATAAAATTTCCATTTTTTCCCAAGATCAGAAACATGGGCAGAATTTTGAGGACCCTCAAAATTCCGGAGCAAGTCCAGCCAACACCAACATATGTCAGACGATCAGAAATCGATTAAGAAACTGGGGTAGCATTTTGAGAAGGATTCTCAAAATTCTGAAGAAGGTTCACTACCCGAAAACAGTCGAAGGATCATCTACCAAACTGGGTAGAATTTTGAGGAGGACCCTCAAAATTCTAACATGAGGAAGCTACAATGTCTCGAAAATGTGTTACAGTCACTAGTTCATCTAGAAAAATCACTTGATACTTCAACATGTTTCTAAAATAACTCTATTTTTGTCAATAATTGCATATTTTGAAAACATTATTTCCGTAACAGTCAGGTGTTACCCAGGGAAACTCGAAAAGGCCTCTAGAACGGATCAAATCAAGGCCAGCAGACAGAAGCACGAACCAACCTCCCCCTTACAAAACTTACAATTTTTCTTTGAACGAAGACACATTTGATGTAGCGATAACATTCGCAAATATGTATACACAAAGCAAATTCACTACCAAACGGGCCACCAGACACCGAACGTAGTCCCGGCTAAGGAACATCCTATTTTGATTGCTATTTTCTCTTTGCATGAGGCTAATCCCTGCCTCCACACTTGTATGAGGCTAATTCCTGTCTCCTCACTTGCATGAGGCTAATACTTGCCTCCATACTTTCATAAGGCTAATCCTTGCCTCCATATTTGTATGAGGCTAATCCTTGCCTCCATACGTGCATAAGGCTAATCCTTGCCTCCTTATTTGCATGAGGCTAATCCTTGCCTCCATATCTTCATGAGGCTAATCCCTGCCTCCCTATTTGCATGAGGCTAATCCCTGCCTCCATATTTTCATGAGGCTAATCCTTGCCTCCCTATTTGCATGAGGCTAATCCTTGCCTCCATACTTGCATGAGACTAATCCTTGCCTCCATACTTGCATGAGGCTAATCCTTGCCTCCCACTTGCATGAGGCTAATCCTTACCTCCATACTTGCCTAAGGCTAACCCTTGCATCCATATCTACATAAGGCTAATCCTTGCCTTCCTATCTGTATAAGGCTAATCCTTTCCTCCATTCTTGCATAAGTCTAATCCTTGGCTCCGTATCTGCATGAGGCTAACCCCTGCCTCCGCATTTGTATGAGGACTAAGCACTGTCCCTCTTTCACAAATAGCATAAAATTGTAAAAGCCTACAGTATCCCCAGCAGAGTCGCCATGCTATCGCGCCCCTTTTTTCTCGCGAAATCGGGTTTATGACATTGACAACTCTTTTAATGGTTATTAAAAGAGAAGAGTCGCCACCTAATGATTAAAGTGCATTAGGACACTGAGAAGAGTTTGATTTAGAAAACCAGAGACTGGGTAAGAGCTTGAAATTAAACCAGGCTGATTTATCACATATTTTCAGATAAGAAGTCCGAATTTAGCCTGCCCGCTGGTTGTAATTATCAAAACCTGGTGCAGTTATAACTTTTATCCTAAGGCTTGCCTAGGTGTTAGACTAAACCTATAGGGATGACATCGACTGGTTTCAGAAATAAAGAAGTAAACTGATTACAGAAAGGTTGCCAGCTTTTAATAGAATAATACAAGTTCTGTAGTTGATAATGCGTTACTACTGACAGATTAAACTTAAAACGAGTGAGGCGGTTCAGATTTGGTTGATAGTTCCTATAGGCATGCTTTTTAGGCATTTTTTATTTAAACATTTTTACCGACATAGCAAGAGTGCAGAAATTCTATGGGCATGGTATCTAAATGCTGTTAGTTACTTAAATCCTATAGACAGGTTTGTCTAGTGACAGATGCATATGTAGGATTTGAATTTCTAGTTAACTACGAGCATGGTATCTATATGAGAGATGCAGAACTTTCTTATAGACATGGTATCTATATAATGCAGAAGTGCAGAAAACCTTAAAGACATGGTATCTATATGAATGCATAAACCTATAGACATGGTGTCTATATAATGCAGGAATTCTTATAGCCATGGTGTCTACATGCAAATGCAGAATTCTGTAAGTAAACCTATAAGCAGGATATCTACGTGGATGCAGAAATTAATAAACCTATAGGCATGCAGAAATTAATAAACCTTCAAGTGGTGATATTAGTAATTTATACTCATTCCAATGGAGGGCAAGCTGAGAAATGTATGGGTATGACTATGGACATCACAGAAGATTCATGCAGACAACTGGAATTCAGTTATAGAAAGCTGAAACAGCAGCATACAACTATAAGCAGGAAGGCATTAGGTTTTTTAGCATACACATGAAAGTTGAGTCATAAGAAAAAAAGGAGGACATACACACAGATGCACACTAGACGACTTAGAAATGCATTGTGGAAAAGTTGCAGAACACATGAAGAAAAAAACACCACAGGCAAGAGAGGAAAGGTTTGGATACCATGTATCAGTATGAATAGTACAATGTGTGAATGTTATTGACAGGAGATATGGGAAGATGAGAACAGAACAGACACAATTCTTATATCAAAGGAAAAAGGCAGAATAACAGGGAGCAACAACATCGCCAAAATGGGATACAAGTGCAATCTTAAGAAATGGACAGAAATGGGCAATGCATGCAAGCAGTAGGACAAAAGATGCAAAGGAAATGATAGATGTTACTGCATGGAACTCAAGGAATAATTTTTAGATACACAAAGTTTACTAGATCTTATGTGATATCAGTGTTGAGTTCATTGCTCAATTTTGATAATAGGTCATTTGTATTTCTCAAAGTTTATTTCTTTCATCATGATTAGACCTCCGGACAAAATGTTTTTTTTATTTATAAAAACTATCCCTAGGCGCTTGCCTAGCGGATTGCCAAAAAAAAAAGATGAGAATGCAGAAATAGGCATGGTATATGCAGAAATTAATAAGCCTATAGGCATGATATCTACTCCTTTTTGCATACAGTCATTCCCATCCCTTTTCACTAGCCACCTCAATAGTTATTACAAATTATTATAGCCCAGCATGAATAAGAAAAGCAAAATTACATTAGAAATTAACAGTATAACCAATAGCCTAATTCAAACTCCATGTCTGAATTATGTGATGAACCAATTCCAAAGATTAGGATCCAAACCCTTTCTCTCATTTGGATGTGTCAGAGTTCCTTAACAGCCTCAAATGGACTCTGGGAAGCGCTCACACCCAAATACATTATAGGATTAAGACATAGTGTAGTGTGGAAGGGCCAACCCTCAGGTGTCCAAGTTCAGAGGGAACTCAAGGTCCCAAGGCAAGGCTCACAGGAATGGGGAAAAACTTAGAAGCTAAGAGTGAGTATAAGTGCAGAGTTTGAAAAAGCGGAAAGGGGAAGTGATATAGAAGCAAGGGCAGGCTAGTAGGCATACCTAGCAATGAGAAGTGCTGGCACACCCTACAAGCCTGTTAAAACACATTATTTTGGGAGTCAGGATCCTTTAAGGGATCAAGTCCAAACATGAACAATAACTTGCATATTGCCATGTCCTGAACTACAACTCAAAGCACATAGAAGGAAACAGGGGTGCAGGGATTCACAGTAGAAACATGTAAAAAGAAATTAACATGCCAGTTAAACATTTAACTCCACATAGACAGTAAAGTGGAAATGGATGTAAAGGCTGTAAGTAAACACATTGGGATGATGCTAAAGTTAAAACTAGAACATACTAGTCTTAAAGAAATAAGTAAAAAGAAAGCAGTAGTCTTGTAAAGCTAAAGTGCAAACAGGCAGTCAGAATACAATGAATTTAGAAGAGAATTGAGATTGTGGGTGGGAAGTCTGAAGTGTAAAAGTGTTGAGTTGAAAGTGTGTCTTTGGTGAGAAAGGGGTCGTGCCCTTTTATAATATAGAAGGAAAGCAGAAATAAGGTAAGAGAATAGTTTGAAAATCGATTGTCAATCAATTACACAAGTTTTCCCTTTAATTAAGGGATTCAGATTACAAACGGGTATAAACCCATTAAGGAAATAAATTAATCAAACACTTTGTGCAAAGTAGTATAATAGGGGTAAATACATAAAGGTCTATCTAAGGACAAGGTCTTGACAGTACACGGTTTGTGTAAATAAGGCAAGGGAATCAGTTAACAGCCAAGAAATCAGAAGTCCAAAGATTTGTAGGAATGAACCCAGTCAGAAAAGGTGAAGAAAGGTTTTACTTAAGCAAAATCAGCAATAATCAATTAGACCTATTAAAAGGAATTCTAAATTAATCACAAGTTGGAAAACCCTTTTGAAGAAAGATTCATCATATATAAAAGCAAACAGACACGTTAAACATGAGAGAAACTTATCATGCCAATCAGTAGAAGGGTCTAGTGTAGAAGAATTTAAAAAAAAAGCTCAGAATTGTGTGCAAACAAAGAAGTTTAAACTTAGTTCATAGACTCATAGATTAGTCTGAAAGAATCAAGGGTTCTCAAACATAACCCTAGTTCAATCACATGACCAAACCTCGGCAGAACCCCCAAATTCTAGGGTTTTCACCTCGAGTCAAGTACAGAGACGAGGAAGCAAGTAGTCAAAACAGGCTCAAAGATTTCTTTCAGAAACTCATGAGAAAACAAGCAACTTCAATAGAAAGTTCAAAGCAAACAGAGTGAAGAAATTCGAAGCATACTGAGAGTAGATGAAACATTAGAGGAAAACATGCTTAAACGGGTCTTCTAGAAGAAACTTAAAACAAGGTTCAGTAGAAGGCAAACAAAGAGACTTAAGAACTTAGTAGAGAAATACAGTAGAAGAACACAAGAACACCCAAAAAGTATAGCAAAAGAACATATAGGAAAACACAGTGAGATAAACATGTGAGAGCATGGTATAGAAACACAGTAGGAAAACGAAAGATAGAAAGCACAGAAGAACATGTGTGGTAAAAAGGAAACATATGAGCACAGTAGAGACAAATACACACAAAGAAAAGGAAAAGAAAAGTTAGAGAAACATTTTAAGCATTTCAGAAAACCCTAAATCGAAAAAGAAGGGATTGTGAAAGTAATTTTTGAAAGAAAGTTGGGGAAATCATTTGAAAACTCAAATAGAGCATAAATACATAACAGATCTAAAAAGATCGGAGAAAACCTCGAAGAGTTAGGGTTATAGAAGAGCCCTAGAAATGAAAAAGGCTTGGAAAAGGTCTGATCTGAGTCAGAGAAGTCAGAACCAGGCTCAAAACACTATTGTACGCCGGAGCAAGGCCGTAGAACCTTGGATCGGCGAAGATCTAAGCGGAAACCTTCGAGGTCAGACCTCCAACCTCTAAGTACCAGGCGTATAAAAGCAAGGAGGGGTGCGTGTAGGGCTTCTATGGCCTGAGAAGCCATGGATTCCGGTGTTTTGAGGTTGAAGACGGTAGGAGGCGATTAGGGTTTTGAGAACATTCGAGAGGGTTTGAGGGAGTGGAGTGTTTAGAGGCAGCTGATAGAAGAGAAATGAGGGGATTAGGGTAGTCGTTTGGATTAAAAAAGGCAAGAATGGGTAGGGACCGTTGATCTCTGAGATCAACGGCCAGGATAAGATGGGGTTTGGGTCGGGTAGATTTTAGTTGGGTCAGGGGCGGGTTAAATTAAATTGGATTGGTCCGTTTTAAAAATGAAATTGGGGTTTAATGGGGGTTGATTTTAGGCCAAAATTGAAATAGTTAGGGCTAGATTTTAAATAGCCACTTTTTCCCTTTTTATTTTATAAAAATAGGTAGAATGATTTTTGAAACAAATTAAAAGTACTAAATAAATTAATAATACCCAAATATTAAATTAAAAAACACTGGAATAAATTTCATAATTATAAAATGCTATTAAATCTTAAAATAGGCTAAAATTGCAATTATATGCAATTTAGCTTTAAAAATACTAAATAAATTTGTAAAAATGCGTAAAAATTACCTTAGCTATATTTTGTTATAAATGTAAGAATAAAATAAGTTAATCACCAAAATGATAATTTGAGTAACAATTATTGGTTTTTTATTGTTAAAATAGGGCAATAAATTGATTTAAAAATCTTTTAAAAATTAGGAAAAATACTAAAACATTTGGACATACTTATATATGCATATATATGCTATTTTGAAAGTATTTTGCATATAAAAATACATAGGGAAAAATTGGGTATTTTGCATATAAAAATACATATGGAAAAATTGGGTATCAACAAGTGCCCCTCTTTACCCGGGAAGGATGAAAGAGTTGTCGGATAAAGATATGATGGCCAATTTGACCGAACAAAATGGTTTGAAGAATTTGACCATGCTCTAGTTCCTGAGCTGCCTACATATCCCTGGTCTTACAGGAATCAGGCCATATGTAGTTCGGGATCCGTCGACGGAATATGCCGATGGAGGTTTTCTTAAGGACGGACGAGATACTCAGGTTGGGATGGATGGTTAAAGTCTAATAGGGTTGCGGGAACTGGAGCGGGATCTCTCATGCTGAGACGGCCGTGGTTTGCCGGTTTACCTGTAAATAAGCAATACAAGTGTATATTGTGCGTAAATTTAAACATGATGCAAGTTCCCGTTGGACCATGAATGCTGTCTTTGGATGGTTAGGATGACATCCTTGGACCATGATGTCCTGGGCCATGAAGCGTATAATAAAGGATTCGCGGGCCATGAAATGATGCTCTCGGGATATAAGGATGATGCCTCCGAACCATGATGCCTTTAAATAATGATATGGAAAAGATTAAAAGGGATCCTCAGGCCATGGCATGGTGTTCTCGGGCTATGAAAATGGTGCATCTGAACGATGATGCCCTCAGATAATTTGGCGATCTTTTAGCCTATGAGATGCAGTATGGTGGCGATCTTTTAGCCATGCAAATGTAAATGAGGTGGCGATCTTTCAGCCATGCAAGAAGTAAATGAAGGTGGTGATCTTTCAGCCATGCAAGAAGTAAATGAAGGTGGCGATCTTTCAGCCATGCAAGAAGTAAATGAAGGTGGCGATCTTTCAGCCACGCAAGAAGTAAATGAAGGTGGCGATCTTTCAGCCATGCGAGATGGAGGTAGAGCTTAACCTCAGAAGGTAGAAGGGTAGCCTTATGCAATGCAAAGAATGCAGATGGAGGTCGAGCTTAACCTCGGAAGGCAGAATGGTAGCCCTATCCAATGCAGAGAATGCAGATGGAGAAAGAGCTTAGTCTCGGAAGGCAGAATGGTAGCCTTATGCAATGCAGAGAATGCAGATGGAGATAGAGCTTAGTCTCGGAAGGCAGAATAGTAGCCTTATGCAATACAAGAAATGCAGATGGTGGTAGATCTTAACCTCAGAAGGCAGAATGGTAGCCTTATGGAATGCAGATGAAGACAAAGCTTAGTCTCGGAAGGCAGAATGGTAGCCTTATGCAATGCAGAGAATGCAGATGGAGACAGAGCTTAGTCTTAGAAGGCAGAATGGTAGCCTTATGAAATGCGGGAAATGCAGATGGAGACAGAGCTTAGGCTTGGAATGTAGAATGGTAGCCTTATGCAATGCAGAGAATGCAAATGGAGACAGAGCTTAGTCTCGGAAGGCAGAATGGTAGCCTTATGCAATGCAGGAAATGCAGATGGAGGTAGAGCTTAACCTCGGAAGGCAGAATGGTAGCCTTATGCAATGCAGAGAATGCAGATGGAGGTAGAGCTTAACTTCGGAAGGCAGAATGGTAGCCTTATGCAATGCAGAGAATGCAGATGGAGACAGAGCTTAGTCTCAGAAGGCAGAATGGTAGACTTATGCAATTCGGAAATGCAGATGGAGAAAGAGCTTAGTCTTGGAAGGCAGAATGGTAGCCTTATGCAATGCAGAGAATGCAGATAGAGACATAGCTTAGTCTCGTAAGGAAGAATGGTAGCCTTATGCAATGCAGGAAATAAAAAGCAAATAGTAATAAAAGTTCCTTAGCTGATATTGTGGCAGTTAGGGATGTTGTGTGCGGATGGTAATTGTGAATAGGTGTGACGGTCCTGAGAGTTGTATTTTTGAAAAGTACGAGTGTATAAATATATTCGATGATTTTGTGACTTGGGTGCCTTCATTGAAAGAAAAATCGTGAGTTTTGTAAAAAAAGGGAAGGTTAGTTTGTTTCCCCGCTGGCTCTGCTTGACCTACTCGGCTCTATTTTGGTGATACTGTGTATCCTTGGGGTAGCATTGCTGAACAAAGCAATTTTGGTAATAGACATGCATGATGTAGTAAAAGCATAATATAAATGCGTAATTAAGAATAGTTTTCCTTAGATGAACCAACGACTGCGACGAGGTTCAAGTCATTGCAACTTCTCTTGCTCCGGAATTTTGAGGGTCCTCCTCAAAATTCTGCCCCAGTTTACTGGGCTGCTGCTTCTGACGGCTGTTGACGATAAATGGCTGAAATCAACTTCGGAATTTTGAGGGTCCTCTTCAAAATTCTACCCCAGTTTCCAATAGTGGGGGAAATGGAAATTTTATTGACTTATGACTGAACCCATAGGGCTGCCTACGTATCCCCTCTTAAATGGGAATCAGGTCAGGCGTATTTCAAATTACATCATATAAGGAAAACATAAAGATTACACATAGAATCGCTTGACTGCGTCTGAATTGATCGGTTTTGGCTAGAATTCTTCGTCCATTTCTGCGAGTATGAGGGCTCCTCCTGTTAGAACCCGGTGAACCATGTACAGACCCTGCTAGTTGGGAGAGAATTTCCCTTTAACTTCATCTTGATGTGAAAAGATTTTCTTTAACACCAGCTGCCCCGGTGTGAACTGTCTTAGATTGACTCTTTTGTTGAAGGCTTTGGACATTCTGTTCTGATAGATGTGACCATGGAAAACTGCATTCATTCTCCTTCCGTCTATAAGAGCTAGTTGCTCATAACGACTCTTCACCCACTCTGCATATAGGGGGTCGCTCCTGTACCGTAAACCAACATATAGGGGGTCGCTCCTATCAGTTGATGTGCGGACTGTGGTGCGGTATCCCAATAAAGCAAATGAGAGCTTCTTGTGCCACTGCTTATGCTTCTCTATCATTTTCCTTAGTAGCTTCTTGATATTCTTATTGGCGGCCTCTACGACTCCGTTCATCTAAGGTCTGTAAGCTGTAGAATTCTTGTGTTTGATCTTGAATGTTTCACACATAGATGTCATCAAATCACTATTGAGGTTGGAGACATTATTAGTAATGATTGACTCTAGAATTCCGAACCGACACATGATACGGTCACGGATGAAATCCTCCATGACTTTCTTAGTTACTGCCCTGTAAGATGTTGCTTCAACCCATTTGGTGAAATAATCAATTGCTACTAGGATAAACCTGCGTCTATTTGATGCAGTGGGTTTGTTTGGTCCGATAGCATCCATTCCCCAGGTGGCGAACGACCATGGCAAGCTTGTTGCATTAAGCTCATTTGGAGGCACCTTTATTATGTCTGCATGTATCTGGCAGCAGTGGCACTTTCGGACGTATTGGATGCAATCTGTCTCCATAGTCATCCAGAAGTAACCAGCCCGGAGTATCTTCTTTGCTAAAACAAAGCCATTCATATGTGGACCGTAGGTCCCAGCGTGGATTTCTTCTAGAATTTTAGATGCTTCTTTTGCGTTGACACATATTAGCAATCCTAAATCAGGAGTCCTCTTGTATAGGATTCCTCCGCTGTGAAAGAAATTGTTGGACAACCTCTGAAGTATGCATTTCTGAGTAGGATTTGCAAGTTCTGGGTATTCTCCTTTCGTCAAATATTCCTTGATATCATGAAACCAAGGCTTTTTGTCTGGTTCTTCCTCAACATGAGCACAATAAGCTGGCTGATCATGGATCTTTACCGGAATGGGATCAACAAAGTTCTTATCTGGATGTTGTATCATGGATGATAGTGTAGCCAATGCATCAGCAAACTCATTCTGGACTCTGGGAACATGATGGAAATCTGTCTTTGTGATCCTCTTTCTCAACTCCTGTACGTGATGCAGATAAGGGAGTATCTTGGAGTTCTTGGTCGCCCATTCTTCTCGGACCTGATGTATAAGTAGGTCTGAATCCCCAATTACTAGCAACTCTTGGATGTTCATGGAAATGGCCATCTTGAGCTCTAAGATACAGGCTTCGTACTCGGCCATGTTGTTTGTGCACGGGAACCTGAACTTGGCAGATACCAGATAGCGCTGGCCGGTTTCTGATACTAGGACTGCTTCTATGCCAACTCCTTTGAAATTTGCTGCTTCATCAAAAAACATTCTCCAACCGTCATAGGATTCTGCAATGTTTTATCCTATGAATGATACTTCTTTATCAGGAAAATATGTTTTTAGGGGTTCGTATTCTCCGTCCACGGGATTTTCAGCAAGGTGATCTGCTAGTGCCTATCCTTTGATCGCTTTCTGAGTCACGTAGACAATGTCAAATTCACTCAACAGGATTTTCCGCTTGGCCAGCTTGCCAGTGGGCATGGGCTTCTAAAAGATGTACTTCAATGGATCCATCCTTGATATGAGATACGTGGTATAGGCGAAGAAGTAGTGCCTCAGCTTTTGAGCTACCCACGTCAAAGTACAACACCTGCGTTCCAATATCAAATATCGGGCCTCGTACTGGGTGAACTTCTTGCTGAGATAGTAGATGGCCTGTTCTTTCCTCCCCGTTTCATCATGTTGCCCTAGAACACAACTGAATGCTCCATCCAATACTGAGAGGTAGAGTAATAAAGGCCTACCTGGCTCGGGCGGAACTAGGACTGGTAGTGTTGATAGGTATTACTTGATTCTATCGAAAACTTTTTGGCAATCATCAGTCCATTTGGTAGCGGCGTCCTTCTTCAACATCTTTAAGATCGGCTCACAGACAACTGTAGATTGTGCTATGAATCGGCTGATGTAGTTAAGTCTCCCCAAAAAACTCATCACGTCCTTCTTGTTCTTTGGCGGTGGCAGTTCTTGAATAGCTTTGACCTTTGATGGATCCAGTTCTATGCCTCAGCGACTCACAATAAACCCAAGTAGCTTTCTAGCAGGAACCCCGAATGCACATTTTGTGGGATTCAGTTTTAGATTGTACCTTCGCAGTCTATTGAAGAATTTCCTCAAATCTCCCATGTGATCAGCGACTCTCTTGGACTTGATAATAACATCATCTACGTACACCTCTATCTCCTTGTGTATCATATCATGGAAAATAGTAGTCATGGCCCTCACGTAGGTGGCCCCTACATTCTTCAACCCGAATGACATCATCTTGTAGCAGTACATTCCCCATGGCATAACAAAAGTCATTTTCTCAACATCTTCTTCATCTATCCATATCTGATGGTACCCAGTGAAGCAATCTACAAATGACTACAGCTCATGCTTGACGCAATTGTCAATCAGGATGTGTATGTTCAGTAAGGGGAAGTCGTCCTTTGGACTGGCCCGGTTGAGATCCCGGTAGTCGACACAGACTCTAACCTTCCCATCCTTCTTCGGTACTGGCACAATGTTGGCTAACCATGTCGGATATTCTACTACCCTGAGAACCTTAGCTTTGACCTGCTTAGTGACTTCTTCCTTGATTTTCAAGATCATGTCAGGCTTGAACTTTCTGAGCTTTTGCTTTACCGGCGGACATGTCGGATCGGTTGGGATCTTGTGGGCCACAATAGATGTACTCAAACCAGTCATGTCGTCGTACAACCAGGCGAATATGTCCTCATATTCCTTTAGAAAATCTGTATACTCTTCCTTTTCTGACAGTGACAAATGAACACTGATGCACGTTTCTTTGACATTTTTTGCATCTCCCAGGTTAACAGCCTCAGTCTCGTCCAGGTTGGACTTAGGTCTATTCTCAAAATTCTCAACTTCTTTAACAATCTCTTCTGGTATATCATCTTCCTTTAAATTTATGCCTGTTTGTTGCGTTGTCTTGTTACATGTCACAATCATTGATTCATCAAGATAAGTAATAGTAATGCTGCATAAATGAAGTAATGAGAGAAAATAATAAGAGTAAGATTTTAAAGAAACTAAAATACTTTGTTAAATTCCATAACTGTTTTGAACGTCTGAAGGTCTTATTTGCGAAAAATTTAAAATGCAAAAGGAAAGTCGACTACTAAAAGTAAAAGATAATGCTTGATGTGAGCACGCGATTTTTGCCCTATATGAATTACTCCCATAAATTCAAAACAAAATAATTTCTTTTCATTATTTACAATTTTTGTGGATTTTGTGGCATTTTCTGATAATTGTTTGCATTGGTCTGTGCATTTTTATTTTTGTTTAATTAATAAAAAATACAAAAATATGCTGCATATGCATTTAGGATTTAATTTTACATTTTTTAGATTAATTAGTAAATTAGTTTGTTTTATAAGATATGAAAATCACAAAATTAGTTCATTTTGCATTTTAACTCTTTAATTTTGAATTTTATAGTTTTTCTCTAAATTTAGGATTTAATTAATTATTATAAATACTATGATGAGTGATTAATCTAATTGGGTAGGTTAATTTGGTTTTAAAAATTAATTTAGGTTTTATTTTAATTTGAAAAGAAAAAGGATTTGAAATTGAAAAAGAAAAAGAAAAGAATTTCAATAAGAAGTCTGTTTGGGACATTTTTATTTAAAATTCCCTAGGCCCAAACAATTATGCCTCATTACCCGTCCAAACCCCCAAAACCGGCCCAGAACCAGTCCATAACCCGACTCCCATTTCCCCTTAAACCAAAACGACACCATTTAGTCAAGATAGATCTGAGCCGTCGAGGTTAACCGAACTAACGGCTCAGAAGTGAGGGACACCCGGTATATAACTGTCCAAACATCCCCCTACCCCTATCTCATCTCTCATCTCACCCTCTCCAACCAGACCGGAACCCTAGTAGCCGCCCTTGAAATCCCACCGCTACTGGTGGCGGCGCCACCACCAACCGCCCTGAAATTAACACCCCACAGTCCCCTCCACCTCCCCATCCCAAATCTCCAAACAAATCCTCTCAAATCCCCCTCCATTGCCTCAAATCTCAGATCTAAGGTCAGCGCCTAAAACCCTAAAAATTCCAAAATCCGCCCAGAATTACACCACGCAACCCCTTATCTCCTTCCTTCCTCAAATATGTACTGGTTTCTTCTCAAACCGGTCCGTTAGTGGTGGAGAAGAGGTCTGGAACGCCCTAGGTCTCTCCTGGGTTCTTTTCTGGCTCAGCAAGTTTGAGTGAACCCAAAACCGTCATTAATCATTTGTCTTTTGTTAAGGACAATCGATTAATAACCGTCAAAGGCTCACTTTCCTCTTCAAAAGGTTGCTCAAGTTCATGTAATTCTTGCTAAGGCAGGTCTGGGGTAATTTTCTTTGTGTCGATTGGTTTCCTTTTGATCTTTTCTTTTGTTTGTTTGTTGTATTTCCAGTTTCTTTCTTCAGAAGTTTTGTTTCTTGCTTAATTACATTATGTTTCTGGTTTTAAGTTCACGAGTTAGCTTGTTTGCTTAATTGTTAATGACAATCGGTTTCCTAGGGTTTGAGTTTAGCTTGGTTTCAATTCATGAGATTTTCTTCTTTCTGCTAGGTTTCATTTTATGTTTGTGAATTAATTCTGGAACTGAAAGCATTAAGATTAGTCAAGTATAGTTCATCGTTTGCATTAATTATTGTTTCAAGGGCATTTTCTGAATTCATGTTTATGTGTGAAGGATTTTAGGCTAGTTCTTCATAATTTCGACAATTGTTTTGAATTTCATTGGTTTTCAATCTAGCTGAAGGTGTCATTTCATTTGTTTGTTGTGATTGTGAGAATTCAGAACTTAGGGGGGGTAAGTGCATAACTAGGAAAACTTTAGGGGTAGCTTTGAAGATTGGTTTAACTTGAAGAGTCTTTTAATAACTGATGAGGAAGCTTCCTAAATGGACAACTGCTCAAAATTGTTAGGGAAAACAGGCTGCAAATTGAAAATATATGAAAGAAATGGACAACTGTCCAAAAATCAGTTTTAAAAGATGCCCTGTGAGGGTATTTTGGGAAAATCTGATTGCCTTGCCTTGGAAGACACACAACAGACCCCCAGCCTTATAAATGAAGCCCTCTTTTCACTCAACACAGAATTTTTTACACCCTAGAGAGACTAAAAAGAGGAAAATATACTGAATTAGAGAAGTAACTGATTTCCTTATGAAATTTCCTAGAAATGTTGAAAATTGTTTGAATTTGTTTTGGTTTCTTGGTCTTGGCTCTCTGAATCTTTGTTACTCTAGAACTTTCCTGAAAATGATTCCAAAGTTGTGCATATGTGCGGTAACCTGGCTCTAATCTGGGTTTAGAAGTTTGGTTTGAACTGCTGGAAGCTGGTTTTTGGAAGTTTGGGTTGGATTCAATTGTGTAAACACTGTATATTGCCGCTGATATTGCTCTGCTGCTGCTGATCCCTCATTTTTCCTATTTTCTTTGTTTTCCAGGTATATTTTGGGAACCATAGACAACATGTGAATGTGAATCTGCACGTTGAAAATGAAACACTTGAGATGCAAGTTGTATTTCAAGCTTATTTCTACTATTTCGTCTATTTCCGTATTATTAAGTATGTAATCCTATATTATGCATGTTTAGTATAGCCATTTCTCACATCGTTGAATATCATAAAGTGAATCTATGTCTACTTGTTAGTTGGATTCTGAGGGAGTATGAGTGTGAGGCTTGGATTCAAATGAATTGAAATTCTCATCATATAGGTTCGAGGTACTGAAATGGTCATTTGGACAATGTGTGCCATGGGATCACTGTAATAGATTGTTAATTAAACCATAGTCAATAGTGTAACGATATGTCTTTTCACCTGCAGAATTGTTCTCTTAAAACCAATTTGTGATTGATTGTTGAACTTACATAAGTTAGTTTGTTCTAGTTATGCATTCCCATAGTATCCTGTTAGTATGAGGTTTTGATACCTTTAATTAAGAATTTCAAAATTTAGTTTAGTGTTTTGTTTAAATGCAGCACGCTGTTTAAACCATGATAGTCTTGGGTATTTTTGGTTGGCGCCATGCTTTCCATGTCGTCAATTTGGGGTTCAGCATGGGCTTGCAACAGGCAGTACATCAGGTTGGGCCTCTTGGGCCTGTTATGCTGCATTGCCGCCTCTTTGGCATATTCCTGGGCCCTTCACGTATTGCTTATCCAGTTGGGCCTAGCCTGTTTGAGGCTATAATGCTTGTTGTTGGCCTTAGTCTCATCAAACAATCAAGGGATCAGTTTTAATATCAACCCACTAAGTATTAAGCTCAATGAACCTTAGCTTCAGAATAAAAGATGCGAATTTCTTTAGGTCTTCTAGTCAATTAAATCGACCTTTTTTTCGAATCTAGACTTGAGGCGCGCCGTGCCAAATAAAATTTTAAACGCACGGCCCTCATTTAATTAATATGTTTGCTCTTTAGAAATCGAGGCACGCCATAGCAAATTTCCATGGCCCTCGCAAAGTTAAAAATGCGTAGTTGCTTTAAGCGCTTTTAATAATATTACTTTCCTAAACTCGGGTGTGCATTTCATGTGATCCAAATCCAAATCGTGATAGCGTTGAATAAAATGTGTTTCGGATTGCGGGTGCATTTCATGTGGCGCGGTCCAAAGACATGTTTTAGACGACGTTAAATTTTCTTTAAAATAAATATAAGCGGTTTTAAGTTAAAATGCACGTAGGTTCAAAATGTTTTAAAATCAGATAATAGGCTAATTATAACAGTTGAGCAATCGTGCTAGAACCACGGAACTTGAGAATGCCTAATACCTTCTCCCGGGTTAACAGAATTCCTTGCTCGGATTTCTGTGTTTGCGGACTGTAATACAGAGTCAATCTTTTCCTCGACTCGGGATTTGAACCGGTGACTTGGGACACCACAAACCATCCCAAGTGGAGACTCTGAATCTTTTAATAAATAAATTCCGTTTCGATTGTTCTTTAATTGGAAAATCTCCCTTATACCCTTTCCGGGGGGTGTAGGGAAAAAAGGAGGTATGATACATGATGCTTTGTTCAGCCTTGCTACCCTGAAGCTTTCCGAGCTCTGGTAGTTCTGATGGTCCATTTATTGAGGCATGCTCCTTGGCTTACAGGCTGTATGGAAGGGCCTTCCTCCCCCTTCTCCTCAAAAATGACACAACAATCCATGTCATCATCTGCTAGGAACAAATTCCCCACTGCTGCCAGTGCTTCTTCTTTTTCCGACCCATAGATAACATCGGCTGGCGGGAAAGTCTTCTCCAAATGTGGTATCGGCTGCTCCAATGGGTAGTAAGGACCGTGCCATGGTGGCGACTAGTTGTTGAATTCCTCACAAGTGTATTCATATCCTAGACCGAAAGTGGTGCCATGTTTCTTCAGTTTGATAGGCTTAGCGATTCCTTGGAGATTCTTGCAGAGTCCCTTGCCAGTTTCATATCCGCTCCAGTTCAGTATGCTTTTAATTTTTTTGTCCCACCACTTGTCTTTATCAACGACGTTGACTCGCTCAATGTGGTGATAGGTTTCCTGCCTATCTTTCTTCTACATCCAATTGTTGGGATGGTTTGGCGACTATATATGGGATTGCTACCGTCGCCGTGAATGATCACCTCTTGGTAATTCCACTCAAACTTCACTGCCTGATGTAATGTTGACGCTACAGTCCTAGCGGCATGAATCCACAGCCATCCCAACAGTAAGTTGTAAGATGCCAGTACATCTACTACTTGGAAATCGACATCGAACCAAGTAGGCCTCATTTACAAGCACAAACGGATTTCCCAATTGGTGGATATTTGGGAACCGTCGAAAGCTTTGACGTTGATGGCTCTGTCCTTGATCTCATGCAGACCCTTTCCTAATGTTCTGAGTGTTACCAACGGATAAATATTGAGGCTGAACCCTCCATCAATCAGGACCCTAGTGATAAAATAATCTTCGCATTATACGGTGATGTGCAACGCTTTATTGTGACTCAACCCTTCTGGTGGCAGCTCATCTTCATGAAAAGTGATCTTGTGACTTTCCAATACCTGCCCTACCATTTTTGCCATTTCTCCTCCGGTGATGTTGCTTGGTACATATGCCTCGCTCAGCACCTTCAACAAGGCATTCTTATGTACGTCGGAACTTTACAGCAAAGCTAGGATAGAAATCTGTGCTGGTGTTTTGTTCAGCTGATCAATGACTGAGTATTCCTTGGCTTGTATCTTTGTCCAGAGATCGTCGGGCCCGGTTTCAGTGATGGTCGACCAACTAGAGGCCTGCTTACTCGACTCAGCTAAATGCTCTGGAGTATAAACCTTGTCGGTTCTTGTCATACCCTGTTCCGCAACGGCTTCCCCGAACTTGACCTTCCCTTTTCTTCTTGCCTCGGCTGTGTAGTCCCAAGGTATGGCGTTATAGCCGACATTGCTACTGGAATGGGCACCTTTGCTCCGAATGGAGCCTGTATTTTGGAAAATAAGACCGCAACTTCAAATGGTACAGGTACATTTGTCGGGGACCCAAACGCGACCTCGATCGGTGTTGGCATCTTTGCAGAGGATGGTGTTTCAAACTCAAGTGGTATGGACATGTTCACCTTAGCATCCCTAGAAGGCTGAATCTGGACTACAATCGGATTAAGGGTGACTATTGGTTTCTTTGGATCATCGCCTTTTGTGATCAAACCTATCGACCCCTTGGGGTCCCAGTCGTCCTCTATTTCGATCATGTGAACACCTCCACCCTTGTGGTCTGGTAGAGGGTTACTGCGGACATTTGGAGCGGGCTCCTTTGCCACAATAATCTTGTTATCAATCAGTGCTTGGATTTTATCTTTCAGAGAGTGGCATTCATCAATGGTATGCCTTTTCATGACGGAATGGTATGCACATGATTTATTTGGATTGACCCATTGGGAAGGGTTTTCAAGGGTTATGGCAGGGATAGGAGTGACATAACCAACACCTTTAAGCATTTCGTACATCTGGTCAATTGGTTCAACAATGACGGTATACTGTTTGGGAGGTCTGCGATCAAAATTTGGTCGAGGTCTAGGAATGTTTTGGTGAGGGGGAGGTGAATGGTAGTGGGATGGTTGGGTATTGTAGGCTTGGTAGACATGTGTGGATTGGGAATATCTGGGTGAAGTAGGTTGATATGCGGGAGGTGGGGGTGATTGGTAAGTAGGTGGTGGAGTTTGGTAAGAGGGTGAGGGTGCTTGGTAATTCGGGGTAGGCTAATATGTAAGTGGAGGTATCGAATAGGCTTGGTATTTGATAGGGGATTTGGCTCTTTGTGCAACTATTACGGCACCTACGTCCCTTTTCTTGGACGTACTACCAGACTGTAAAGCCTTGTTGGTAACTTGCAAGGCTTCCAAGTTCGTAACCATACCACTTTTGATACCTTCCTCGATCTTTTCTCACAGCTTGATGATGTCGAAAAATTTATGATTCTTGATCAGCATCAGTCTTTCATAGTATTGCGAGTCCTGAGCCCGGACAAAAAATTTGTTCATTTGTTCTTCCTCTAGAGCAGGCCTGACTTTAGCGGCTTCTAACCTCTAGCGAGTGGCATACTCGCGGAATATTTCCGTGGGCTTCTTCTTTAAGTTCTGGATGTAGAACATATCCGGTGCATTTTCGATGTTGAACCTAAATCTGTCCATGAAGCAGATGCCATACTCACCAAATTCAACCATTTCTTCGGGTCTTGGCTAATGTACCAAGACAGAGCATCTCCTTTCAGACTTCTCATGAAAATATTCATTCGAATCCTTTCGTCCTTCCCTACTCCGACCAGCTTGTCGCAGTATGTTCTCAGGTGAACTCTCGGATCCCTTGTAACATCAAACATCTCGAACTTAGGAGGTTTGTACCCCTCGGGCATTTCAACATCTGGTTATATGCAAAGGTCTTCGTAGTTCAACCCTTCAATCCCCTTGCTTCCTTCGACACCTTGAATTCAACTAGTCAACTTCTTGAGTTCTGCAGCCAGGTTCCTGATGAGTGAGTCTTTGTCATCAGTCTTGGGTGTACTTGAAATGGGTTGAGTGGAGTGTGGTATAGTCTCCATATAGATAGGGGTGTTATGAGTGTGGAGATGGTCATTTGTGGAGTTCAAAGGTTCTGGGATGAGCAGTGGAGTATTGTTGGAAGTATGGCAGGTGTTGCAGTGATGGTGAGGAGTCGGATGGTTTTGTGGTTTCAGGATGCTTTGTGGAGGTGTGGGGTTCTGAGCGTTAGGAAAATTGACATCTGGAGTGGTGAGGGAAAATGATAAGCTCGCCAAGTTCCGGACCTGATCAAGTTCCTCCTGAAATTTCAACAATTTTTGCTCGAGTTGGGACGCACTTTCTTTGGAGACCTGAGTACCCTAAGTGATTTCTACCCATTCAGTTGAGTTTTCTTTTCTGGTGTTATTCAAATCTTCCATCTTTCCTTTGTTCCTGCTTCTGACGGGACTAGGAGGAGGAGTAGGTGGAGGGCCCTTGGATCTTGTGGAGTAGGATGATGATGCCAGAGTGCACGAACTAACCTTCGGGGGAGGGGAATAAAACAAAAAGTAAAAACAAAAGGTAAAAAGTTAGTGAGGATTATGAAAAGCAATGTTGCTATATTTAAACACATAAGGCAAGTAAATCGTGTCCTACTTTGGGAGCCTCGTTGTGCCCGAGGTAGGCCTAGCGACAAGTTGATTTGGAGAACTTAGAATGCTAAATTCCTCATTTTTTTGATAAAAATAAGACGAATCCCAAAACGACACTAAATAGCAGAAAATAAAATGTCACTAATGGCCATTGGCCTTATTACATTCATAAAACGGAAAGGTAAATTCCTATCTACTTGGTCTCAGAAGGACCTTCCCCAGACTCGGCATCTTTGGCTCTATTGAATAGCTTCACCAGCTCGCGAAGTCCCAGCAACAAGTAGGTTCTATCTAGGTGTCCATCCTCGTTTCTCTCAACATTCTGGCAGTCCTCGACCCTTTTGAGAAACTTCCCCTCCAGCTCCACTAAACCCCGCTCCAAGTACCCCAGTCGCTTGTTGGTGCTGACAGCCATGTCTTTCCAATCTTCAATCAAATTTTGGTTGGCTTCTTGAATTTCACGATGCTCATTTTCGCATTCTCGAATCCTCTTGCACAGTTGGTTGTACTTAACCTGCGCTTCAGCCTTTTCATCGATGATCCTATGACCTCGAACAAACCTGGGTTGACCCAGACCATTGTGGTTATCTTCCAGCCAGCCTGAATAGTATGGAGAACAACCGGCGTGGTACCTATCCGGCTCAATGGTATCTCTTCCCATGATGATTTTGCAGTGCCACATGTGTTGAGCTTGGCACTTGTAAGGGCTGTCATCAGCTTGGAAGTCAGCCCGGAAGTGACTCATCTTGTCGACCCTTAGTATAACCTGCTTCCTTCCAGCCTGTCTCATAACTCGGAGAGGGACATAAGGGTAGGTTCCTCTCAAACCGATCAGTATCAGAAATGGTGCATCCCTGGATCGGGCGATGAACTCTTTAGTAGGGAACCACTCGAACATCCATTGTATTTGATCCTCAATTAGATTTTCAAACAGCTCCACCCACCCTTTGGCATCTTCTGGCTGAGCAAACATGTTGGGCATGTAGTTTATTCGCCTAGGTTGATGGAAGGCTATATGATCATCCCAGTCTCTACACTGAATCTCTTGCTGATATTCACCCCTTTGAAGATGCTCCATGAGCCAGAGCTGGAGTAGCAAGTTGCAGCCCTCGAAGTGTGGGGCTCCTTATTGACATTTTTCCAAGGTTCGGTATATCTCTGCGTTGATCATGGGCACTATGATAAATGGTTGTCCACCAATTCCCTCCATCAAAGTTTTGGTGACCATGGCTAGCCTGGTGTGGATTTTTGCTTTGTTCATTGGAAACACTACCATCCCCAAGAAGCAGAACATGAAGACAAAAACCCTTCGGTGAATATGCTCCAACGATGTAAGTGCGAACTCATCCGGATATGTACGATAGGATTTGTTGTGACCGTATCTCTCGTACAAATAATCAAAGGGAATGTATGACTCTTTCAAACAAGTCAAGTCCGGATTCTTCTTTAGACCCATCATCTTGAAAAAACCTCTACCCTTCCAATTCTCTAGCATTAACAAACCCGGAGTCCCCCATGGTATACCAGCCAGTCCTCCTATTTCTTCTCGCAAAGGTGTCATCTCAATCTCTCCGAAGCGAAACATAGACCTATCACTATCCCAGAATAGAGTAGACGCTTCTATGATTTTGTTGTTGGGTTGGATTTCCAAAAGAGAAGGTAGATTTTCTAGGTATTTCCGGACAAGAGTCTGATCACTGGAATGGAGATCTTCCCACCAGTTTAACAACTTTGGATGGATGTTGGTGACCATGCCGAACTGGGGATTCATGCCTCATATTTCTGCAAGACAAGAATGTTAGGCCCTTACCCCCGCCAGACTCGAATATTAAATATCAATAATTGGCATAAAAACATTTAGTTCTCCAAATAAATGCACAAAACGTGGTAGTGCCCGTTTGGGTTTCAAGGAAACCCAGTGGACTTTGGACAAGGCTATCTTAAAGAGTCGTTATGCGGACAACATAACTGACTCGTCTAGGTTTGACCATGATACATGCACAGTTAAACAGAGTAAAGGTTTCTATGGGGTATTAGACTAGTACCCTTGAGTGGACAACTCAAGAGGGAAAGGCACGGAACCGTCAACTACACCGTTGATCGACTAGTTTTACCGTAAATATTCCTTTACTAGATTTAGGGGGTGATAATATCGGAAGGGCGCAAGCACTCATTATAAGCGTTTCTATGGTATTTTGTTTGGCACGAGTGGAATATGATGTTGAATATGCAGTTACAATAATCAAACAAGTTGTCACGTATTTGCACGTTCATAAAGTAATAATTACAACAATTTCTCAGAATTTACAACAGTATTAAAGGAAAGCGGTAAAGGAAAGCATTAAAAGAAAAGAAAGAAACAAAGAGCCAAGTCAGTTTCGTAGTAGAAGAAAGAATTAAATGCTTAAAGGCATTAAAAGAAGACACGTAAAGAAATGTAAGGTCACAAATAGCATGAAATGGTCAAAGACTACAATATCCCTAGCAGAGTTGCCATGTTGTCGCGCCCCTTTTTTCTCGCGAAATCGAGTTTATGACATTGACAAATCTTTTAACGGTTATTAAAAGAGAAGAGTCGCTACCTAATGATTAAAGTGCATTAGGACACTAAGAAGAGTTTGTTTTAAAAAACCAGAGATTGGGTAAGGGCTTGAAATTATCCCGAAGGGAAGGTGTTAGGCACCCTTAGGATCCACTAGTGTGGTTCCCGGCCATACTATAATTGTGACTTTAAGTAAGCAAGTAAGATTTTCAAATATGAGGGGGTTTTCAAATAATGGTTGCAAATAGATAAAATTAAAAAAAGTGAAAGGCAAGCTGAAATTTGAGAAAAACGGTCTGAAATTATGAAAGGTAAACAACGAAATAAACAAGTAAAGGGAAGGGGGGTCCTAGGTTTATAAATAATATGGATCACCCCACACAATGTCCGGTAATCGCTCCTCGACGAGGGGTTACACGTGACATTATCGTGTGGTCATCATATCCATATATACCCTTTCCCACCCCGTTAAGGTATTAAAGCGCTGAATAGTCTCGTTTACTTATTGCATGCTAATACCCACCCTGATCCTATCAGTCTCGGAGGTACTTGGGACTAATAATCCTAAAAGGGAAGGGGTATGAGGTTTCATAGTTTTAAAAGGACAAAATTCTAAGGCACCAATCAAAACATATATGTAGCAAGTATTAGGAAAGCACCTAAACAGATAGAAAGGCTCAAATAGACCTCATTAAATCAAATAAAAGCATATAGTTTAGCATGTCTTGCGTGTACTGATTAAGGTCTAATCAAACTTAATAAGTTAAAGCAGGCTGATTTATCTCATATTTTCAGATAAGAAGTCCGAATTTGGCCTGCCCGCTGGTTGTAATTAACAAAACCTGGTGCAGTTATAGCTTTTATCCTAAGGCTTGCCTAGGTGTTAGATGAAACCTATATGCATGTCATCTACTGGTTTCAGAAATAAAAGTAAACTGATTACAGAAAGGTTGCCAGATTTTAACAGAATAATATAAGTTCTGTAGTTGATAATGTATTACTACTGACAGATTAAACTTAAAACGAGTGAGGCGGTTCAGATTTGGTTGATAGTTCCTATAGTCATGCTTTCTAGGCGTTTTTGATTTAAACATTTTTACAGACATAGCAAGAGTGCAGAAATCCTATGGGCATGGTATCTAAATGTTATTAGTTACTTAAATCCTATAGACAGGTTTGTCTAGTGACGGATGCATATGCAGGATTTGAATTTCTAGTTAACTACGAGCATGGTATCTATATGAGAGATGCAGAACTTTCTTATAGACATGGTATCTATATAATGCAGAAGTGCAGAAAACCTTAAAGACATGGTATCTATATGAATGCATAAACTTATAGACATGGTGTCTATATAATGCAAGAATTCTTATAGCCATGGTGTCTTCATGCAAGTGTAGAATTCTGTAAGTAAACCTATAAGCAGGATATCAATGTGAATGCAGAAATTAATAAACCTATAGGCATGTTATCTAAAGATGAGAATGCAGTTAGAAAATTCAAACCAGACATGAGCCTGAAAATCAAGGAAGAAGTTACCAGGAAGACCATGAATAGTGATTCCGTCACTATTCATCGGCCATAATTCCGGCATCCGGCAAGGTAACATCACAAGATTGGTCTTAAAAGAAAACCCTCCTCATACCAAACAACTTCCTTTTGTTTTTATCCTAAAATCTTAAACTATATTCAGTAGATCTTAATTTTTGTTATACGAGTTACTGTAGCAACCAGTCTTCTTCAGTCAAACTGTTGTATTGAAGAATCTGGTTTGAGAGTTTTCCATTACCTATATGGATTGTTGTTAAAATCCAAGATTGCATAAAAACACTCTTGATTCACGCGTGACTTCATAACTCACTGTAGCACGACAAAAGTTGGACTGATCTGACCACGAGCCATAGAGGTCGTTCATGGCCTCTAACACAGGCGACCAGTTACTACCAATGGCTGGTCATCCCCCACAAGCGTCAAATACTATCCAAAACAATACTACACCAATACCCAAGCCTTTAGACTACTCGAACTTATTGAAGCCAACAGTAATAAATGCAGCAGTACAGGGAAACTCATCAAAACAATGTTCTGTTGATCCTATTCTAGAATGACAAGTAGTTATCTTGAATGGACAACCAGTTGTTAGATTTACAGAGGCTGAAGTATAGAGAATGAACGTGATCAAGGATCTCCAATATGCTGTGGTGGGAAAGTTTGCGTATGGTTGGGCAGATTTAAATGAGATTCGTCGCATTGTTCCTTCGCAATGTGGATTAAAAGGAGAATGTAGTATAGGTATGTTGAGAGGCAGACATGTCCTTATATGTATGACCTTATGTCAGGATTTTGTTGATTTTACGTCGAAAGGAGCTCAATATGTCATGGACAAGAATGGCCATGAATAGCAAATTCGACCTCTCATTTATGATGTGAAGTTTAAGGCAGGAGAAGAGACTACAATGGCTATGGCTATCCAAAACAATACTACACCAATACCCAAGCCTTTAGAGTACTCGAACTTATTGAAGCCAGCAGTAATAAATGCAGCAGTACAGGGAAACTCATCAAAACAATGTTCTGTTGATCCTATTCTAGAACGATAAGCAGTAATCTTGAATGGACAACCAGTTGTTAGATTTACAGAGGCTGAAGTAGAGAGAATGAACGTGATCAAGGATCTCCAATATGTTGTGGTGGGAAAGTTTGCGTATGGCTGGGCAGATTTAAATGAGATTCGTCGCAATGTTCCTTCGCAATTTGGATTAAAAGGAGAATGTAGTATAGGTCTGTTGAGAGACATACATGTCTTTATACATATGACCTTATGGAAGGATTTTGTTGATTTTACGTCGAAAGGAGCTCAATATGTATGGACAAGAATGGCCATGAATACCAAATTCGACCTCTCATTTATGATGTGAAGTTTAAGACAGGAGAAGAGACTCCAATGGCTATGGCTTGGATATCTTTTCCAGGTTTGTTACCTACGTACTTTGTGAAGGAGTGCATTTTTTCTCTTGCTTCAGCTGTTGGGAAACCTTTACATTTGGACATGGCTACTATAAATAAGACTCGACCTAGTTGTGCGAGGGTAAAAGTTCTTGTCAACTTATTAGCTGATCATCCTAAAAATGTAAGAATGGACATTGTTAATGAAACAACAGGTGTAACAATTACTGAATGGATAAACATTAAGTATGATATGATTCCTAAGTACTGTAAAGAATGTAAATTACAAGGACATGATTATTTTGAATGTTGGAAAATGCATCCGGAATTATCACCTTATTGTCAAACCAAGCAGAATGCTGAAAATAACAAGGAGCAGAATCAGTTGCATCGTAATCAACCTTTGATGATTTTATCAAGTGGGAAAATTATAGGTAATGTGAATCCACCTAGGGAACAATGGAAGGAAGTAAGAGACAATCGAGTGAAAAATAATGTTAATCAATATGCCAAAGGGAATGAAATAGTTCCAGTCAATCCAACTTCTGGGCAGCAGGAGCAAAGACCTGGGAATAGCTTACAAAATAATAGTGAATCAAAGCAGGAGATTATAGTAGATAATGATACTAATTCCCAGAACAAAGATAAAGGAAAGAGTCAAACTGGTCTGGTGGATATAGTTCAACAATTTCAGGATGTAAACAAATTTGCAGCTTTGCAAGAAGAGGAAGAAATCAATGAAGGAAATCAGATAGTTGTGATGGAAGCCGATGCTATTCAGTACGCTCCTGTTCTTAAGGAATTAACTCCAAATGCTACAGTTTATAGTCCAAACTCAACTGAAATGGTTTCATCAAAGAGAGGAAATGGAACAACTCCCAATGGGGAAGGTAACTTAGTCAGGGCAGACACAAGTAAAGCCAAGGAATTCACAGCTCACTGGGTAAATAGAAACTTTCCAGTCCAAAAGGTTACCATAAATAAGTCATGTCAAGAAATACCATCTCAGTCCTTAGACACAAGTGTGATCCCTGAACAGGAAGTTTTAAAGGATCGTGTGAATTTTACTGGAGGAAGATTATGGTACCAACAACGGGAAAAAGCATCTAAAGAAGGAGAATTACCTGAAGGACCTGAGGATATGAAAGAGGAGCAAGCCAAAGATCCAGATGTGGAGGAACAAAATGTGAATGATCAAAGTGATCGGATTGTAGGAAAAAGTGCTTCTGTATGTAACAATGCTAAGGAGTCGACAGAGCAACCTCTTCAAATTGAACAAAGTAACAACTCCAATCTACCATCCATTCCTAAACATAATCCCTCACCTTCCAAGATGAATGATCCTGCATCTATGACTAAAGATAAAGGGGATCCAGGTGATCCAGGAGAGAATAGAGATGAAGTACAGCAGCAGCAAGCAGAAGGAATTCAAAAAGACTCAGATTTGCAACTGATATTAAGCCATGTTACTACAAGAGAAGGAACAGTTGCATTAACAATATTACCAGAAGCCATCAACAGTCCTAATTTGAGAATTATTACTGAAGAGAAGCAGAGAAAAAGCAATACTAGGAACCTGATTCCTAAACCTTCTCATACACGTATAATTACTCAAGAACTTAACATTGAAGAGGAACAAAGGCAAGAGGTGCAAGGGAGAGATATGGATGTAGAATCTACTACAAAGAATTTCATTAATGTAGCTAGGCAAGGTGACATTTCTCCTAGACAAATAGAGGCTGGAAAATCAGCAGGAAGGGGAAAACAACAAAGGGGCGTAGCCGGAGTTCAAGTTACAGGAGTGCAAACAAGGAGAATATGCTCGAAATCTATTAACTGATGATGAATGCTCTCATTTGGAATATTTGGTTAGTTAATACAATGCAAGCCTTTGAAAGGGTAATCACAATGGATAGATAGTTCCACTTTGATTTCATTGCTTTGATGGAGCCAATACAACAGATCAGAATTGTTGACCAGTATAGAAGAAGACTTGGGTTCAAGCAAGTAGTAGTTAATGTTTCTAACAAAATATGGATTTTCATTGATCAAAAATATGAATTTGAAATCCTCTTCAACATAGAGCAGCATATCACTTTGAAGGTGACTGACACTGATGATCAAAAGGAGTTTGTAATTACCATGGTATATGCTAAATGCGATGCAACTGAAAGAATTGAGCTGTGGGACACATTATACAATTTGGATGATGACATGTCTTTGCCTTGGCTTGTGGGTGGTGACTTTAATGTGATATGGGATGAAGAAGAGAAATTTGGTGGTCTCCCAGTACATATTAACGAGACAGATGATTTCAGGCACTGTATTAATACGTGCAACCTTTTTGATCTTGGTTTCAAAGGAAGCATTTTCACTTGGTGGAATGAGAGAGCGGAGGAGGATTGCATATTCAAAAGACTTGACAGATGTTTGCGCAACATGGAACTTCAACAGTTTTGGCCGGGCTTAGAGATCAACCACTTATCTAAAATTGGTTCTGACCATAGCCCAATGCAAATCAAGTGCAATCCGAATTCTGGCCCAACCAAGAAGGCTTTTAGATTTATGAATTTATGGATCAAAAATGATTCTTTCTTGGAGGTCGTTAAGGAACACTGGCAGGCTGACTTCCATGCGAGTCCATTTATTTTGTTCAATCACAAAATGAAAAAGTTGAAGAAGGCTTTAACTGTATGGAGCAGGGCCACTTTTGGTGACATTTTTCAAAGGCTGGCTAGTTTGGAGGAAGTGCTACAGGTACATGAGACTCAATTTGAATTGAATCTAACAATGCAAAATCGTGAAAGGATCCAAAGGGTGCAAACATACCTAATACGAGTGTGGGCATTAGAAGAAGAGTTTTGGAAACAAAAGGCAGGTATGTGTTAGTTTAAAGACGGAGATAGAAAGACCAAATTGTTTCATGCTCATGTGAATGGAAAAAGAAGGAAACTACAGCTGAAGAGGATTCAAGATAAAAATGGTATTTGGATAGAGGATGAATCAGATATTGCGGAAGAAGCAATCCACTTTTTCAAGCAGCAATTTCATGAACCTTCTGTTCCAACAGAATTTACAATTTTAGATCATGTACCTGTGATCATGAATGATGAGCAGAATAATGATCTCACAAGGAAGCCTACAATGGAGGAAGTCAAGAAGGCAGTGTTTGGGCTGAATGGTGATAGTGCAAGTGGACCTGATGGATTTAATGGAAATTTCTTCCATGCTTGTTGGGATATAATTGGAGAAGATATTCTACAGATGGTGAAAGCCTTTTTCTGTGGTCAGGAACTACCAAAATGTGTGACTTACACAAATTTAGTCCTATTACCTAAGAAAAAGGATGTCCAGACCTTCTCATATTTCAGGCCAATCAGCTTAAGCAATTTCACAAACAAAATCATATCGAAGGTTATTCATGAAAGGTTGGTTGATATTCTTCCTAATGTTATCTCTGATGAGCAAGCTGGATTTGTTAAAGGAAGAAATATGGTTGAAAACGTGTTGCTTACTCAGGAAATTATCATTGACATAAGGTTGAGAACTAAAGCAGGACCTAATGTGGCAATAAAGCTGGACATGATAAAGGCATATGACAGACTCTCATGGATGTTTCTTTCAAAGATTCTTAGGAAGATGGGGTTCTCCGAATGGTTTATTAGTCTGATCTTTGGCATTGTGTCCAATAATTGGTATTCAATTCTTGTTAATGGACAACCACATGGATTTTTCAAGTCGACTAGAGGAGTGAAGCAAGGCGACCCATTGTCACCTACACTATTTATTTTGGCTATAGAGGCAATGTCAAGAGGACTTAATGCACTACATCATAATTTGTATTTCTGTGGTTTTGGAATGCTGAAGTGGAGCCCTAAGATTAACCATCTTGCATATGCCGACGACACCATAATATTCTCATCCTCAGATGTCACCTCTCTAAGACTAATCATGGAGGTATTGAACTCATATGAAGTTGCTTCAGGCCAACTGATAAATAAGTCGAAATCTGCTATATATGTTCACCATTCTACGAGTGATGAAGTTGTGATCACGATTGAGAGGGTAACTGGAATAGGGAGACAGGAATTTTCATTCACTTATCTTGGCTACCCTATTTTTTACTCAAGGAGAATAATGGATTTCTATGAAGGTCTAGTCAAGAAAGTAATGAAAAAACTCCAAACTTGGAAAGGGAAACTTTTATCCATTGGTGGGAGGGCAGTGTTGATCAATAGTATACTTCAAAGCATGCCTATTCATCTGCTTTCAGCAGTGAATCCACCTGCTAATGTGATCAACAAGTTGTACAAAATATTTGCAAGGTTCTTCTGGAGCAGTTCTATAGAGGGAAGAGCTAGGCACTGAACTTCATGGGACACCTTATGCTTTCCTAAGGAAGAAGGAGGAGTTGGATTTTGATCTTTACATGACATCTCCAAGGACCTTTTCTGCAAAATTTGGTGGAATTTCAGGACCAAGCCATCACTATGGAGCTCCTTCATTTGCCAAAAATATTGCAAGAAGTCAAATGCCATTGTCACACCTTGGAGATATGGATCACATATATGGAAGAAGATGTTAGAATGTAGAGACCTTATTGAACATCAAATCCTATGGAAACTAAAAATGAGATCTTCCCTATTTTGGTTTGATAACTGGACAGGATTGGGGTCTCTATATTTTGTGGTACCTCAAGAATTTTTTGGTGATGAGAATATTAACAATGTGAATGATGTAGTTAATGAAGGACAGTGGATCGAGGAGCAGCTTAGAGAACTTCTTCCTGGTGATCTAGCATCTCACATACTGGATAATATACAATGCCCCGAAATTTCAGATGAATGTGACAAACCAATTTGGAGTTTAGATACAAGAGGCCAATTCACAGTCAAGACTGCATGGGAATATTTAAGAAGAAGGAAGGATCCAGCTATAATATACTCTAATATGTGGGTTCAAGGTTTGCCTTGGAAAATCTCTTTCTTTATGTGGAAACTATGGAAAAGGAAATTGCCACTTGATGATACAATCAGAAGAATGAGGTACTCAATGCCACCAAAATGCTGGTGTTGTGCTGTGCCTAATGAAAAGACGCTAAACCATGTGTTTTATCATTTGTACACAGCCTCACGAGTGTGGTCTTATTTTTTCTCTTACGCTGGATTGTCTTTGGAGGGACTGAGCTTGCACCAAGCAATAGTAAAATGCTGGACTTTGAAGGTGATACCCAGACTTAAACAAATCTTTTTAGCTCTGCCTAGTATCATTGTATGGGAATTATGGAAAATGAGGAACATCAGTAAACATGGGGAGCCAGTGTCAACTAACAGGGTGGTATTTCAAATATGCACTACTATTCAGTCTCTTATAAAAGTGAGGAAACCTGGAGTTGCACATGTACCTTATAGATGGCCAGATATACTGAAAATGATGGAGAATTACACTCCTAAACTGAAGTTTAACAAAGTGCTATGGAAATTTTCAATGCAAGGCTGGATGAAAATAAATACAAATGGGGCATCGAGAGGTAACCCTTGGAGGAGTTCAATTGGATTTTGTTTGAGAAATGAACATGGAGATCTGTTATTTGCGTGTGGAAAGGAAATACAAAAAGTGACAAATACACAAGCAGAAACGAAAGCTATACTTGAGGCATTGAAACATAGCAGGGTTGCAGGTATACACAATATCTGGTGGAAACCGATTCAATGTTACTCAAAAATGTAATAGAAGGATATTGGAAGCTACCTTGGGTCATAGAGGAAGAAGTGAAGGAGATAAGGCAGTTGTTGTCAATAAGCAATAGCAGAATATCGCATATATATCGAGAAGGGAACAAATTAGCTGACCATCTGACTAACTATGCTCTCGATCAAGGGAAATTTGAATGTCACTCTTTCATGCAACTAGACACACAAGGGGGGAGGCTAATTAACGGGGATAAATTGCAATGCCCTTTCTTGAGAGTCAAGATGGTGAGACAATAACAACAAGGATGAATAAACAAGAAAAGGAATTGATGAGGGAACTGAAAATATCTCAGAATCAACATCCTCAAATCCTTATGAAGGAGAGGACAGTGATCTCTTTTTTTTCTAATGAAGTTTTCTTTTTTGCAGAAAGAGATACGGGAAACACACTCCTAAATTCAAGTCTTAGGGGGGTATTATTACAGTGTGCTAATCCCCTTCGAGAAGGAAAGCAATTAAGGCAGATTGGGACAAGGAAGAATGACAATACAAGAACACAACTCAATGAACTTTTGGAGTTTTCGGCACTATTAGACTATGCTAGACTACATTACCATCTGGTGGTATTAATGCAACAGCTGCATAATACTGTTAAGCACATGCATAGGATTGAGGAAGATGAATCGATAGGATCAAAAAGCATTCAAGCATTGATTCAAATGCTAAGGCCAATGGTCCACTCAATAGGCATGCATTTTGGAATACTAAAAAGGAAACATTGGGTGGAGTGTTCTGTGCACATAAAGAATGGGACAAAGCTTTTAACAAAAAAGATGTCAACAGAATCCAAAAAACAAAAAGAACAAATCAGTCTTCTTCGAGGTACCCAGATGTTACAAATAGAGCAGTAGTTTTTGTTGGGCATCAAATACAGGGATACCAATGTTCAGTAAGTCTTGCTCTCGTTCAACACAAAAAGGATGCCACAAAAAGAGAAAAGTAGGACACAAAAGGGGAACACATGGTAACAATGGTAAACAGGACAACATGGATTATGAAGTTGACAATTTTTGCACGCACAGCTATGAAACGCAGACAATTCAAAGAAATAGGGAACAATAGTGTACTTATGCTTTTCTTCTGGCCCAACCTTCAAGTGGTGATATTAGTAATTTATACTCATTTCAATGGAGGGCAAGCTGAGAAATGTATGGGTATGACTATGGACATCACAGAAGATTCATGCAGACAACTGGAATTCAGTTATAGAAAGCTGAAACAACAGCATACAACTATAAGCAGGAAGGCATCAGGTTTTTTTAGCATACACATGAAAGTTGAGTCATAAGAAAAAAGGGAGGACATACACACAGATGCACACTAGACAACTTACAAATGCATTGTGGAAAAGTTGCAGAATGCATGAAGAGAAAAACACCACAGGCAAGAGAGGAAAGGTTTGGATACGATGTATCAGTATGAATAGTACAATGTGTGAATGTTATTTACAGGAGATATGGGAAGATGAGAACAGAATGGAGACAATTCTTATATCAAAGGAAAAAGGCAGAATAGCAGGGAGCAACAACATCGCCAAAATGGGATACAAGTGCAATCTTAAGAAATAGACAGAAATGGGCAATGCATGCAAGCAGTAGGACAAAAGATGCAAAGGAAACGACAGATGTTAATGCATAGAACTCAAGGAATAAGTTTTAGATACACAAAGTTTACTAGATCTTATGTGATATCAATGTTGAGTTCATTGCTCAACTTTGATAATAGGTCATTTGTATTTCTCAAAGTTTATTTCTTTCATCATGATTAGACCTCCGGACAAAATGTTTTGTTTTTTTATTTTCTATTTATAAAAACTAGCCCTAGGCACTTGTCTATCAGATTGCCAAAAAAAAGACGAGAATGCAGGAATAGGCATGGTATCTGCAGAAATTAATAAGCCTATAGGCATGATATCTACTCCTTTTTGCATACAGTCATTCCAATCCCTTTTCACTAGCCACACCCAATAGTTATTACAAATTATTACAGCCCAGCATGAATAAGAAAAGCAAAAATACATCAGAAATTAACAGTACAACCAAGGGGAGCCTAATTCAGACTCCATGTCCGAAATATGTGATAAACCAACTCCAAAGATCAGGATCCAAAGCCTTTCTCTCATTTGGATGTGTCCGAGTTCTCTAAGAGCCTCAAATGGACTCCGGGCAGTACTCACACCCAAATGCATTACAGGATTAAGACATAGTGCAGTGTGGAAGGGCCAGCCCTCAAGTGTCCAAGTTTAGAGGGAACTCAAGGTCCCAAGGCAAGGCTCACAGGAGGTGGGAAGAACTTAGAAGCTAAGAGTGAGTGTAAGTGCAGAGTTTGAAAAAGGGAAAAGGGGAAGTTGTAAAAGAAGCAAGGACAAGCTAGTGGGCATACCTAGCAATGAGAAGTGCTGGCATGCCCTACAAGCCTGTTAAAACACATTGTTTTGGGAGTCAGGATCCCTTAAGGGATCAAGTCCAAACATGAACAATAACTTGTATATGGCCATGTCCTGAACTACAACTCAAAGCACAAGAAGGAAACATGGGTGTAGGGATTCACAGCAAAAACAGGTAAAAAGAAATTAACATGCCAGTTAAACATTTAACTCCACATAGACAGTAAAGTAGACATGAAAGTAAAGGCTGTAGGTAAACACATTGGGATGATGCTGAAGCCAAAACTAGAACATACCAGTCTTAAAGAAACAAGTAAGAAGAAAGCAGTAGTCTTGTAAAGCCAAAGTGCAGACAGGCAGTCAGAATACGATGAGTTAAGAAGAGAATTGAGATTGTGGGTAGGAAGTCTGAAGTGTAAAAGTGTTGAGTTGAAAGTGTGTCTTTGGTGAGAAAGGGGTCATGCCCTTTTATAGTATAGAAGGTAAGCAGAAATAAGGTAAGAGAATAGTTTGAAAATCGATTATCAATCAATTACACAAGTTTTCCCTTTAATGAAAGGATTCAGATTACAAACGGGTATAAACCAATTAAGGAAAGAAATTAATCAAACACTTTGTGCAAAGTAGTATAATAGGGGTAAATACATAAAGGTATATTTAAGGACAAGGTCTTGACAGTACACGGTTTGTGCAAATAAGGAAAGGGAATCAGTTAATAGCCAAGAAATCAGAAGTCCAAAGATTTGTTGGAATAAACCCAGTCAGAAAAGGTGAAGAAAGGTTTTACTTAAGCAAAATCAGCAAAAATCAATTAGACCTATTAAAAGGAATTCTCAATCAATCACAAGTTGAAAAACCCTTTTGAAGAAAGATTTATCACATATAAAAGCAAACAGACACGTTAAACATGAGAGAAACTTATCATGCCAATCAGTAGAAGGGTCTAGTGTAGAAGAATTTAAAAAAAAGCTCAGAATTATGTGCAAAAAAAGAAGTTCAAACTTAGTTCATAGACTCATAGATTAGTCTGAAAGAGTCAAGGGTTCTCAAACAGAACCCTAGTTCAATAACATTACCAAACCTCGGCAGAACCCCCAAATTCTAGGGTTTCCACCTCGAGTCAAGTACAGAGACGAGGAAGCAAGTAGTCAAAACAGGCTCAAAGATTTCTTTCAGAAACTCATGAGAAAACAAGCAACTTTAGTAGAAAGTTCAAAGCAAACAGAGTGAAGAAATTCGAAGCATAATGAGAGTAGAAGAAATAGTAGAGGAAAACATGCTTAAACAGGTCTTTTAGAAGAAACTTAAAACAAGGTTCAGTAGAAGGCAAACAAAGAGACTTAAGAACTTAGTAGAGAAATACAGTAGAAGAACACAAGAACACCCGAAAAGTATAGCAAAAGAACATATAGGAAAACACAGTGAGATAAATATGTGAGAGCATGGTATAGAAACACAGTAGGAAAACGAAAGACAAAAAGCACAGAAGAACATGTGTGGTAAGAAGGAAACATATGAGCATAGTAGAGACAAATACACACAAAGAAAAGGAAAAGAAAAGTCAGAGAAACATTTGAAGCATTTTAGAAAACCCTAAATCGAAAAAGAAGCGATTTTAAAAATAATTTTTGAAAGAAAGTTGAGGAAATCATTTGAAAACTCAAATAGAGCATAGATACATAACAGATCTAAAAATATCGGAGAAAACCTCGAAGAGTTAGGGTTTCAGAAGAGCCATAGAAATGAGAAAGGCTTGGAAAAGGTCCGATCTGAGTCGAAGAAGTCAGAACCAGGCTCAAAACATCATTGTATGCCGGAGCAAGGCCGGAGTGGCCGTAGAGCCTTGGATCGGCGAAGATCTGAGCGGAAAACCTTCGAGGTCTGACCTTGAACCTCCAAGTACCAGGCGTATAAGAGCAAGGAGGGTGAGTGTAGGGCTTCCATGGCCTGAGAAGTCATGGATTCCGGTGATTTTGAGGTTGAAGACGGTAGGAGGCGATTAGGGTTTTGAGAACATTCGAGAGAGTTTGAGGGAGTGGAGCATTTAGAGGCGGCTGATAGAAGAGAAATGAGGGGATTAGGGTAGTCGTTTGGATTATAGGTAGGGGCGGGTAGATTTTAGTTAGGTCAGGGGCGGGTTAAATTGTATTGGGCTGGTCCGTTTTAAAAATGAAATTGGGGTTTAATTGGGGGCTGATTTTAGGCCAAAATTGAAATAGTTAGGGCTAGATTTTAAATAGCACTTTTTCCCGTTTTATTTATAAAAATAGGTAGAATGATTTCTGAAACAAATTAAAAGTACTAAATTAATTAATAATACCCAAATATTAAATTAAAAAACACTGGAATCAATTTCATAATTATAAAATGCTATTAAATCAGAAAATAGGCTAAAATTGCAGTTATATGCAATTTAGCTTTAAAAATACTAAATAAATTTGTAAAAATACGTAAAAATTACCTTAGCTATATTTTGGTATAAATATAAGAATAAAATAAGTTAATAACCAAAATGATAATTTGAGGAACAATTATTTATTTTTGTATTGTTAAAATAGGGCAATAAATTGATTTAAGAACCTTTTAAAAATTAGGAAAAATACTAAAACATTTGGACATACTTATATATGCATATATATGCTATTTTGAAAGTATTTTGCATATAAAAATACATAGGGAAAAATTGGGTATCAACACCCTCCATTTCACAAGACTAAGCCATGTCTTGTTAACAACATATTGCTGCACCTCTTGGGCAGAAATATCGCCAATCTATCCAAATACGTCAAAGTCTAAAATGCAACATCCTCATAGCCAGAAGATACCATGTCACGGCCTGAGGATCCTTCATATTTGCATAACATTATACAAAGGTGTCATGGTTCGGAGGCACCATCTGCATGGCCCGAGGACAACATTTCATAGCCTGCAAATCCCTCACTAAACAACATTAAAAGCTCTAAATCAATTTATTTCTTCCCTTTTATTTATAAAATATCCAATAATTATCCTTCAAATTATTTTTGAGATGATTTGGTCATTTAAATTCTTTATTTATGCCATCATAATTGTTTAAATATTTTTAGTGCATTTTTTATAATTGCATTTACATTTTCAGGCTAAATTGCACATCTTTGCAATAATAACCCATATTAACATATAATTACATTATTGATGCATAAAATGGTATTTTATATTTTTAAAATGTTAAATAATTGTTTTAAATCATTTTAGTACATAAAATTAATTTTTTGGAAATCATTTATAATTTTTATAAATTATATAGTTATTAAAAGTGGCTATTTAAAATCTGGCCTATTTTTATTTCAATTTCAGCCCTATTTCAACCCAATACAAGCCCATTATAAATTAAAAGTTACCCAGCCCAAACCCAACTTCCCAATCCGGCCCCAAAAACCCTTTAATCTCGGCCGTTGATCATAAAGATCAACGGCCACAAAATGCTCCTTCCTAAAATAAACTAACGACCCCCACAAATCCTTTCATTTCTACCATCCGCCGCCCTGAAATCCCTCTCTTCTCTCAAACGCTCTCAAACCTAACAATAATTGGACCTAATCGTCACTCGTCTATGGCTACCTCTGGTGGTTTCTCACCACCCCCAGGCCTCTATTAGCCTCTTTCACATTGGTATTGCAATCTCCATGTTCCTCAAGGGACCAGGGTCAGTTGGCTTGCATCTATGGTTCCTTTATCGCCTATTTCAGGTCGTTCCAGTATGATTCCGAGTAAGATCGTCCTATATTGACTATGATCTATAGGTTTCTAAGCCTGTTTCTTCACCTCTGTGTTGTTCTCTTCGAAACCCTAATTTACTTTTTCTGAACCTCTTAGATCTGTACAGATCTGAGATGATTTGGACTTGTTTCATATGGGTTTTACAACAACCTCATGATTCTTTACAAGAATCGTATGATTTCAAGTGATTTTCATCTTTTTCTAAACTAGGGTTTCCGGAAATTTCTTTTACGAAAATGTTTGATGATTTTTTGAGTGTTTAATATTCTGCCTCTTATGTGTTTTGACTGATTTTGTAAAGCTTAACTCGCTTGTACTAAAAGCCCTAACTTTTGACATTCTTTGTTTGGTTTTTGAGTACTGGTGTACTAATTGTGTTCTTGCCTTGGTTCTTGTGATTTCTCGTGGTTTTCTTGTCCTAATATGCCTCTACTGAGATTCTTAATTCAATTTTTCAACGATTCTATATGTTTGTGTTTATCCTGACTATTCATTTCTTACCTTATCTACTAAACTTGCTGACTCTTCCATGATATTCCCTCTAACTAAGCCCTATTAGGGTTCTAACCTAATTTTTCCGACTAAGTTCTATGTTTCTGTGAAATTTTACTTAGTTTATTTTTCTATTTATGGGAATTGATATATATTCTTTCTAGAAATCAGTATTACTTTGAAATTCGGGATGATTGATTACTCCATTAAAGATTGGTATGCATAGATTTTATTTGTTTCCTTGTTTATAACCTTAATTGGTCGTCTCTGCCTTAATTTCTTGCCCTTACAACTTTGGAATTCTTACTGATTCTTTATTTGGTATGGTTTGGTCTTTTTTGGCTTAATTAAACCCTTGTTGTTACCGTTTGGCTAATTGCCCCTAACTAAAGGAGTCTATTCTGAACTCCTTATATGATAGGATTCTGATTTGCCCTTAATTGTTGATTTCTGATTCTTTTACCCTATTAACTCTACCCTCAAACTGCTATATAAGCACTCTCCTATTCTCACTTCAAAATAGAACATTAGTTCAAAAAGTACACTCACACTCTAAAGTTTATTTTCTCTTCTGCTGCTTGTGATACTCACTGATCTAGCCAGTTGAAAGCCAAGGCTAGATAATGTGAACTACATCTGCTTTATATTCTGGACTCTGTTCTTCAACTGGTATGTCTCTAGTTAAGTTTTGAAATCCAAACCCTATGTGTTTCATTCCTGCACTAGTTCATCAGTTATGAATTCAACTTGTATTCTTGTTTACTTCTTTGCTCAGCATGTCCAAACTCTGTCTTGTTATTCTGCACTCTTTCCTGCTTACTTCTTTGCCTAGCATGTCCAAACTGTATGTTTAATCTTGTTCAAGGTATGTCATGCTTCCTGTATTACAATTATGATCTATGTTTCAACTATTTATTGTCCATGACTAGCCTGTTAAAGTCCCTAAGATCCTAAGTGTTTTCTGCAGATTGGTTAACTATATGTTTCCTTTATACCCTATCTATGTACCCCCCCCCCCCAATGTGACTCTTGTGTGCCCCAATCCCTTTATCCCTATATGGGATCTATTTGTTAAGTGTTTTCTGAATCTAGATGTCTCTTATGACCAATTGATTATCTATTGTTTTGGTACTCTTCTCAAACTGTCTTTAACCACCAAACTATTTCCCGTTTCTGAAAAATCTTTTACTTCTAAAGTCATCTCTGTACTATTTTCAAACGTTTTCAAAACTATATCAAGCACTCTCACTTCACACTTAGAATACTAGGTTCTGCCCCTCTAATATGTGTACTGCCTTTAGATCCTTGAGATCTCTCTGAACTCCAGCATGTCAGAGCTGGCCTTTTCACACTGCACCTAAATCAGTTATTGTTTGAGAAAAGGTCTAGGTGTGAGCACTGCCCGAGATTCTTGAGGTCCTTAGGGAACTCTGACACACCTAGACATGAAATTGACTATGGAACTTTGGGCATTTGAGGCTATTGGAGGCTGGGAAGTCATTTGGGCCTACTGCAGGCTCCTTATAGATTAACTCCTATTTATTTATATATTTTTATTTAATTCATTAGTCTGTAATAATTATTGTAAACAAACATTGGGGTGATTAGTAAAAGAGGGTGGGTAGTTATATATATGTTGGGTAAATTGCCTATAGGATCACGTGCTCACAACCATGCCTATAAGGTCCATGTTGATTCAAATATGTTTGTTAAGTTTGCTTTACTTCCACACAATTAGAAACCATGTCTATATGATCTAAATGACTTTATAATTAGATATCATGCCTATAGAGTGTAACGTAATTGAAGTTCAGTTTTTATTACAGCATGTATTCAAATTCGTCTCCTTAGAAATCATGCCTATAAGTTCAAAAGTCAGTTCTTAATAATTAGATATCATGCCTATAGAACTTAAAACCAGTTTAGTTAAATAAATCAGTTCAAATTTGTGTTTATATATTCTGAATGGGCTTAATTAATTAATCTGTCAATTTCTTTAATAAGTTTTCAAACACTGCCTTCAAATTAATACTGCTAGAAAGCATGCCTATAGGATCTCAAGTGGTCATTTAAAAATTATTTTTCTGTTTTACTGCATTCCTAATCAATATAGACATCATGCTTTTAGGACGTCACTATTATGCATTTACGCAAGCCTATAGGGCGATTAAAGTCCTGCAACTATAAAATTTCGCTTTGTTATTTAACACTGCTCACATTCACAGGTCTAAAATCAGTAGGCAAGCTAAATAGATCTTTGACACTTGGTCCTAATTCAATGCTGTCTAATCCCCTACTCACCTAGATATCATGTTCTAGGATTTTCTCTTAAATACTTGACTGTTGTTTGAAGACGTGCACTTACTTGTTATATTTGTGGAGGTGTCTGTGAGGCTTTAATTTGTTCTTTTTAAATACAGTCCTAATTGTTTTTTGATTGATGCCTAGACTTTTATCCTTTCAAACCTTAGGAAGTTCTAGAACTACCTAAATTAGAGGTCCTAAATACCTCCAGGGCCACGAGGAATGGATGAGTAGTGCATGCATAGGACATTTTTTCAAGGTTACTAGAATGCTTTAGGCTATGACTAAGGGGAAGGAATTGGGTAGTAAAGGATATGATGACCACGCACTAATGTCACGTGTAGCCCCTCATTGAGGAGTGATTACCGGGCATTGTGTGAGATGATCCTGTAGGCTAACCAACCTAGGACCCCTCTTTCCTAATTCCCGTTATTTAAATAAATTTTACTTTCCTTTATATATGTGCCACTTGTTCATGTCTTTTTCCTTTGTTTCTTTACTTAAATCATACATGTTCACTTAAACTGTTTATTTGTTAAAAGGACTAATTCACATAAGTAAAAGTTTGGTCGGGACCCACCGTTGTGAACCGAGAGGGGTGCCTAACACCTTCCACTTAAGTGGTATCCGAAAGGAGAATATTGAGAACGCAGAAACTTCAGATGGACAGAGTACTCCGACACCAAATGATCTAGTCTCTAGACTGGAACTAAAGATATTGGAATTACAAAGAGAACTTAAGTAGGTTCACAACTTGGCAAACTTGTCTCTCACCTTGAATGTCTCCGACATCAACCAAAAAAACACAAAGAACGCAATACCTCCCCAAAACACACAAAACCAACACCCACAAAATCCTCCTGCACTGAATCAATACGTAACCCTACCCCAAAATCTCAATCCCCTACAAATTCAACTCCGCCACAACATCACTATCAACCAATTCAGTACCCACCAACCACCACCTACCACACTCCCCAAAACACAACATAACCCATTCCCGATCCTCAAAACTCAACCAATAACCATCATTACACCCAAGTCCCTGGCACCCATCAAAGTAACTCTATATACGTAGAAACCGTACCTCACTCTATCCAAATAATCTCCTATACACCGGAATCCTCCGAGAAGGACATGCTCATTAAAAACATGGATGAAGAACTCAAGAAGTTGACGAGTCGGGTTCAGGGTGTCGAAGGCGACAAAGGAATAGAAGGATTGAACTTTGAAGACATATACTACCAGATGTAGAACTGCTAGAGGGGTACAAACCTCCCAAGTTCGAAATGTTTGACGGTACATGGGATCCTAGGGTTCATTTTATGACCTATTGTGACAAGCTTGTCGGGGTCGGGAAAGACGAAAAGATCCAAATGAGTAAACTTTTTATGATGAGTCTAACTGGAGATGCTTTGACCTGGTACATCAGCCAAAATCCCAAGAAATGGTCCAATTGGGTGAGTATGGCGTTGGATTTCATGGACCAGTTTAGGTTCAATACATAGAATACACCAGTTGTTTTCTACATCCAGTATCTTAAGAAGAAACCTACCGAAACTTTCTGCGAATATGCTACTCGTTGGAGGTCGGAAGCGGCCAAGGTTAGGCCATCTTTGGACGAGGAACAAATGAACAAGTTCTTCATCAGAGCACAGGATCCGTAGTATTATGCAATATTAATGGCTATTGAAAATCATAAGTTCTTTGATATCATCAAGCTTGGGGAAAGAATTGAGGAAGGCATCAAAAGCGGGATAATAACGAATTTGGAGGCATTATAGGCCACAAATAAGGGATTGCAATTAGGCGGCCTATCAAAGAAGAGAGACGTTGGGGCGGTAATGGTGGCCCAGGGCCCAAAATCTCCACTTACCTATCAAACACCTCTACCCACATACCAAACACCTCCACCCATATACCAAACACCTTCACCCACTTACCAAACACCTCCACCCACATATCAAACACCTCCACCCATATACCAATCATCACCACCTACATATCAGCCTTCCTCTCCTAGATATTCCCAACCACCTACTGTCCATCACACCTATAACTCCCAACCATCCCATTTCCAATCACATCCAACTCGCAAAAACTTTCCAAGACCAAGACCCAATTTCGACCACAAGCCACCCAGACAATACACCACCATTGCTGAACCCCATCGACCAACTGTATGAAAGGTTAAAATCCGCTAGTTGTGTCACCCCCATTCTACTGTGGCATTAGAGAATCCATCCCAATGGGTCAATCCAAACAAAACTTGTGCGTACCATTCCAGTATGAATGGGCATACCACTGATGAGTGCCGAACTTTGAAGGATAAGATCCAGACGCTAATCGATAATAATGTCATACAAGCAAAGAAAGCCGCACCTAATATTCGCAACGACCCCCTCCCTAATCATAGAAGTGGTGGGGTACATGTGATAGAGACGAACAAAGAATGGGACCCTAAGGGATCGATTGGGCTTATTCGAGAAGGCGATGACTTTAAAGTGGCAGTCACACTTACTCCTATTATGGTACAGACTCAGTCACCAATCGAGGTTGAGGTAGCTGCACCGGTTCCATTTGAGATAGAGGTAGCTCCACCTGCGGCCACCCCCGCTCCATTTGAAGTAGAAGTGGTTACACCTTTCATAGTGATAGTATCAACCACACCTCCTTTCGACTCAAAAGCAATACCCTGGGATTACGTTGCCGAAGCTCAGCTAAAGGGAAAGGCAAAAATGGAGGAATCCGATGCTGTAAAAGGAATGACTATGACTGGAAGAGTCTATACGCCTGAACATTTGGGAGGACTAAGTAAGGATGCCACTACCAAGCAGCCTGTCATTGAAATAGGGCCAGATGACCTTTGGAGGAAAATAAAAGTGAAGGAGTATTCCGTCATTGACCATTTTATCAAAACCCCAGCTCAGATATCCATCCTGTCACTGCTACAAAATTCAGAGGCACATAAGAATGCTTAATGAAGGTGTTGAATGAAGCTTATGTACCCAACAATATCACCGATAGAGAGATGACCAATATGGTAGGGAAGGTACTGGAAAGTCATAAGATCATCTTCCATAAAGATGAGATACCACCTGAGGGGTTGAATCACAACCGAGCATTGCATATTACAGTACAATTTGAAGACAAATTCATTGCTAGGGTTTTGGTTAACGGAGGTTCGAGCCTCAATATTTGTCCGTTGAACACTCTGAAAAGGTTGGACTAAGGTTTTCATGAAATACGGGTAGGAAGCATGAACATGAAAGCTTTCGATGGATTCAAAGGGCCCCGATCGGGGAAATTAACCTTTGCTTGCAGATGGGGCCAACTTGGTTCGACGTCGAGTTTTAGGTGCTCGACATACCGACCTCATATAATTTTCTGTTAGGCCAACCATGGATCCATGCTGCTAGGGCCGTGCCTTCCACACTACATCAAGCCGTGATATTTGAATGGAATCATCAGGAGGTGATCATTCACGAAGATGGGAGTAACCCAATTTACTCTAGTCAAACCATCCCGACTATTTGACATAGAACAAGGCTAAGAGGAGAAACCTATCATCACATTGAATGTGTCAATGCCGTCGAGAAAGACAAATGGTAGAGCAGTAAAATAAAAAACATATTGGCATGGTCAGGGTATGAGCCCGGCAAAAGGCCGGGGAAGAATCTCCAGGGCATCACTAAACCAATACGGTTGAAGGGTCATGGTACTACCTTTGGGCTCGGATATCAGTACACATGGCAAGAATACAATGTTTGGTCACCTCCATGGCGCGGACCGTATTACCCTCTCGAGCATCTAGTGCCACGTCTAGATCAAACTTTTCACCAAGCTAATATAATATGGGGAACTATAGAAGAGGAAGCATTAGCTAGGTTAAAAAATATGTTCTTTGAGGATGAAGACATGGACTACTGTACCATAATTGAGGAGGAGGAGGAAGAAGGCCTCACTATTCTGATTATGAAGAAAGGAGCTATTCTAAAGAACTGGACCGCCACACCATCCCGGGCCCGTCGAGTCCCTGGGTAGCTTGGCAGATTTTATTTCTATAGCCATTCTAGGCATTTAAGATTTTCAATAATTTTGATTTAAAAACTTGCTTGTTTCAAAATAAGTGCTCGATTCATCGAGCCGCACTTGTCTGGATGTTGTTTAATTTTAATCAAATGCATTTGATTTTTATTATTCTTTACTATTTTGTACACTTTTTCTTTCTACAGTGTTATTATTATTTTTCATGATGAACCAGTAATTGGGAAATGTAATGAGGCAACGCAACATAAGAATATTGATTCAGATAAAGAAGATGAGATACCCGAGGAAGTTGTCAGGGAAGTTGAAAACTTTGAGAATAAGCCTAAGTCCAATCTGGATGAAACCGAAGTAGTAAACTTGGGGGCCCCGAGACTGTCAAGGAGACTCGCATCAGCATTCACTTATCACCAACAGAGAAGGAAGAGTACATCTATTTCTTAAAAGAATATGAGGACATTTTTGCATGGTCATATGATGATATAACCAGTTTGAGCACATCCATAGTAGCTCACAAGTTGCCTACTAATCCCATGTCTCTTCCAGTAAAGCAGAAACTCCGAAAGTTCAAACCAGACATGAGCATGAAAATCAAGGAAGAAATTACTAAGCAAATCAAAGCCAAAGTTCTCAGGGTGGTTGAGTGTTACAACCCATATCCACATGTGTTAGTTCATGCCATATATTAGTTAACATAAATCCAAGAAGGAATTATCTTTGAGATGATAAGAAGTCAATCCTATTGGTCTTAAGTGATACAAGAGTGTATAAGGGTGATTAACCAGTATTAGAAGTTAAACGAATCAAGGATGTTGTAACTCGAATTTTCAGGTAATCTAGCGGTGCTTAATACACTCAAGAGGTCATTTATGAAGGTATTTTAATCATGTAATATCCGTATCATAAGTCTTGAAGTCAAATGAGTTATGAAACAAAAGTCGACAAAAGTTGTCGCAACTTAGGTTCATAATTTTACTTAAACATTAGGTCAAATGTTTCTAATCTTTTCTCATAATTTACAAGTAATTACGGGGTGATCTACCAACAAAATTAAAGATCTATGAGTCTAGTTTCCAACGCATTAAACCGTTCATCGATACGATCTCGGAGTAGAGAGATATTCGCGTTTTCGCGAGACTGCGCCAAGCACCTCTCTATGGGGCCCACTAAGTCGGTTTAAGATATTTGGACTTATATAGGATGACCACAACCCGATTTTAGTCATTTCTTTTCACTATTTTCAGAACTTAGAACCCTAGGAACATCCTCTCAAGGTTCTCTCAAGATTCAAGACCCAAAAAAAGGGCAAACAACACAAATCAAGTGTCGGGAATTCCGTGGCTCTAGTAAGTCTCTTGTTCTTCTTGTTGTTGCTCATTTTTGTGTCGTTCCAACTCGTGTGGGAGGTTGTTTTAAAGGGTTTATGTTCTGTAAATACTCCCTCATGTTCTTAATATTAATCCTAGGTGATTTCAAGCCTTCTAAAGTGATTCTAGTGCCGAAAAACACTAATTGATCGCTAGTTTCATTTTTTTGTTGTTGTGGCAGCATTGGAGGGATATTTCTTGGAAATTTAAGGTCAAATTGGAGTTGTTCTTTCTGTATAAAGGTAAGGAACCTCTTACTCTATATGTATTTAAGATTATCCAAGTTGCGGCTAAGCCATTGAAGCTAGAACTTGTGAGATATATATCGAAAGGTTTGGTAGTAATGTTATTGTTTTGTGGACTGTTTTGCGTTGTTGTTGGGCTGCGTATTTTACTACTATCTTATGGAGTTTTGGAGGAGGAAGGGTGTGGAGAAACACCATATATATATAGGGTTATGGGCTGATAGTTATTCGTAACATTTCCAGGTTGTTTGACACGACTACGGTGGTCATCGTATGTATGGAGTGATTAGGCTATGTGTGGACTATTTTGGGAGGCTCAATATGTTTATTATTGATGTTGTTTGGGCTGTTTGGTGACTGTTTTGAATGGTGTGAGGTCATATATAGGGGAGGTGCTGTCCATTTCATCGTAAAATAGGTTGTGGTCGATACATAATAGTTATGACGCTTAAATGATAACGATAGTATCGTTTCTCTTATTGTAGACTAAGGAGTTTTGACAATTGCATAGCTTGAGATTGGGGCAGTATATACAAGGTATGTGAGGCTATCCCTTTCCTTCTTTTGCACGACTCCGATTGCACATAATGTAATGAACGATCTTCCAAGATACTCTACTCTTAGAAGCTAGCAGTACTTACATTGTTTTCCCTCTTATGGAACGATTGATGTTAATGTTGCTTCTCTTAGTCTTATGTTATCAATGTTGTTAGTACTTCCTGATTCTTATAAGGTTCATAGTGAAGAGTTAGTCCTAATAACGTGTACAGAGGATACCGACCTTACGTCACTCCGAAAGGTTTAGAATGTGATTCCATGAGTCGAGCATGCATTATATATATGTATCTATTTTACTCTACCGAGCCACGCTATAGTTGGCCGGGTACGGCACCTATTGTGCAACCACTGATCAGTTGGGTTTTACCGAGCTCCACGTGGCCGGGTACGATTCTACCGAGCCTATTATGGCCGGGTACGATATGATGATGATGATGCCCACAGAGGCGAATGCTTTAAAGGTTTATGTATTTATACATATGTATCATGCATTTCATGTAAGTAGCCCTCAGAGGTACTAAGATGTTACAGGTTGTATATTCTCTATCCTTGCTTACATTACTGATCGCATTTATGGTTCCTTGCCTTACATACTCAGTACTTTATTCGTACTGACGTCCTTTTATTTGTGGACGCTGCATGTCGTGCTGCAGGTCCTGATAGACAGGCAGGTGCAGCTCCCCCACCACAGTAGACTATCTAGTTCAGCGGTGATTGGCGAGATCCCTTCTCCGGACTTGCCTTGGTCTTGGTATGCAATTTTTGTTATAGACATTATGGGTATGTCGGGGCCCTGTTCCGGCTATGTTGCAACAGTTACGTTCTTTTAGAGGCTCATAGACAGGTGTCGGCTCATGTATAGTTTGGTATGCCTTGTCGGCTAGTTTTTGTTGTATAGTCTTTCATAGTAGCGTGGTAGCTCATACCTTATACGTAGTTTCTTGATTGTCTGGTCATCCCCTGCTATGTATTTTCATGCCGTCATATTTTATTGCTGGTTGTCCATGATCTAGGTCTACCATTTATATTGATCTCGTCAGCCTTAAAAGATAATAATGAAGGTTAGATGAAATGTACGTTGGTGCTCGGCAAGTGTGGTCGGGTGCTAGTCATGGCCCTTCAGTTTGGGTCGTGACAAACTTGGTATCAGAGCAAGTCTGTCCTAGGGGTTGTCTATGAGCCGTGTCTAGTAGAGTCTTGATTATGGATGTGTAGCGCGCCACATTTATAATCAGGAGGCTACATGACATCTAGGGTTGTTACCTTCTTCCTGAATCTAGATCGTGTGTAGAGTTGAGTCGTAAGTGTTCGTCTCTAATATTCACCTTGTTTTTTTTCAGTGATGTCTTCGACTAGGAAGCAAACGATTAGTAGATGGCTTGATACAGCAGCGGGAGAGGGTACCAGTCAGGTTCCCCAAGTCAGAGCAGGACAAAGTGAGGCTCAATGTGAGATGCCCTCTCATACCTCATCTACTCCATCTCCTCCAGAGGATATTAGAAGGCACCCAGCGCCTCCAGTTCCTCCGTCTGGCACTCCAGACCAGGATATGCGGAGTGTTTTGCAGTTATTGACTAGCTTGGTAGCTGCTCAGGCTCAGAGGCAGAATACTGCTGAGAAACCAGTTAGTACAAGAGTTCGTGATTTTATTAACTTAGACCCTCCAGTGTTTACCGGATCAGACCCGAAGGAGGACCCACAGACTTTTATTGACCAGGTTCATCGTACACTTCGGGTTATGCATGTTAGTGATGCAGAGGCAGTAGAGTTGGCTTCTTATCGGCTACGGGATTTAGCGGTTCTCTGGTATGATAGTTGGGAGAGATCCAGGGGTCCGAACCCTCCTCCAGCTATGTGGAAGGAATTTTCTGAGGCCTTTCTTCGTCACTACTTGCCAGTTGAGATACGACGAGCTAGAGCTGATAAGTTCTTGAACCTTAGACAAGGTAATATGAGTGTGCAAGAGTACAGTATGCAGTTTGATTCTTTGGCAAGGTATGCTCCCCATATGGTGGCCGAGATGAGTGATAGGGTGCATATGTTCGTGAATGGGTTGGGACCACATCTAATAAATGAGTGTACGACAGCCTCCTTGGTGGAGGGCATGGATATTTCCCGTATTCAAGCTTATGCCCAGACCCTAGAGGATCGTAAGCGCCAGCAAAGGGCAGTTAGGGAGCAGGATAGGGGCCAGCATAAGAGGGCGAGATTTGTAGGGTATTCTGATGACTTCAGAGGCCGCATCAGGCCACAGTTTTCGAGGAGTTCGGCGCCACCTGTAGCTATTGCTCCTCCACAGTTTCAGAGGCCTCGATATGATCGATCCTATTCTGGTCCAGGTCAGAGTTCGCGGGCATCTGGCTCGCAACATCACAGGGATACTAGTCAGATGAGACCCCCAACACCACATTGTGATCAGTGCGGCAAGGCCCACTTTGGACTGTGTCGTCGAGGTTCTGATGCATGCTATTCGTGCGGGCAGCCTGGCCATATGATGCGGGATTGTCCTAATAGAGGAGGTGATGGTATGGCTCAGCCGACTGGATTTGTGTCTGGTTCTTCCTCATCAGTTCGACCTCCAGCACGGGGTTTTCAGCAGTCGACAGGTCGTGGTAGGGGTAGAGGTGCAGTGCCGAGTTCGAGTGGTGCTCAAAATCGAACCTATGCTCTAGTAGGTCGACAGGATCTCGAGTCGTCTCCAGATGTTGTTACAGGTATTATATCTGTGTTTTCTTATGATGTATATGTGTTGATTGATCCGGGATCTACATTATCATATGTTACACCCTTTGTGGCTAATAAGTTTGGCATTGAACCTGAATTGATAAGTAAACCCCTCGCGGTATCTACTCCGATAGGAGATTCTGTGATTGCTAGAAAGGTATATAGAGGTTGCACTGTGATGATTTGTAGTCGTCAAACCTCGGCAAATTTATTTGAGTTAGAAATGGTTGATTTTGATGTGATAATGGGAATGGACTGGTTGGCCTCATGCTATGCAAATGTTGACTGTCGTACGAAAATGGTTAGATTCCAATTTCCGGGTGAACCCGTCATTGAATGGAAAGGGAACATTGCTACACCGAAAGGTAGGTTTATTTCCTATCTTAAGGCAAGGAAAATGATCTCAAAAGGTTACATTTATCATCTCGTTCGCGTTGGGATGTGGAGGCGAAACCGCCTACTTTACAATCAATCCCTATGGTCAATGAATTCCCAGATGTTTTCCCAGATGAACTCCCAGGCCTTCCTCCTGAAAGGGAGATTGAGTTTAGCATTGATGTGTTACCTGACACTCAACCGATCTCTATTCCCCCATATAGAATGGCCCCGGCAGAGTTGCGAGAGTTGAAGGTGCAGTTGAAGGACTTGCTGGATAAGGGCTTTATTAGGCCTAGCACTTCACCTTAGGGTGCACCAGTCCTATTCGTGCGGAAGAAAGACGGGTCGTTACGGATGTGTATCGACTATCGACAGTTGAATAAGTCTACTATAAAGAACAAGTATCCACTTCCAAGAATTGATGACCTGTTTGACCAACTCCAGGGTGCCAAGTATTTCTCCAAGATTGATTTACGTTCATGGTATCATCAGGTAAGGGTTAGGGAGAAAGATATTCCAAAGACGGCCTTCCAGACAAGATATGGGCACTTTGAGTTCTTGGTGATGTCGTTCGGGCTAACAAATGCCCCAGCAGCTTTTATGGATCTCATGAATACTATATTCAAGCCCTATCTTGATGTGTTCGTGATTGTATTCATTGATGACATTCTAGTGTATTCTCGTTCGGAGGCGGAACATGCGGGCCACTTGCGGATAGTATTACAGACGCTTCAGGATCATAAGTTATATGCTAAGCTCTCCAAATGTGAATTCTGGCTGAACTCAGTAGCATTCCTTGGCCATGTGATATCTGATGAGGGTATTAGTGTCGACACTCAGAAGATCGATGCAGTAAAGAATTGGCCGAGACCTACAACACCATCAGAAGTCCGCAGCTTCCTAGGACTAGCAGGATATTATAGGCGGTTTGTATAAGGATTTTCCTCTATATCATCACCATTGACTAAGTTAACACAAAAAGCTACCAAATTCCAGTGGTCTGACACTTGTGAACGTAGTTTTCAGGAGCTGAAGAATCGATTGACATCTGCACCAGTGCTCACTCTTCCTGAAGGAACAGAAGATTATGTGGTATATTGTGATGCCTCAGGTATAGGTTTGGGGTGCGTATTGATGCAGCGTGGGAATGTGATTGCTTATGCATCAAGACAATTGAAGAAGCATGAAAAGAATTATCCAACCCATGATTTGGAATTGGCTGCAGTAATATATGCTTTGAAGATATGGCGGCACTACTTATACGGCGTCCATGTTGACATCTACACAGATCACAAGAGTTTACAATACATCTTCAAGCAGAAAGAGTTGAATTTGAGGCAGCGTAGGTGGCTTGAATTATTGAAAGACTACGACGTCGAGATATTGTATCATCCCGGTAAAGCCAATGTTGTGGCAGATGCTCTCAGCCGTAAACCAATGGGAAGCTTAGTACATATTGAGGCGGGTAGATGGGGGTTGATTAAAGAGCTTCATCAGCTAGACAATATGAGAATCAGATTGTTAGACTCTAATGACGGAGGTGTTACTGTACAGAATACATCAGAATCATCTTTGGTAACCGAGGTAAAAACACGACAATATGAAGATCCTATCTTAGTACGATTAAGAGAAAGCATTCAACAGTGTAAAAGTATGGCTTTTGGGATCGGAAAAGATGGGGCACTGAGATACCAGAGCCGATTGTGTGTGCCTAATGTGGCAGGGTTGCGAGAGAAGATTATGAATGAGATTCATCAATCCCGATATTCCATCCATCCCGGCTCGACAAAGATGTATCATGATGTCAAGGAGCAGTATTGGTGGGATAATATGAAGAAGTCTATTGCAGAATTTGTGGCCCAGTGTCCCAATTGTCAACAAGTAAAGATAGAACATCAGAAACCCGGTGGATTGCTTCAAAATATAGAGATTCCGACCTGGAAGTGGGAGGTGATTAATATGGACTTCATTATTGGATTACCTCGCTCTTATCATAAGTTTGACTCCATCTGGGTGATAATTGATCGACTTACAAAATGTGCCCATTTTCTGCCAGTGAAGACAACTTACACGGCTGAAGATTATGCGAAGTTGTATATCAAGGAGATTGTTAGGCTTCATGGTGTGCCCATATCTATTATATCAGACCGAGGAGCTCAATTTACGGCTAACTTTTGGAGGTCTTTCCCGAAGGGTTTAGGCACACAAGTAAATCTCAGCACTGCATTTCATCCGCAGACTGACGGACAGGCTGAACGTACCATTCAGACACTGGAAGATATGCTACGAGCATGTGTTCTAGATTTTAAGGGGAATTGGGATGATCATCTTCCACTCATAGAATTCGCCTATAACAATAGCTACCATTCCAGTATTAAAATGGCCCCATATGAGGCACTATACGGGAGGAGATGTAGATCACCAATTGGATGGTTCGAAGTTGGTGAAACAGAATTATATGGGCCAGATTTGATTCACCAAGCTATTGAGAAGGTGAAAGTGATACAGGAGCGATTGAGGACGGCACAGAGCAGGCAAAAATCTTATTCTGATGTCCGACGTCGTGATCTAGAGTTTGAGGTTGGTGATTGGGTTTTCCTGAGGATCTCACCAATGAAGGGTATTATGCGTTTTGGGAAGAAACGTAAGCTGAGTCCAAGGTATATCGGGCCGTATAAAATTCTTCGACGGATTGGACAGGTTGCTTATGAGTTAGAATTGCCATCCGAATTGGAATTTGTCCACCCGGTATTCCATGTATCTATGTTGAGAAAATGTATTGGAGACCCTTCTCGAGTCGTCCCTATCAAATAAGTACAAGTTACAGAGGACCTATCATATGAAGAAGTGCCAGTGGCGATATTAGATCGGCAAGTCCGCAAGCTGAGAACAAAAGATGTAGCTTCCGTCAAAGTATTGTGGAGGAACAAAAATATGGAAGAAATGACATGGGAAGCAGAAGAGGAGATGAAGTCTAAATACCCTTACTTATTCCAGAATAAAGATAACAAGGATGCTGGTAGAAGACAGAATACATTGGAAGGTGAAACGGCTCTATGAGGTAAGCAATAATTTGAGAATACTCCTCCTTAATACAAAATGGTGATATGTAGATAATGTAAATACGCATAATGCTTTGTGTAGCCTTGTGAAGCCATATGTTGGGATTAATTACTTGCAAGTTTTGCTAGTGACCATTTTATAGGGGAAAATTGATCGGAAATTTCAATTGGAATCCACGATGATTTAAACTCCCCATAAACCCTTACATTCGAGGACGAATGTTCCTAAGGGGGGGAGGGTGTTATAACCCATATCCACATGTGTTAGTTCATGCCATATATTAGTTAACATAAATCCAAGAAGGAATTATCTTTGAGATGATAAGAAGTCAATCCTATTGGTCTTAAGTGATACAAGAGTGTATAAGGGTGATTAACCAGTATTAGAAGTTAAACGAATCAAGGATGTTGTAACTCGAATTTTCAGGTAATCTAGCGGTGCTTAATACACTCAAGAGGTCATTTATGAAGGTATTTTAATCATATAATATCCGTATCATAAGTCTTGAAGTCAAACGAGTTATGAAACAAAAGTCGACAAAAGTTGTCGCAACTTAGGTTCATAATTTTACTTAAACATTAGGTCAAATGTTTCTAATCTTTTCTCATAATTTACAAGTAATTACGGGGTGATCTACCAACAAAATTAAAGATCTATGAGTCTAGTTTCCAACTCATTAAACCGTTCATCGATACGATCTCGGAGTAGAGAGATATTCGCGTTTTCGCGAGACTGCGCCAAGCACCTCTCTATGGGGCCCACTAAGTCGGTTTAAGATATTTGGACTTATATAGGATGACCACAACCCGATTTTAGTCATTTCTTTTCACTATTTTCAGAACTTAGAACCCTAGGAACATCCTCTCAAGGTTCTCTCAAGATTCAAGACCCAAAAAGGGCAAACAACACAAATCAAGTGTCGGGAATTCCGTGGCGCTAGTAAGTCTCTTGTTCTTCTTGTTGTTGCTCATTTTTGTGTCGTTCCAACTCGTGTGGGAGGTTGTTTTAAAGGGTTTATGTTCTGTAAATACTCCCTCATGTTCTTAATATTAATCCTAGGTGATTTCAGGCCTTCTAAAGTGATTCTAGTGCCGAAAAACACTAATTGATCGCTAGTTTCATTTTTTTGTTGTTGTGGCAGCATTGGAGGGATATTTCTTGGAAATTTAAGGTCAAATTGGAGTTGTTATTTCTGTATAAAGGTAATGAACCTCTTACTCTATATGTATTTAAGATTATCCAAGTTGCGGCTAAGCCATTGAAGCTATAACTTGTGAGATATATATCGAAAGGTTTGGTAGTAATGTTATTGTTTTGTGGACTGTTTTGCGTTGTTGTTGGGCTGCGTATTTTACTACTATCTTATGGAGTTTTGGAGGAGGAAGGGTGTGGAGAAACACCATATATATATAGGGTTATGGGCTGATAGTTATTCGTAACATTTCCAGGTTGTTTGACACGACTACGGTGGTCATCGTATGTATGGAGTGATTAGGCTATGTGTGGACTATTTTGGGAGGCTCAATATGTTTATTATTGATGTTGTTTGGGCTGTTTGGTGACTGTTTTGAATGGTGTGAGGTCATATATAGGGGAGGTGCTGTCCATTTCATCGTAAAATAGGTTGTGGTCGATACATAATAGTTATGACGCTTAAATGATAACGATAGTATCGTTTCTCTTATTGTAGACTAAGGAGTTTTGACAATTGCATAGCTTGAGATTGGGGCAGTATATACAAGGTATGTGAGGCTATCCCTTTCCTTCTTTTGCACGACTCCGATTGCACATAATGTAATGAACGATCTTCCAAGATACTCTACTCTTAGAAGCTAGCAGTACTTACATTGTTTTCCCTCTTATGGAACGATTGATGTTAATGTTGCTTCTCTTAGTCTTATGTTATCAATGTTGTTAGTACTTCCTGATTCTTATAAGGTTCATAGTGAAGAGTTAGTCCTAATAACGTGTACAGAGGATACCGACCTTACGTCACTCCGAAAGGTTTAGAATGTGATTCCATGAGTCGAGCATGCATTATATATATGTATCTATTTTACTCTACCGAGCCACGCTATAGTTGGCCGGGTACGGCACCTATTGTGCAACCACTGATCAGTTGGGTTTTACCGAGCTCCACGTGGCCGGGTACGATTCTACCGAGCCTATTATGGCCGGGTACGATATGATGATGATGATGCCCACAGAGGCGAATGCTTTAAAGGTTTATGTATTTATACATATGTATCATGCATTTCATGTAAGTAGCCCTCAGAGGTACTAAGATGTTACAGGTTGTATATTCTCTATCCTTGCTTACATTACTGATCGCATTTATGGTTCCTTGCCTTACATACTCAGTACTTTATTCGTACTGACGTCCTTTTATTTGTGGACGCTGCATGTCGTGCTGCAGGTCCTGATAGACAGGCAGGTGCAGCTCCCCCACCACAGTAGACTATCTAGTTCAGCGGTGATTGGCGAGATCCCTTCTCCGGACTTGCCTTGGTCTTGGTATGCAATTTTTGTTATAGACATTATGGGTATGTCGGGGCCCTGTTCTGGCTATGTTGCAACACTTATGTTCTTTTAGAGGCTCATAGACAGGTGTCGGCTCATGTATAGTTTGGTATGCCTTGTCGGCTAGTTTTTGTTGTATAGTCTTTCATAGTAGCGTGGTAGCTCATACCTTATACGTAGTTTCTTGATTGTCTGGTCATCCCCTGCTATGTATTTTCATGCCGTCATATTTTATTGCTGGTTGTCCATGATCTAGGTCTACCATTTATATTGATCTCGTCAGCCTTAAAAGATAATAATGAAGGTTAGATGAAATGTACGTTGGTGCTCGACAAGTGTGATCGGGTGCTAGTCATGGCCCTTCAGTTTGGGTCGTGACATTGAGTACCCAACCTGGTTAGCTAACATTGTGCCAGCGCCGAAGAAAGATGGGAAAGTCAGTATGTGTTGACTATCGGGACTTAAACAGAGCATGTCCCAAAAATGACTTTCCACTACCAAATATACACATCTTGATCGATAATTGCGCCAAGCATGAACTCCAATATTTCGTAGATTGTTTCGCGGGTTATCACTAGATCTAGATGGATGAAAAAGACGCGGAGAAAACAACTTTTATTACATCATAGGGGGTATACTGCTCCAAGATGATGCCATTTGGTCTCAAGAATGCTAGGGCTACCTACATGAGAGCAATGACAACCATCTTCCATGATATGATACACAAAGAAATAGAGGTGTATGTGGATGACGTCATTATCAAATCCAAGAGGGCCATAAATCACATAGCAGACTTGAGAAAGTTCTTTGACAGGTTAAGGAGGTACAATCTGAAGCTGAACCCCACAAAATGTGCATTCGGGGTTCCCATAGGGAAGTTATTGGGATTCATCGTCAGTCATCGAGGGATCGAGCTGGATCCGTCTAAAGTCAAGGCTATTCAGGAATTACTGCTTCCTAGGAGCAAAAAGGACGTGATGAGCTTCCTAGGACGTCTCAACTATATCAGTCACTTTATAGAACAGTCCACAGTTATATGTGAACCCATCTTCAAGATGCTGAGGAAAGATGCTGAGACAAGTTGGACCAAGGATTATCAGAAAGCTTTTGACAAGATCAAGGAGTACCTGTCCACACCACTAGTCTTTGTCCCGCCAGAACCGGGATGGACTTTGCTACTCAATCTATCTGTATTGGATGGAGCCTTTGGATGCATTCTAGGACAGCATGACGAGATAGGAAAAAAGGAGCAAGCTATATATTGCTTGAGTAAGAAGTTTACGCCTTACGAAGCACGATACTCTGTGATGGAACGCACTTGATGTTCTTTGACCTGGACAGCTCAGAAATTGAGGCATTAATTCTATGCTTATACTACATACCTCATATCCAGGATGGACCCTCTGAAGTACATATTTCAGAAACCCATGCCGACTAGAAAGTTAGCCAAGTGGCAGATACTATTGAGTGAGTTCGATATCGTTTATGTAACTCAATAGGCGGTGAAAGGATAGGAATTGGCAGACCGTCTTTCAGAAAATCCGGTGGGAGGAAAATACGAACCCTTGAAAACATATTTTCTTGATGAAGAAGTGTCATTCGTAGGAGAAGACATTACCGAAGCATACGACGGTTGGAGAATGTTCTTTGACGGAGCTGCAAATTTCAAAGGAGTGGGCATTGAAGTAGTTTTGATATCAGAAACCGGTCAACATTATCCGGTATTTGCTAAACTCAGATTCCCCTGCACCAACAACATAGCAGCATATGAAGCCTGCATACTAGGACTCAATATGGTGGTCGACATGAATATTCAAGAGCTGCTGGTAATTAGTGATTCAGATTTACTTGTGCACCAGGTACAAGGAGAGTTGGCCCCCAAGAATTCCAAAATATTTCCATATCTGCACCATGTGCAGTAATTGAGAAAGAGGTTCACAAAGATAGAATTTTGACATGTGCCCAGAATTCAGAATGAGTTTGCCGATGCATTGGCCACCTTGTCATCTATGATACAGCATCGGGACAAGAATTTCATTGATCCCATCCCAGTGAGGATTCATAATTAGTTGGCATATTATGCCCACGTTGAAGAAGAAATAGATTGAAAACCTTGGTTCCATGACATCAAAGAGTAATTGTCAAAGGGAGAATATCCGGAGAATGAAAACCACACTCAGAAACGAACACTCCAGAGATTGTCCAATCACTTCTTCCACAGCGGAGAAAGTCTGTATAGAAGAACTCCCGATTTGGGATTGCTAAGATGTGTCAACACAAAAGAAGCTTCAAAACTGCTTGAGGACGTACATGCTGGGACCTGTGGCCCGCACATGAATGGTTTTGTCTTGGCTAAGAAGATACATAGGGCCGGTTACTTTTGGATGACCATAGAGACGGATTTCATCCAGTATGTCTGCAAATGCTTCCAATGCCAGGTATATGCCGATATGATAAAAGTGCCACCGAATGAGCTCAATGCAACAAGTTCACCTTGTCCATTCGCCGCTTGGGGAATTGATGTAATTGGTCTGATTGAGCCCACTACTTCAAATGGGCACAGGTTTATTCTAGTGGCCATTGATTACTTCACAAAATGGACAGAGGCTGCATCTTACAAAACTGTCACCAAGAATGTCATTGTAAATTTTGTCAAAGATCGTATCGTTTGCTGATTTGGAGTTACTGAGTTTATTATTACAAATAATGTCGCCAATCTCAACAGTGATCTGATGAAAGCTATGTGTGAAACTTTCAAAATCAAGCACAAGAATTCCACAACCTATAGACCTCAGATGAATGGAGTCGTAGAAGCTACCAATAAAAACATCAAGAAGATACTAAGGAAGATGGTAGAGAACCACAAACAATGGCATGATAAGCTACATTTTGCTTTGTTGGGATACTGTACTACAGTTCACACATCAACCGGGGCAACTCCCTACATGTTGGTCTGCGGTACCGAAGCTATCATTCCAGCCGAGGTAGAGATTCCTTCTTTAAGAATCATACAGGAAGCCGAACTCACCGATGAAAAATGGATAAGAAGCCGCTACGAACAATTGGCCCTTATCGATGGAAAGAAGATGAACGCAGTATGTCATGGTCAACTTTATCAGAGTAGAATGTCCAGAGTTTCAACAAAAGGGACAAACCAAGGAATTTTGCACTAGGACAGCTGGTACTGAAGAAGATCTTCCCATATCAAGATGAGGCCAAAGGGAAATTCTCTCCCAACAAGGTCCTTACATGGTTCACAGAGTGCTGACAGGAGGAACACTCATACTTGCAGAGATAGATGGAGAAATCTGGCCAAAACTAATCAATTCAGACGCAGTCAAGAGATATTATACTTAGATTATTTACATTTCCTTATCTGATATAATTGAACTACGTTTGACCTGATTCCCGTTTAAGAGGGGATACATAGGCAGCCTTATGGGTTCGGTCATATCATAATAAAATTTCCATTTTTTCCCAAGATCAGAAACTGGGGGAAAATTTTGAGGAGGTCCCTCAAAATTCCGGAGGAAGTCCAGCCAATGCCAACATATGTCAGACAGTCAGAAATTGGTTAAGAAACTGGGGCAGAATTTTGAGAAGGATTCTCAAAATTCGAAGAAGGTTCAACAAGGCTCATTACCTGCAAACAGTCGAAGGATCATCTACCAAACTGGGACAGAATTGTGAGGAGGACCCTCAAAATTCTAACACGAGGAAGCTGCAATGTCTCGGAAATGTGCTACAGTCACTAGTTCATCTAGAACAATCACTTGATACTTCAACATGTTTCTAAAATAACTCTATTTTTGTCAATAATTGCATATTTTTGAAAACTTTATTTCCGTAATAGTCGGTTATTACCCAGGGAAAATCGAAAAGGCCTCCAGAACGGAGCAAAGCAAGGCTAGCAAACAGAAGCACGAACCAACCTCCCCCTCACAAAACTTACAATTTTTCTTTGAACGCAGGCACATTTGACGTAGCGATAGCATTCGCAAATATGTATACACAAAGCAAATTCACTACCAAACGGGCCACCAGACACCGAACGTAGTCCCAGCTAAGGAATATCCTATTTTGTTTGCTATTTGCTCTTTGCATGAGGCTAATCCCCGCCTCAACACTTGCATGAGGGCAATCCTTGCCTCCGTACTGGCATAAGGCTAATCCTTGCCTCCATACATGAGGCTAATCCCTGCCTCTATATTTGCATGAGGCTAATCCCTGCCTCCATACCTGCATGAGGCTAATGCTTGCCTCCATATTTGCATGAGGCTAATCCTTGCCTCCATATCTGTATGAGGCTAATCCTTGCCTCCATATTTGCATGAGTCTAATCCTTGCCTCTATATTTGCATGAGGCTAATCCCTGCCTCCCTATTTGCATGAGGCTAATCCCTACCTCATGAGGCTAATCCCTACCTCCATATCTGTATGAGGCTAATCTCTGCCTCCCTATTTGCATGAGGCTAACCCTTGTCTCTCATTCGCATGAGGCTAATCCTTGCCTCCATACTTGCATGAGGCTAATCCTTGCCTCCCATTTGCATGAAGCTAATTCTTGCCTCCATACTTGCCCAAGGCTAAACCTTGCCTCCACATGTGCATGAGGCTAATCCCTGCCTCCATACCTACATAAAGCTAATCCTTGCCTCCTCATCTGTATGAGGATAATTCTTGCCTCCATTCTTGCATAAATCTAATCCTTGCCTTCGTATCTGCATGAGGTTAATCCATGCCTCCGCATTTGCATGGGACTAAGCATTGTCCCTCTTTGCACAAATATTGCTCTATTTCTAGTACTATCTATTTGCTTTCAATCGGGCTAAGCTCTGACCTCCATTTCACAAGACTAAGCCCTGTCTTGTTAACATAATATTGCTGCACCTCATGGGCTGAAATATCGCCAATCTATCTAAAGGTGTCATAGTCTAAAAGGCATCATCCTCATAGCCGGAAGACACCATGTCATGGCCTGAGGATCCCTCAAATTTGCATATCATTATTCAAAGGCGTCATGGTTAGGAGGCACCATCTGCATGGCCCAAGAACAACATTTCTTGGCATGTGAATCCCTCACTAAACAATTCATTGCCTAGGACATCATGGTCCAAGGACGTCATCTTTAACCGTCCAAAGACAACTTTCATGCTCAAAAAGGGAATCTGGATCATGTTTAATTTTCTCACAAATACATCTGCAGAGGATCTGCAAGCAACCGCTATCCTGGACGGAGCGACCTCGCTCCTGTTCTTTCAAACTATCTCAAACTTAACCGCTCACCATAACCGCTCTTGCATCTCGTGTCTGTTCTTGCAATGACTTCATGGGTATATTGCGCAATGAGTCCAGAACTACACATGGCCTGATTCCTTTAAAACCAGGGATATGTAGGCAACTCAAAGATCAGAGTCCAGCCTCTATCTTTTAAAATATCCCGACCGATTAAAATTGACCATCATTTCTTTACCCGAAAACTCTTTCATCCTTCTTGGGTAAAGAGGGATAACTGTTGATACTCAATTTTTCCTCATATATTTTTTAAATACATATATATACTTTAATTAGCACATATGCATTTATAAGCATGCATAAGTATTTTTATAATTTTTCTATAATTTTAAAAGCTCTAAATTAATTTATTTCTTCCCTAAAATTTATAAAATATCCACTAATTATCCTTCAAATTATTTTTTTGATGATTTGGTCATTTAAATTCATTATTTATGCCATCATAATTGTTTAAATATTTTTAGTGCATTTTTTATAATTGCATTTATATTTTTAGGCTAAATTGCACATCTTTGCAATAATAGCCTATATTAACGTATAATTACATTATTGATGCATAAAAATGGTATTTGATATTTTTAAAATGTTAAATAACTATATTAAATCATTTTAATACATGAAAATATTTTTTTGGAAATCATTTATTATTTTTATAAATTATATAGTTATTAAAAAGTGGCTATTTAAAATCTGGCATATTTTTATTTCAATTTCAGCCCTATTTCAACCCAATACCAACCCGTTTTTAATTAAAAGTTACCCAGCCCAAACCCAGCTACCCGATCCAGCCCCAAAACCCCTTTAATCTCGGTCGTTGATCATAAAGATCAACGGTCACAAACGACCCTTCCTAAAATAAACCAAAAGACCCCCCCCCCCCCAAACCCTTTCATTTCCACCATCTGCTACTCTGAAATCCCCCTCTCTCTAAAACTCTCTCAAACCAAACCCTAATCAAACCTAATCGTCACTCGTCTATAGCTACCTCTGGTGGTTTCTCACCACCCCCGAGCCTCTATTAGCCTCTCTCACGTTGGTATTGCAATCTCCATGGTCCTCAAGGGACCAGGGTCAGTTGGCTTGCATCTATGGTCCTTTTATCGCCTATTTCAGGGCGTTCCATTGTGATTCCGAGTAAGATCGTCCTATATTGACTATGATCTATGAGTTTCTAAGCATGTTTCTTCACCTTTCTATTTTTCTCTGCGAAACCCTAATTTTCTTTTTCTGAACCTCTTAGATCTGTATAGATCTGAGATGATTTGGACTTGTTTCATATGGGTTTTACAACAACCTTGAGATTCTTTACAAGAATCATATGATTTTCAAGTGATTTTCATCTTTTTCTAAACTAGGGTTTCCAGAAATTTCTTTTACAAAAATGTTTGATGATTTTTTGAGTGTTTAATCTTCTGCTTCTTAAGTGTTTTGACTGATTTTGTAAACCTTAACTCGCTTGTACTAAAAGCCCTAACTTTTGACATTCTTTGTTTGGTTTATGAGTATTGGTGTACTGATTGTGTTCTTGACTTGGTTCTTGCGATTTCTCGTGATTTTCTTGTCCTAATATGCCTCTACTGAGATTCTTAATTCAACTTTTCACTGATTCTATATGTTTGTGTTCATCCCGACTATTCATTTCTTACCTTATTTGCTAAACTTGCTGACTCTTTCATGATTTTCTCTTTAACTTAGCCCTATTAGGGTTCTAACCTAATTTTTTCCAACTAAGTTCTATGTTTCTGTGAATTTTTACTTAGTTTATTTTTCTATTTATAGGATTTGATATATATTCTTTCTAGAAATCAGTATTACTTTGAAATTCTGGCTGATTGATTACTCCATTAAAGATTGGTATGCATATACTTTATTTGTTTCCTTGTTTATAACATTAATTTTTCGTCTCTGCCTTAATTGTTTGCCCGTATAACTTTGGAATTCTTACTGATTCTTTATTTGGTATGGTTTGGTCATCTTTTGCCCCTATGATATGTGTACTGCCTTAAGATCCTTGAGATCTCTCTGAACTTTGGCATGTCAGAGCTGGCCTTTCCACACTGCACCTAAATCAATTATTGTTTGAGAAAAGGTCTAAGTGTGAGCACTGCCCGGAATTCTTGAGGTCCTTAGGGAACTCTGACATACCTAGCCATGAAATTGGCTATGGAAATTTGGGAATTTGAGGCTATTGGAGGATGGGAAGTCATTTGGGCCTACTGCAGGCTCTCTATAGATTAACTCCTATTTATTTATGTATTTTTATTTAATTTTTTGGTCTGTAATAATTATTGTAAACAAACATTGGGGTGATTAGTGAAAGAAGGTGGGTAGTTATATATATGTTGGGTAAATTGGGTAGATACCATGCCTATAAGGTCGTGTTGATTCAAATGTGTTTGCTATATTTGCTTTACTTTCACAATATTAGAAACCATGTCTATAGGATCTAAATGGCTTTAATAATAGAGATAATGTCTATAGGGTTAAAATCAGCTTTATAATTAGATATCATGCTTATAGAGTGTAGAGTAATTGAAGTTCAGTTTTCATTGCAACATGTATTCAAATTCGTCTCCTTAGAAATCATGCCTATAAGTTCAAAAGTCAGCTTTTAATAATTAGATATCATGCTTATAGAACTTAAAACCTATTTAGTTAAATAAATCAGTTCAAATTCGTGTTTATATATTCTGAATAATGGGCTTAATTAATTAATCTGTCTGTTTATTTAATAAGTTTTCAAACACTACCTTAAAATTAATACTGATAGAAAGCATGCCTATAGGATCTCAAGTTGTCATTTAAAAATCATTTTGTTGTTTTATTGCATTCCAAATCAATATAGACATCATGCTTTTAGGACGTCACTGTTATGTGTTAGGCAAGCCTATAGGGCGATTAAAGTCCTGCAACTATAAAATTGCTCTTTGTTATTTAACACTGCTCACATTCACATGTCTAAAATCAGTAGGCAAGCTAAATAGGTCTTTGATGCTTGGTCCTAATTCAATGCTGTCTAATCCCCTCCTCACCTAGATATCATGTTCTAGGATTTTCTCTTAAATACTTGACTGTTGTTTGAAGACGTGCACTTACTTGTTATATTTGTGGAGGTGTCTGTGAGCCTGTAATTTGTTCTCTTTAAATGCAGTCCTAATTGTTTTTTGATTGACGCCTAGACTTTTATCCTTTAAAACCTTAGGAAGTTCTAGAACTATCTAAATTAGAGGTCCTAAATACCTCCAGGGCCACGAGGAAGGGACAAGTAGTGCACGCATAAGACATTTTTTAAGTTTACTAGAACGCTTTAGGCTATGACTAAGGGGAGGGAATTGGGTAGTAAAGGATATGATGACTACGCACTAATGTCACGTGTAGCCCCTCATTAAGGAGTGATTACCAGGCATTGTGTGGGGTGATCCTGTAGGCTAACCAACTTAGGACCCCTCTTTCCCTATTCCCATTGTTTAAATAAATTTTACTTTCCTTTATATATGTGCCACCTGATCAAGTCTTTTCCCTTTGTTTCTTTACTTAAATCATACATGTGCCCAAAAATGCCAAAACATGCCTTTATTTGCAAGTACGTGCTTAAACTATTTATTTGTTAAAAGGATTAATTCACATAAGTATAAGTTCGGCTGGGACCCACCATTGTAGACCGAGATAGGTGTCTAACACCTTCCCCTCAAGGTTATTTCGAGCTCTTACCCTAGATCTTTGGTAATGTAAACTAGTCTAAGAGTTAATAGCTCTAGGTGCCCTAATGCACCATAATCCGTTAGGTGGCGACTCTTCCAATACCCAAATCCCAAAAGAAAATGAGTTATTACCCCCATGAATGTCGAAACTCAGACGTCTCTCCACAGAGGGAATAAAGGGGGCGCGACACCTATTCTCTAGGCGGGACTGCTGAACTCAAGACAAGCTAAAGATTAGCAACTTAAGAAACCAAGACATGACCTCATTCTCAGGCGGGACCTCTGAACTCAAGATGAACTATTGATTAGCAACTTAAGAAGCTAAGACATGACCCTATTCTCCAGGCAGGACCCCTGAACTTTAAAGAAAACTAAAGATTCTTCCCGACTAGAGGGATGTCTAGGAGGTATCGATTCTTCTCAACTAGGGCAAATTCTTGAGAGGTGATGGTCTTTTCAACTAGGGGGATGCCTAGGAGGTAAAAAAACATTCTCAAATAGTCTTTGTGCTGACAAAATTGGGCATGACACCTAAAAGGTTCAAGCTTCCAAGCTTTGATTTGGACACAGTTTTCGTCCCTGTTTCAAACAAAAAAAACTTGTTAGTTTAAACAATGTGGTTGGTTTGCGGCCTTGACTTTGAGGGTGATTGCTCCTTCACTTCCTATGATAACTTTGATTTCATCTTGAAACACCTTGTTTGTTTGTTGACTGACCACTTTCTCTGTTGCCCTTATCATAGAAAACACCTTTGATCCCAATAACCTTTATCTGTTGCATTGCGCTCATGAATTGACATATACCGAATCTTTGCATTTCACATGAATCCCAAAGCACGTTGATTTTTACCAACTCAGTGCGCATACTATTTTTCCTGACTTATGTCACTTTGATGTGCTAGCCAGATTCCGTTTTGTGCAATTGGAAAGCTGGTAGCAAATTTTGAAGTCATTTCTCACTTGTTCTGACCAAACAGACTCAAGAAAAGGAAGTGAACAAAACAAAAGTAATAGAGTAAGGGACAATGGAAAGAGATGATACCTAACAAGAAAATTACAAAGTAGAAACTTATCAGATGTGGATACCAACTCTAATGACCATGACATGCACCTTTGGATTAAGTGGCCTAATTTGTCAAGTAAGTCTAATGTTCAACTCTTGTTGTACCTATTTGCCTTAAAGCTGGGCTTCAATGCTACGATTATCCCATCTGATTCACAATGCTTATTCAACTTGTAATGCCCGAAGGGTTTCCACCATCAAGCCTCTCTCATTTTGTTCTTTCTCTCAACTTATTGTCGCCTTATGGTTCATGTGAAGGTTTCCACCGATAAGACTCTCTTATTTTTTCTTTTCTTCTTACTTCCTCTGATTCTGCAGATGATAAGGCATTAACCATGATAGAAATATCATATGGTTCTGTATGTTTGACTCGGCTCAAAGATTATCTAGGAGGTCTTTTGGACTGTAATGTGGCTTTTGATAGGGTTAGAAAGAAGGGATATAACAAAGGCTCAAAATAACTAAGACAACAGAGTTAATTTATCAACTTTTATAAAAACTTTGGCCCAATTTCTAAAACAAGGGAATTTGATTTTTTTTGAGATGGAATTTCTAATAAAGACTGCCCACTCTCGACTTCGTGTGATTATGAAATATTTTATTTGGTACGACCAAACCGTAAGGCTGCCTACGTATCTTGTGGTGACAAGAATCAGGTCGAACGTAGTTCACAAGACTACACTTTGTTGCTGCTATTTCAATTTCCCTTTTTTTTGTTTTTGTTTGTTGTTTTTTGAATTTTTTTTTGAATGAAGTTTCTAAAACAAACCTTATAGGGCATGAATTTTTTTTCATATTTTTTTTCCTTTTTTTATGTAATGACTCTAACTCGATTCCAAAAGAGGGGAAGTCAAGAAAATTAGCATAGGCTTAAAAGGGGTACTGAATGGTATAAAGTGTTTGAGTAGCTGAAAGAGGGCCTTCTAATCCCTGAAAATGCCAAGTACAATATTTCTTTTGCAGCTTCGGCATTGATATCACTAATATGCCTTCCACTTTTTTAGTGCCTTGTCAAGTACAGAACTCTCGTCGGGTGATTTCTTCTTCACAATAGATACCCTCCGTCTATATGGAGCAAACTCTCTTGTACTTTATCTTGTAAATAGAGATGCACTCGAACTCAAAGTTGATCGCTTCAAATTGTTTGAATGCACTCTCTTGTAACAAATTCTTGTCGTTCCTCTTAACTTCCCAAACCGTCTGCCCCAATTTCACACAATTTAGGTTTTAGGTGATCTCAAAATGCCTTTACTTATTTCCCTCAAATATAACTATCATATTCAAAATTGTTTCATTGCTTCATGATTAAACTAACTTTTAAGACCAGACCTAGAATTATGCGTGTGTGTCATGTCACTAGAGCCAGCATGAAAAGAATTAAAAAAGGAAAAGAGAACTACACAAAAATGACTATAAATAACAGAAAACAGAAAATTGCGTTAGACAGACGGTGAAAGGGTTTGAACAACAAGGCAAGCAAAATAAATTGGGGTTACAACCCTTGAACAAACCTAGATAATACTAAATGAGTTACTACGACTAAAGGGACTAGGCAAAATAAAAGGATAGAAGGGTTTGAGTCACACGACAATATCCGGATTACAACCCTGAAATAACTCGGACAATAGAAATGACAACAAAATAAACCACCAAGACTCTTTCTCGGCTATCCAAGAAAGGAGCATCTTTCCAATCACCAAGCTCGGCCTCTTAGCCACTTAGTTCCATATCAATATTACCAAGACCATTACCAATTTCAATATCATTAACTTCAGTCGGTAAGTTCCCCAGTAGATTCTCATACTCCTTGTCACCATGCATCATCCCCACAAAGTGTGCATCATCACGTGCAGATAAAGGATCCTGCGAGATATTCTGGGTGGCACTGTCCTGGATCACATTATCCCTTCATGAATTATTCTTTCTATTTCCCTTTTCAAAGCACGACAATCTTCAATGCTATGACCTTGGACATTAGAGTGGTACATACACCGTACAGTAGGATCAAAACCTTTTGCATATGGGTCCGGAGTATAGCCGAGGAGCGACACAATCAGGCCAGGATGTTTTAACCTTTCAAACAGGCTTGTGTAGGATTCTTCGATTGGCGTAAAACTATTTCTTTGCCATTGTTCCTCTCCGTGCCCCAGTTTTCTAGGGTTGTTGGATGCTCAAAAATGTTGTGAAGGCAAAAGTGCATTATACGGTGCTGGCACTCGCCATAAAGAGTGACCCAGTGGTTGGACGGATGACCGGACATTGTTTGGATGATAATACTGGGGTAGATTATGTGGAGCTCAAGGATAGGTTTGGGGTTGGGGTTTATGAGACAACCATTACAACATCATCATGTTCCTTCTGACCCAGCAAGTTTCCCGTGTCATTCTGAATTGCTTGTGTTGTGGCTTTTAAAGCAGAATAACTCATGATCTTACTTGACTTCAGCCCATCTTCTACCATTTCTCCCATTTTTACCACATCATTAAAAGGCTTACCCATAGCCGAGATCAAATTCTCAAAGTAAATTGGCTCTTGAGCTTGTTTAAAGTACTCGACCATCTCGTCTTCTTCCATCGAGGGATTGACTCGAGCAACTTGCTCTCTCCATGTGAGCCTGTAATCCCTAAAGCTTTCATTAGGCTTATTTTCCATTTTGGCGAGGGACATGCGATCCGGGACAATTTCTATATTGTACTGAAAGTGCCAGGCAAAGGCCTGAGCCATATCATCCCATGTGTACCACCTGCTAATATCTTGACAGGTGTACCACTCCAGAGCTGCCCTACTCATACTCTCATCTTACTGCAGTAGCCTCTCAAATGGGTCATGTGATCTCCATGTCTATCATACAAATCAACGTTTGGCATCCTAAACCCATCAAGCAGTTGGATGTCAGGAAACAAACATAAATCTTTGTAACTTACACTCACTTTGCTTCCTAACCCTTGAATATTCCTCAATGACTATTCCAGAATCTTTACTTTTCTAAATATCTCCTCTTGCTCCGCGTTTTTGGGTGGCTTCTCAGTTTCAACATGAGGCTCAAAATGAGGAGCATGAGAGTATGGATTCGAGACCTTGAAAGTTGGTTTTGGAGCATAGTGTTGGGCATTAGGGACTTTGAACACAGTCTCATTAGAGGATCGAGGAAAAGTAGCTGGTGAAGGAGCTACAAAAGCATGTGTGGCCAAAGGAGTGGGATATGAGGTGGTTTTAGCGGGTGGAGTGTGAAAAGGTTGCATGTAGATATCAGTAGCAGTAAGAAGCTAGATTTGTGACAGTGGAAGAATGGTGACAAGGCTTTCAATGTAGTTAGCGGGAACTGATGGTGGAGGATGCCCACTAATCCAGACTTGATATATTTCGGCCATCTGTACTTTCAACCTTAAGACCTCTTCTTTCAACTTAGGTTCTAACTCAGAAATTTCCTTAGACAGATCAATAACACCCATGTCCCAGTCTTTGCTAGCCATGGTTACCTTGCTCTTTGACCTCGTGTTTTATGGATGAGTTACCTTAAGAACCACAAACCAACCATCTTCTGCTCAATGAAGATAACAAAAAGGAACAAAATGAAGTCATCATGTTAGCGTTAGAGCATTTAACATAAGATAATCTCATTTTATGTTCAATGTAACTAGTAACAGTTATCGGTTCTAAAATGACTTCGAGTGTACGAAGGTCAGATGACATCATCCCAATCTCACTCTTCTTGCCCCGTTTGCTTCTTTATTTTCCTTTATAGCAACGCTTGTTTTTTTATTTCCTTTCTCCTCTTTTCTTTTGCTTATCGCTCTTTTCTTTCCTCTCATTTCTCATGTCCCACAACTTCATTCTTTTTTTTCTCTTTCTTTTTATGTTTCCTTTTTCTTTTTCTTTTAACTTAAAAAAGAATGATTCGATCGAACCATATGTAAGTTGCATACGTATCATGACGCCGCATGAATAAGATCTTTGCGTAGTTCGGACAAATTGAGAATAGACTAAACAAACTAACATTTTTTTTACCTTAATGACTACTCTGACGAGAAAAGGGAAATAAAAGAAGCAAATCTCTTTTTTTTTTTTTGAATTTTCTAGACTTAATGTTCTATAACCTATTCTAAACTCAAGCTTAAATGAGCATATATCTTTTCTTTTTGAAACAGATACTCTATGCGAAATTATTAAGGAAAAAAAAACCATACAAGAGAAAAATATTTTTTGATTTTCTTTTATATGAAGGAAATCTAAAGAATAAACCGAAGAAAAATATTTTGAATTTTCATTTGATATTATAAAGAAAAGTTTCGAAAGGAGAAATGAGAAAAGAAAAAAAAATTGGAGTTTGGTTTTTGATTACCTAAGGGAGGAACGCTAAGGATAAACAAAAGACAAAGTATTTTTTCAAAAGGAACTTCAAAAGGAAAATCTTTTTATATTTTGGATTTAATATCTTAAAGAAAACTTGTAAAGTGATATCAAAAGAAAAATCTTTTTTTTTAGGTTTGAATTTTTAGTCCTAATATCCTAAAGGAAATATAAAAGCATTTTGTTTTGAGTTTTAGATATTAATTTCCTAAAGGAAAACCTCAAAAGATTTGTTTTTTGAATTTCTAGAGTTAGTATTCTAAAGAAAACTTCTAACGGAAATATAAAAACGCAAAATCTCTTTTTTTTCTTTTTTGGGATTTTTGATTTATAACACATCTTTTTTTTCAAACACAAAATAGGAAGTACAATAACAAAAGACTCGACAAACTTACTAGACTATGACAGACTCTAACATCCCCTAAACGACACGATATTACTGTACAAAACTAGAAGGTAAAACATGACATAAATAGAAAAACAGACTCAAAACATAAAAATAAAATCTCCTTAAGTAACTTCTGAATAAGCGATCCTAACAGGATGATCTTAGGGTGTCTGTCATGCTCAAGCTCTAGTAAGTAGATCCACACTTGTATGAGAAAAATAAGACCAAATAGAGTTAAAGACTTAGAACACTATGTGAGACAATAAGACTTCCTATTGGACACATGCAAGATATGATTGAGGCTATTTTGCAAAATGGCTTATGCAGCCAAAAGGTGGCTAGAAGTGCAGACTCAACAAAAGTGACCTCTAAAACATGGAAAAATTACTTTGCAAAAATAACCCATTTTGTAGAAATGACCTATGTGGCCAAAAAAATGGCTAAGCATGCAAGTTCAACAGAATAGACCTTAAATAGAGAGGACACTTTGTTGTGAACTTAGGACTCTAAGACATGGGTTAACAATCGCTTTAGGGAAAATGGCCCCATTTTGCAAGAACGACTGACACGACCTAAAAGTGGCTAGATATGCAAATTCAAGAAGGACGAACCTTAAAATAAGGAGACAACTAATTGTGGATTGAAGACTCTCCAAACACAATTAAACAAGCCACTCTGCGAAAATAGCCTATTTTGCAAAACGGCCGATATGGCTAAAGATGCAAGATTTGATTACGACCCTCAAAGCCAAGAACCTAAGACACACTAGGAAGACCGGACCATATGTGGGCGGCCTACGTATCCCGCCCCGAAAGACGAGAATCATGTATGCGTAGTTCGGAAAGATTGGATACAGGCGAGAATAAAAAACTAATTTGAAAAAAATATATTTTTTTGTCTTTTTCTCTTCTTTTTTTTTAAAATGATGGGAAAGTGCACAATCTTTTTTTTGGATTTTTCTTTTTTCATTTGTTTTTGATTTTTATTTTTTTTAAATGATGGGAAAGTGCAAAATCTTTTTTTGGATTTTCATTTTCATTTTTTTTTATTTTTTTTTCGAAAAAATGAAGGGAAAATACAAAATCTTTTTTTTTATTTTGCATTTTGTATTTTTTTGTCTTTTTCTTAGAAAATGTGAAAGAAAAATATAACTAGGCCCTACTTACTTTATTTTCATACTTCACCCTCTTTCTCTCTCATTTACCCTCAACCATCATTGGTCCATCAAATGACCCTTTTTACCTTTGAAGAATAGAACATGTAGCACATAAGATGCATCATAATGGTCTTTTATATTTTGGGTACACCTGTCCTAGACGGACCCAACCCCTGTGTTGAGTCCCCAAAGTCAAATGCACATGACGCAAACAACATTCCTTCTAGGGATTCGGCATGAGGTTATGTCATTCTAGGTTAAGCATGGGGTTGTGTTCTAGACCTGGCTTACCCGAGCGGACAGTTCGATCGAAGGTGGCGGCAATGTACCGGGAGCACGAAAGTCTACCCAGCCTAGTTACTGACCCAGCCTCGTTCTATTTGGTATGAATCCTAACAAAAATCGGGCCACGCGTACGTGTGTACCATATTTTTAGAAGACTCAGAAGGGAGGCGTAAGAACATATTTTAATAAAATTCAAATAATATCAAAGCGGTAAATAAACGACAATTAGCACATTAGGTCCACAAATTACAATAATATCAACAAACAATAAAGCCAAGCATAGATCATATTAATAAACTCGAATTCTGAACCCTGAACCAGAGAATCTGGGTTCTTTTCCCTAGCAGAGTCGCTAGAGCTGTCACACCTCTTTTTTCTACCCGAAATGGGGTATAAGGGAGTTTTTCCAATTAAAGTGACAATAATCGAAACGGGATTATTTATTCAAATTCAGAGTCACCACTTGGGATAATTTATGGTGTCCCAAGTTACCGGTTTAAAATCCCGAATCGAGGAAGTTTGACTCTGTTTTAGAGTCCGCGAAACACAGAAATCCAGGTAAGGAATTTTGTTAACCCGGGAGAAGGTGTTAGGCATTCCCGGGTTCCGTAGTTTTAGCATGGTCGCTTTAATCATATTTGGCTCAATTAAGTTGTCTAATTACTTATTTTTAAACCTATGTGCATCTACCCCCTTAACCGCTTTTATTGCTTAATTACTCTTAATTATGGAATTATCTTAAAAATGAGTCAGGCGTACGTGTACTCATTTCATTTGGCGCGTCAAAATCATGTCACGCGTACGTGTCCACAATTGATCACGCTTTATTAATATTAAGAAAGTTTGGTCGAAGTTGCGTGAACGCATTCCCCGATTTTGTTTTTAGGATTGTAATTATGTCACACGAACGTGTACACAATCACGATAATAATTTTAAAACGTGCCTAAACGCATTTTTACGATTTTCAAAGATTATTTATAAGCCATAGTCAAGTCAAATTGCCTTAATAATTCCTCCTTCCTATGATAATCATCTGAAAAGTTTGATATAAGAAAGGTATTACAAGAAAATAAAAGGAAAGTAGGGAGGAGAAGATATAAAAATCAGAAGTTTGCTATATTCTTAATATGTTCAGTTCTAATTTCTAAATAAGTGAAGATTTGTGGGCAGTGTCCAAAAATTGTGAGTATTTCCTTAGTTTCTCTGCAAGTAAAAAAAACAAAAATACAAATAGCAACTAGTGTCACATAAAAATGCCGCAAGCTACAATCCCTGGTAACACCAAACAAAGAAGACCTACAATCACACTACTTATAAAAAAATTCTAAGAGAGGTTGTATTTTAGTGATAATTCACCAGTACAATCAAAAATTGTAGTAGCAATTTTACTTGGCAATGTTGATGATTTTCATTGAGCATTTGTGTTCAACTTGAATAGCAGCAAGTTTGTCTACTGTCATTCTATATAGAAAACTCATCAAAAAGCTAATTTCAGTGGCAAATAGAGTAGGACAACAACAATCATCCAAGCATATATTAGATAAAGTGAGATAAATCTAACCTCGGACAAAGCGGAAACAAAGTTACATGACTTCGCTGGAGGATACTTCACAAGTGGATTCGAAGCTTTCCGGTGGATTAAAACCTTCAACGGCATCTCAAACACAATCCACTCGCCGGGCGCCGGAAAACTTAAACCCAACTTGTACTCAACTAACGGACAAACCTTATCCCAAACATACTTCACAGACCTCGAACCTCAACCGGGTTTTGACAGTGGTTTTTGGGACTGCTTGGTACTGATTTTTGTCTGGGTTTTGGAGGTTGATTTGGCTGGATTTATGGGACCTTTGGACTAATTTTTATGGAGGAAGAAGGAGTAGAGATGGCCGTTATGTTGCTGGGTGTTGAAGTGTGGAGAGGGACGATGGTCTTGGGGTGAGCACTGGTTAGGGTTAAGGGGGATCTGGCGTTAGGGTGTGCTGAAGGAGAAGAAGGGGTCGTTGGTTGTGAAATCCAGTACAGGGAATGGCTAGGAGGAGTTTTTTTGCTGGTGTCTCTATGTGTGTTCTACGGCTATTTTTCAAGACTAGGGTTCTCTAGGTTAATTAAGTGTCCTTAAGGGAAGTGGGGTATGGTCTAAGATGATTTGGGCTTAGATGGCTTTTGAATTTTGGGTAGGGTCTATGTATTATTGGATAAAAATTGAGCTAAAAATTAAAATTCATAAACTATAGACCCAAATCCAATTCTTCTTGTACAATAGTATAAAGCACCTACAAAAATGTAAAATCGCACCTAATTAATTAAAATAAACTATTAAAGATAAACCTAAAATGAAATTATTTTTGGTATTTTTCAAGATTATATAAAAATAAAAACTCTAGTAAAATAGTATGACTAAAGAACATTAATGAAACTATATTTTTGTAATTTTTATTTTTTCTAATAAAATAAAGTAAAAGAGTCAAAACTAGTTAAAATAACTATATTAGGCCTAAACTAAACATTTAAATGCTAAAATGTGTAAAACCATGGGGAGGGTAAAAAATTACATGTCTACACTAGCGAGTACAAGGTTAGGCGCCATCACGGTCCCGACAGTGGAAAAATTTGGATCGTGACAAGTTGGTATCATAGCTCTAGGTTGCTTAGTTCTCACAATTCACAAACAAGCTTAGTAGAGTCTGAGGGATCGGTACAGAGACGTCTGTGTTTATCCCCTAAAGGCTACAGAGTTAGGAACAGTTTCACTTCTATTCATCTCTGTCATGCGGTTTGATCTCTCAATGCTAATTGAACTTCTACTCTGTTCTTTCACAGATGGCGAGAATGCATACCGTTTCATCAGCTGATAAAAAGCCCGAGCCCCCAGTGGCAGCTCCTGCGAGGGGCAGAGGACGAGGGCGAGGCCGTTCTAGAGGCCGAAGACATAGCTAACCCATCATCGGTTTGAGCTATAACACCCGGCGGAACTACCCCAACTGGCTGAGCTGCTGGAGTCTGAAACTGAAGAGCCATCTACTCCGGAGTGTGAGTCTGGACTCCTCCCCAACCTCCCCCAGCCTGAGAGACGGTTGGTGCTACAGGAAGTATGCCTACCTGAGTGGCACTCAACATAAGGCCCACTAGACGGACCAGAGCATCCTAGAGTACCGGGGTAGCGATGAACCCCTCTAGAACTTGAGCTGGGCCCACTGGAACTGCCTGGGCTAGAACCTCATCATCAAACTCTACCTGAGGCTCCACCGCTGGTGCTGCTTCTCTGGGATGTCACCATCTTGTATCATCCTGGGAAGGCCAATGTAGTGGACGATGTTTTGAGTAGGAAGTCAGCCAGTATGGGCAGCCTTGCATATATTCCAGTTGCTGAGAGACCGCTTGCTTTGGATGTTCAGGCTTTAGCCACTCATTTTGTAAGTTTGGATGTTTCTGAGCCCATCCGTGTTCTAGCTTGTAGAGTCGCTCGTTCTTCATTATTTGAGTGTATCAGATATCGACAGTATGATGATCCTCATTTGCTTGTCCTTAGAGACATTGTGTGACGCGGAGGTGCCAAGCAGGTTACAGTTAGAGATGGCAGATTTTTGAGGATGCAGGGTCGAGTTTGTGTGCCTAATGTGGATGGACTTCGTGAGTTGATTCTAGAGGAGGCCCATAGTTCCCAGTATTTTATTCATTCGGGTGCCACTAATATGTATCAGGACTTGCGGCAACATTATTGGTGCAGGAGGTGGAAGAAAGATATTATTACGTATGTAGCTCGGTCAGGTAAAGTACGAGCATCAGAGACCGGGTGGTTTGCTTCAGAAGATTGAGATTCCTGAGTGGAAGTGGGAGCGTATCACTATAGACTTCATTGTTGGAATCCCATGGACTCAGAGGAAGTTCGACGCAATATGGGTTATTGTGGATAGGCTGACTAAGTCAACGCATTTTATTCCTGTGGCAGTTTCCTATTCTTTTGAGCGGTTGTCAGAGATTTATATCTGTGAGATCGTTCGTCTTCATTATGTGCCGATGTCTATCATTTCTGACCGAGGTACGCAGTTTACCTCACATTTTTGGAGGGTAGTACAGCATGAGTTGGATACGTGGGTCGCGTTGAGCATATCATTTCATCCTCAGACAGACGGACAGTCCAAGCGCACTATTAAAATTTTGGAGGATATGCTCCGAGCATGTGTTATTGACTTTCGAGGTTCTTGGGATCAGTTCTTGCCGTTAGCGGATTTTGCCTATAACAACAGTTATCAGTCGAGCATCCAGATGGCTCCCTATAAGGCATTATATGGTAGGTGGTGTCGGTCGCCGGTTGGGTGGTTTGAGTTGGGAGAGGCTCGGTTGTTAGGTATAGATTTAGTTCAGGATGCCTTGGAAAAGGTTAAGATCATTCAGGCTAGGTTTCGTACAGCTCAGTCCAGGAAGAAGAGTTATGTAGACCGTAAGGTTCGTACTGTGGCATTCATGGTCGAAGAGCGAGTGTTGCTTCAGGTGTCGCCCATGAAGGGCGTGATGAGATTTGGGAAGAGGGGCAAGTTAATCCCTAGGTTCATCGGGCCTTTTGAGATCCTTGATCGAGTGGGAGAGGTGGCTTACAAACTTGCATTGCTGCCAAGTTTATCAACTGTGCATCCAATGTTTTATGTGTCCATGCTTCGGATGTATCACGATGATCCATCCCACATATTACACTTCAGCATTGTCCAGATGGACAAGGACTTGACCTATGAGGAGGAGCCGGTAGCTATTCTAGACCGGCAGGTTCGTTAGTTGAGATCGAAGAGTTAGCCTTCAGTATGTATTCAGTAGAGAGGTCAGCCTGTCGAGGCAGCTTCCTGGGAGTTCGAGTCCGATATGTGGAGCCGATATCCCCATCTTTATACTGACTCATGTACTTTTCTATGTCCGTTCAAGGACAAAGGTTATTTCAGAGGTGGAGAATGTGATGACCCAAAAGGTCATCTCTTATTTTAGAAGTCAAATCTGTATTCCAAGGCCTTAAAAACCCTCCTTTTGTCTCTCCTCAATCGTGCGCAATCTGGGCATATATCTGGAAAGCATTTATGTGAAAATTTGACAAAAATGCGAAATTTTGCCTTTAAAATTGAATTAAGTTAACTTCGGTCAATATTTTGAGTAAACGGACACGGACCCATGATTTGACTATTCTGGAGGTCCGTAAAAAAATATGGGACTTGGGCATATGCCCGGAATTGAATTCCGAGGTCCCTTGCCCGAAAAATGATTTTTTAAGAAAATTGTTTAACTGAAAATATAAGGATTTTTGGAAATTGAATAACATTCGATCTTGTTGGTATCGGGCCCGTATTTCAGTTCCGGAGCCCGGTATAGGATTAATATGGTATTTAAGTCATGTTTGTGAAATTTGGTGAGAAACGAAATTTATATGATGTGATTCGGACCCTCGGTTGTGAAAATAAAAACTTTAAGATTTCTTGAGATTTTCCTTGATTTTGATGCTAAATTCGTAGTTCTAGGTATTATTTTGGCGATTTGATTGTGCGAGCAAGTCCGTATAATATTTTTAGACTTGTATGCATATTTGGTTTGCAACCCCGAGGGCTCGAGTGAGTTTTGGATAGGCCACAGAGTGATTTACACTTAGGAATTCCAAATGTATTACTGGTTCTGGTATTCTGGTACCTTGTGCTTCGCGACTCTCGCGAATGCGAAGTGCAATTTGGGCTGGGGAGGGAATTCTTCTTCGCGAATGCGAAGCTATGGTTTCCAACACGGAGCACTGAGGAGCTGCTCTTCGCGAATGCGACTGGCATCTCACGAACGCATAGAGTAAAAAGGAGGTGGGTTGGGATTCTCTGAGTTGTTCTTAGCAAACGCGAAGGCCCTTATGGCTGCAATGCTTCGCAAACGCGACAAACCCTTCGCCAATGCGAAGAAGTCTTGTCCAGTGTTTTAAAAACAGAATCAAAAACGGGAATTTGCCATTCTTTCATATTTTCAAAACCAAGGAAGCTTAGAGAAGATTTTCAAGAGACAAGTTCTTCCCCAAAGTGTTGGTATATGATTCTAAATCACTTTCTTTCAATTATCCATTGCATTTCATCAATTTTCATCCTAAAATCTAGGGTTTTCATAGTAGAAATTGGGGATCTGGGTAGAATTAGGGCTTTTTGTATAATTGGGATTTAGACCTCGTTTCGGGGTCGGATTTCGAAACTAATTACATATTTGGGCTCGTGGATGAATGGGTTTTGGTCCAAACCTCAAGTTTTGACCAAGCAGGCCCGGAGTCGAATTTTGACTTTTTGGGAAAAAGTTTGGGAAAATTAAATTTATGCATTGTAGTTGATTCCCTTAGCAATAATTGTTGATATTGAGTTAATTGTGGCTAGATACGAGGGGATTGGAGGTGGAATCTAGAGGGAAAGCAGTATTTGAGGCTTGATTTTGACCGTGGAATCGAGGCAAGTGTTTGGTCTAACCTTAGCTTGAGGGAATATGTGTTGTTGTCTTACTTGCTACATGTTTAATTGTTGAGTACGATGTATAGGTGTGGTGACGAGTATCTATATGTTGTTATTGAGTCATAGCATGCAAATGAGTCTTATACTTGTAACCATTGTATCTCTTATCACATACTGTTAATGCTTAAGCTGGTTACTCTTCATGTTGAACAAGTTTGGTTATATTTTCTTGTTATTGGGTAATTGTTGAGTGTTGACTCAAGCTAAGACTTACATTGTGAATTTAACTGTTGAAACGAGATTGGTTATAGTTGATTCCATTGCCGGGATGTTATTGTTTCTATTGTTTGGGTGAGGAAGAGTGATAAAGTACGAAGGGTGATGCCGTGCACATTTACATTTATATTGATGCATATGGTAAGGAAGAGTAATAAAGCACGAAGAGTGACGCTGTGCACATTTATGTTATTCATATGGTGAGGAAGAGTGATAAAGCACAAAGGGTGATGTCGTGCACATTTTTATTTCTTTGTTCAGACCCTTGTTTGTAGTATTCGTAGACTGTCCGTGAGTTGTGACACCAGTTCTGGATGGAGTTTTATTATGGTTTCGTTATTTGTATTAAGATAATCTGTTGAATTCTGTTCTTCCGCATTTATTCCGCTGATTTACTTTTGCTAACTTGTAAATTGTTAAAGATAAAGAAAAAAGGTAAAATATTTTGGCGAGTACAATATAAGGCGCCATCACAATCTCCACAGTGGAAAAATTCGCATCGTGACAGGAACTCAACTAAGTATTGATACGCAGAACTATAACTACCTAACGTTCAGAAGAATCTCATCATTTAATCTACCACATCGATATTAACCTTCTTTCCTATCATGTGAAGTGTAGCAATCCAACTATGTAACCCCAAATCTAATTTATTAATTTTGATAATTTAAAATAGAGATATATTGTTAGATGAAAGAGCAACCTTTTTCTTCAACTATACATATGCGTGTGTATGTGTATGTGTATGTTTATTATGTAAATAGCTCTTTGTATTAAATAAAATTTACATTTGTTTTAGTAGCTACCCAACTATTTTATCTTCATTTTAATTTATGTATGAACACAGAACATTAATGGATAGCAGCAACTAAATCAAATACAATATAATTTCCTACAAACATGAGATTAAAGGTACCTGTGTTGAAGCCTTCTAATTTCTTGATTCAGAATGATATGAGCAAGTGCAAATCTTCATGGACTCTCCTATCTAACAAGGATTACTTCACAGGTTAATAAAGGATGCGAGTAATTATACCAAATGAAATGTAATTTTCATTCCATCACGAAAGCAACACATAATCATGAGATAGAAACCTAACAGAAAATTAAATCCAGATTCACCTCTTGCAAACATATTATGAAGCACCTTAGGTGCATAGTTCACTCCAAATTAGTAATTGGTAATAAAGACAAAAATCATCAAAATGACATAATTCATGTATAATCAGGAACAATAACTAGCATGAATGTAAAAAATCTTACAAGACATTATTAAAAAAGAACAGGGAACCAACATTCATATACACACGATTACAAATAAAGAAACTGCAATAACAAAGAAAAGATTACACAAAGCAAAACAAGTTCGAAAATATAGAACTCGCACCAAACAAAATGGATAAACTCTGAGAAAATGAAGACTAAAAACACACATGCACTATGTATGGGTCAAAATCTGACCACAAGTGAATTATCATTAAAAAGAATGGTAAGAGGTCGACCAAGCTATAGTCGTACCCACGAAGCGTAATTGCGACGAGTATCTCGGTCACTGCCGAGATCGAGCCATCAGAAGACTTACACAGCAAAACATATGTAAGACTTGGGCGAGTAAGGAAAACTATAGTCATGAGAGGGTACGCTGGTTAAAGACCGTTGGATAAAAGGGAAGATTGGTAATATATATATGAGAGAAGAAAGGCAAGAGAAGGGGGTGCCCATCCGAGAAAGAGAGAGGAACAATGTATCAAAGATGAGAACAAAGAGGGGACCTCCAACAACAAAGCAAAACCCCAGATTTTGGCCACAACCCTTTGTAATCATCATTGTTGAATCAATAAAGATAGATCTCATAGTTACCAAAGACTTTCCTCTTTTCCTTCTTTGCTCTTACAAGTACGGAGAAATGTATTAAATATGTAAGCTTATCATTTACATTTGATGTCTATTAATCATCTTAAGAAATGTTATATAAGCTCAACCTCATTTGATTCTCGTATTCAATATACTTAAATCTAGAGTTAATTATGTTTGGCTAAGATTTATCCTCCATTTTCTTTATTAATTGGTTTAACGAAAAGCTTAACACTTTTTGGTCAAACAATCTGGCGTCATCTGTGGGAATTTCTTAGCCAAATATTTTTAGTTCCCTTTAGATCTAAAACCAGCTAAGTATTACTTTCAGGCTGTCATAGCTCACCGTCCTGGTACAAACACCGACTCGAAAAAATGGTAGATAATCTTTTGAGATAACTAAACCAATCTAGGTCAGATCTCTACATGAAATAGAAAGTGTGACTGATGTCCATGCAAAACCCACACCTCACCTGCAGCGAGGGGTTTGGCACGTCATATGCATGTCTAAAGTAGGATCACGGCCACCATGCGTTTAGCATGACCGGTCTGTATGCAATCCCATTTGACGTACTCATCTTATACACTGGTCTGTACTTCCACCACTCAGGAAGGGACGATAGCCTACTGTGTGATTCTTTGAAATAACGGGCATACACTGCCTTATTTCCGTACCCATAGGCACGGGGTAATTTATGAACAAAAGTATGACATGTTTCCATTATTGTTTGTGCATATTTGATTGGGTCGGAATGGGACTCGATTTCGATATCCCATTGGCCAAGCCCAACCCGTGAGAAGCCCAAATGCGATTAACGATGGAGCCGACAAGGCCACGAAACCTGAAATCATCATTTAGGTACGAGGTGAAGCGAGTGACCCTATAGCACCGTTCCTCCTTTCACCGACTTACCGGGCCAAGGTAACAGACAATTTCATTTGGGTTTTCACTTATCACGATCTCTTATTGGTTCAGAACAGGAACACGATCACTCTCACAGGTATGCGAACAAGGAACGGACACCACTAAAACACCCTAGAAAAAGGTTTCGTACCATACCATCTCACAAGCAATGACCGAGCAAAGCCCTCTAAGCTGTACCGTACCACAACTAATAGAAACGGTCAAACACGGGTCGACTATTAAGAAAATCTCCAGAATAGAGGATTCACCCATGAAATGCACAGTAAATTCCAATGAAAGTAAAAGTTAAGCGAACTGGGATTCACCCATAAAATGCACGGTAATCTCCAATGAAAGCAAAGTTAAGCGAACTGGGACTCACCCACAAAACACATAGTATTCTCCAGTGAAAGCAAAACCGAGCACATCGGGACTTACCCCGACGCATGCATAAACAGTATGACGACGTGTAATGTTCTCCAATAAGGAATAATACAATGGGTTATAATTCAACCTTGCTCGAATTAACACCTTTACAGCCACCGGACATCGTCAAATGGGTTATAATTTGACCTCGCTTGAATTAACACCTTTACGGCCACCGACCATCGTCAAATGGGTTACAATTTGACATCACTCGAGTTAACACCTTACGGTCATCGACGACTATCAAATAAAAGAAAATTTCAACCTCACTCGAATTTACAACGGATTACGATTTCGATCTCTCAAATTCACATCTTTACAACCACCGGCCGTCGCCGAGTAAAAGTAAAAATTTGTCCACCCGAATTGACAGATCCAAGTTTAACCTCGTTTGAATACATAAGTCAGAAATTGACTTCGCCCAAGATGGAGACTCCAAGTTTGACCTCGTTCGAATGTATAAGTCAGAAATTTACTTCGCCCAAGATGGTGACTCCAAGTTCGGCCTCATTCGAATTATAAGTAAGAAATTGAATTTGCCCAAGATGGCGACTCCAAGATTTGACCTCGTTTGAATATATAAGTCGAAATTAACTTCGCCCAAGATGGAGAGTCTCAATTTGGCTCGTTTGGATTAAGGTTAATTCCACCCAAGTTAGCAAACCAGAAGTCAACCTCACCCGAATTTGCAGATCCAAAGCGACTTCATTCGGATTCACATGACGAGATCCTACTCGATTCGGGCAAGGTTGGAGTCCCAATTTGATGTTTTATACGTCATTACCACACAAAAGAGGGTGATTTGTGTGGTGACCAATTTTTCGCTTAAATTGTTTATGGAAGGACCTAGTTCTTCTATGTGTTCCAACTACTACTTTTTGCGGAATAATAAATACAGAACATAAAGAACACAAGTATTTTTACGTGGAAAATACCCGGCTCAAAAGGTGAAAAAACCACGACTTACTACTCAGTAGGATTTTCCCTAACACTTCACTAAATCACTGAGCCAAAACAGCATTTACAAAACTCTTTGTAAACCTAAGGATTACTTCTAATCCCGTTGTAGCAACCAGCCTCTAACTGTTGCGACAACTTCAAGTTAACTCTAACTTGAATACTCAAAGTACCTATTACAATTGCTTCTAGATAAAGCTAAAAAGTACAATATGAAAACACCTACTACAATTGAACTAAAAATAAAGAAAAACACATAAAACTCTTTATGGAGTTGGTTCTTCAATCCGGTTCATGTAGCTTCAGGTTTGCACACTTGAATTACACACGAACTGCTTGCAAAAAGCCTTGATATTTTGCTCTCAATTCACGTTTAACTTCTGCATTTTTGTGCAACACCTGTAATGTGAGAACATCCTACAATTTATAGAGTTAGTAGATAAAGAAATAACTAGAGTTCTGATGCAACTCTTCCTTGGTGGAAGAGTTCTAGTTGATTTCAACTTTTAACTCCTTCCTATCTTGGATAGTGTTCTCTTTGATTAAGGAGTCATTCTCCTTATCAATATGCAACCTTTTCGATCAGGAGATATTAAATACACCAAGTTAAGCTTATCTCTTTCACGTGCAACCCACATGCTCGAATCTATCCGTTTTTGTGCACCTGGGGGATAGACCTGGTTCATCCTGAGTTCCTTTGTCAGCCTTCAAAACTAACCTTTACTTGGGCCAACAAATTCCCCCTTTTTGATGATGACAAACTTTGTGCTTTTCATAAGCTTAGGCCATATTTCAACTCAGCTTAACATCAACACAATATTAGAAACATTTTTCCTTTTTATCACTTATCATCAAGGACCAGGTACATTAGGTTATAAACATCACCTATTTAAAGCACAACTTATTTTCCCCTTTTGGCATCATCAAAAAGTTGCATAAGAAATGTGAGGAAACCAGATTTTAAACTTACTCATGGCCACTGAGGCTACTTCAAATGCAATCATGGATTAATTATCATAGATCAAGCTAATAATTTTAAACATCAGAGAAATATAAACAAATAGTTAGAGCAAAAGACAGTGAATTTCATTGATGGTTGATAAGATTCTACCACAAAGCATAAGAAGAAATAAAAATACTGAAAACATGAGCAAAATAAACAAAAAATCCCGAACTGAGTCACTGGTTAATCTACACTAGGCTAGGAGGCTTAAGGCTAGGAAGAACTAAGTGCTTGGTTTTTAACTTGGAGGAGTTTCAGCAAACCTTGAAGAATGACATCATTCTTCTCTTTTTCTCTTGCCAGCTCAGTTCTGAGAGCATCTCTCTTAGTCTCCATCCCAACCAACCTCTTCTTCAGCCTTTCAATCTCAGCATCCTTAGCCCCACTTTCTTTCACCAAGGCTCTGACCTTGCTATTCACTGGTACCTTTTTGGATGAACTAGGTTCTTTATGAGTGACATTGACTTCATATCGCAAGCAAGCAGAGTATTAACCCAAAAATGATCTATGCTTGTACTAACCTCCCACCTTTTCATAGGTACATTGAAATGTGCAAGCACAGTTGTGAGAATGAAGCAATAGGGAATGGTATGAGTTTTGGTTCCATTAATAACTCTATCAAGAAGCTGGATTATAGCTTTCAGTCACTTTCTTCTGCAGGTCTTGTGAGGGTTTCCTCTACAGATGAACCAGGTTCATCTCCCCAAACAACCATTGCACATGTGTCTTTGGTTAAACTCACAGGAGTGGGTGAAAAATCAGCCACTCTTGTCCCCTTTCCCCTCACAGTACTCCTAGCACCCTTGCTCTCCTTTTTATCTTTTTCATTTTTACCACCAACTTCTCCAGATTTTGTAGTCTCAACACCTGCTTTAGATCCTACAAATCCAGTTTCCAAATCTGCAGCAACTTTAGAAATTGTCTCAGGAGAAACTTTAGAATCAGAAGATATCTGTTCAATTTCGAAAGAACCACTTTCTTCCCCCTGAGTAGCAGACTTAAAAGAATCTAGGTAGTTTAATACGGTTAGGAGTCTTGAACGTAACCAGTTCACTTGTAACGGATAAGTTCACAAGAACTTTGGTATTTGGTAGGACTCTACTCATGATCCAAATATAGTTATTTCAAATTATGCAGAGTGTAGAAAACATATCGTGTTATCTTGATGAACCATGTTCTTCACTGATAATTCTCTTGTGTAAGTCTAAATTTGCCAAAATAGAGAAAACATCATTAGAGATTAATGAGTCATTTTAACACATGGCACAAGAGTATACTATGGAAAGTATAAGACTGAGCAAGATTTAATCTAACTATATACAATTTACAGACTTTCTAACCAAATATATTTTTTTCAGTTTGTTTTTCAATTTTTTTGTTTAACCTTGAACTGGTCCTTTTAGGTGATCTTAATCATCTCTAATTCCAACCTGTTCCTCTCAAAGTGATCTCTACTTAAGGCTTTTGTGAAGATATCAGCAATTTGCTTGTCAGTAGCACAAAACTCCATAGTGATCAAGCCTTTCTCATAGTTGTCCCTCAAAAATGGTGTCTAACATCTATGTGCTTAGTTCTCTTATGATGAATCGGATTCTTAGTCATACTAATAGCACTAGTGTTATCACAGAAAATAGGGATGCAACCAACTTCAATACCAAAATCCACCAAGTGTTTCTTGATCCACAACAATTGAGCACAATCATGAAGTAGCAACAACATACTCAGCTTCAGCAGTAGATAAGGCCACTGAATTTTTCTTTTTAGTAGCCCATGACATAAGAAATGAACCAAGGAAGTCTATCATACCTAAGGTGCTCTTCTTATCCATGAGAAAACCTGCATAGTCAGCGTCAACATATCCCACTAGGTTAAAGTTGCTAACTTTTGGATACCAAAGGCAAAGGTCAGTAGTGCCTTTCAAGTATCTCAATATTCTCTTGACAGTAGCCAAGTGGGATCTACACTGAAAACAATGTCAGGTCTGCTAGCATTAAGATACAAAAGAGAACCAATCATTCCCCTTTACAACTTTTGATCAACAAATGAACCAGGTTCATCTATATCCAGTTTTGTGGATGTTACAATAGGAGTGTCAATTTCTTTGGATGTTCCTTTCTAGTTTTGTTACTGAGGAATAGGTTCATGGACAGGTTCCATCGAGGTTTGAGTATCAGTTCCTCTCTAGTCAGTTCCCTCTATCATGTTGCCCTGGGTGGAAGGACCTATTCCATCACTTGTTCCTTCATGTGATGCATCTTTAGACTGGACTGTGGTTTCACCATTTGAATTTCTTATCAGCCCAATCTCTTCATTATCTTGTTCCTGCCTCTCAAAAAAATGTTAGTTTTTAAAAAAAATAACATATACATTTTTCTACACATATAGTTCGTTTACTAGTATATCTTATAAGCTTTACTATGTGAAGAATATCCCGAGAATGCTCCCTCATTCTGGGATCACACTTACCTAGGGAGTCTTTGCCATTATTGTGCACAAAGCACTTGCATCTAAATGCCCTAAGATGGGATATATTTAGCTTTCTCCCTTTAAGTGACTCATAGGGAATCTTCTTAACAAGAGGTCTAGTCATGCAACTATTTATGATGTAGAATGCAAAAATTCAGCAAACATAGCATTTTCAAATTCAGTTCCATGATCAGACCTAATTGATGCAAGTTGATTACCTAGTTATTTCTGAGTTTTTCTAAAAAGAAGTAAATATGTCAAACGCTTCATCTTTAGATGTTAAAAATAATGTCTAAGAAAATCTAGAGTAATCATCAACAAGCACCATCACATATCTTTTACCATCTCTGCTTAATATTCTCATTGGACTATAGAGATCCATATGGACTAGTTCTATCGTTCTGGTGGTGCTTACCACTTTCTTTCATTTAAAAGAGCATCTTACCTGCTTCCCCCTTGCACAAGCCTCACAAACTTTGTCTTCCTTGAACTTGATGTTAGGCATCCCTATCACCAGGTCCTTGGAGACTAATTTGTTGAGTTGACTCAGACTTGCATGTCCAAGCCTCTTGTTCCAAAGAAGGGGATCATTGTCCAACATACTTTAGCAAGTGAGTTCATTTTCTGAAAATGTGGACAAATCTACAATGTATGTATTGTTTACTCTTTTTTCCCTGCAAAACAATCTTGTCAGTGGTAAGATCAATAGCAAAACATTTATTAGAGGTGAATGCTATAAGGTTACCTCTGTCACATAGTTGTGACAAACTAATCAGGCTGTATTTCAAGCCATCTATCAAGTAGACATTCTCAATGGAGTGAGAGTCTATCTTACCTACCTTTCCAACCCCAATGATCTCACCTTTCTTCCCATTTCCAAAGGAGACATTACCTCCTTTGAGGTCCTCAAGTGAAAGGAACTGGTTCTTGCTTCATGTCAAATGCTTTGAGCAGCCACTATCCATGTACCATATTTGGCTTCTCCCCTTCACTTGGACCCACAAAAGGAAATAAAAGGTTAGTCTTAGGAACCCAAACTAGTTTGGGTCCCTTTCTATAGGCAAAAGGGTGAATCAAATTCTTTTTAGCCCAACCTGGCAGCCTATTTTTCCCTTGACCAAATTCTTTATTCTTTTGACTAGCCTTTTCTTTTGGAATACATTCACTTTTATAGTGATCAGTTTTACCACAGTGTGTGCAAACTTTGTTCTCAGGAAGTGTGAGGTACTTGCTTTTGGGATCCCACTTAGGTGCAGGGGTCCCACAGCCAAGTCCTCTATTGTTGCTACTATGGGGCTCGTGTAGCCATGAAATTGCATCAGAGGACCTGTTCCATTTATAGGTTCTGTCTAGCTCGTGCTTAACCCTTTTTAGATCCTCCTTAAGGACTCTTATCAGCTCATCTCTTTTGTACAACTCATCTTTTATTTTTCCTACATTTTCTTCTAAAGTGAGTTGTGTGTGATCAGCTTTCTTTTTACCAGTTACTAATTTCAATTTTAGATTTTCAGATCTAAGCTCTAGGATTGTGGTGTCAAGTTCATGAACCTGGTTCTTTAACTCAGCATTTTTACTTTCACTTTCACTAGCCCTAAGTTCCAGATTTTTGCACTTAGCTTTCAAAATCACGCACTCCTTAGACTGTTGTTCCTTTTCATTATTTAGATCCTCAGATTCATCAATGAAATCCAGGAGTAACTCAGATAGCTTTTCTTTAGACAAAAGTTTAATCTTTCTTTGAGATGAATTATACTTACCTCAGATTCCTCATCGGATTCTCCAATTACTATAAGTGCTTGTTCATCTCCATATTCACCCTCGGAGTCCTCATCTGAGCTTTCTCCCTAGGCAGCAACCATAACCTTTGTTGATCCTTTGTTCTTCTTATGTTAAACATGTTCCTTCTTCATGTTCCTTCGTTCAGATCTTTCCTTCTTCCATTCAATTTCCCATTGAGGGCAGTTTTTTATGTGGTGATCAGTATTCCCACACTTGTAACACCCCTCATCGGTTTGTTTTTCAGGAACGCTTGGTTTGTTGTAGCTTCCACTTCTTGAAGGACCCTTTCCTCTCATTAGGTACTTCTTGAAGTCCTTTGTGATCATGGTCATTTCATCCTTCTCTAGATCAGCACCTTCAGTGATTCTGAATGCCAGGCTCCTTTCCTTCTTGGGTGCATCCATTTTCATTTGCCTTCTAAGCTCATAGGCAGTGAGATTTCCAATTAGCTCATCCAACTTAAGAGTGGCAATGTTCTTTGACTCCTGAATGGCAGTGATTTTGCTTTCCCAAGTAACTGGCAGAACCCTTGTCAAAATTTTCTCAACTTTATCCTCTTCAAGAATAACACTTACAAGAGACTTAAGTTCATTTGTCAGTGTGGTGAACCTTGTATACATCTCTTGGATGGTTTCCCCTTCCTCCATGGTGAAATTCTCATATTGAGAATATAGCAGTGTTCCTCTAGACCTCTTCACTTGAGGTGTTCCTTCATGAGCCACTTGCAAAGTATCCCAGATTTCCTTAGCAGTGGTACAACTTTGAATTCTACTATACTCGTCTGGACCAAGTCTACACACAAGCCATTTCTTCGCTTTAACATTCTTTTCCCATTTCCTCAAGTCCTCAGCATTGCAGTCAGCTCTTGTTTTTGGCACATCTACTCCTTCAGCATTTTTCTTCATGGTATCCAGGGGACCATCAGTGATAATGTCCCATAGCTTATTGTCTTCTCCGATGATGTGATCGCTCATCCTATTTTTCCACCAAGAGTAGTAGTGGTCATTAAAGAGTGGAGGCCTATCAGTGGATTGCCCTTCCCAGTTTCCAGGTGGCATCTTGATCTGTTCCTAAGGTCTTAGCCTCTTCAAGGATAACCTGCTCTAATACCAATTGATGTTTTATACGTCAATACCACACAAGAGGGGGGGGGGGGTAATTTGTGTGGTGACCAATATTTCACCTAAACAGTTTATGGAAGGACCTGGTTCTTCTATGTGTTCCAACTACAATTGTTTGCGGAATAATAAATACAGAAAATAAAGAACACAAGTATTTTTACGTAGAAAACACCTGGCTCAAAAGGTGAAAAAACCAATACCTACTACTCAGTAGGATTTTCCCCAACACTTCACTAAATCACTGAGCTAAAACAGCATTTACAAAACTCTTTGTAAACCTAAGGATTATTTCTAATCCCGTTGTAGCAACAAGCCTCTAACTGTTGCGATAACTTCAAGTTAACTCTAACTTGAATACTCAAAGTACCTATTACAATTGCTTCTAGATAAAGCTAAAAAGTACAATATGAAAATGCCTACTACAATTGAACTAGAAATAAAGAAAGACACATAAAACTCTTTATGGAGCTGGTTCTTCAATCTGGTTCATGTAGCTTCAGGTTTGCACACTTGAATTACACATGAACTGCTTGCAAAAAGCCTTGCTATTTTGCTCTCAATTCATGTTTAACTTTTACATTTTTGTGCAATATCTGTAATACGATAACATCCTACAATTTATAGAGTTAGTAGATGAAGAAATAATTAGAGTTCTGGTGCAGCTCTTCCTTGGTGGAAGAGTTCTAGTTGATTTCAACTTCTAACTCCTCTATTTTGGATAGTGTTCTCTTTGATTAAGGAGTCCTTCTCCTTATCAGTTATGCAACTTTTTCGATCAGGAGATATTAAATACACCAAGTTAAGCTTATCTCCTTTATGTGCAACCCACATGCTCGAATCTGCCCGTTTTTGTGCATCTGAGGGATGGACCTGGTTCATCCTGAGTTCCTTTGTCAGTCTTCAAAACTAACATTCACTTGGGCCAACACAATTAGAAAGATCAGGGACTCATCACAAAGAGATCCGACGATCTACGCAAAAAAATATATCACTAACGGGGGGGGAGGGAAAAGAAAATCAAGAGATACACGAATGGAAGCGAAGAAACTATTTCATTCAAGTATACGTGCGTAACAGCTGCACCTTACAAACGGCCAAAACAGGCCCTCAGGAAAAAGTTGAAAATAAACAACACAAAAAAAAACTAAAAACTAAGTACAAAGGTTGCAGCAAAAGTTTCACTCGACATCATCCCTATCACCGTCCTCCCAAGCATCATCATCATCATCAGAAGGGAGCCCATCCTCAACATCAACGCCCTCACTAGCCTCTGATGTCGCAGGTTCGTAACCGCAGGTAGCACGAGCCTCGTGCGCCTTTGCCCGAGCGTCTTCAAAGGCGACCTATGGATCAGTTCCCGTCTCCCACAAGCCTTTGTATATATCATGTTGGGCCTCAGCATGGACCCATGGCTCATACAAGCAGTGGGGGATAGTGGCTAAAGTAGACTCTTGAGGGGGAGCTTGAGCCAATAACTACACCTTCTCGGCTTCAAGAGCCGAAACTCAGTCTCCCAAGAACAAAACGTCCCAATCAAATTCACCAATTCACTTCTCAAGTTGTGCCTCCCTTAGCGTGGACGTCGCCCTCTCAAACTCCAGCTCGGAGTTGAGGATGCGGATGTTATCCTCTAGTGCCGCCACCCTTTCCAAAGCTGACACTCGAGTATTCTCAGCTCTCTCCATCTCGGCCATCTTCTCCGTCCATTCTGCACTCAGAGCGTCGACCTTAGCAGCATTTTGATCAAGCTCAGCTCGTAAAGATAGCACATTCACTTGAAGGTCCTCACACTCCGCAACAACCCTTTTTCCTACCTCAAGCTCTTCGTCCTTGGCATGAAGCAGCTTCTCAATTTCACTGCATCTGCGGATAGACCGCATCAGTTCCTCATCTCTTTTCTCCAACTCCTCCCTGGTAGACTGGGTACTGGCACCTGCTTTAAGCTTCTCGTACATCTCACAACACCTGTTACGGTATTGTCAATACTTTTCGACCATCTTTAGAAAAATCTTGACTCGCATCTCGGCCCTACGAGCATTCTCGACCTCCAGCATGTAAGTCTAAAAAGAAGAGAAAAAGGAGGAATAAGAAAAGAAGGAAAAAAGGAGTCAGTAAAAACAAAGGTCACTAAGCAAAAAAAAACAAAAAGGAACTCACTTTTAGGCCCATCGCGGCCACACCGCGTGACAACTCGGAGTCACTTACATCCTGAAGAGCTCCACTTTCAATGGTGGAACATAGAAGATCGAACAGCGGCATAAAATCCATTGTGTCTTGCAGCAGGTTGAGATTCGACGGAATTTCGAGTATTCGGGAAGGGCCTCCCGCTCTTACTACAGTTCGGGTAAAGCCCTCCTCAAACATCCTTATGTCCTCAGTATCAATGTCGGACTCGGATTCATAATCCTCAACCATGACGCCCTTGCCCCTCTCATTGGCCAAAAAGGGGGTGCGGTTCTGCCGGGATGTTGAAGGGCTGCCCAAAATAGCTACGACAGCCTCGGAACTCCGTCTCTCCGCCACATTAGCACCTTGAATGTTCGTGGTTGGCACCACTGCTAGTTTCAGACATCGCTAGGGCAAGGTCACCTCTTGAAGAGGTTTCGGCTGGAGAAGCCCCTTCCAACACTACCCTTCGTCTCTTCGACGGTGTCTCGCCAATGTCAATGCGGGAATATTTGCCCGTTGAGCGGACTACGAAGCCGAAGTCTCTGGTTGAGAAACAACCTCCGAGTGTACGGTTTCTGCTGCAGGAATGGTATGACGAGCAGCTAGGCTCTCCGTGCCCTCACCTGCAGTAACTCTTGACGTGGGTCGAGCAGAAGGCATTGTATGGTAGAAGGCGAGCGGAGGAGCCCTCGTCCTCCTCACCCCTCTTCGACCTATAAACAAGGAAGTATTAGATTATATAACATCAAAGTTAATGAAACTATAAAGCAGGGAACAAATCAAAACTACAACAAACCAACTCACCAATAAGAGGCTTGCACCCAAACTTTTAATGAAGGACACCCACTCACGAATTTCCACCATGTGGGGGAGAATTGCACTCACCCACTCGTGAATATCGGCAACTAGCGGAGGAGGTATTCTCTTGGCTGCAAAAACAAAAAGAAGTCCTCAGCGATGTCTCCTAAAGGAAGATGATCGACGACTGTCTTAAGAAAAATCACAAAGTAAATGAAAGATAACTCACAAGCGAAGTTCCGTGTCTTTGGAAACCCTGCCGAGCTCGCCACAAGGTGCTCTATCTGCACGTAGAAGTAGCTTTCCCAAAAGTGCCGATTGGCCTTATCATCCATCTTCACCACCAAACTCTTGGTTGCTCGATGGCGCATATGGATCATCTTACCCCAAAGAAATTGAGGGGCAAAGATGTGGAGCATGTGCCCTAGGGAAATTCCTCGGTCAGCCAGCTTCACGTACTTGATGAGCATAAGAAAGAGCTTTTACACATATAGAGAGAGTTGAGCCGGACACACTTCATAAAAGCAGCAGAAGTCCACCACCAAATAAGGAAAGGGAAGCGTGCACCCGATAATAAAGGGGTACGCATAAAACGCGCAGTATCCCGGGCGGTGCAAATGCACAATATCCTTCCCTGCTGGCACTATTTCGATATGAGCGGGAATTCCCCACTTAGCTTTGAGTGTTGTGATTTCCGCCTCATCCATAGTGGAAGGAACGGGTTTCGGTTCATCTCTAGAAGGGCTGTTAAAATGTGTCCTTCTCTTCCTCGGACGAGGAACTACCTCATCCACCGTCGAATATCCCTCGTCTTCCACCACCTCCACTCCCCCTTCTAATAGGGATACGTCACTTTCCGACACCGTAGCACCAATAGCTCTATCAAATTGGGAAGGAGCACTAGCCATTTGTCTTCCTTGATCGATATAAACAAGAATGGTGAAGGAAAAAAATTAATGGTCACAGCGAATTACAGCGAAAGCAGAAGTATGAAAGACTAGAGAATGAGGAGGAAGTTTGCAAAGCTCTTTCTTAGATGAATTGATAAACGCAACAATCAAATGAGAGACTCCCCCTATTTATAGGGACATAAATGTATTGAGCGGGAAATCCAAGAGCCGCCAATCAAGAAATGGAAAGGGCACAGGAAACGATATAGTGCCTAGGAAACGTGCACCACAATGGCGCATAATAAGTGTTCATGATACCCAGAACTAACGTGATGATCCAACTCTAAACTTACGTAACAGCCCAATAAAATCCTTGAAGCATCACGTCGCCACCTCACCGTAAGGACCCCGTTCCTCGCATAACATTCAGATTTCTCCTAACTTTTAAATCAACAGAGTTCATCCATCGAGCTTGCCAAGAGGCAACCCCAACGGGCGGATGGAGTAACTATATGTGTCAAAATCTGACCACAAGTGAGTTATCATTATAAGGAATGCTAAGGGGTCGACCAAGCCATAGTCGTACCCATGAGGCATAATAGCGATGAGTATCTCGGCCACTGCCGAGATCGAGCTATCAGAACGCTTACACGGTAGAACATATGTAATACTTGGGCGAGTAAGGAAGAGTATAGTCATGAGAGGGTACGCTGGTTAAAGACTGTTGGATGAGGAGGAAGATTGGTAATATATATATATATATGAGAGAAGAAGGCAAGAGAAGGGGTGCCTATCCGAGAAAAAGAGAGTAACAATGTATCAAAGATGAGAACAAGGAGGGGACCTCCAACAACAAAGCAAAAACCCAGATTTTAGCCATAACCCTTTGTAATCATCATTGTTGAATCAATAAAGATTGATCTCATAGTTACCAAAGACTTTCCCTCTTTTCCTTCTATGCTCTTACAAGTACGAAGCAATGTATCAAAGATGTAAGCTTATCATTTACGTTTGATGTCTGTTAATCATCTTAAGAAATGTTATATAAGCTCAGCCTCCTTCAATTCTCTTATTCAATATGCTTAGATCTAGAGTTAATTATGTTTGGCTAAGATTTATCCTTCATTTTCTTTATTAATTGGTTTAGCAAAAAGCTTAGCACTTTTTGGTCAACACACTACACAACATTTAGAAGGCCAAGCTCATATACATCAGCACTTCCATCCCAAAACAAAACGAAAAAAAGCAAAAAGAAAAGAGTAAAAAGAACTACTACAACTGGTGACAGAGGGGGAACAAAAATAAAAAGAAACGAAAGGATTAAAAACAATAAAAGTAAACAAAAAGGAAATATAGAAGAAGAAAAATCCACCATAGAAAGAGAAAACAGAGAAAAGATGGAGAAGAAGCGCACACACACAGAGAGGGAGAGGGAGAAAGGAGAGAGAATAATGAAAATGAAAATAAAAGAGGTCTAACATGCTTACTGTAACGACCCGACTAGTCGTTTTGAGCTCTAGCATATATTCGGTGGTTTGAGGCCATGATTAGCTTCATTTTAAGTATTATGACTTGTATGTGTGGTAGGAATTGACTTTCGGAAAGTTTGGAGTTGATTTGTAGAGAAAATTCCCATTTCGGAAGCTTTAAAATGGAAGAATTGACTAAAGTTGGATTTTTGAGTAAACGACCTCAGAATCAGGATTTGAAGGTTCCAGCAGGTTTGTATGATGATTTCGGACTTGGGTGTATGTTCGGATCGATTTTGAATGACCTGGGAACATTTCTGCGCCTATTGCGGAAGTTAGCATTTTGGAAGAATTTCATAACTTTGGGTTGAAGTGCATTTCAATGTTATCGATGTCAGTTTGGGATTCTAAGTCTGTGAATAGCTCTGTATGGTGATTCTGGTATTGGGAGCACATCCAAAAGTGGATTTGGAGGTCTGTACGTCATTTTGGAGTCATTTGGGGAAAGTTAGAAATTTGAAGGTTTTCTTGAGAAGTTTGACCAAAAGTGGACTTTTTGATATTGGGGTCAGATTCCAATTCCTGAAGTTGGAATAGGTTTGTAATGTCGAATGTGACTTGTGTGCAAAATTTGAGGTCAATCGGACGTGATTTGATGGGTCTCATCATCGAATTTAAATTTTTGAAATTCTAAAGTTCATTAAGCTTGAATTAGGGTGTGATTCATGATTTTGATGTTGTTTGATGTGATTTGAGGCCTCGAGCAAGTTCGTATCATGTTTTTGGACATGCTAGTGTAATTGGATAAGGTCCCAAGGGACTCGGGTGGATTCCGGATGGTTAAAGGGTTGATTTGTGGACTTACGAATTTCTGAAGCATAAGGCTTCTGGTCTAATCGCACCTGCATGAATTTGGCCATGTGTGTGAGACCATATGTGCGGCATGTTGGTTGTAGAAGTGAAAATGGCTGGATCGATTTGATCGAATGTCAAAAAGTCTTTCTCACTATTCAGAACAGTGGAGCTTTCGATCAAGATCTTCTCGCCTCACCCGTTTGGGCTCTCACTCAAATCAAAACCTTTAAGTGTTGGTAGGCTTTCGACTAAATCTAATAGCCTACCTATCGGGTGCTAATAAAAGATAAAGTTTTCGCATGGTCTCATCATCTGATGCAGAACCGAAGCGAGAGGGAAAAGCGGGGATTGATAGCTTTCAAGAACCAGTGGAAAGGAAAGACTTCTTCCCTGCCTTCCTTCCTTTCCAAAAAAAGTCAATTATTTGGGATAGCATAGGCATAAAAGATTTGATTAAATCAATGCCACCTTGGTAGTTTTCAAACAAATCCAATGTTAGGCCAAGCCTTACCAGCCGGTAATAGTTGAAAAAAGGGGAAGATAGGGAAGAGGAGATTAAGCATAGTCACTCCACTCCATAGATAGTGCACACAGATTCTTCTTTCATTTTTCATTCCTTTCAGGTCGGAAACGCGGGATGCTGGTGGGGTTGTACCCATTCTCCCTCTTCTTCCGCTTTACAACCAGAATAAGGAACCTTAGAATTCACCCTACCTGTCGATAAAAAAATTGGATTTGAGAGGAACTAAAAGCCACTTGACTCTAAGGAGAGGACCGCCAGCTAGCGGATTAAAAAGATTTGTATGGAATATCCTACTCCTGCCCGATCTTTCCAGTCAACCAATTCCCTATTTCAGGGACATCTGTGTTAGGCAGGCACAGGGATCACTGATTAGTCGAATGAGCCCGTCTCTGTGGCCTATCATTTTTTGGTCGATCTGGCTGGCGGCTCCTACATCTCCTGCCTCTCTATGGGGGGCCCATTTTTTAGACTAGTTTGCTGCTAGGAGTCCCTAGAGTCTAACTAATAATCAATAGAAGTCCCAATAGAAGTTTACTGGCCTGACTCTTCAATCGACGATCTATTGCTCCCTCTTAATAGAAGATGCCCATGCTTTGATAGAAAGCCCTAGCCAATGATCAACTCCGGGTATTCAATGTCTAGTTTGATAGGACCAGGAAGAGAGGACTCTTTTTTCATCCTCTCTATAGTCCAGTTTAAACCCGTCCCAACAATGAACACCTTCCTACTGCAAGGTAAGGCTCTGACCTTCCCCTAGAATCCACTCCGGGTAGGAGGAGCAACTAGTCAAACTTCTTGAGCAGCCAAGATATTGAACAACGAACATTTGAAACAATTCCTTGCCTCACCGTGAGATGAGAAGGAAGGTCGATTTGACTTCTTGATGCAAGTATAATGATTAGACGAAGAAGAGGCCATCAGACCAAAAAGAAAGCTACCCTTTGAATCTAGATTGAGATTTAGGTTATGGGCCGTCAAACAGAGACTGAGCGCAGACGCACCCGATGAGTTTGATTTCTACGCTTCTTCTTCCTTTCTGAAGGGAACTTTCTTTCTCTTGAAAGATTTGATGTGCCACATGACTTACCCAACAGCTTTTCGATGTTGGCGCTGACTTCCTCTTTCAAAGTAAGATAGTTTCGAACAATATATATGATATTGTAACTTTACTCTTTTTATCCAACTCGAAATATCGTAAGAGAAGAACTTTTATGCCCAAAAAGTCCCAGGTCTTTCCGGACCAACCATCGGCGATTTCCAACAAGTCTTTTCCCCGGGGAGCGAAAAAAGAAAAGAAAATGAACCAAAGCAATGGACTTGCTAATTTAAGAATACATCACATCTCTAGGGTTAACCCTGTCTATCACCCTTCTTGTGGCTTTTAGGGCTGGACATGCCAAAAATATAAATTCCATTAATATGGGGAATAAGCTCAATTAATTGACTATAGATACGCTAAAAGAAAGAATCGTATCCAAAGTAGAAATGCTTGTATGGGTTTATAAAGAAACTACTCCAGGTTTGGACTTTGAGCTGCCTCCCATAGAACCTATTGCTCAGCATATCCTTTTTATAGAGGAAAGTATTCCCTATCTTAATTCGCAATATATGAGTCTCATTGAGAACTTGACCCTAGGAAAATACTTTATCAAAATTATACAAATTATTCTAGGATAGTCTTTCTTTTTCTGATGGTTCCTGACGTACTGGAGTTATAACATTTGAATTTCTCTTACATTCTACGTTCGCTTTCACACTGAAGCCTGAAAGGAAAAGTCAATTAAGAGAAATTCATAGCTATCTCCCGCAGGCTATTCTTTAGATCGTTCCACTAGTTTAAGAATACTCATACAGTCTAATAAAATAATAAAAAACCCAAAGAAAAGAAGCGAGGCTCGCTGAACTATTGATTAATGTCCTTCAAAGAAAAGAGCATATTCTACTCCTTGCATAAAGAGTTTGATCCAGGCTCAGATTGAAAAGTTGGCGGCATGCTTCACACATCCAATTCAGACTATGTTTTCGATCAATCTCGTTCGCTGTCTCAAATTTCTTATAATAAGAAATGAAATGTCTGATTTGCTCTTTCACCTAGTTAAATAAAGGTAATTGTCTGCCCAATAGAGCTTAGCCATGAATAGGCCAAAATGGTCTCGCGAAGCCGGTCCCCGAAATCCCAGCGACAAAGTTAAACTTAGACTGGCCTACTTAAAGCTAGCTTTCTAACTCTTTGATTGATAAATAAAACTAGATCACGACCTGGCTTTCTAACACTAAGAGGAAATGCAGACTTTCTAACCTGAAGACTAACTTGGAAACAAGGCGTTTGCCCTCTAACCCAGCTTTCAAAGAAAACTATCTGCAACAGCTGCTTTCAAGCATCAAGAATTGATGATGCCCCCTTAGGACATAAACTGGGCCCCCAGTAAATGGAACGGGCTGGAAAGAAACAACAATAGCAACTCCTTCTAAAACCCCAGGGAAAGGGGAGATAGGAAGACTATTCAGTACAATAGAGAGAGTCTATTTGATGGTAAGAGCTATAGGCTCCCTACTTAAGGCTTTGACAGTATAGTAAAAATATATGATATTCGAGAAGAACGGGGAAGCAAGGGAAGGAGAAGCTGTTGTGAATGAATTCGGTCTTAGGAGTAAAGGCGTGTTTTAAGGTAGCGAGGGACGAAAGGATAGAATGATTATTTGTATGCGCGAGCTGAAATACAGTTAGTTTCATTAGAGCTATTTTCTCACTTAGTTACCAACTTCCAATTCAAGTGTCACCGAGTAAATGGTAGCTTCAGATGAGATAAACCCCTGAGTCCAACGACGGATCGTAAAGTAATGGTCTCCAGTGACCCAAGGTTTTTTTTACATGCGGATAATCATTCTTATTCCCTTTTTCCGAGTTTAGGACGTTCATTGGCCGCGGTACAGCTACACGATCGAACATCAGGCAGTCATTTCACTAACAACTAGAATGATAGCAGAATAGATTAATGAAATTGCCAAGACTGGAGGGATTAGAATGATTGCAAAACCCTAACTTCCAAGACTTTACGGTTACTTACCACAATAGGACGAGAGGGAAACGCCTAAAACTAAGAATAAAGGGTGAAAGAAATGGCCCCCAAAAAAAGGAAAGCTAGGACATGAAGTACATTCCCCCATCAAAGGGGCGAAGCTAGTTAGACCATTACCCAAAGATTTCATTCCAATCCTTTAAAAAAAAGAATGAAAAAGCTTGTGACACAAGAAGGGCATGAACCTTAATACCGAGGAAAGATGAAGAAATAGATTACTTGCTTCTCCAAAGGCCCCACACGGTTAAGAAGATGAAAGAGAATCTACTGGGCATGGGCATCCTCACTGACGCTATTTAGTTATTCGGGATCAGAATTCCCACTAGAGAAGACGGGAATTGAGTTATGATAGATGAAAGTCTGCTATGTATGAAGTATTAAGAGTATCAATTGACTGGCATCACCCTTCACTCAAAAACTCCTCAAAGAAAGCAAGCAGCAAGTCAGTTTGTGCATAGCATACTATCTCAGTTATTCTCCTTTCCTTTTTCGACCGGTCGAAGGGGAATAGAAAATATTAGTCAAGGAGTGAAATCCACTTGACTGTAAGGAAAGGAGCTCACTATTAGGACGGACGGGTATAAGCGATCAGCGATAAGCTATAGTTTCCCTTTTGCCTTGAATGACTGCTTTAATGTCAATTATGATAGAGCTCTTTGAAAGGAGGTTAAGGCAGTTGGATTAGGTTCTGGACTAAGGGACTGAATTGGCACCATCATTTCAGTGATGTCAAAGAGTCATTTCCACGCCACTAATGTTGGAGTTGTCGAAGCTTGGGTTGTCTACTATTGAATGAGGCTAGAATTGGAAGCTTTCTTTTACCAAATAGATGTAGAGACAGGTAGTGCAATGTGGGAGCCATGCTCCAACAAGATCTAAGCCTAGCATTGGACACATTGTGGATGATATTAAAGCTCTAATTTCTTCTTTGAAGTTTCTAATTGAATGTTGATACTCAATGGTAAGAGGGTGGCACATCAATTAGCTAAACAATCCATTTCATCATCAGGGATGGGGAAAATATGGTTATAGGAGGTTCCTGAATAAAACTTCCGCTAATAAACCATGGAGTCCATATGTGTAAAGTTAGCTAGTGTGGATTCGCGTAAAGCTGTCAAACAGCTTACATTCGCGGAAAGCCCTGCTGGTAATAGCAACATATAATACCAACAAACCTTACAAATTCCTATGCTTCTAGCCAGCATGCCGTTACTAGTGAATTTTGTGGTAAACCCAGTTTATAACTATCCAATTCATATTCTTCTTGCCAGAAGGACCACCATCATTGATACATTGATAGTGGATTAAGTGGCAAACAAATATTATGCCCAAGTGCCGAGATACTTAAGTAATGGTACCCTATTGCTAAACATCCGGCTAGCCATATAATGAATGGAAGAAGCTCATGTCTGGAGCTATGCCACTATAGAATAATTAATATTCGCAAAAACTACTAAAATTCTCGGATCTCTACAAGAGTCCATGACAGGCACGAGAACTCAAAATATTATCAGAAGCTCTTATCAAAGGATTTTACCTCTACTGGACCTAAAGCCTTAAAATTGGAACCTTAAAGGTAAAGGTCAGGCACTACTTCCTTGGTGAAGTATTTCGTTCCACAAAATTTGAACAAATCTCTAGTGCTTAAGACATGAGAATTGGAAGGTGTTTACCTTGAAAATGGTAATAACAATTAAATTTGATTTTGTGGCTCTAAAAAAACGTGATCTATTTTTATGCTAGTTTGTTAGGCAATGGATGCTAAGTAAAAGATTAGGAATCAAAATAATAGCTTGAAGATTATGTGATAGTCTAACCGAATGGAAAATAATCGAGGCCTCGCGCTTGCGCTTTCAGGGCCTCGAGGTCGAGTCGGATGCCCTACTGAGGGTAGTCGATGAGGATTAACAGCTATAGCAACCTTGATTGAAGCCTTTTATGACGAATAATAAGTAATAAATGAAGAACAATAAATATAACACTATGAATGTAAGCAATAAATATAGGTAATGAAATCAAGAGAATATGTTGAGTTAGAGGGCAGAGAGAATGTTCTTGTGTATTCAATATTGTGTATCAGATCCTCCTACAAAATGACAAGGATCCCCTTTTTATATGAGGGGAAATCCCAACATAGTACAAATGCATTTATTACAAAGATATGGGGCTGGCACAGCCATTTAATGCCTTGATTCGGGTCTGAACTAGCCCACTAGACTTTGTTAGCTCTAGTTATGCACCTTGGGAACTTTCCACTTTTCCACCATAACCATCGATCTATACTGCCCCAAGGTCGGACGTCGATAGCCCCTCAGGGGTGAATTTTGACCATAGCCTTGAACCTTTGAAAATGTGCTTATGAGGCATCGTAATGACCGAAAATTAGACCCTTCAATTTTACCGTATACAGATAGTCCTTGCATTTCTTAGAGTGAAACGATAAGAAATGACTTGATATCCATCTCTTCGAACTTCCCGCGATGATTTCATACTTATGACGTAAGCCTTTGTGATAACTGAGGTGTCCCGTCGGTTCACCTTTCCAGAATCATTCAATGTACTGTCGATTCATATTTTTCAAGTGATAATATCGTCGCCGGTCCAATTCCCAAAAAGGCATTGATTGCGCCTGTCGGTACGTCTTTCAAAGGCATTGATGGCGTCGTCGATTGCACTGTCACCCTTTCTATAAATGGAAGCTTTCTGGAACCAAAGCTTCATTCAATCGTTCTTTAACAACCTTTTTTACTCTCTTCTCCCCTTCGCCCACATCTAGTGCCATTCCTTATGTTCGAAGCCCGTGGCCTTATGGTCACATGGCAGTGTCCCCATCAATCATGCAATGACCTTTTCCCAGAGCTTTCCCTTATTGAGCAGGATTGCACTAATTTTTTGTTGTTGTTGTTGTTGTTGTTGTTGTTGGCCTGAGGTAATGAGAGAGAAATATCAAATTATCCTTGCATTAGAGGATATGCAAACTAGGAACTTCTACTCATCTCTCTTAACTACCCGGCGTGGCGCCTCACTCCTTTTGCTTTCCGTGGAGTGAGGTAGTATATCTACTAATTGTTGCCCATACCGATGCAACGTCTCAAGAAGTGGCTTCACAATAGTAGTGCTGGTGAGATCCATACTTGCCAGATTTTTCACCCAGCCACTTCTTTATCCCTCTCCACTCCTTCATCTTTTTCTGCTTCTTCTTCATATTTTTCTGCTTCTTCTCCATCTTTTTCTGCTTTTTCTTCATCGTTTTTTGCTTCATCTTCATCCTTGAAGATGTCATTTTGGAAGATCGAGATGAGTCCCCCGAGGAAATAGTTCTCGAAGATACAACCGCAGAGGATGCACCCCGAGAATAGATTAGACTCTTAGCTTTTATTATTATTATTATTTTGCTTCTTTGTTTTTGCGTAAAGACCCCTCGTGGACTTTTGTATTCATGTGTAAGGATCCCTCGTGGGCTTTTGTAATCATGGTTTATTAATACAAGGATATTTCTTCGATTTATCTCTGACTTATGCTGGATTCCCTTATTTATTTGCATTTTGAAAAATCGGAGCATGTGACTCTACTGATTGGACCGAATATCGGATTCGGGCATAGGTATTCCCTCGGTTCTCGGTCAGCCAATATGCTTTTCCCTGAAACCCTCTTCCGTCTCTCGGACCAAGCCCGGGTTAACCCGGTACAGACTTAGGTTACCGACATCGGCGACTTCGAATCAAGTGAGAATGAGGCCTCGATTTTTAGAATAAACTTAGCTCCAAATCCTGTTGGTAGTTTTCGAGGGAGAATTTGCTCGAATGCCTTGGAATAAAGATAGCCCCAGGACTTTCACAGATAATCCCTGAGTAAGATTTAGCCTAAGTTTATGTGGCCCAAAAAACTTGATTTGAACTTAGAGTGAAGGTAGCCCTAAGGCTTCATCAGTAATTCTTGAGTGTGAACTGGCTCGAGCTCAGGTAGCTCGAGGACCAAGGAATTGGGTGAATGAACCTCATTCGCAATAGAAGAAATCCTCAAGGCAAGATACCACCTCGAGGTTGGGCTTATATATAAATAGCTCTTTTAGAGCTTATCTTTCGTTTTGGCAAGGATCCTCGAAATCGGGCACCATCTCAGGACTCATAGTGATATTGATGGCTCCTTAGAGCCTTTCTTCTTTTTTGACAGAGGTCCTCGAGATCGGGTACCATCTCGAGGCTCGTACTGATATTGATGGCTCCTTAGAGCCTTTCTTCTTTTTTTGGCGGAGGTCCTCGAGATCGGGTACCATTTCAAGGCTTGGTTGAGATCGCTATCCTGAGTAGCTTTCTTCCTTATATATATATATATATATATATATATAGGCTTGTCTTCCTTTTTTTGAGTATTTCGATATCCTGAGTAGCTATCCTCTTTCACATAGTTCTTCTTTCTCATGCTAGGTCTCTTACCATTTTAACTCTGAAGCCCTTGCTTAAATTCCCACTCTAATTCCTTGATTTTACCATAGTTATGGCTGTTAAGCTAGAATCTGTTCAGCAAGGAGGAGTAAGTCCCACCTCTGGCTCACGCCCAACTAGTGGTGCACCGCTGGTTCCAAGCGAGCCAACCTCGGGACATTTTATTTTGAGGGGAAATTTTTTGTCAAAGAAATATCCCAACGTTCAGGGTCATTGGGAGTATGCCTCGAAGTTTATTTCTTTAATAGGAAAGGGGCACCTTGAGTCAGTGAGGAAAGATTGTGGATGGGGGGAAAAGGTAGTACTGCAGGTACCTTCCCCGGATGAGAGAATTATGGATCATGCCTAGGGGTTTTTGAATATATACACATATCCCTTTACGCTGGGTCCCCTTGACAGGGTTATGCTCGACTTCTGCCGAAAATATCGGGCTACCCTGTCATAGGTTCATCCATCATTTTGGAGGATAGTATTAATGATGTGATTCCTTGCAGAAGAAGCAAGGCTCGAGTTCACCCTTAGTTATCTTATCAGGATGTACCGGCCTTTTCACCACCAAGGTCTGCTAACCGTACGATGCCGAGCAACCAGGCCCTTCGTTGTCGACGATAAAGAAGATGAGGAATGGGGATGGATGAGCCAATTTGTCTGAGTACGGACTATTGACATTAACCCCGCAGAATTTCTGTAGTTTCCTAAGGAATGGAATTTTATACGTAAGTGGTACACTTTTGCCTTTGTTGTTTTGTTTATGGTAGAGGCGGGCTCCGTAAGTGCGCCTTTCTTTTCCTTTTTACAGCAATTCCATGGATGCCATACAAGGTCCCCGACCTGACGGATTGGGCTTGGAAGTTGGCGAAGCACTCGACTTATGATGGGCGTAAGTGGCGAGACTTGTCCAAGGATAGATGGGAGGCAAAACATCATGGTACGTGCTATGTGATTTGTTCCCCCTTTTGCAAGGCACTTTCTTTTCATGCGTACTAACCCCGTCATCGTAGGCATTGGGGAGTTATTCGAAGCGATATCGTGCCCTTTTGGAGAAGGATCGTCAGCTTCGGGACTGAGGAATGACAATAACAAGCAAAAGAGGCCTTCGAAGGGCGACGGTGCTTATAACAAGACGAGTCCATGCCGGGGTCTTAGAGAGGATGTACTGGCCGAGCCTGCAGCACCCAAGATCTTTGTCTTTAGAAAAACGGTCCCTCCTCCGCTGCCATCTTCTTTTCTCGTCGTAGGTACCTCGAGGAGCGAGGGATCTCTGCCGCCGACTATTCTCCCATTGAAGGTACTTCGAGGGACATTCGAAGCCAGGGGCCACATATGTCGGATGACCGTATACCAACCGAGAGTGGTTCTGTTGGGGTTGATGGAGCCGGGCTAGCAGATGTGCGCTTGACTTTCGAAGGAGCTCAGCGTCTCTACTCTATGGTGAGTTGATCGTATTAGTATTATAGATTTTGCAATTTTCACTCTCTTATCACGTTTCTCTTCCATAGGCTTTTAAAAAGCTCAAGTCTGAGTTGTTTCGCCGTGAGGCCAGGCTGCGAAAAGACATAGATAGGGAGAAATCCCTCAGGCTTCTTTGTGATGAAAGGGAGGATGAGTTGGCATACTTGCGGTATGAGGCGAGTCATAGTCTGAACTACGAAAGCTACCTCGAGGAGTAGGTAAATTCTATTTCAAGGGAGTGCATGTTTCTTCTTCTATCTTCTGAGGCTAATGTTTCGTTTACTTAAGTTGTAGAAAAAGACAGAGGACTTAGAATGCCTTTGGAGTGAAGTTGGTCAAGCCAAGCATGAGTGTGATGAGTTAAAGGCTCGGGTGGACACCCAGGTTACGGCTAAGACGAATGCTTTGGCCAAGGCTTTCGCCCTTGAAGTACAACTTCGCAGCGCTCATGAGAACGGCTTGGTCCGAAGGGACATGATTACAAGGCTCGAGTTTGAGCTCCTGAAGATGAAGGCCAAAGTTGTGGACACCCGGGCTGAAGCTGAAGCGATCCAAACTAAGGCTGACAAGAAAGTGGCCGTCTATTTAAAGGACACTATTGACACTCATGCTGAGCTGATGGAGGCTCTCCACCGGCAGAGTAGGAGCAAAGAGTATGTTAGGTGTAAATCTCGGAGGGAAACCCTCGAGGAAATCCATGTCCGGGGCTTCGATCTCTCGGAAGAGATAGCGCAGGCCAAGGCGGATGAATATGGTGCTAAGTTCCTTCTATCTGATGTCAAAGATGGCGAGAAAGAGGCCGACAGACCATAGTTCCCGAGGGGGACATAGATTAGGCCTTTCCTTTCTTGTTTTGTGTATAGTGCTTTCAAAGAACTTTGTAAATGAAGCTTGTATTCTCTCACATATGTGTATAAAAGGAAGCCTCGCAATTTTATTTTTCATGAACTTCCCCTTTCCTTGATTTTAGCCAGATGAATTGGTCTTCGAGTTAAAAGGAATCCTCAGATTCATTGTATGGCCCTGGGGATTATTGGGTTGGCCCGTAGGCTCTTACGCGCTTGGTCGGTACGACCTTTTAGTATAAGCCGGCGTTTGAGCTTTTATGATTTTGCTCTTAGGCATATTTAGTTAACTATTTGGGGTTCAGTCTCCGAGTCGGGTTTCGACTCGAGCTCATTTGACCCTTAAGTTGTTGAATTTAAAGTTGGCCCTTAGATTCTTACGCGTTGGGTCGGTACGACCTCTTGTATGGGCTAGCGACAATGGCTCTTACGCATTGGGTCGGTATGACCTCTTATATGGGCTGACGACAGTGGCTCTTACACATTGGGTTGGTACGACCTCTTATATGGGCTTTATTTTTTCACTCGTTAAGGACTTTTTAAAATTGTGTTTGCTTGAATCTTCGACGATTCGATAAAAACGTCGATTGTGAATCATTATATGGTAATGATCGAGCACCTTGGGAGGTTTGGCTCGGTGGCTGAGTATATCAAAGCCTATAGTTTAGAGCTGACATGGTCGAAGATCTTTTGCCCATGTCAAGGGTAGCCTGTTTAACCGGTTGTTTTCGAAGTACTTTCGAAGTAATTGAAGGCCTGTGATTTTATAGCGACGTCGGGCGTCCCTGAGTTGCGTTAGTTTGGCTGGTACAACCTTATGACCGTAGTCATTTGTGTTTGGCTAGAGCCTTTCATTCCCCGAGTGAAGTAGTCTCGGCGTCTATATCGAGGGTATGCCTTTTTAGGGGTCTTACAAGTTCGATATATAGCTTTAACTTTAAGATCGGGATTATGCCTTTCGTAAGGTCTTATAAGTTTTTGTATGCCTTTGAGGTCTTATAGCCTGTTTGGCCAAAAATTGAGGTGTTTGGCCAAGCTTTTGGAAGGAAAAAAAGTACTTTTGAGGAGAAGCAGAAAAAAGTAGCTTCTCTCCAAAAGCACCTTTTTGAGAAGTACTTTTGAGAAAAATACACTTAGAAGCAGTTTTTTAAAGCTTGGCCAAACACTAATTGCTGCTCAGAAGTGCTTTTCAAACTAATTAGCCAAACACAAACTGCTTCTCACCAAAAATACTTTTGAAAAAAGCACTTCTCAAAATAAGCTGATTTTTGCAGCTTGGCCAAACGGGCTATTACGGTTTTGTTTACTTGGTACATGTATGGTTCATGCCTTGCTTGAGTTCTTACAGATATTGTTGTTGCTTTTTATTAGGTTTTACGAGATCGACATTTCCCACATGGGTTCTTATGGCCTCGGATTCTTGATAAGTCGATGGGGTGGCAATTGGCGGCAGTCCCCGAGTCATCGAAAGTTTCTTGGCTCAGGAGCCATTCCTTGTAAACTTGGTATTGCCTTATCGAGGTTTTACGAGTTCGAAGCTCCGACCCGGAGGTCGTACGGTTTCGAGATGTTGACGCCAGTCCCCAAGTGTTCGGGACATTTTTTTGCTCTGAAGCTGTTTTTGCAAAAAGTACCGAGCTTCTTTGAAATGCGAAATGCTTTGATGAAAGGGAAAGTATTCTTTGATTACTTGGTACAAGTATACACATTTTCGCTGTTAAAGGCTCGGTTAATCTATACGGACATGGTTCATTTGACTGTTTGGCCCAGTACATTATTTTCCCATCGAGACCCCGTTCAGCACATCTTGGCTTCTCCAAGGAGGTGACCTTCCGGGGGAATGCTCCCTAGTATTCGAGGTTAATTGAAAAGAAGCCTTGAATGCTTGTAGAGTCTTCCTTAGGTAGCATATGGATATTGCCTTGTTAAAAACCTTGCCGGTAAAACCCTTTTCGGGATAAAAATCCGATCGAAGGAAAAGATTGCAACGTATGATTTGAAACCTTAAGGTCTTCGAGCCGGATAGCGCTTCGACCGTCTCAGTCGAACACCTGCATAAAGGTTAGTCTGAAGTGTAAATAAAAAGGGAGATAGTTATACCTTAGTGGCGATGGCGCTTTGAGCCTCGGTAGGTCTTCAATATTTGCTCTGAGAACACGGTAAGGTCCTTTGTTTGCTTATTCGGGTATAGCGGAGAACGTGTCTCGTTACTGCTATTTCACTGTTTGTTTTTGTGGGTTCTTCGACGTCAAAGGGATCGGCGCCGGCGCCACGTCGTGAGTCGTGAACATCTCCATTGTTGCTGTTGTTCCCCGTACACGGTTTTTATTCCGTCCTTCATCGTAAACTTCATCATTTGGTGAAGGGTTGATGGTACTGATATCATGCAGTGTATCCATGGCCATCCGAGCAAATCATTGTACCTCCTGTCTCCTTCAATGACGTGGAATTTGGCATTTTGGATAGTGCCGGCCACATTGACCGGGAGGGTGATTTCCCTTTTCGTTGTCTCGCTCACCATATTGAATCCATTAAGGACTTGATAGGCGGGCACGATTTGGCCAAGCAATCCGAGCTACTCCACGACCCTTGACCTGATTATGTTGGCCGAGCTACCGGGATCCAGAAGTACATGTTTAATTTGAAATGTATTCACAAGGAAAGAAATTACCAGTGCATCGTTGTGAAGCTTAGACAAGGACTCAATGTCCTCATCGCTGAATGTGAGGGCATCCTCGGGCATGTAACCCCCAGTTCGCTTTTCTCTGGTGATGGATATTTTCGTTCTTCTGATAGTGGGTTCTTGTGGGATGTCGACCCCTCCCATGATCACGTGGATAACATGTTGCGGCTCATCTACTTCATTCTTCTTGGTGGCCTCTCTTTCCCGTAACTAGTTTTTGGCTTGGTCGCTAAGGAATTCTCGGAGGTGACCTTTGTTGAGTAATCGGGCTACTTCTTCCCGGAGTTGTCGGCAAACCTCGATCCTATGACCGTGTGTGCCGTGAAATTCACATGCTAAGTTATAGTTCCTTTGCGAAGGATCTGATTGTACAGGCCTTGGCCACCTGGCATCTCTGATTTTACTGATGGCGAACACGATATCTGAAATATCGACGTTGAAGTTGTATTCCGACAAGCGGGTGCCTCTGTCGGCCCTGTGTGCCTATCGAACCCAGCTCTATTGACGAGTCCCCGAGGATTCTGCCCTCGGTCCGTTCTTCAATCATTTTGGGGTATGTTACGCCTCATGGCGTTTCTCCTATCTTCGATGTATGGCTGGTACCTTTCTTTGTTTGGCTTTGGCTCCTTCGCCAGAAGCTTGCTTGGGTATACCGATCCTAAGGGGGCTCCTAGTTGGTCGTCCTCGACCCAGATCTTCGATTGATATCGGTTGTGAACATCCGACCAAGTCACGGCGGGGTATTCAACCAAATTCTATTTCAGCTGTTTCGAAGCCACCGAGCTTCATTCGTTCAAACCTTGAGTGAAGGCCTGCACTTCCTAGTCTCGGAGACTGGTGGTAGTTCCATTCGTTCCATTTGAAAGCGAGATACGAACTCTCGCAGCATCTCGTTCTCCTTTTGCTTGATGTTAAAGACGTCGGATTTCTTTATTGCCACCTTGATGGCACCAGCATGTGCTTTATGAAGGAATCTGCCAGCATGGCAAATGATCTATCGAGTTTGGGGATAGGTTGGGATACCACATCATTGCCCCTTTTGAAAGCATCTCTCCAAACCTTTTCAGTAGGACGGATTCGATCTCATCGTCCTTAATGTTGTTGCCCTTTACCGCACAAGTGTTAGAAGTGACGTGCTCATTGGGATCTGAGGTTCCATTGTACTTTAGAAGGTCTGGCATTCTGAACTTCTGTGGAACGGGTTTTGGAGCCGCTTCCTGCAGGAACAACTTTTGTACAAAATTCTTTAAATCCACACATTTCAGGATCGGGGGTGCGCCCAGAATTTGGTCGACCCTGGAATTGTAGGTCTTGACCTTCTTTCATTGGCTTCTATCTTTTTCTCGCCCGACTCGATCCTCTTTGTTAGGTCCTCGAGCATTTTTATGATGGCGGGGTCTACTGCCGACCCGTTGTTGCTTGATCTTTCTGGTACTTGTTCAGACCGAGGGGCCATTCCCGGGGCCGCTGTACTTAAGGTTTTTTGGTGGCTCTACAGCTGAGCGATTGCCAACTGTTGTGCCTGCAACATCTCAAAAATAACGTGAAGTCTAACCTCTTGTTCCTCCCGAGCTGGGGTTTTTTGGACTTCTTGTTGATCTCCTTGATGTATGCTCCTGTTAGTGTAGGAGCTTATATCGATGTGTTGGGCATCGTGTGAGACCACGTCCACAAAAATTATTTAAGGTGTATTCTCTGGGTTTCGTGGTGGTGCACCAACACCTGAAACATCCACACCATTCTCTCCATGGTCCTCAAGATTGTTGTTTTCACGTGCGTTTACTGAGTTAGACATTTTGACCTAAAATCAAAGATCTTGGACAAGAAAAAGTGTGAAAGGTAACTTGCGTTATGCACAAAATTTGAACAAATCTCTAGTGCTTAAGACATGAGAATTGGAAGGTGTTTACCTTGAAAATGGTAATAACAATTAAATTTGATTTTGTGGCTCTAAAAAAACGTGATCTATTTTTATGCTAGTTTGTTAGGCAATGGATGCTAAGTAAAAGATTAGGAATCAAAATAATAGCTTGAAGACGATGTGATAATCTAACTGAATGGCAAATAATCGGGGCCTCGAACTTGCGCTTTGGGGGCCTCGAGGTCGAGTCGGATGATCTACCGAGGGTAGTCCATAGAGGATTAATAGCTATAGCAACCTTGATTGAAGCCTTTTATGACCAATAATGAGCAATAAATGAAGAACCTTGTTGAGTTAAAGGGCAGAGAGAATGTTCTTGTGTATTCAATATTGTGTATCAGATCCTTCTACAAAATGACAAGGATCCCCTTTTTATATGAAGGGGAATTCCAACATAGTACAAATGCATTTATTACAAAGATATGGGGCTGGTACAGCCATTTAATACCTTGATTCGGGTCTGAACTAGCCCACTAGACTTTGTCAGCTCTAGTTACGTGCCTTGGGAACTTCCCAGTTTTCTACCATAACCATCGATCTGTACTACCCCGAGGTCGGATGTCGATATCCCCTCGAGTGTGAATCTTGACCATAGCCTCGAGCCTTTGAAAATGTGCTTATGAGTCATCGTAATGACCAAAAATTGGACCCTCCAATTTTACCGTATACAGAAGGCATATCCCTTACATACTTTTTCTTAGCCGATGTGTTGATGATCCATAAGCACTATTCACTCCTTTTTTCTTTTGAAAGTTGTCGACAGTCATGTTCTTATATTTCTTTACTATCCTGTACTAAATTCCTTGTTCACCAGTCAAATGAAGCACCAATTAGTTGTAGCAACACCTGCAACTGAAAAAGTAGCCCCGGAAAACATTCCAAAAGAAGAGGTCTAGGGCTGGTTCCGGAAAGGTATCGAAGAGAATGTAGTTCATTCAAGGCTCAGACAGAATTAGTTAGAATCACCTCTTTCTATTGATATTGACTTGATGTAATGTTCTCTTCTCTTGCCCGTAAACCATAGGAAACATCCGCAACAGACATCTTCAAAACATTTGGTTGAAGTTTCTCATTCCCATTTTCTATTTGGGCAGTTGGTCGGGAAGTACCTAGTTCAATGACAACTTTTTCCTTCGTCTTATTCAAATGTTATTGGTAAAAGACCTTCAATCTAGTCATATTTGAAGCAAGGAACCAATCGTCATGCTTAACTTAACATACACATTTTGTATAACTTATGTCCCTCCTCTCTTTAAGTAGAATCAGGCTGAGCGATCTACTATGAAGATACAATAGGAAGAAAGATACAAATATAGAAGAGAGAGTCTCGCATCCCAAGTGGAACACAAAATTCATACTCAACACACCCTAATTGGTGAGCGGATGACCTCCTTAGTTATTAGCAGCCAAACCCACTTTATTACGATGGGGTCTTTTTCATACGTAGTAATTAAGAGGTCCTCAAGTCAACTCTCTTAAAAAAGTCAATATCCAGTTACTGTTCTGTAAGCCCTATTCACTCCTAGATGATACGAGGAATGAATCTCAGCAGGGGCCTATTAGCCACATCATTAAAAAGAGAAGAAAGATATGTAGCTTGCTTGTGTCTTTTAAATGGATCTTTCCTTCCTTCTCTACCTACTTCTCAATATCCTTTGCCCCTTGGAAAAGAGCCCGAGGCACCTCTTTACTGATAAAAAGAATAGATAGAAAGAATGGGTTGGCTTAATACATGATTTGAACCACCAGCATCTACTTTCGAACTATTCACCTCTACTCTTTGTTGTGAAGCTTATTCCCCGATCCCTACATCAAATGAGTCTATTCTACGCTTTTAGGGTCGAAAGACTAAACCAAGACAAGTGAACTAATGATGTCTCCTTCATCTTCAGATGAAAGCAGAATCTGAAATACATTGAGATCGCCGAAAAAGACACACAAAACTAGGAGAAGGAAGAAACACCTAGCTCGATGAATATGAAGCAGCAGATCTGCAAGACTTGGTCCTTCTTTCTTCTTTCTCAGTTTAAAGAAAGGAGAGGAAGGGAGAAGCGAACGGTTTTGATCATTTTATTGATGAGATTTTCAATGAAAGCTGAGACGGGGTAAGTGTGAAGAGTCAACTATTGCCCTACATTTCTTATTTCTTAGAAAAATGGCCCCTGTATACTCCTAAAAGGGGGATTCTCGCTCTACTAAATCGAAAGAATGACTCTCGCGTTTGGAACAGATAAGTTCGATACAGATAACAAAGAATAGAAATTGGGGAGCAGCTGCCCTTCCCTAATGGAAGCCCTCCCAGCCCAAAGGAAAATGCCCAGATCATTTGAAAAAAAAAATGCATCAGTCACGCATCCTAATTGGTGAGCTTATGCTGGCCATAGTTCCTTCCCTGCTCTTAGTTTTCTTTTAAAGGCACCATTTTCATGAGTAAAAAGAACATGTGGCTAACCGAATAGATCACAGGTTGCTGCTCCATAGTCTGAGTTCCTTGGTTCGCCCTTCCAGGCTTGGCTCCAGTCTCTGCAGGCTCAGCAACGACTTCTTGGGTTGGCCCACCAGCTTGAGGTTGTTCCTGATGTTGGACTTCAGCAATGGTAGCCACTGCTTCTTCAGTCTGATAATCTGCTTATTTGTCGATTGCATCCTGGGCAGCTTTGTTCGGCCGAGCCTGTGGGCATGGTGTTTTGTCCGTAGTTGGATCAGCAAATCGATTGGCAATTTGCCTTGCTAGGCTTACCTGCTTAATTGAAAGAGTTTTCCTGTTGGGCAGCTACTATGAATAAATGGATTGTCTTTATTGAACCTAGTCTTACTAAATATTGTAAGAAAAAAATCCAACAGCTGCAAGTGCTTGAGAATGAGTTCACTCTCTTCTTGTTACAGTAAGTGCTGTAATTGAACCGGGTCTTGATGCAATAGAATTGGAGTTCTTGGTGTAAGCGTAACCGCAGTTGACTAAATATCCATCGTGGTTGAATCACAAGGAAGAAATATGGTAGTGTAGGCTAGAGTAGATTCGACGCTATGCCACAAAGTTATTCGAGTTCACATGTGTTATTGCTTATCCCTTTTTTCATTAAGATGGAGTTGATATTCAGTGTACCCACCTACTCACTCGCCGAAGAGAAGAAATAGATCCATTGGCGGGGGTGACTAACCGTGGTTCGGCTGTCGCCCTAAGGTTACGATACATCGGGTTGGGAAACCAACCTGGATCCACTTTCCTCCAAAAGCCTCACCGATTTAGAAGGAGATAAAGTTGAAAACAACCGATATCGGATCTCTCACGAAAATTGTGAGGCCCCAATGTGGTCATTACTGATGTCTTTCTTGTACCAAATAACTTCAACAGAAAAACAACATATTATTCCCATTCAACCCACATCAAATTTTTGGAAGATTGAGAAAAACTATTTCGCATTTTATATGTAAAAATCTTAGAGTTCGAATTTCTATCGTTGTCTTTTTACTTTTTTTCGTATTAACCATAAGTTATTTTTTCTTTCTAGTATTCGGCATTGATTTGAGTTTGATTTGGGGAAAACTCAAATAATTGCTACTGATCAGGTCATTTCGCGTTCTCTTAAATCGGCTTCTTGGTTGGGAGGTTCCTATTTTCATTCTGGTTTTCTTGTTGGTTTGGAACTGGATTCAGCTTGCACATGAGACCTGAGAAAGACTCCCCTTCCTCAAAGGACTCTAAAGAGCCCCAGGTGAGTAGTCCGTTGGGAGTGGAACGGGACGCAAGGAAAGGAAATCGAGGCTGACACACCTCCTTCACTTTCGGATTCAAAGCGGGTTGGCCCTTCCAGTGGAAGCGAGGCAGATACCTCTTTTCACTCTTGCTCGTCTTCTCTTTCTTCACCTCCTTCGAAAGAAGTGGATTTTGGGTCACTCACTTCTTCCGAAATAGATTTCTGGAAGGAAAACATCCGAAATCTATTTTTAGATCCGGTCGAAAGCATAAAGACACCCGGTTTGAGTCTAAATGATTTGGTAGTTGGATAAAGGCGCGCTATTGAAATCCTAGCTAAAAAAGAGGAAGCACGAGATCCGGTGGTCGAAAGGCTATTCCAGCCACCTACTAAAATCGTGGATCAAGAAAGCTGCCAAGAGTTAATGAAAGCATTACGACTAGAGCGATGGCCAAACGCCATAAGGGCAGAGAGGGGGTCGCTCTACGAAGCCATTTATACAGTGCTTGATGAATTTAACTTTTTTAAAAAGGGTGAGGGGTAAAGTAGTAAGATGTCGGAAAAGGATGAGTTGGTTAAGAAGAAGAATGAGAAGGATCGGAAGAAGAATCCTAGCCGAAAGCTAAGACGGAGGCTAAGAAAGAAGATGGTTTCAGTAGGTAGGATGAAGTATAGGTCGATTGAAGTAGGTAAGGTCGATTAAGGAAGAGAATGTAGCTTCAAGAATGAGGCAAGGCCAGCCCTGAGTCTTAGTTGAAATTACAGGGCTGGGAGGTATAAGTCGATTGGATGCAGGGAAGCCCAGGTAATCTTTTCCTATCAATCATTCATCAGGAAGCACCTAAATATGCATTTTATCTGGAAAAGTCGAGATAAGCACAAAAATCTCATTATTGACAAATATACTTAGGTTTCAGAAGATTCAAGGCTTTTTTCAACAACAATATGCTACAAAAGTAATCCTCATTCTTTTGTATTTCTATTTTCTAAGTATAAACTCAAAACCATAAAATCTGAACCACAACTCGAACTTGACACCACTAAGCGAAAATGGCTGGAGCTAGAGGGGCTCGCAGAAGCGGATTGGAAAAGTGCACATTTGAGTGCGCAGGAGCGAGGAAACTACTGCAGGTGCATAAAAACGCGCAGATGTGCAAGAGCAGGTCGCACCTGTGATGCTCGCAGAAGCGAAAAATCTGCCGCAGGTGCAAGTTTTGGGCTGGGTAGTGAGGTTTCTTTAAAATGGGGATTTGGCCCATTTTCTTCCATTCTCTCTTGGTTGGACGATTTTTGGAGAGTTTCAACTGAGATTTTTCATCATTTATGTCAAGATAAGTGATTCCCACTTATTATAAGTTAAATACATAGTTTGTATAAGAATTTAAATATGAAAATTTGTAGAAATTGTGGGGTTGTGGTACAAACCTAGAAATTGGTATTTTTGGATTTTGATCACGAAATTGAACATGGAATTTGAAATAAATTATATATTTGAGTTCGTGAGGTTATGGGTAAAGTTTATCTTCGAAAAGTTTCAGAATTCGGGCACGTGGGCTCGAGGGTGATTTTGTTGACTTTTCGAACGGAGCCGGAAATTATTGTAAATAGGATTATAATGAGTATTAGAGTATATATTTATGGATTTGCTGACTTATTGACTAGTTTTGGAGTGTTGGGCATCGGTTTGAGTTGCCGGAAGTGCTTGGGAGTCGGTTATGGAACTTCGGAGCGAGGTAAGTCTCCTTTCTAACCTTGTATGAGGGAATTTACCCCATAGGTAAACTAAATTAACATGTGTTTCTAATTGTGGGGAGCTACGTACGCACGAGGTGACGAGAGTCCGTACGTAGCTCCTATTATGTTTATGTCCGAGTAGTCTAGGACCCAAATCATGTTATATTTGTGATGCTTGCATCCTACTTGCTAATTTAATTATTTAAACCATATTGAAACTTGATAAGGAATTTCAAAAGGTTAACTTCACCTACTTGAGTTTAGGATGGGTCACTTGATCGTTAATGATAATTTAATATTTCTTTAAACACTCTTAATAAATTCTTGATTTGGTTGTTTGAATGTTCTTATCTTTTTTTATAGAGCGGGTCGAACGCCTCGGCGGATTTAAATAGATACATCTATAGTTCGCGCCGTTCGACCCTCAGCAGTGCACAATTTAAATATTATGTTGGATCGGACCGTACGACCACTGCATGATTTGCGCATGATTCAATTAATTGCTTTGGAATTTAAAATAAATGACATTGCCTCATTGGCCTGAGATAAATTGTTAAATGATGATAAATAAATTTGGAGATTTCTTGAATTACAAAAGAATTGCTTACTTCCTTCATGTTATTGAATTTACAGCCGTTTAATAAATTGAACGATTAAGTATATTATCGGTATATTATTGTTGGCCCATAGTAAGTGTCGGAGTCAACCTCTCGTCACTACTTCTTCGAGGTTAGACTGGATACTTACTGGGTATGCGTTATTTTCGTACTCATACTACACTTACTGTACATTTGATTGTACAGACACATGTATGTCTATGGCCTCGTGGGTGCAACGGCATGAATGATACGGGGACTTAGGTGAGTTGCATCTTATGCTACGATCTGCAACCAGCAGAATCTCCTTCAGAGTATTTGTATTTTTCTTTCCTGTCTAAATTTGTATTTCGGACGAATGTTGTATTTAATTTATTCTCCTAGTTGATGCTCGTGCACTTGTGACACCGGATTTTGGGGTGATTACAGGTTGTTCAGTATTTAAATTGTTCAAAACATTATTATTTACTCTGTAAGTCTATCTTTCACTATTTATTCAAAGGAAATTATGGTTTCTAAAATGTTAAATGAGAACTAAATTAACTACTTAGTGTTGGCTTGGCTGATAGTGGTGTCCGGTGCCATCACGATCTTTAGTGGATTTTGGGTCGTGACACTTACAAAATTCACCTAAAGCTTTGTGACAACTTACGTGGGTTTGTCCACATAACAGTGGAACCATCAAATGACACGTCAAACTTAACACCAAATGAGAAACGACATGTATTGCGTAGCTAGGCTTTTTTACCTACGCTAAAATAACGGAAATGCCCTTCGTCGTACCAAGAGCTTTCTCTTATTATATAGTTAAAATCAACTAATTTAAGAATATTAAAATGAATAATTACATGGATAGTTCATCGTTGGCTTGCCTAGCGGCAACGTTGGGGACCATCACGACCTATAATAAAAATTGGGTCGTGACATCTTTGGTAATTTCTCTAGGAATTTATGAATTATTTTCCTACATAATCACTTGATATTTATCACTAATTTTAACATATTTTTCAGCTGTAGTTTGTATGTTGGTAATATTAAAATCACTTATTGAAGAAGGATGGAGCATGAGAAAAGAGATAGAGTTACAAATGTAAGATAATTTAAAATTACAAGAGTTTTCATAAAAACTGATCATTTGATGTACTGTATAGATACGCAATATAATTTATGCAATTTGTAATTTTAAAACATGCATCAGTATGATCATACAATTGTTGCTTTGCAAGGGATTCATCATCTTGACTTGGCAAATAAGTCATCATACGACAATCCATATTAATTATTCACAGAAACTTGTATCATCTTCTTTTAAGTATAATTATTTACTCAAAACTTTGTTTTACTAATATTAAACTTATTTTATAAAATTATGTACTTTATAATTTGGCATACACGTGCAACGTACGTGCGGAGGAACTAATACTATATTATAATCATCAAAACCATTAGTGTGAAGTTATTTTACAAAAATATCTTTTAGAAATTAAATGACCAAATTATCCTTGAAATTTACCCTCTGAAAGGTGTTCTATTTTCGTTTAAGTAATGGTGAAGTTTGTAGAAAAAAGAAAGAGAAAGAAAGAAAGAAAGAAAGAAAGAAAGAAAGAAAGTCAGTCTATTTTTAACATTAGAAATATTTTAGAACTTTGAATGGATCTATTCAAATCTTCAATTAGTAAATAAATATTTTTACAGCAACATCCAAGGTAAAGTATTATAAAGACATGGCTAACATCTTATTATCTTCAATTAACCCTTGTTAATATAAATAATAATATTACTATGTGAAGTTAAAAGCATCATGTGATGTAAGAATACAACACTAAAAAATACAAAAGAAAAAACTAATTGTTTGTATGTGTGTGCGTATGTCTATATATAAATTCAATAATAAAAGTTTAAGAGTCTTTTATTAAAATTTGGCCATGAAAAAGCTTCAAAACTTTAAGAATTTGTCCGTCCCAATTCTTGATATGTCGCAAAGCAACACCACCATTATTGCACTTGCATATATATACTTTTTAAAATTGCCTAAAGGGAATAACTCAGTAATCATGTTTAGGATTTTGGACTTGAAAATTAGAATCGAACCAATAAGAGAAATATTTCATAATTGTTACATGGTTTAGAGATTTCAAAAGGAGAACGAGAAATAGTATTCTTGGGTTTTTAATGCTTCATCTTTTTGCTAAAAAAATCAATTTGGTTCCATGCAATTTGGACTTTTAATCATGAGCGACGCCTAGGAACATGTTTTTGTAAGCCCCTACACCTAACATGTCACTCTACCTAAATAACGTACTGAATGTAGATCATTCGAAAACTTTATGTGAGCCAGAATGTATTATACAACCGTAAGCTTAGTTTCGAAGATCAAAAGTGACAAAGAAAATTTCAATTGCAGCTAAAAAAGAATCCATGACCAACGAGAAACTTGGTTAAAAATGCATTATATTAGGTAGCTTGTGATGACCTTATTCTGTATTTTGAGGCCTTAAAAATCTCTTTTTTGTCTCATCTCGATTTGCGTGTGTAGTCCGGACGTGTTTCCAGAAAACTTTTATGTGAAAACTAAGTAAAATAAGGAAATTGGATTTTTAAAATTAATTAAAGTTGACTTTGGTGAACATTCTTCATAAACGGATCCGAACCCGTAATCCGAGGGTCTCATAAGGTCCGTAGTAAAATATGGGACTTGGGCGTATGCTCGGAATCGAATTCCGAGGTCCCAAGCCCGAGAAATGAATTTTTGAAAGATATTGTTTAACTCAAATTATAAGAGTTTTTGAAAAAGAAAAGATGTTTGAAATTGATGGTATCGAGCCCGTATTTTGGTTCCGGAGCCCGGTACAGGTCTTATATAATAATTAAGTTGAATCTGTGAAGTTTGGTAAGAATCGGAGTTCGTTTAGTATAAATTGGACCTTTAATGGAGAAATTGGAAATTTTGATGTTCTTGAGTGATTTCATGAATTTGAGACTTAATTCATAGTTGATGATGTTATTTTGATGATTTGACCGCACGAGCAAGTCTGTATGATATTTTTGGACTTTCATGCATGTTTGGTTTGGAGCCCCGAGGGCTCGGGTGAGTTCTAGATAGGCCGCGAAGTGAAATTGGACTTAGGAAAACTGCTGGTGTATTGCAGGTCTGCAAGCTTCACAATTGCTAAGCCTGGCTCGCAAATGCAAGCTCGCATTTGCGACTAACCATATTTGCAATGACTGGGCAGGGGCGACCTTCGCATTTGCGAAGCTCCAGTCGCAAAAGCGACTCCAACAGTGTTCGCAATTGCAAATAGTTGTTCGCATTTGCGGAGTTAACAGGCTAGGTCTTCCTTTGCAATTGCGAAGCCTTGGCCACAATTGCGAGTTCGCATTTGCGAACATGACATCGCAAATGCGATATCTGCGCCTGTGTAAAATCAAACATAGACGAAATTTTCTTCATTTTTTAAACTTCCTCAAACTCTAAGCTCTCTTGGGCGATTTTCTAAAGAAAAGTTCTTCTCCAAATCGATTGTAAGTCATTTCTAATTCATTTTCTTTAATCTATAATATCTTTTCACATGATTTCAATTCAAATCAAGGGTTTTCATGGGGGAAATTAGGTATTTTTAGGTACAACTTAGGATTTTCAATTTTTGGGGATTTGGACCTCGATTTGAAGTCCGATTTCAAAACAAATTATATATTTGAGTTCATGGGGGAATGGGTAATCGGGTTTTGGTTCGAACCTCGAGTTTTGACCATGTGTGTCCGGGGTCGATTTTTGACTTTTTGGGAAAATATTTAGAAAACCTATTTTCATGCATTAGAATTGATTCATTTAGCATTTATTGATATCGTTAAGTAAATTGTAGCTAGATACAAGTGAATTGGTGGTGGAAACAAGAGGTAAAGCGGTAGTTGAGACTTGAATTTTGTTCGTGGCTTTGAGGTAAGTGTTTGGTCTAACCTTAGCTTGAGAGATTAGGAGTTGTGTCTTATTTGCTACGTGTTAATTGTTGAGTACGACGTATAGGTGTGGTGACGAGTATCTATACGTCGGTGTCAAGCATGCCCGTGATTCTTATACTATGATTGATGTAACTCCGTTTCGTATTGTTCATGCTTTATATGATGATTTCTATTGTTGAACAAGGCTTGTGGAAGTATTATTGGTAATTGAATATTGTAGAGCGTTTGCTCAAGTTGCGAATTGAGTTGTGAAGTAATTGTGGAAAAGAGAAGAGGTTTATGATATTGTCTCCCTTGCTGGGATGTTATTGTTTTTGATATTATCTCCTTTGCCGGGATGTTATTGCTTTTGATATTATCTCCGTTGCAGGGATGTTATTACTCATGATATTGTTTCCTTTGCTGGGATTTTGTTGTTATGTTGTTGTTCCCTTGCCGGGATTCTATTGTGATTTTAATGATTCCATTGCTCGCATTACTTTGTGATTGTTTCTTGGGTAAGGACGAGTGTAAAAGCACGAAGGGTGATGTCGTGCATGATATTTGTGAGAGAGTGTTAATGCACGAAGGGTGATGCCGTGCCGATATAGTGAGGCAAAAGCACGAAGGGTGATGCCGTGCCACATGATGTACAATGACGTGTCATGATATGAGTGATAATGCACGAAGGATAATTTTGTGCCATGATTATGTGAGGTAAAAGCACGAAGGTTGATATTGTGCTAGTTATATTGATTCTTTTGGTGAGGACGAGAGTAAAAGCACGAAGGGTGATGTCGTGCACTTGTCTTTGATTTCTTTATTCTTGCTTACAATTGAATTTTGGTGTTCCGTATGTTTCTTTACTGAACTTTTGTTTGTACCTGATATTTCCCCGAGCATGTTTCCCCTACCCATCTTTAACTGCTAGTTTCTGTCGTTATTTCTTGTCGTATATGATATAACTGCACAAGTTTATTTGGTGGTCTTGTCCTAGCCTCGTCACTACTTCGCCGAGGTTAGGCTAGGCACTTACCAGCACATGGGGTCGGTTGTGCTGATATTACACTCTGCACTGTGTGCAGATCCTAGTGCTGGAGCATTTGGACCATTGTGAGGTTGCTGCCTTCAGTCCATCAAGAGACCCGAGGTAGTCCTGCAGGCGTCCGCAGGCCTTGACATCCCCTTCCTATCTAGTTTTTCTTTAGTTCTTTACTATTTTTGAGACAAATATGTATCTATTTTGTTCGGGCCCTATTTGTAGTATTCTTAGATAGTCTGTGAGATTGTGACACCAGTTCTGGGTAGCTTATGTTTATAGAATTGTATCAGTATTATTTTAAATTGTTATATTTCATTCTTCCGCTTTATTATCTCCGTTGTTTATAAAATGTTAACTCACAACTGTTAAGGCGTTAAAAATGAAAAGGGTAAAATAACTGGAATAATTGACTTACCTAGCTTTCACTAGTAGGTGCCATCACGACTTTCGAGGGTGGGAAATCCGGGTCGTGGCAAGTTGGTATCAGAGCTCTAGGTTGCTTAGGCCTTACAATTCACGGACAAGCTTAGTAGAGTCTGCGGGATCAGTACAGAGACATCTGAGGGATCGGTACGGAGACGTCTCTATTTATCCCCAGAGGCTACAGAGTTAGGAAAAACTTTACATCTATTCTTTCCTGTCGTGCGACTTGATTTCTCGATGCTAATTAAACTTCTACTCTGTTCTTTCGCAGATAGTGAGAACATGTACCGCTTCATCAGCTGACCAACAGCACGAGCCCCCAGTAGCAGCTCCTACGAGGGGCAGAGGTCAAGGTCGTGCTAGGGTTCAAGGCAGAGGTATGGCTCAGCCCAGAGCTCGAGCAGCAGCACCAGCAGCGGAGCCTCAGGTTGAGTTTGACGATGAGGTTCCTGCCCAGACAGTTCTAGCAGGACCAGCTCAGGTCCTAGAGGGATTCATCGTCACCCCGGTACTTCAGGATGCTCTGGTCCGTCAAGTGGTCCTCATGGAGTGTGTCGGCCACACAGGCTTACTTCTTATAGCACCAGTCGTCTCTCAAGCTGGAGGAGGAGCCCAGACTCCTGTTACTCGCACTCCGGAGTAGATGGCTCCCCAGTTTCAGACTCCAATAGCTCAGCCAGTTGAGGTAGTTCAGCCTGGTATTATGGCACAAACCGGAGAGGGGCCAGCTATGTCTGTGGATGCCTTGTGGAGGTTGGACAGGTTCACCAAGCTTTTCACTACTACTTTTGGTAGCACATCTTTTGAGGATCCTCAGGATTATTTGGACAGTTGTCATGAGGTTCTACGAAACATGGGGATAGTGGAGACCAATGGGGTCGACTTTGCTGCTTTTCATTTGTCTGGATACGCTAAGACTTGGTGGATAGATTATTGTTTGGCTAAACCAGATGGGTCACCGGCTTTGACTTGGGATTAGTTCTCTCAGATATTTCTAGAGAAGTTTCTTCCTATCGCTTAGAGGGAGAACTATCACAGGCAGTTTGAGCATCTCCAGTAGGGTTCTATGACTGTTACTTAGTACGAGACCAGATTTATTGACTTGGCCCGTCATGATCTTCTTATACTTCCCACTAAAAGAGAAAGTGAGGAGGTTCATTGAGGGACTCATTCAGCCTATTCGATTGCAGATGGCTAAGGAGATGGGGAGCAAGATTTCTTTTCAGGATCGGCCAATGTGGCTAGGAGAGTTGAGATGGTTCTATCATATGGGAGTGGTCAGGGGTCTGACAAGAGGTCTCGTCATTTGGGCAGGTTTAGTGGTGCCTCATTTGGAGGCAGAGATTCTTTTGGTAGGGGCCATTCTTCTAGGCCGTTTCATTCAGCACTTCAGGCGTCTCACGGTGCTCTAGGTGGTCGTAGTTCTCATATGCAGTATTCTGATCAGCTTCCCTACTGTGCACCGCCAGCCTATCAGTGCACCTCCGCTCCAAAGTTTTTAGAGTGGTTATTCAGGCCGACAGGGTCAGCAGCCTCAGCAGTTGAGATCTTGTTATACTTGTGGCGACACGAGGCATATTGCTAGATTTTGCCCTCAAGCACCGAGCAGCTCTCAGCATCAGGGTTCTTGTGCCATGATTTAGGCACTGAGTGTCCCTCCACCCGCTCAGCCAGCTAGAGGTGGAGGTAGAGGTGCTAGAGGTGGAGGTAGAAGTATTAGAGGTGGAGGCGCTAAAGGTGGAGGCCAGCCAACAGGAGGCCGTCCCAGAGATGTAGTTCAGAGTGGTGGGGCCCAGCCCCGATGTTATACTCTTCCAGCCAGGCCTGAGGCTGAGGCCTCTGATGCAGTTATCACAGGTGTTGTTCTGGTTTATAGTAGAGATGTTTCAGCTCTATTTAATCCAAGATCTACATACTCCTATGTGTCATCTTATTTTGCACCGTATCTGGTCATGCCTAGTGATTCCTTGAGTGCTCTTGTACATGTGTCTACACCGGTGGGTGATTCTATTGTGGTAGATCATGTTCATCGTTCATGTATAGTTGTGATTGGGGGTCTTGAGACTCGAGTAGATTTGTTACTTTTGGATATGGTTGATTTTGATGTCATATTGGGGATGGACTGGTTATCACCTTACCATGCTATCTTGGACTGTTATGCCAAGACTATGACCTTAGCCTTGCCGAGTTTACCTCGTTTAGAGTGGAGAGGGACTCCTGGTCATTCTACCCGTAGGGTTATTTCATATATGATGGCTCGGCGTATGGTCGAGAAGGGGAGTTTGGCCTATTTGGCATATGTTCGTCATTCTAGTGATGAGGTTCCTTCTATGGATTCTGTGCCTGTTGTTCGTGAGTTTCCTGAGGTATTTCCTTCAAACCTGTCGGGTATGTCACCTGACAAGGATATTGACTTTTGCATTGATCTGGCTTCAGACACTCAGCCCATTTCTATCCTGCCATATCGTATGGCCCTGCCTGAGTTGAAAGAATTGAAGGAGCAGTTGCAAGACTTACTTGATAAGGGCTTTATTAGACCTAGTGTATTGCCTTGGGGTGCACCGGTATTGTTTGTTAAGAAGAAGGATGGATCGATGAGGATGTGTATAGATTGCCGGTAGTTGAACAAGGTTACAATCAAGAATAAGTATCCATTATCGAGGATTGATGATTTGTTTGATCAGCTTTAGGGTGTCAAGGTATTTTCAAAGATTGACTTGAGATCTGGCTACCATCAGTTGAGGATTAGGGCATCTGATGTCCCTAAGACAGCTTTCCGCACTCGGTACGGGCATTATGAGTTCTTGGTGATGTCATTTGGATTGACAAATGCCCCAGCAGCTTTCATGGATTTGATGAACCAAGTGTTCAAGCCTTACTTGGATTCATTCATGATAGTCTTCATTAATGATATTTTGATTTATTCCCGCAGTCGGGAGGAGCATGAGCAACATCTGAGGGTTGTTCTTCAGACTTTGAGAGATAGTCAATTGTATGTTAAGTTTTTGAAGTGTGAGTTCTGGTTGAGTTCAGTTGCATTCTTGGGTCACGTTGTTTTGGCAGAGGGTATTTAGGAGGATCTGAAGAAGATAGAGGCAGTCAAGAACGGGCCTAGACCCGCGTCAGCTATAGAGATCCGGAGTTTCTTGGGTTTGTCAGGCTATTACCGTCGGTTTGTGGAGGGGTTTTCATCTATTGCAGCCTCGATGACTAGGTTGACCCAGAAGGGTGCCCAGTTCATGTGGTCGGACGAGTGTGAGGCAAGATTTCAGAAGCTTAAGAAAGCTTTGACTACGGCGTAGGTGTTGGTATTGCCTACAAGTTCAGGGCCATATACAGTTTATTATTACGCATCTCATATTGGACTTGGTGCAGTGTTGATGCAGGATGACAAGGTCATTGCTTATGCTTCGCGACAATTGAAGATTCATGAGAAGAATTATCCAATTCATGATTTGGAGTTAGTAGCCATTGTTAACGCGATGAAGATTTGGAGGAACTATTTATATGGCATGTCATGTGAGGTGTTCACGGATCACAAGAGTCTACAGTACTTGTTCAAGCAGAAGGAGCTAAATTTGAGGCAGAGAAGGTGGTTGGAGCTATTGAAAGACTATGATATCACCATCTTTTATCATCCGAGAAAGGCCAATATGGTGGCCGATGCTTTGAGTAGAAAGTCAGCTAGTATGGGCAGTCTTGCGTATATTCTGGTCGATGAGAGACCACTTGCTTTGGATGTTCAAGCTTTGGCCAATCAGTTCGGGAGGTTAGATGTTTCTGAGCCCAGTCGTGTATTAGCTTGTACAGTCACTCGTTCTTCATTATTTGAGTGTATCAGAGATCGGAAGTATGATTATACTCATTTCTGTGTCCTTAGGGATACAGTGTGGCACGGTGATGCCAACCAGGTTACATTGGGAGATGATGGAGTTTTGAGGATGCAGGGTTGAGTCTGTGTGCCTAATGTGGATAGACTTCGAGAGTTGATTCGAGAGGAGGCCCATAGTTCCCGGTATTCCATTCATCCAGGTGCCGCTAAGATGTATCAGGACTTGCGGCAGCATTATTGGTGGAGGAGGATAAAGAAGGATATTGTTGCATATGTGGCTCCATTTTTGAATTGTCAGCGGGTAAAGTACGAGCATCAGAGACCTGGTGGTTTGTTCCAGAAGATTGAGATTCCTGAGTGAAAGTGAGAGCATATCACTATGGACTTCGTTGTTGGACTTCCACGGACTTAGAGGAAATTCGATACAGTGTGGGTTATTGTTGATAGGCTGACTAAGTCAGCATATTTCATTCCTGTGGCACTTTCCTATTCTTCTGAGAGGTTAGCTGAGATCTATATCCGGGAGATTGTTTGTCTTTATGGTGTGCCCGTGTCTATCATTTCGGATTGAGGTACACAGTTTACCTCACATTTCTAGAGGGCAGTTCAGCAAGAGTTGGGCATACAGGTCGAGTTGAGCACCGCATTTCATTCTCAGATGTACGGGCAATCCGAGCGTACTATTCAGATTTTAGAGGATATGCTCTGAGCTTGTGTCATTGACTTTGGAGGCTCGTGGAATCAGTTCTTGCCTTTAGCGGAGTTTTCCTACAACAACAGCTACTAGTCGAGCATCCAGATGGCTCCTTATGAGGCTTTATATGATAGGCAGTGTCGGTCGCTGGTTGGGTGGTTTGAGCCGGGAGAGGCTCGGTTGTTGGGTACGGATCTAGTATAGGATGCCTTGGATAAGGTCAAGATCATTCAGGATAGGCTTTGTATAGCTCAGTCTAGGCAAAAGAGTTATACCGACCGTAAGGTTCGTGATGTGGCATTCATGGTCGGCGAGCGGGTGTTGGCATTCATGTGCATCCAGTGTTTCATGTGTTCATGCTTCGGAAATATCACAGCAATCTATCCCACATGTTAGACTTTAGCACTGTCCTTTTTGACAAGGACTTGTCCTATGAGGAGGAGCCGGTAGTTATTCTAGAGCGGTAGGTTCGTCAGTTGAGATCGAAGAGTTTTCCTTCTATTTGTGTTTAGTGGAGAGTCACCCTGTTGAGGCAGGGACCTAGGATTCCGAGTCCGACATGCGGAGCCAATATCCCCATCTTTTCTCCGACTCAGGTACTTTATGTCCGTTCGAGGACGAACGGTTGTTTTAGAAGTGGAGAATGTGATGACCCAAAAGGTCATCACTCATTTTGAAAGTAAATTCTGTGTTCTGAGGTCTTAAAGCCTCTTTTTTCTCATCTCGATTTGTGTGCACAGTCCGGGTGCGTTTCCGGAAATCTTTTATGTGAAAACTAAGTAAAATAAGAAAATTGTCTTTTAAAATTGATTAAAGTTGACTTTGGTCAACATTCTTCGTAAACGGACTGGACCCATGATCCGACAGTCTCGTAGGGTCCTTAGTAAAATATGGGACTTGGGCGTATGCCCGGAATCGAATTCCGATGTCTCAAGCCCGAGAAATGAATTTTTAAAAGAAATTGTTTAACTGAAATTATAAGAGTTTTTGGAAAAGAAAAGATGTTTGAAATTGATGGTATCGGGCCTATATTTTGGTCTGGAGTCCGGTACAGGTCTTATATAATAACTAAGTTGAACCTGTGAAGTTGGGTAAGAATCGGAGTTCGTTTAGTATAAATCGCACCTTTAATTGAAAATTTTGAATTTTGATGTTCTTGAGTGATTTCATGAATTTGAGGCTTAATTCATAGTTGTTGATGTTATTTTAATGATTTGATCATACGAGCAAGTCTGTATGATGTTTTTGGACTTGCGTGCATGTTTGATTTGGAGCCCCGAGGGCTCGGGTGAGTTTTGGATAGGCCGCAGAGTGAAATTGGACTTAGGAAAACTGCTGGTGTATTGCAGGAATTGCGAAGCCTGGCTCGCAAATGCGAGCTCGCATTTGCGACTAACCATCGCATTTGCGATGACTGGGCAGGGGGCGACCTTCGCATTTGCAAAGCTCCAGTCGCAAAAGCGACTCCAACAGTGTTCGCAATTGCGAACAGTCGTTCGCATTTGCGAAGTTAACAGGGCAGGCCTTCCTTCGCAAGTGTGAAGCCTTGGCCGCAATTGCGAGTTCGCATTTGCGAACATGACATCGCAAATTTGATATCTGCGCCTGTGTAAAATCAAACTTAGACTAAATTTTCTTCATTTTTTAAACTCCCTCAAAACCTAAGCTCTCTTGGGCGATTTTTCAAAGAAAAGTTCTTCTCCAAATCGATTGTAAGTCATTTCTAACTCATTTTCTTTAATCTATAACATCTTTTCATATGATTTCAATTCAAATCAAGGGTTTTCATGGGGAAAATTGAGTATTTTTAGGTAGAACTTAGGATTTTCAATTTTTGGGAATTTGGATCTCGATTTGAAGTTCGATTTCAAAACAAATTATATATTCGAGTTCATGGGGGAATGGGTAATCGGGTTTTGGTTCGAACCTCGACTTTTGACCATGTGGGCTCGGGGTCGATTTTTGACTTTTTGGAAAAATATTTAGAAAACCTATTTTCATGCATTAGAATTGATTCATTTAGCATTTATTGATATCGTTAAGTAAATTGTAGCTAGATACAAGTGAATTGGTGGTGGAAATAAGAGGTAAAGCGGTAGTTGAGGCTTGAATTGTGTTCGTGGCTTTGAGGTAAGTGTTTGGTCTAACCTTAGATTGAGGGATTAGGAGTTGTGCCTTATTTGCTACATGTTAATTGTTGAGTACGACGTATAGGTGTGGTGACGAGTATCTATACGTCGGTTTCAAGCATGCCCGTGAGTCTTATACTATGATTGATGTAACTCTGTTTCGTATTGTTCATGCTTTATATGATGATTTCTATTGTAGAACAAGGCTTGTGGAAGTATTATTGGTAATTGAACATTGTAGAGCGTTTGCTCAAGTTGAGAATTGAGTTGTGAAGTAATTGTGGAAAAGAGAAGAGGTTTATGATATTGTCTCCCTTGCTGGATGTTATTGATTTTGATATTATCTCCTTTGCCGGGATGTTATTGCTTTTGATATTATCTCCATTGCAGGGATGTTATTACTCATGATATTGTTTCCTTTGCTAGGATATTGTTGTTATGTTGTTGTTCCCTTGCCGGGATTCTATTGTGATTTTAATGATTCCATTGCTCGTATTGTTTTGTGATTGTTTCTTGGGTAAAGACGAGTGTAAAAGCACGAAGGGTGATGTCGTGCATGATATTTGTGAGAGAGTGTTAATGCACGAAGGGTGATGTCGTGCCGATATAGTGAGGCAAAAGCACGAAGGGTGATGCCGTGCCGCACGATGTATAATGTCGTGCTATGATATGAGTGATAATGCACGAAGGATAATTCCGTGCCATGATTATGTGAGGTAAAAGCACGAAGGGTGATGTCGTGCCGATTATATTGATTCTTATGGTGAGGACGAGAGTAAAAGCACGAAGGGTGATGCCGTGCACTTGTCTTTGATTTCTTTATTCTTGCTTACAGTTGAATTTTGGTGTTCCGTATGTTTCTTTACTGAACTTTTGTTTGTACCTGATAATTCCCCGAGCATGTTTCCCCTTCCCATCTTTAACTGCTAGTTTCTGTCGTTATTTCTTGTTGTATATGATATAACTGCACAGGTTTATTTGATGTTCTTGTCCTAGCCTCGTCAATACTTCGTCGAGCTTAGGCTAGGCACTTACCAACACATGGGGTCGATTGTGCTGATACTACACTCTGCACTGTGTGCAGATCCCGGTGTTGAAGCATTTGGACCACAGTGAGGTTGCTACCTTCAGTCCATCAGGAGACCCGAGGTAGTCCTGCAGGCGTCCGCAGGCCTTGGCGTCCCCTTCCTATCTAGTTTTTCTTTTGTTCTTTACTATTGAGACAGACATGCATCTATTTTGTTCGGACCCTATTTGTAGTATTCTTAGATAGTCTGTGAGATTGTGACACCAGTTCTGGATAGCTTATGTTTATGGAATTGTATCGGTATTATTTTAAATTGTTATATTTCATTCTTCCGCTTTATTATTTCTGTTGTTTATAAAATGTTAACTCACAACTGTTAAGGGGTTAAAAATGAAAAGGGTAAAATAACTGAAATAATTGGCTTGCCTAGCTTTCACTAGTAGGCGCCATCACGACTTTTCATGGTGGAAAATCCGGATCGTGACATAGCTTTATAGGGAATATGTTGATATCAAATTATTCTAATGAACTTATGCATTAACCTAAAAGAGCCAATGATGAGAAAACGTTGAATTGGACACCAATGCTGAGATTTATACAGGTAGTGAAGGTAGGGCACACCATCTTCAAGTTTAATGAGCAAAACTTTTGACTATTAACTTTAAAGGTTCCCTCATTGATCCAAGATATTCGCAAGACATATAGTTAAGTTTGTGGCTTCAAATATTCACAAGACATATAGTTAAGTTTAGGTGTCATTTGTAGATCATTTTAACCTTTTGTATACGTAAGGTTCTAATGCTTGTTCGTGAAATTGTATTTGAATAATTAATGCTAAAAAAGATTAAGCATAACATGCATTGTAGATCCTTGAACATGTGCATAAGTTTGGACTTGTTCAATATAAAATGATAAAACCCACTGTAGATCCAGTCTAGCTTAATGTTTCAAGAAAATTCGTGTCAGATCCCATATGTTAAAGAAATAAATAAATTAAAATATAAAAAAAAGAGTGGAGACAAGATTTAACAAAGGGAAGTTGTTTTGATATTTAGAGAATTTCGTATGGCGTTTTAAACTATACATCAAGCACAAGAAAGACATGCACATGGTCACCCATCTCATAAAAATTGGACATCCAAAACCCCAACAACAACAACAACAACGACGACCCATTATAATCTCACAAATGGGGTCTGGGGAGGGTAATATTTACACAGACCTTACCCCTACCCCGAAGGGTAGAGAGACTGTTTCCAAGAGACCCTCGGCTCAAAAAAGCAACAGGAGATGATATATTAGTACCATAAAAATGCGTAATAAAAATAACAACAATATATAAGAGATATGAAATATGAAATACAGGATACGAAATACGAACTACGAAATAGATGGCTGGTATAGTACAACTAGAAGGTAAAGCCCCGCATCGATAGACGACCAATGATATTCCTAGTCTAACTCCTAACTGGATAGTCTCCCTCTATTGTGCTGTAGAAATATTCACACTCTCCCCTAACCTACAACCTTAATGCTTGACCTCCATAATTCCCTATCAAGGGTCATGTCCTCAGTAATCCTAAGTCGCGTCATGTCCTGTCTGATCACCTCTCCCCAATACTTCTTAGGTCTTCCTCTACCTCTCCGCGTGCCCACTACAGTCAGTCGCTCACACCTCCTCACCGGTGCATCAGTGCTCCTCCTCTGAATGTGCCCGAACCATCTGAGTCTTACTTCCCGCATCTTGTCCTCCATGGGGGCCACACCCACCTTCTCTCGAATATCTTCATTCCTAATCTTATCACATTCCCCATTAATTCCAAAACTAGAAATTAAAAAAGAAAAAAATATAAAAAAGAAAAATTACAAAGACCTCCTCTTCAGATTTGAACTTACAATTATCTCTTGCTACCTGATATATATTAGTGTATTACACTAAGAATATAGTGGGACTTGAAAACTTTACAGTACGTCCTATAGAAAAGGAAATAATTCAAATGAAAGGTAGTAGGCAGGAAATAATTCAAGTTGACGTGTCTTTTTTTCAATTAACACAACACACATTCAAAATTTCAAATGAAAGGTAGTAGCGATTAATGACTTATGACTCCCTGAACTTTATAACCGTATAACATAATGTGAATTCTCCCAAATCCAACTATAAGGAGATTTTTTTTTTTTTTTTTTTTTTTTTTTTTTGCAAATGTAAGAACTTGAAGAAGGGCCTTTGAACTTCAGTGTAAGCCCTGCCCCTGACATTATTACAAGTAAAATTAAACAAGAGGTCCATGTCAAGTTCTGGACCTGGTCGGTGACAGGTGTTAGCCGCTAAGTCCTCAACCATAATGTTAAATTTTAAAGCTCTTAAACATATAAAAAAGGCACCGGCCAATTGCATGCATATTTGTGGACCGTCAAAAAGTAAGAATCCTACAATGCATCTAAAGCTTAATAATAAAAAAATAAAATAAATAAAAAAAGGTGTGTGGGGGGGGGGGGGGGGTTTCTGTTCCCCACTAGTATCTCACTTGAATAAGGAAGAAAAAAATAAGAAGAGGAGGACAAGAAATGTGGTCAACCCTAAAGAGAGCCAAGTCTATAAAAACCGTAGTCCAATTCAAAACCAAACAAGTCATTCAAAAAACAAACTCTTCCTTTCACTCTTTCCAAGTTTCAAGCACAGTCCCAAACTTTTAGAAAAAATGGGAGATACTTACTCTTCACAGCCTCCTTCCCTACATTTATGTTTCTTCCTTGTTGTTCTCTTCATGTTTATAAGTATTACATGGTACATCAAATACGAGTCTATATTCGAAGGCATTATGGATCAAATGAAGCTTGTTCTAATGGTGTCTCCATTGCTACTATTTCTAATTGTGCACTTATTTTCGAGCTTGGAAAAATCTGTCTCCTTCATTCCCTTGCCTGAAAAAGACTCATTTCATAGAGCTGGTGCTACTCCTTGGGGAGTAGGCATTCTCCTTGTGATTCTCCTTTTCATGATTTCTTACCACTCTGGTTTTCAAGAACCATGGTTTCCTCTTCTAAGCTGATGATATTGAATTGAGCAAAATATTCTGGGAAATCATCAAATATGTTCACAACTTTGTATATTCTTCCTGACTGGAAACGTTAAGTGGTGTTATCCTGTACATACGCTACCAGGGTAATTTATCCTTGTTTTTTAAGACAAAAAGTTTCATTTATTATGATCAATTAATTAATCCATTTATTAGTGTTAGTATGATATCCCTGTTATCTTTAGCTTGTTATTGCCACATATCTTTTACTGTTATTACTTGCCATCAGTACTCACTTAGTTTGTTATCACTACATATCTTGTACTGTTATTACTTGTTATTAGTAAGTCTTTTATATTCTCTTTTGTTATCTTGGATTTAGTTTTCTAAATATCTTGTATTGTTATTATTTGTTATTAGTGCTTCTTCCATCTTTTTCTTCGCCAAAAGTCTATCGAAAACAATCTTTTTGCCCTCCAGGGCAGGGGTATAGTTGCATACATCCTATCCTCCTCATACCTCACTTGCGAGATTGTACTGGGTTGTTGATATTGTTTAGTTGACTCTAGTTACGAGGCCTTTGAATATTGAAAACTTTATTTCTTTTATCATTTAGATCGTGGTTATTTGAATTTACTTTTCTCACATGGGGTAATGGATGAGTAGATAACCATCATATTATCTGGACTTCATATTTTGGTCAACAGTATTGGTTGAACATTTTGGAGCTATACCGTAGAAAAAAGAAGAAACTTTGCACGGGCCCAACATTTGGAATTCAAATTACATTTAATCCCTTCATACTTTAAATAACTATAATTTCACAAACACACACAAAGTTTCATTCTTGGTAAAAGTGATAACATCGAAGACTGCCTATTACCCAGAGTATACATATTCAGAATTTGTTCGGAAAAATGAAATTTTGCTCCTTTGAAATTACATCCACAAAGATAATCATACAAAATGACTGTCCATCATGACTGAGTAATAACAATAGCTCTTGCTAGTAAGTAGCAACTCTAACAGCATGACTGAGTAACCATATAAAAGACCAGACAAATAGGTAACTCAACCCCATCATAAATCTTTGTCCACATCTTATACTTCTTTGTGCTTGATCTTAATAAGTGTATTTACTTTCTTGAAAAGGTTGAGTAGTGTGAGAGTATCATAACTTCAGGAAACCTAAAAGCACACTGCAAAAGTAATTAACTGTATTAGAAGCAACTCACAAGCGGAGTTGGAAGTTTTATCAACCATTTAATTTGTAATTTTTACATGAAGGGAGAATTCAAACAAAGAAGCAACGTAGCAACCTTATAAAAGAATGTTAAGTGAAGAGCAATAAGAAATAATGAAAAAAACTGTTGATTCAGTAGTTAGCTATTTAAAATCCAGTTCAACAATATCAATAGATAATAACAACATTGTGTTTCTACAATGAACTTGCAATCTAATCATATGTTAAAATGATAATAATATAGGAACAATCAGATTCTAAAGATCTATTCTATAAAAACTAAATTAAATTCAAATGGCGAAATACATAAAAACCATGTTTATGTCATCCAAAATAACGAGATAGATGCCTCAATTGATCCCGTTATCAATTGGACACTTCTTTTCAATTGAAGCACGACCTCGTGAACCATCACGCTGACATAGCAAAGTGTGCGTTTATATTCATATATGAGCACGTGAAACCCTCAAAATTATGTTTTTTCCTTTTTTTAAAAAAAAATAACCCTACTTTATGTGGATCAATCATAACTTTTATGTGGGTCCCACTATATTTATAATTTTTCCGACATTAATTCCACTTTCTTCCCAAAATAATTCATCTCCACCATCAAATTGTCCTAACCTAAACATGGTAACATCAGTAGCTTATTAAACTTCCGACGTGAATCCACCTCCTCTCATTCAGTATTAAAATAAAAACAATCAATAATAGCCACCACGCCATAATAATATCAATTGACCACCCATAAAATTTTGGTCCCATTTCCAGCAATTGATTTTCTCCAATTCCCTTCTGAGGTATAAAAATCTGAAATCTTCCATGGTCCAATTAAGTTGTCTTTTAGCAGCTGGTAGCGAAGCTCCACTTGTTCTACTTGGTTCCATCGGCGGGGTTTTAGTAAGAAATGAAGCACAATAATAAAGAAGCAGTAGCACAACTATGTGAATACCTAATTCAACCTACCAGCAAGCCAAATAATTGTGTAATTAAGTTGTCTTTTGGACTAAGAGATTGTGAATTTTGTTACATGTGGTAGGTGGCGAAGAGGAGTTTGGAAGAAGGTAAAAGGGGCGAGATGAACAAGAGCGGAGGGGTCATCTCTCATCGGAGAAGAAGGTTGGAGGCGAGCATAACTCACGCATATGAACTAGGGTGTTCACGAGGTAACCACTTGAAGTGTCAAAATGATAAATGGTGAGTTGAAGTTTCTGTTAGTCGTTAAGGCAACTTAAATGGGCAGTTTATATTTTGCCAATTCAAAACAAAACAAAAATTATTAGTGGAACCCACACAAGAGTCTAGCAAAAAATATGTTACTCCCTCTATCACTTGGAATGAAAGGGAATGATCCATTCACCCCATGCGAAGTAGAGAGTTGTGAATAGTTCAAAGACCTATTCTCTCCAAACTTAACAATGCACAATTTTATTTGGCGCAGATAGAGGAAGAACTTTAAACTTGACAAAAGAAATTAAAATCAACATTATTTTTGTACTAATCACTGAATAAGTTGGAGAGGATGTCAATACAAAGTTAACAATATGCGTATACTTAATCTATTTTTCAGTAGCTGTTAGAATTGGTTAGAATTGGAAACATCAAATGAGGCAAAGCAATAGAACTATTACATTTGAAAGGGTTTGAATTTGCGGCTAATAATGATCTAATAGTATAGGCATCACATTAGTAGCATAAGGAAATTGTTTCATATCCAGAATTACTCATTTTCAATGAAGGTTAGATGATTCCCTATCTTTGTAGCACGAAAAATTCTTTTCTTCAACTAAGATTGTTCGCTATCAATCACATGATCTTACTGAAAAGAAATGGAGAAGGAACTCACAATATGTTTGTGGAGCATGTTTCCCTATCAAGGGAGAATCCATATTATTCGGCAAATAACGTTGTATTAAGTTTAATATATTTATAGAAATTAATTAACTAATTGCACTCCTTTAAAAGTTAAATTCACAATTAAAAAAAAAAATACTCTGCACTCCTACTTCTAAAGTTTGTACTTCTAAATACGTTTGCAGAAATATTAAGAAAGAGGTAGGAGGATCGTCATCTTCAATATAAAGATGATCGGCCAGATTTTAGTAAAGAAATTATTTTCATTAGAATTCAGTAAACGGAAAATCGGGATCAAAATTCAATAAGCTTCTGGATATTTTTTTATCACTAAGTTTCATCGAGAACAAAAAGAAAAAAGGGAGCAATGCACAGACATTCCCAAAATAAGCGGACAACGAAATTTATAAAGGCAAAGGAAAAAGGTAATTTGCATGAATATAAGATTCTATCTGTGCACATTCAACCGTGTAAATTTATCCCAAAAATTCTTCTAAAATATAGAATCATTACTGTTTTAACTTATCGAATTAGTGCACCATGGCAAATATATGATTATATCGAGAAAATTAAAGTAAAACAACCAGAGAAGCTGCAGGGATAGTGGATCCACCATATAGTTGGAAGGGGGAGAATTGTTAGTTTTTCCAACAATTATGGTGATGTATGGGAGAGGTAAGCAATGATGCAACTCTCCTTAGTGAGATAAGCAATGATGCAATGAGTGGTAGGTGAGATGGGAATATTGCAAATTGATCCTTCTTGGTAGGTGAGATTTGCACTTTTGGTCCCTATCTCAAAAACTATAAATACCCCCTTCCATTTCATTGTATAACACACCAAAAAATATATCAAAACTCAAGAAGAAAGAGTTTGAGAGGGAGAGAGATGTAGTTCCTTTAGAAATGTTTCCTAACAGGGGAGTGACAAAATAGTGAGTAGAAATACTAGTCGGGTATTTTTAGGGATACACTTTTGTGTGCGCCACTATTTTGGGTAGAGCTCAGGAATTGTTGTACCTCCAAATTATTGGGGAAGTCTCTCTTTGTATGTCTGCTAAATGTTTTAGTGGAAGTTGGTGTCAGATTTGTGGACGTAGCCTAAACGTTTTAGGTGAACCACGTTAAATATTGTGTCATTTATTTTTGGGTTTCGTTGATCATTTATTTTATTCCGTTGTGCAGTAGTGTTTAGTGCCACCGGGTCCTAACAAGTGGTATCAGAGCTTTGGTTAGAGTACTATTCATACGTACGGTACTATTCATACATACGAGTACTATTCATCCATACGGGCACTTTCATATCCACGGTTACTATTCACCGTCAGAATTTTTTTTAGATTGCAGAAGTCTGTCAAATTCTGATCTAAATGGAGGCGAGGACAAGCAAGATGGTCAACCTGAATGGCACAAATTATCACTTATGGAGAAACAAGATGAAGGATCTCCTGTTCGTGACAAAGATGCACCTGCCGGTGTTCAGTTCTCAGAAACCTGAAGATAAGTCAGACGAGGACTGGGAATTTGAGCACAACCAAGTGTGCGGCTACATACGGCAATTTGTTGAAGACAATGTGTACAACCACATTTCTGGTGTGACACATGCAAGGTCGTTATGGGACAAGCTCGAAGAGTTGTATGCCTCTAAAACAGGTAACAACAAATTATTTTACTTGACAAAATTAATGCAAGTAAAATATGTAGAAGGGACAACTGTGGCAGATCACCTTAATGAAATACAAGGGATTGTCGACCAGTTGTCGGGAATGGGCATAAAGTTCGATGACGAGGTACTTGCTCTTATGGTGCTGGCAACACTCCTAGAGTCATGGGAAACCTTGAAGGTTTCAATCACCAATTCTGCACCCAACGGTGTGGTAAACATGGAGACAGTCAAGAGTGGCATTCTGAATGAAGAAATGAGACGCCGATCACAAGGAACATCTTCTTCACAGTCAGAGGTGTTGGCTGTTACGACCAGGGGGAGAAGTCAAAATAAGAGCCATAGTAACAGAGATAAGAGCAAAGGTAAATCCAACAAATTTGCAAATATTGAGTGTCATTACTGCAAAAAGAAGGGGCATATCAAAAGATTTTGCCGACAGTTCCAGAATGACCAGAAGAAGAACAAAGGCAAAAAGGTGAAGCCCGAAGAAAGCAGTGATGATGAAACGAACTCCTTTGGTGAGTTCAACGTTGTCTACGATGACGACATTATCAATCTGACAACCCAAGAGATGACCTGGGTGATTGATAGTGGGGCTACCATTCATGCGACGCCACGGAGAGAACTCTTCTCATCTTACACACCTGGAGACTTTGGTCGTGTAAAGATGGGAAATGCCAATTTCTCAACAGTTGTAGGCAAAGGTGATGTTTGCCTAGAGACCATGAATGGGATGAAGCTACTTTTAAGAGATGTCAGGCATGTTCCAGATATGCGCCTGAATCTGATCTCCGTAGACAAGCTCGATGAGGAAAGTTACTGCAATACCTTCCATAATGGCCAATGGAAGCTCACGAAGGGCTCATTAGTGGTGGCGCGGGGCACGAAGCAGTCAAAGTTGTACGTGACCCAGGCGAGCATCTCCCAACAAGTTATAAATGTTGCGGAGAATGATAGCAATATCAAGTTGTGGCATAGACGTCTTGGCCACATGAGTGAGAAGTCAATGGCGCGTTTGGTAAAGAAGAACGCCTTACCAGGTCTAAACCAGATCCAGTTGAAGAAGTGTGCTGACTGTTTAGCTGGGAAACAAAACAGAGTTTCGTTCAAAAGATTCCCTCCTTCCAGAAGGCAAAATGTGTTGGATCTGGTACACTCAGATGTATGTGGACCTTTCAAGAAGTCCCTCGGTGGTGCCCGATATTTCGTGACCTTTATTGATGATCATTCACGAAAGACATGGGTATACACGCTGAAGACCAAGGATCAAGTGTTTCAAGTTTTCAAACAGTTTCTGACCTTGGTGGAAAGAGAGACTGGTAAGAAGTTGAAGTGCATCCGGACAGACAATGGCGGTGAATACCAGGGTCAATTTGATGCTTACTGTAAAGAGCATGGTATTCGACATCAGTTCACACCTCCTAAAACTCCCCAGTTGAATGGTTTGGCTGAGAGGATGAACAGAACTTTGATCGAGAGAACCAGATGTTTACTCTCTCATTCAAAGTTACCAAAGGCTTTCTGGGGTGAAGCTCTAGTTACAGCAGCCTATGTGCTGAACCATTCACCCTGTGTCCCTCTTCAGTACGAGGCTCCAGAAAAGATTTGGTCAGGAAGAGATATCTCTTATGATCAATTACGGGTATTTGGCTGCAAAGCCTATGTCCATGTTCCGAAAGATGAAAGGAGCAAACTTGATGTCAAGACAAGGGAGTGTGTATTCATCGGCTATGGTCAAGACATGCTTGGCTATAAGTTCTATGATCCGGTGCAGAAGAAGCTCGTCAGGAGTCGAGATGTCGTGTTCGTTGAGGACCAAACAATTGAAGACATTGACAAAGTAGAGAAGTCCACTGATGATTCTGCTGAGTTTGAGTTGCCTCCAACAGTGGTGCCGAGACAAGTTGGAGATGATGTTCAGGATAATCAACCTGAAGCCCCTGATCTTCCTAATGAAGATGAACCAGCAGATACTGAAGGTAACGAGGACAATGGTGATGATGATGTAGACGAGGAGGATCAACCTCAACCACCAATCCTCAATAACCCTCCTTATCACACAAGATCTGGAAGAGTTGTGCAACAGTCTACCAGATATTCTCCACATGAGTATGTGTTACTCACTGACGGGGGAGAACCCGACAGCTTTGAAGAAGCTATTGATGATGAACGTAAGGAGAAGTGGATAGAAGCCATGCAAGACGAGATGAAATCCTTGCATGAGAACAAGACGTTTGAGCTGGTGAAGTTGCCGAAAGGCAAGAGAGCTTTGAAGAATAAGTGGGTGTTCAAGATGAAGCATGATGAACACAATTCCCTTCCGAGATTCAAAGCAAGATTGGTCGTCAAAGGTTTCAATCAAAGGAAAGGCATTGACTTTGATGAAATATTCTCACCAGTTGTGAAAATGACCTCAATACGCACGGTGCTGGGATTAGCAGCAAGCCTCAACCTGGAGGTTGAGCAGATGGATGTAAAAACTGCCTTCCTACATGGTGATTTGGAAGAGGAGATATACATGGAGCAACCAGACGGTTTCCAGCAAAAGGGGAAAGAGGACTGCGTTTGTAGATTGAGGAAAAGCCTCTATGGCTTAAAACAGGCACCAAGGCAGTGGTACAAGAAGTTCGAGTCGGTGATGGGGCAACACGGCTACAAGAAGACAACTTCAGACCATTGTGTGTTCGCTCAGAAGTTTTCTGACGATGATTTCATCATCCTATTGCTCTATGTGGATGATATGTTGATTGTTGGCCGGAATGTTTCCAGAATTAATAGCTTAAAAGAACAGCTAAGCAAGTTCTTCGCCATGAAAGACTTGGGGCCAGCAAAACAGATCCTTGGGATGAGGATTATGCGAGACCGAGAAGCCAAGAAGTTATGGTTGTCTCAGGAGAAGTACATCGAGAAGGTACTTCAACGGTTCAACATGGAGAAAACTAAAGCAGTTAGCTGTCCTCTTGCTAACCACTTTAGATTGAGCACCAAGCAAAGCCCGTCAACAGATGATGAGAGAAGAAAGATGGAGCGGATTCCATATGCTTCAGCAGTAGGAAGTTTGATGTATGCCATGGTTTGTACACGGCCAGATATCGCTCACGCTGTAAGAGTGGTAAGTAGATTTCTTTCTAATCCAGGAAAGGAACATTGGGATGTTGTTAAGTGGATTCTCAGGTATCTTCGAGGAACCTCCAAACTATGCTTATGTTTTGGAGAAGACAACCCTGTGTTGGTTGGCTATACTGATGCAGATATGGCCGGAGATGTTGATTCGAGAAAATCAACTTCAGGATACTTGATTAACTTTTCAGGGGGAGCTGTGTCATGGCAATCAAAGTTGCAAAAATGTGTTGCATTATCAACTACTGAAGCTGAATTCATCGCAGCAACGGAGGCTTGCAAAGAATTGATATGGATGAAGAAGTTCTTAACTGAACTTGGATTTTCGCAAGACGATTATCAGTTATTTTGTGATAGTCAAAGTGCTATCCACCTTGCGAAGAATGCCTCATTCCATTCCAGATCCAAACATATTGATGTGAGATATAATTGGATCAGGGATGTGTTGGAGAAGAGGATGTTGCGGCTTGAAAAGATCCATACAGACGAAAATGGATCGGACATGTTGACCAAGACTTTACCGAAAGGGAAGTTTGAGTTCTGTAGAGAAGCTGCAGGGATAGTGGATCCACCATATAGTTGGAAGGGGGAGAATTGTTAGTTTTTCCAACAATTATGGTGATGTATGGGAGAGGTAAGCAATGATGCAACTCTCCTTAGTGAGATAAGCAATGATGCAATGAGTGGTAGGTGAGATGGAAATATTGCAAATTGATCCTTCTTGGTAGGTGAGATTTGCACTTTTGGTCCCTATCTCAAAAACTATAAATACCCCCTTCCATTTCATTGTATAACACACCAAAAAATATATCAAAACTCAAGAAGAAAGAGTTTGAGAGGGAGAGAGATGTAGTTCCTTTAGAAATGTTTCCTAACAGGGGAGTGACAAAATAGTGAGTAGAAATACTAGTCGGGTATTTTTCGGGAAACACTTTTGTGTGCGCCACTATTTTGGGTAGAGCTCAGGAATTGTTGTACCTCCAAATTATTGGGGAAGTCTCTCTTTGTATGCCTGCTAAATGTTTTAGTGGAAGTTGGTGTCGGATTTGTGGACGTAGCCTAAACGTTTTAGGTGAACCACGTTAAATATTGTGTCATTTATTTTTGGGTTTCGTTGATCATTTATTTTATTCCGCTGTGCAGTAGTGTTTAGTGCCACCGGGTCCTAACAACTATTACCTCCGTACATATCGCAAAGCTTGTTCCCAGAGATTCAACCTTTAAAGAGCAGCAAATACATAGAAAACGACCACTATTGTTATCGGCGAAGAACTCCAAGTTCTACCCTAGGCTCTTCAAACTCACGCCTAACTCTCTAACTACAAAAATCAAATAAGATCGGAAAATATAATAAGGGAAAACAGTAAGATTTGAAATAAAAAAGAAGCAGATCTGAAAGTAGCAATACCCAGTTGAGAAAATGGAGAGAACTGGAAAAAGAATTGTTTGAGAAGTCTGGGGAGAACTTGAACAAGTATAACGAAAAAAAAAGAAGGTAAAACAATCAATCTTTTTACAAACTGGAAAAAGAAATTGAAAGAACGAAAAGGGTCATATTTATCCCTGTACTCTTTAAAAATGGTTATATTTGTCTTTCGTTATACTTTTTTGATATATTTATACTTACCATTATACTTTATGATCATATTTGTTTCTGTACTCTTCAAAGAGGGTTACATTTGTCATTCGTCATACTTTTTGACATATTTATCCTTACACTTATACTTTAGGATCATATTTGCCCCTCATCCATTAAATCTCCATGTCCCACCTTTCTTTTCCTACATGGTGCCTATGTGGATTTCTTTTTCCTCCAATTTAAATATGGTCAACTATTTAAGATAATTTAATCCGCCCACCCAATTTAACCATAAACCATAAACCATAATTTGGTTGTCTGCACTTATTTGTTTCTTTGGGTAGCCAATATATAAAATATAGTGGCTTCATTCTGGTAATTCACATTACTCTAATATTATTCGTCATTGTAGGTTTATGTTAAACCAGGTCGAAGATAAGGGGTGGAGCTAGAGTATTAGGTATGGTTTGAATGAACTCTATAGCTTTTGTTTAGATTTGTGTTCTATTAGGAAATACATTAAATATGTATAAATATTTAATTACGAACTTAATAACTAAAATGAGCTATAAGCAAGATCAGAACTCATAAACTTTAAATCATGACTCTGCCATCCAAAAAGTTGAATTATTTAGATAAACTTTTTAGTTATGTAATTTTATTTTATTTTTGAAAAATATGAAAATTATATACCCAAATCACAAAAAAAAACTAGATGTTTTGACCCTTGTAATCGAATTCTTTCATATAAAATGAGAGGAGGGAGCAATATTTTCTTTTCGAGAAAAAATATGTTTGAGGAAACCATCCTAGACAATATTTTAAGCACGGACCTTTGTCATTAATTCCATTGTGTGCAACTTCTCGTAATTTAATTTGGTTACTGCAATAATTGTAAGCTGTATCAGATTAGTGATTTTGAGTTCAAAGTTCTTGTTTGCCAATATGTTGTCGCTGCTATCCGAAAAATATGGAGTTGAAAAAGAACATTATCTTAAATAGGTGACCATATTTAAATTAGGTGGGCGGATTAAATTATCTTAAATAGGTGACCATATTTAAATTGGAGGAAAAAGAAATCCACATAGGCACCATGTAGGAAAAGAAAGGTGGGACATGGGGATTTAATGGATGAGGGGCAAATATGATCCTAAAGTATAAGTGTAAGGATAAATATGTCAAAAAGTATGACGAAGGATAAATGTAACCCTCTTTGAAGAGTACAGGGACAAATATGATCCTAAAGTATAATGGTAAGGATAAATATATCAAAAATATATAACGAAGGACAAATATAACCATTTTTAAAGAGTACAGGGATAAATATGACCCTATTCCGTTGAAAGAATATACCTCAAATTGGAATAGGAGATGGAATTGGGAGGTGAAAGAGATATCTTCTAGAATTGTGTAGAGTTAGCATTGGAAAAAGCCATCTCGGCCAAGCACTTTTATGATTGAGCTAAATGACAACTATATCCTTGGTCGACCATCATGGCTTTTAGTTTTGTATATAGACATAGAAGAAAACTCATTTCCGCGGATGAAATAAATAAATACTGTGGTTATAATAAAAGGACAAAGTCAATAAAATACTGTGATTGTAAAGAAATTACAGACTGTGTTTCAGAAGATCTATTTGTATACATTTTAGTCAACAAAACAGGACAAAATCTTTACGTTTTAGGACTTTAGTTGAAGTGCAAAACATGTAGAGAATATGTTGCTTTTGATGAATCTACTACTACCAATTGGCTGTGGTTGATCCACTGAGAGTTCTTGCTGTAGGCTTTGTAAATGAGGAAAAAATTAGAAAGTATCCTATTACTCCTTTTACTCAGAAGTGGAGTAATAACACTAGTCTTGGCTACTTCTTATCTCTCTTTACCTGATGTAAGGCTGTATTCTGGGTCGGGTCCGGGCCTAACGGTCTCGGACTTTGGCGGGCTGGTCTTTGACGGTTCCGGGCCAAACGGTCTTGATTGGTGGAACCAGCCCACCGTGGGCCTAAGCCCACATGGTCCCGGGCTAAATGGGTCAGGCCTAAATGTTCCGGGTTTTTTTTTTGAAATTTTTTTATCTAAGGTAATTTCTTGTAAACTATATATATATATATATATATATACTAATATAAATTGCTTATATATAATGTATAGTATATATAGTATGTATAGTATGTATAGTATGTATATATATTGCCTTATATAATATATAGCTTATATATATTATATATACTATATCTATATATATAATATATATATATACTATATCAAATTTAAACACAAAATAAATTGCAAAGAAATATTCAAGGGAATGTCTTATAATTTTTATTATTACGACATTAACAAAATGGCAATATCTTTCTTAGTCATTCTCCCCCAATGGAATGAGCTCAACAAGGTACTAATACCACCATTAAAAGGAAAAAAAATTAAGGAAGATGTGCCAAAATACAAGTTATATATTAGTCTATGTATTATCTCTAACAAATTTCATAAATCCTTCAAGGTTCGAAGGAATTTCCGTTGGTGGTGGCGGAAAAGAAGCTTGTTCATCACCGCTTCCGGGCGAAGCAGCATCCTGCGCAAGTTCCGCTAGCATTTCTTCATAAGTTTCGTCTATCTCCGGTTGTGATTCTGCAAGTCCAAAATTTCTTCTTTTCGAACGGATCCAATCTCTGAAGAGTACTGATTTTTCCAAGCTCTCCCTCATAGACACTCTATGACCATTAGGGACCGGCCCTCATAGACACTCTATGGCCCATTTGGCCCGTTTGTTAGCGGTCCTGGGGCGGTCCCGGGCTGAGCCCGGCCCACAATACACCCTTAACCTGATGTAATATATATTGCTCAACTTGCAGAATCTTTTGATCTTAAATAACTGTATAAAGAGAGTTTGCAAATTTAATAGCATAAATTTCAAAATATAGAGGTACTAGAAACAACCCATTTTATTTTCGGATTAAGGTATGTGTACATGGTACCCTCCTCAGACCCCACTTATGGGAATACATTGGGTATGTTGTTGTTATTGTATATTTCAAAGTATAAGTGCTTAGAGTCTCATCTCAAAACACATAAGAGTATGCCTCTCTAATTCTAGCACACATTTACTTGTTAGTATTGGGATAAGCCATGAAGTAAATTTGTATTGCAAGACATGTTAAACCAAGAGAACTTTTATGCACCAGAGGCATTGGTAAAGCTCCAGACCTATGTTGAAATCTTCTACATTCTACTAGGACTAGCGCAAAAGGCAGAAACTTCGTTGGTCAACCATCAGCACCCATTACTAGATCATCTTTAAGTTAAAACTACAGAAATTAAGATCTGATACCAAACGTCCGATAACATGAAAGGTTTTTCCTGCCAGACCTCGTACTCTGAAATGCTATGATCTGCATACTTGTCTAGGCTATCGTTTTACACTTTCTTACTAGAGCTCCTGTATTTTGCTCTTCATTGTCATCCTATCAATATGCTTCTGGAATCCCTCAAACATATAGACAAGTAATTCCCTCGTCTGAGAACCATCAACCATGTTACTATTCCTTCTCACCAAAATGAGTGATTCAGAATCTCAAGAACCAAAAGAAAAATACAGTGAAAGTAACTTCCATTTAAGAACAAAACCTACTTTTTTCTTCCTCTTAGGATGTTTTCTCAAGAAATAACAAAATATTATGATTCACTAGGCAAGACATCATTAGCAGTATCGCAAACACTGGCAAGGCAAGACATTATTAGCAGCAATGTTGGTACTGCAGATTTAGTAAGTCAGGTTATATTTTCTTCTTCCAGAAAAAATGCACTTCGTCAAATCTAATTATCTAAGCGCTCCCTCAGTATTGTTCTCCTGCCAACAGCACAAGTGTAGTAGACTCATAAACCTTGTAACTGAACCATGGAAATGAGTCCAAGAGATTATAGACAACCACATTGATAAGAGGCACAAGCTTTCAGGAGGAAAATAAATGCTACAGCTCTTTCAGAGTCTCCCCCCAAAATACAAGCCAAACCTGTATTACTTCCACCTAAACCCCCTAAAAATGGAAAATGCAAAAAGATAGATATCCCAAAAATAAAAAGCTTACCATGTCACTAGGGTGGGAGATATCAGGACTGAGCAGAGATGGGAAAGACTATAAGCAAGATTCTTGCGTGCTGATGTTGGTAGAACAGCTCGGAACTGTTTATGTGCGTAGTGTGACATGTTGATAAAAGATGAGAATTAATTCAAGGAAGCAGCAAGCAAATCAAATATCACTGTGCAATACCAACTGCACCAAAAGTTCTAGCTCCAAAAAATATCCTGTAAGCCAAGATAAATCAGCGATATTTTGGCAATGTTTTGGTTTATAAGATACGCCATTCAGGGGTTGATTTGCCCCAAAGCTGTGAGTTAATATTCAAACTTCAAATATGGGTGGGTCGGATATTTTATCCGTTTTTGTCTAACCCGTTTTCAACTATTCGATCTGACCCGCCCACTTGCCACCCCTAGCATCAGTAATATTTACTGCATCAAAGGCCTTATAACAAGAATATAAACTGCATCAACATGAAATACAGCTGAAACCATCCATAAAGTCAGGGACTCCAGGCAATGGAGGAATGCAAGAAAAGAAGCAATCTCAATGCTGCGATGAAGCAATCCTCATAACTTCACTAACTACAAATGATTTCAAAAGAATACATGTCGAGGAACGACAAAACTTATGTATATTTTATCGTTTTTCTCCTTTTTACCTAATGCAGCGCACTCAATATACCCAAGGATTACGGGAACTAATAGGCTTAGAACAAGGTTATCTCACAAATAAAAGAATTTTTTTTTTGGTGCATTTGACTCAATCCTAGCAAGAATGGCCATTTTCACTATCTGCATTTCCGAGTGCAGTTGCTCATGTACAGAAGGGAGAGACTATTATCAAATACGTGAAAACAAATTTGTGACAAGCAAAGAGGACAAGCTTGGGCATAAATTGAGCAAAAAATAAAAGTTCCATCCAACAACTCAGTGAATCGAAAAATTGAAAAAAGCACTCACAAATAGCCAATGAGGTTGCTCCCCGTAGAGTTCATTAAGTACAAACATGATAGAGCTCTCTTATTGAACAGAAAAAATCTCTCCATCTAATAATATAATCCGTTCCTATATTTAACAACCAACATAACTTAACCAAAAAGCTGACCTCCAAATCAGAAAATAATGTCATCATCTTTCTGTGAAGCATGGGACAGTATGTTATGGGCTGAACCAAGCGTAATGCCTCTCTTCAAAGAAAGTTCTTCAGCAGCCCTCTCCTCCGCATATTGCCTGGCAGATGCCATCTGTCTCTCTACCTCCCTCTTCTTGTAACCTTGTATCTTTTTCAGACGGAAGAAGTCTTCCCTTTCCAATTCATCAAGTTCCCCCTTGATGTAAAGAACTGTATTCTCCAGCCGAGGCTTTACAACATTCTCCAAGGCATTGACCCTCCGATTTGTGGTCTTGATTGCCTCATCAAGAGTCAAGAATGATGTTTGCAGCGATGCAAGCTCAACAAGTAACTCAATAGATTTCACATAAGCAGCACGACAGGCTTGTACCTGTTGCCCCCCTCTAGCTAATCCAGTCAGGTCATTCTTGGTCTCTCCTTCAGAGAAATGTTCAAACTTAGGGAGCTTCACCCCAGCAATATTTTCCTGCCGAGATCGAACTTTAAGAGTTGCATTCTGGACATTTTCAAGGACAACGTGCTTGATGTTCTCACCAGCAGCATATTTTGCCTCAGTCAGAGCAAAGGAGGAGTCTTTCATGACTTCTCCCATTGATTCCTTTGTTGACACTATATTCTTTAGAATCTGACGGAATTGCACAGTCAAAGCATCACTTTTCTTTTTCAGCAAAGCATGGCCTCTTGTTGCGCCAACAAGGCGAGCTTTAATAACTCCCAGCATCGTAACTGTGGGTACAACATTCAAACGCTGACTTTGCCCGGACATTTTGCTAAGCTACTTAGCTGAAAAAAAGAAGTGAGGATATAATTTTCATAGAGAAAAAATATAGTTGGATATAGGATACAAAATTGCAGATGAAAGAGTAATCCAACATCAGACAGCTATAATTTAAGTCATAATGAAACCAGTAACTTTGATGTCATGAACCAAAAAGATCATTAATTTGATTTTCATGAATAAAACTCATCTATGCTATGATTAAAAATCCCAGAAAAGAAAAATAATAATTATCCAAGATACTAATATGGATTTCTTTTACACACTAACCCCCAATCTCAGGACGTTTTTAGGCATATTGGTTGATTTGGGTTCAAGGAGTACTTTAGACAAATTAGGATGTTTAAAGTGCAAAAAATTAGAAGCTGGAATTGAATACTTCAATATCTGTTTTAACTTTTTAGCCACAGTCACAAGAATGGAATTTGTGCATGAGTTCAAATTAATGACCTCGCCCTTATACACTTTTCCCTTGAGAGAAATTATCAGGAAGGTAGATCAGTAAACCATCACAGCTTCAGAGCAATCACGATACTCGAAGAAGCAACAAGATCACATATTAACTAATGGCACAAATGAATCCAAGTTGCGCCTTTTCTGATGCATTTAAAGTAATGATGTGAATCAGGATTTTTTAATAAAAAAATTAAAATACACTGTGAAGCAGTTCCACTAACTGGAAATGGCTTGAAAGTTAAGATCATAAGCTCTAGATTTGAGGGTTTCTCGCTATAGCCTAGCACAAGGGAAAAATCTTTTTTTTTTAAATTATTTTGAACCATAAAAGTTTGTTTTTTATCAGGTAATGGATAACCATACGCATTCTGGAGCAGAGGCACAAAACAATTGAAACCCAATTCACATCCCCCTAAAAAAATCATCGAAAGGGGATCCATAAGCTTAATAATAATAATATTCCATGAACTGAAACTCAACAACACAATGAATTTTTTTATGATCTAATTCCCTTTTAACAATAGATGAAAAGGCAGGTCAGTATAAACAGTAACTATTTTAAAGCCAAATTATCATATGGGAAGCAAACCATCATGCCTATATAACTTGTAAAAATCAGAATTCAAAATTAAACATCGAAAAAAGAAAACAATGGGAAAAGAGGATTAGGGTGAGGCAAAAAGGGCACTTACAAACTAGATTTCGCACGGAGAAGAAAGAGATCAGGAGATTATTCAGATAACTCAGCAGAAGAAGAGAGTTGGGTCAACTGTGCCAAGAACAAAATTCTCGGGGCGAAGATCGAATTGCAATATCTGTCCGAGTTGGAACTGGCTATTATTGCCTTCATCATTGACATATAGTCGAAAATATTTCGGAAACTGTCGATAATTCATTATTCCGAAGTTTCTCGGACAATTCGCAAAAGTACCCTTATTTTATTTTATTTTTAGATTTTATGTAAAGGCCCTTAGCGAAATATCGTTCACCTTTTTTACCCTTTAAAACATAGAGTTCACATTGGACAATATAGTAATTTAAGTATTTCATTAATATTTAATACAAATTTAACAATCTTGGAATGTTAACGAGATTATTTGGTAAATTTTTGCCACAGTTATTTGTTATTAATTTTGCTTTAATTATTTAGTATAATGTTTCTTCACGTTTCTTACATAGGAAAGTTAATAAAAAAGTTTCCCTAAACTTTCGCTTCCCTATGACTTCGTTTGTTTGCCTTAATTATTTGGTAAAACTTGTCTTCATGTTTCTTACACAAGAAAAGTAAATAAAAAGAATTTCCTGCATTTTCGCTACTTGGTTCACTCTCATTAAATGACCATATGTCTATTGGACTTTGGTTAAATTCCCTTTATTCTTTGGAGTAGTAAATATTTGGTAATTTTTTCATTCACTAGAATAGTTAATAACGTTTTTTCCTAAACTTTTACTACTTTGTTCAACTTTCAATAAATGACTTTATTTGTCATTAAATTATCTAAACTAGGAAATTTTGTAGTTAGATTCTCCACGAGCATGTAATTCCTTTTATGTATCAATTTGTGTACCAAAATATTTCTATAAAAAAATGCTACAATGTCACAATTTAATTGTCAAACTTCGCCCTGTTCCAACCCCATAATTTCAGGTTTTGTTTCTTTTACAAATATCAACATCTTTTATTACTTCGTATTTTGCAAGCACGTTTGCATGCACCAGATTTATTGTTGCATCGACAATTTATCTTTATTGTGCATCAACAAATTGTTATTATATAATTTTTGTTTCATGTTTTGGACGTGGCTAATTTCACATCTCACGTAATTTACAAATTTAATACATATTATCATACAATTGCAATTCATCACAAAAATCGATTAGACATTCGATCTAAGTCTTATTACTTAAATTAGTATTTTTTTTTTCTTTGTTGTATGATAAATAATACTTATTGCCATGCCAGTTCAAGTTGCTTGTTTTAAAAAAAAAAAAAACTAGACTATCTCCTTTAATTCTATGTAATATTAATACTACATGATTTGCGTTATTTGCAATTGACATGCTTGAATCACTTAGATTTCAACAATTACATCTGTTCAGGTAAACAATCTTCCTTATATCATAAAAATAATCAATTATTGAATTAGTCACTTTGATAACTTATAAAACTCTTATGCATATTTTATTTTAGGTACACCTGAATGGCCAGTGAAAAGGAATTGTCAGACCAGTATGTCCCAATTAATAGTCTAAGAGTATCTGATTCATGTTGGGTAATACGAGTGTTAGTGTTTGGGAGTGAAATAGTAAAAGAGTTCAACAATAAAACAAATCAAGGCACCCGAAAAATTGTGACATTAGTTAATGAATAGGTAATTTTTATTTTGTATTAATATTTTATTTCATGTCTTTTCATATTATAGTTTTAACCATCAGATTAGCTTAAAGTGAAACTTTTTACCGGAACAAAAATTCACGCTATGCTTTTCAATGGTTATCTTGAGAAGTGGGAAGATTATTTACAACAAAATAAGATTTGTTACATCATAAACGGACGCATCAATAGTGTCAATCCTAATTTCCAATCATCGCACAAGGAGCCCGAGATTGGATTTAAGGAGAATACTTTAGTTGAAGAAAGCAATACTCACTTTTCGACCATTGGTTTTCCAAATAATTTTATTTCATTCGATGAGGCATCAAAGTGCACCAATCAAACAAATTTTGGTAAGTTATTTAGATTTCATCCAATAATCTTTCACTAAATATATAAATAATATTTTACTTCTGTTCGCCTTATTAATTTTTTGATAATATACATTATCACATCCAAGCTTCGTTGTACCACTCAATTTAGTCTCTACACGCTGAATACAACTATTTCTTTAATGTAATAATTTCTTTGCATCGTCAATTGATATTATACTTAATTCATTCTTATTCAATTAAATATGCACTATTTTAGACAGTTTATCATTTAAATATTTATTGCATCATCAGTTACCTTTATATGTAATTCATTCTTATTCTACCTAATTAAAATACGCTCTTTTATGCATAACGCATAATACACGTGCAACGCACATACACTAAATCTAGTACTATATTAAAAGCACGAAGGCCCTTAGCGAAATGTTGTTCGCCTTTTTTACCCTTAAAAATTTAATTTTACACTGGATAAAATAGTAATTTAATTATTTTTTTAATATTTAGGACTAGTTTTAATTCATTCCCTAATATTTAGGACTCCAAAATCAATTAAAGATTGTGTACCAAATCCTTCCTTATTTGAGCTCTATAATATAACATATATGTAAAAAAAAAAATCAATTAAAGTTTTGTACAATGTTTTTTACGCTTCGTCTGCATGTAAAAACCTTTGATGGAACACTTCCAATTCCTAAAGTTATATTAGGAAAAGTATGAGCACTTTGGAATCCTTTTAGCAATAGGAGTCTTTTTTTAAACATTAACCAATTAAATTTTCTATAAATATTTTAAGCAAAAGTTTCGTTAAGTATTCATATATATTTTAGGTTATACAATCAGACATCTCTTTAACATCATCCTTATATAATAGTCATTATTATATTATGTTATAATATATGTCCTCTATAACGATACTTTACTATAGCAGCCAAAAAATTTCGGAACAAATGAAGTTGTTATGGAGAGGTTTGACTGTAATCCATTATATTCAATCCTTTTACTTAGGAGTTTTTTTTTAATATATGTTTGGCTAAAAGAAAGGGAGGACGAGGGTGTGAATCGGAAAAAGAAAAAAAACCATGTACCAAATTATTTCTCTTAGATAAAATATATATATTTCTCTCAGATAAAATATATATATATAATTTATTTCTATTATATTGCACGGCCAGAAAATAGTAAATGTCGTTCATCTTTTACCCTTAAAAATAACTTTTACAATAGACAAATTTGTAACTTTGGTTAGTTTCCTAATGTTTAGGATTTTGAAATCAACTAAAATTTTTGATATTAAATCTTTCCCTATTAAAATAGGTAGGAAGTACTAATATTTAGGAATTTAAAAATCAATAAATATTTTACATTATGTAAATTGTACTAATAGACAATACATCCTTTGTGCAATACGTATAAAATCAAGATGAGAATGATGGCGACTTCAATTAATTACTAATTAAAAATTAAAAAATGGAGACATAAAATCACATACATTAAATTAAAATTATTTAATACAGTAACTTCTAAGTAAAATTATTTCAATGTAGAATAATTAAATATGTATTTTAAGTATTCTTATTTAATCATATAAAGTAATTAATTCATGTTCAATTAAGCACCCAAAATAACTATTCAATATCATATTTAAGAATAAAAAAATTATACAAGCCTAAATTCATCTATATCTAATACTATAAAGTCCCTATCGAAATATCGTTCGCCTTTTTTTATCCTTTAAAAATTAATTTCACACCTGACAAAATAGTCATTTAATTATTTTTCGAATATTTAGGACTTCAAAATCAACTATAATTTTATTTAAGAAGATCCTAATATTAGGTCTTCAAATTCAATTAAAATTTACTTTATTATTATTTTTCCTTATTTGACCAGTTTTTATAAATACCCTTTTGGAGTTTAGTATGTGACCATTAAAGTTTTTTTAATTCTTAGCCTCTAAGGTATATAATAGTATTTTTTCCTCCAAATTGCCAATAATTGATTGCCTAAAATATGGAACATCCATCAGCAATGTATATTCGCTTTTTCCTGTTAAATTTTTAAGAGTTTTGATTTAATCTTAACCTTAAATTTCTAGAAGTCTGAACTAATATGGTATTAATTTAGAAATAAATTAAGCTACCACCCTACTATGTGAATGTGCAACTATAGTTAATATTTTAAACCTAAGTTAAATTAATGTATTTGGAACTCTTGAAATAACTATAAATTTGTCATCCCCTACTTCCTCACCCTCTGATAATTTTGAAAAATTGACCTCTACATTGTGAACTCTTGAAATTTCAAAATTGTTATTAGCAGAGTACATCCGGAGTGAGTTTAGGATGGTATTGACTATTGCATGAAGTAAATTTAGACTTAAATCAATAAGAATTCAGGCAACATTTTTTACACAAGAAGAGGTTCATTTGGCTATAATTTTGATTAACTTTGAATGAAGAATTATTTTTTTGTATAACAACATTATGAACGTAAAGTTTACAACGAGATGTTGGATGAGATATAACAACATAGCATATTTGTATCTAATATAATAAAATATTTATAGCTATAAATACTATAGAATTCATTACACTAACTTCACTCAGAAAATGTTGAATTCAGCTATATATTATATCAATGTAGTAATATCTTTTTCATCATTTAAACATATATTGCGTTTAGTTTTAACTCCATTGCTATTTTTTAATAATTTGTATACGTTTTATATTGATTAACATGATGCACACGTGCAACGCACGTACACTAAAACTAGTACTATATTAAAAGCACGAAGGCCCTTAGCGAAATGTCATTCGTCTTTTTTATCTTTTAAAAAAAGATTTTACATTGGATAAATTTGTAATTTTAAGTTGCTTTCCTAAATTTTAGGACTTTAAAATCAACCAAAATTTATTTTATTAAATCTTTCCTTATTAAACTAGATAGCAAATCCTAATATTTAGCACTTTAAATTATTAATCTTTTTACCTTATATGAATGTCCTTATTTGACGTCTATTAATATTAACCTTTAAGACCTTATATGAATATCTTTATTTGACGCTATTAATATTAAAGCTTTAAAACTATATTAAACTATAAGATTTTTTTATTATTCAAAATTTTAGAAATTATTCGTAATATTTTCTAGAAGTAAAAAACACAATAATTCTAGAAGCACAAAAACGAATCAAAATTGACATACTTATGAACAATGATTTCGGAAGCACTAAAACCAATCAAAATTGACATACTAATGATTTTTAACTATTTGAAATCAAAAATTTTATTCAACAAAATTCTAATTATAGTTAAATTTTAAAATTGGGATGAACTAATATTAAGAATTTGATAATAAAAGTTAATTTATTTTCTTTAATGTCAAAAATAAAAAATTAAGATTTTGAATTAACTAATGCAAAAGAGTTCAAGTTAATATTTTTTAAAATTCATTATATAAGTAAGTTTATTTGTCACGTTGACAACTCTTTAAGGTATATAAATTAACTTTTGTTGGAAGAGCATTAATGGTGAAAGAAATTAAAAAGTCAATTTATGATATAAAATTAAGAGTCAAATTGATAATAATATGAATTTGAAGCAATAAAGATGAAATAGTAGATGACCAAATATATTACAAATGAGTTGTCGTTTTTTTTCTTTCTTGCATTCGGTTATTCAGTCTTATAGGTGACAATGTTTTGCTATATTATCTTTTTAAATTAAGTTAGTTGTAGTAAAATATTATTCAACATTAGTTATTTTTTAAACTTTATATTGTCACTATAAATTTTTAGGAGGTATAATGTCAACTTTCATCCTAAATTTTTAGAAGACCAACAGATTTAATTTTAATTTTTAAATTTTCATATAAGTCTTTTTTAAATCACAAATAAAGCATCCGAAAAACTTGTATGGTATATGATATCTTTATTTATTGAGCTAGCTAAATGAGAACAATATTTATTATGTTAAAAAAAATCTCTAACGTTTATTTTATAATTTTATATAACTCAAATAAATTCTATTAAGTCACAATTCAAAAAGTAGTAAATCTGTTAAGAAGATATTATTGTCGGAAATACATATATAGCAGCTACATAAAGCTCTAATTCATGGCCAAAAAAAAACTGAATTTAAATTCAATCCACTATTTAACAAGATCTAATGATTTGTATTGATTTCTTTACGAAAATATGTTGGTGTAATTTTAATTTTTAACATTCGAATGTAGTAAATTTTATTTGACAGAAAAGTTGGAAAAAAATACAACAAATACATATTTGATTGCCCGTAGAACTACAATTTGAAGTCAAATTACCTATTGATTTAACATTCAGAAACCTCTTTTTTTTCTCCTTTTTGGTCTAAAACTTTCAATTCTTTCGACACATGTATTGCTATTTCAATATTTTGTTTGTTCTTAAGCTTCCATGGTTAGTTATTAATTGTTGGATAGGCTTTTGAAAGTTATTTAGTTCTCTTTCTGATAGGTTTTTACAGAAAAGTTCGATTTTCTTCTATTATATTTTTGTATTTGATATTTATTTATCTAATGAATATAGTATTCATATGATTTTGGGACAAGATTAGGAGGAATGAATTCTTTTAGTCTTTTAATTTTTTTTAAATGTGCCATGTATTTCATAGTTCTTGTAAATTTTTTATTGGCATGATAACTTAATCATATTAATTTATGATCTAAGCTTTAATTATTGATTTAAACTTCATGTCGCTTAGTATTTTTTATGTTCGTCTGTAACTTTATTCACATATTTGATATTTATTTAATATATTGTCGCCAGTTTTGGTTGTACAAACTTTTATGAGATGAGAATAAGCAGACAACTCAAAAGAAGGGAATAAAATGATGAGAATAACCCTACATTTTTTAGATGACTAGATTCATTTTTCTTATTCCAAAACTCTAATTTTTCATATTGTTTTCTAAATCCCCCCTCCTTTAAATTACAACAATTGAAAATGTAGTGCAAGCTAAGGTTAGTATATATAAAATTATCACAAATATATCGATGCTAAATTGATAAAAAAAATATATATATAAAATTGGAATGAAGCATTTGTAGTCAAAAAGAATATTTTTGTACATATATTTACTTGACGCGAGGTACACGTGCAACGCACGTACACTAAACTAGTTAGACTAAATAATGTAAATGCAATATGTATTTCAGCAAAAAAAAAAAAAAATTAAAGCTGATTATTGTGCGAAATATCAAGTAGTAATTGCTAATTTCCCGCAACATTAGCTCATGTTTAAAGATTTTGATATGGAAAATATCAAATTGCCAAGCCAATTAATCTATTTTTACAATAAAATAAATATATTTTCAAACTATATAAAGTTGAAATAATTGGGCGATTTATTCGGATTCGAAGGAAAACATTCAAGAGACTTCACTATAATTTCTCAATTTGTTTACTATTGAAGATCTCATATTCACCTAGGCATGAATACTTCAATAGGAGCAAATTAATTGTGTCATGTGACAGCTATGAAGATGAAGTTTATTGAAAAGATGGGCATAAAATAGTTCAAGAAATAACAAATATGATTATCGAGCGACATAATTTAACTTGGACCTAATGCTAAATAGGTTGTGAGACTGTTCGATACAAATATGTAAATTAACATATGGTTGATAAAATTCACAACGAGTTAAATTAGTTAGAAGAAAGATAAAAACCACCACAATATGATATTTTTTGTGTCTTCATTTTAGTTCTCGAACTTTTTTGTATAACAATATGTTCTAGATTATTTTCGGCTACCTTATAAAGCTACATAAAGAGACTGGTTGTTTTTTTGTATCTTAGACTTAGTGATGTTATGTTATAAATGTCGTGTCTCACAGTTTCTTCAGTATTTTCTTTTTTGGTTTAATGAAAATTAGCCACTTTGGTGGCTTAAATAAAAGATATTAGTACTACCCAACATAATTGTATACGGTTGAAACCGGGTTTATTTATTGCATGATGGATCGGAACCGAAATGTGATGGATTGAAGATCGACTCCAAGTTCCATCGAACCAAAGTACTAAATCAGAACATACGTCTCCAAGATCTTCAAGCTCGTGACTCCAAAATCGATCCTGATTCTGAACAAGCTCGAGGAAACATCATCGAACCCAATACGAAAGGCCGAAGTATCCGCAACCGGTCAGATATCACGGCGGAAATCTCAGCACTTATCAATAAGAGACCGACTAATTAGCAAATCACGAGATGTCTTACTTTTTATAGAATTGTACCTAAAGTAGGACTCCCCTACTATATAAAGGGAGTCTGATTCTTTGTAATACATTGTAACACGCACCCCAAAAGCATTATAATATTTTTTCTTTCTGCAAGCTACTGTTCTTCTGTATTTGATATTATTTGGATTATATTCAGTTCGAGTGAGGTCTATTTCCCAAGGCTATAACTGTTCAAGTCACATGGTTTGAATTTACTTTATTATTATTTGCTTTACTTATAGTTTAATCTATCGCTTTGTGTCAAATTAATCCATGTATCCGTAAAATCACTTATAAATTTAATTGTTATCCGATTTTGAGGATAAATAGTTTGGCGCCCACCGTGGGGCTAAGAATAATAGTGGTTATTTGATCCTAATTTCCATAACACACACTATTTTCCACTTATTCTTTGAAGTGTCCTTGATTTCAGGCTTAAGCTCAAAATGCCAAACTCACAATTAGCACCTCTACCTGCTGACAATGAATTTGGTCACCACGGTGAAAACAATAACATAGCGCCCGGTAATGAGGTACCGCACGTTGATCCCGTCGAAATTCCAATTGCGGACCCGTTGGATGCTAATTCGCATGTGGCCATCGACACAAGCCCCCTACTGACCACGAGAATAACATCTATGGTGGAGCTCGGTCGACTACACAGAATACTCAAAATAATGGAGCGGACGGGGTCAATCTACGAATGATCTTCGAAATGTTGCAGGCTCAACTGGCGACAATAGTTCAGTTACAAAACTAGAGCCGCGCACCGTGCAGGATCGAACCTGGCCGTCTCGAGAAATCATTCACAAGGAAGAACTGATCGCAGAAAGGTCGAGTGGGAACGAGTCGGGTAATAGCCCCGAGATCATAAAAATGCCCGAGGAGCTGACAAAACGAATAGAATCAGGGGAGAAGAAAATCAAAGCAAACGACAAAAAGGTGGAGACCTACAATTCTAGGGTTGACCAAATCCCCGGAGCGCCGCCGATACTAAAAGGCTTGGATTCCAAGAAGTTTGTACAGAAACCTTTATTATATCTCGCATTTCGTATGTAAAAGTTTCGTCGTAAGTTAATCGACATAGACTTGGGGATGAGATTATTATTTAGGTTATGAGCATTTATGCTATTTATAATAGGTGATAAGTAAAGTGACGTGAAGGTTAAAGGGTAAACGAATCCAAGAAAATAAGTTTCGTTGAAGATTGTCGAGTTGAGATAAAAAACGGTCCGAGCTATAGTACCCGGTATTTATGGATTAGTGTCATACAAAGTACTATATGACAATGATAGTAAGGTGTATAAGGTATGTTAAAAGTAAGTAGTATTTTAAGTAAGTTGAGATAATTCTTAATTATATGGGTAATTAGTCAATTATTGGGTAACGTGATATTACCTAATTAACTAAGAAATTATGGGATAATATTAAACTCCCCTCCTCCCCCCCCTCCCCCCCAAAAAATATGGCAGCACCCCAAACCTTATGACTCTTAAGTCATTATAGATTAGGTGGCAAGATTAAGTCATTATGGATTATGTGGTTAAGACACCACATAAAGTGGGGCCCACATCCATATATAAGATATATCAAAACTTAAGAGACATTCTAAGTAACGTGAAGATCTTCCAATTTCAACTTACTTAGAAGGCCTTTCTAACTTAGTAGCGTGAGTTTCTTCAGTATGAATTCACTATGAGTTTCTAAAGGCTTAAACATGAGTTTTTTCAATATGAATTTATGTGTGCCTTACAGATCAAATGGAATCTCTTATGTAAGTAGAGTGGGCTGATCAGAGTAAGTATTAAAGCAAAACAATTTCATACCAAATTCTAAGAGAATCGTTTGTTGGTTGTTGATTCTGTAAGGCGTGAATTGCAAATTTTAAGAGAATCGGTTCAGGCATATTAAGTTTATCCTTTTTTTCTTTTGGCATGATCTATACGATACAAACAAAACGAGCAAATGCACATCTTCCATGAATGACTATATTCATACAAGTATTAGAGGTGCCTATGTTCTTGAATTTTCATGTGTCTTATTATTACATCTTCTATCCATGGGTCTCAGAAAATACGTAGGTTGAAAAAGTTTACTTCATGATATTATTCAAAGGCATAATGGTCTTATGACATTCCGAGAGATTTTATTGACATACATTTCATGCATTGCATTCATTTATACATGTACATTGACCCATGACCAGATGACATTATATACGTGTATATATGTATATGGGATATGAGAAAAGGTTACGACATCATATACGCACCACCACATGATCAGCTGGTACACGTTGATGATTTTGCCTACAGTGGCCGTGATGATATGATGGGATGCCCTCAGAGGCTTGATGATATTATGTACACTTATACCCATGCATGACACGATATTTATATGCACGTGCATAACATTACAAATGTTTAAGGATTTACAAAGTGATTTAGACTTACAGGCAGAATTTCTTATTCCATGTTTTATCTATGTCTGTTATGTACTGATTTTTATGCCTTACATACTCAGTATATTATTCATATTGACGTCCTATTTTCCGGGGCCTGCGTTTCATTCCCGCATGTGTAGATAGACAAGCTGACGGTCCCCCTTCTTAGGATCCTTAATCAGCAAGAGTTGGCTTGCTCCATTTGATCCGGAGCTGCTTTTGATCTTGGTACGATATGCTTGTATACATATAGGGGTATGATGGGGCCCAGTCCTATCCTTGTATAGTTGTATATTCTATTAGAGGTCTGTAGACAATATGTATAGTTGGATAGTATGTGGCCTTGTCAGCTTTCAGTTTTGGATATATAGTTGTCTATAGCAGCCTTGTCGGCTCGCCCTATGTATTTTGCACACATATGTATATATGTCTTTTGGACAGGTTTTCCTCCTGCATGTTATTCACGTAATTGAGCCGATGTTATCCATATTCATATATTAGTCGCATGATTAAGGTGTTCGACATGTTCATATATCAGTTGATGAAATATGGCTCATGATAGCCTTTTGTTAATCTCTCAAGATCCTTATTGTTTCCGCAAAGTCTTCGTCTTCTACGTCATCGAGAGTTGGCTTCCGTACATGTTGCGTGTACTGTCTTTCACGGACCAAGATTGCCTCACCCCCTCGTTGTGAGTGTCGCTGATTGAATCTTCGTGTTGAGGTAGATTTTCATATCCCTCAATGTTGTGAGTGATGTTGACATCGTTAGATGCCATTTTCGATTTTTTTGCTAAGAAATAAAGAATCAAACAAGTTAGTAATAGACGCAAGGACCAACTCAATTACACAACTGTCTAAGCCCCACAATGGGAGCCAAGTTGCTTACCCGTAAAGTACAATTGAATTTGTTACATGGTTCATAGACAAAGGAGTTGATTTGATCCAAAAAATAATAAATAGACTAGATTAAAAATAAGACATAGTGTCAAATCAAAGAAAATAGCATGCCTAGTGACATAGAAATAAGAACGATATGCAAGAACAAGTAAGTAATCTTATTTAGCTTGAGAATAGAATGTAGCATAAGTTTTGCCAATAATTTTCTCTTCCTACAATGGTTGTTGAAACTACTATTTATAGCTATACATAGGAAATAAGATCCTAGGATCAAGCCCCTCTTAAATGACAATAAAGGGGCCATTGATGATCATATAACGGCAGGCCATGAATGCCAAAATTCTCTGCAACGGCTGCCTATTTGATACTAAGGAATATTCTTCATTAAATATCATCTGGTGATAAATATTCGACTCGCTCACGCTGATTATGCTCCCTTCGGGGTCTATCCGATGCCAACTTCAGTTGTTGTCCCCAGTCTTGATTCTTACTCGATTTGTCTTTCGCCTGTCTCTGGTTCCACATATCACACTATCATTTGATCATTTAATATAAGACAATTTTACCCTATACAATACAAAATATAAAAAATAGATTTCGTCTCTTACGAACTTTTAAATTGTCAAAAAATCACCAAATAACTCAAATCTTAGTTGAATAGCTTCTAATTTTAACCACGCTTCAAATTGGCATCCCTGACAAACTACAATTATCAATTAATCAAAATTTCTAATAAATTTCAAAATCCATGTATGAGTTTTCAAGCTTTTAGAAACCCCAAGAATGACGTTTTTAACTTTTCACTTTAATTCATCCAACAAGATTTAAATTAATGATAATAAACATGAATATTACTTTTAATTAGTTTCTACCGCGGATCTTCTTAATATCATGTTAATTGGTAAAAAGACATTTCAAATTATATACAAAATAGGCTAAATTACATAAGAAAATAGAATATATGCTAAAATTGGTTGAAGAAATACCTACCCACCCGTACGTACTTCCCCGTAATTGCTTTTTTAGAAAAAAGGAAAAGGGCCAAATATACCCCTAAACTAGTGCCTTAGGGTCATATTTATCATTCGTCCACCTATCGGTCCAAAAATGTCCCCGACGTTAAATTTTTGGCTCACTTATGCCCTTATAACTACCAGTCAACTCCCAAATAAAAATAATATTTATTTAATTATGACATGACAATTTCCTATGGCTTTGCTTAAAACCTCACCTCAACTCCATTTAATAACTCACCCACGAGCCAAATACAAACCCGCCGGGAAAATTTCACAATATTACCAGGAGAATTAAGGTCTCTTCTTGTTCCTTATTTGGGGTGTCACTGGTAGGATGATAATGTATTGTGATGACCCCAAAGGTCATCACTTGTTTTACAAGTCGATTCTGTGATCCGAGGCCTTAAAAATCTCTTTTTGTCTTACCTCGATTTACGTGCGCAGTCCGGGCGCGTATCCGGAAAGCCATTATATGAAAATCTGTGAAAAATGATAAAATTTGCTTTTAAAATGAATTTAAGTTGACTTCGGTCAACATTTTGGGTAAACAAACCCGGACCCGTGATTTGACAGTCTGGAGGGTCCGTAGAAAAATATGGGACTTGGGCGTATGCCCGAAATTGAATTCCGAGGTCCCAAACCCGAGAAATGAATTTTTAAAGAAAATTATTTTTTGGAATATATAAGAGTTTTTGGAGTGAAAAATGTTTGAAATTGATGGTATCGGGCCCGTATTTTCGTTTCGGAGCCCGGACAAGTTTGAAATAATAATTAGGTTAAATCTGTAAAATTTGGTAAAGATCGGAATTGGTTTGGTATAAAACGGACTTAAAGTTGAGAAATTGGAATTTTGGTGTTCTTGAATGATTTCATGAATTTGGGGTTTAATTCACAGTTGTTGATGTTATTTTGATGATTTGATTGCACGAGCAAATCCGTATGATGTTTTTAGGTTAGTGTGCATGTTTGGTTTGGAGCCCCGAGGGCCCGGGTGAGTTTTGGATAGGCCACGGAGTGGAATTGAGCTTAGGAAGTTGTAGGTTTTCAGCTGGTATGTGTTGCAGGCCCTAATCTCGCAATTGTGAGGTCAGATGTCGCAATTGCGAGCCTATCAGGCTTGGGAATTGCGAGGGTCACTTCGCAATTGCGAAGTATGCCTTGACCAGCCTTTCTCGCAATTGCGAGCAATTCTTCGCAAATGCGAATAACCCAGATATCCCCAGTTGTTGCAAATGCGACATTCCCTTCGCAAATGCGAGCTCGCAATTGCGAACATCTGATCGCAAATGCGAAGATAACAGGTTTCTTAAGGGTTTGCAATTGCGAACGCTGGTCGCAATTGCGACATCTGCAACTTGCTAAATCATAACTTAGCCGAAAATTTCTGCATTTTTCAAACTTTTTCAAAACCTAAACACTTTTGGGCGATTTTTCAAAGACAACTACTCTTCCAAATAGATTGTAAGTCATTTCTAACTCGTTTTCTTTAATCTTTAACATCTTTTCACATGATTTCAATTCAAAATCAAGGGTTTTCACGGGGAAAATTGGGTGTTTTGGGTAGAACTTAGGTTTTTTAAATTTTGGGAATTTAGACCTCGATTTGAGGTCCGATTTCAAAACAAATTATATATTTGGGTTCGTAGGTGAATGGGTAATCGGGTTTTGGTTCGAACCTCAAGTTTTGACCATGTGGACCCGGGGTCGATTTTTGACTTTTTGGGAAAAACTTTAGAAAACCTATTTTCATGCATTAAATTGATTCATTTAGCATTTATAGTTAAGTAACTTGTGGCTAGATACGAGCGAATTGGTGGTGGAATCAAGAGGTAAAGCGGTAGTTGAGGCTTGAATTGTGTTCGTGGCATCGAGGTAAGTGTTTGGTCTAACCTTAGCTTGAGTGATTAAGAGTCGTGTCTTAATTGCTATGTGTTAATTGTTGAGTACGACGTATAGGCATGGTGACGAGTATCTATACGTTGGTGTCAAGCATGCCCATGAGTCTTATACTATGATTAATGTGACTCCGTTTTGTATTGTTCATGCTTTATATGATGATTTCTATTGTGAAACAAGGGTTGTGGAAGTATTATTGATAATTGAACATTGTAGAGCGTTGGCTCAAGTTGAAAATTGAGTTGTGAAGTAAATGTGGAAAAGAGAAGAGGTTTATGATATTGTCTCTCTTGCCGGGATGTTATTGCTTTTGATATTATCTCCCTTGTCGGGATGTTATTCATGATGTTGTTTCCCTTGCCGGTATATTTTTGTTATGTCATTGTTCCCTTGCCGTGATTTTATTGAATTATTATTGATTCTCTTGCCCAAATTTCTTTGTGATTGTTGCTTGGGTGAGGAAGAGTGTAAAGCACGAAGGGTGATGTCGTGTATGATATTTGTAAGAGAGTGTTAATGCACGAAGGGTGATGTCGTGCCGCACGATGTACAATTCCGTGCCATGATATGAGTGTTAATGCACGAAGGATCATTCTGTGCTATGATTATGTGAGGTAAAAGCAAGAAGGGTGATACTGTGCCGATTTTATTGATTTTATGGTGAGGACGAGAGTAAAAGCACGAAGGGTGATATCGTGCACTTGTCTGTTATGTCTGATTCTATTGATAATTGAACTTTAATGTTCCTTATATTTATCTGCTATTCTTATGTTATTACTTGATGTTCCCCGCATCATGTTCCCCCTCCTATCCTTAACTGTACATTTCTGCCTTTATTTTCCGTTGTATATGATTTAACTGCACAGGTTTATTTGGTAGTCTGGTCCTAGCCTCGTCACTATTTCGCCGAGGTTAGGCTAAGCACTTACCAACACATGGGGTCGGTTGTGCTGATACTACACTCTGCACTGTATGCAGATCCCGGTGCTGCAGCTTTTGGACCACAGTGAGGGTGTTGTCTTCAGTCCCTTCAGGGCGTCCGTAGGCCTTAACGTCTCCTTCTATCATTTCCTTTCTGTTTTTACTTATTTAGAGATAGATTCATGTATTTCTATTCAGACTTTATTTGTAGTATTCATGGATGGTCCGTGACATTGTGACACCAAATTCTGGGTAGAGTTGTACTTAAATTTCCGTAGTTTGTATTAATTTAAATTATCGCAGTTCGTCTTCCACACTGTTTTTTTTTTGTTATCATTATTTCCGTTGTTTTTGTTATGTTGTTTGGAATTGCTAAGGGATATAACTGAAAATGGTTAAATAATTGAATTAATCGGCTTGTCTAACTTTCACTAGTAGGCGCTATCACGATTCCCGAAAGTAGAAAATTTGGGTCGTGACATGCATTGTTTTAATTCCTTTGTGGCATATTCCACAAACTTACAAGCTTCTAGTCCTTTATGTTGAATTGATGCAAAAATTAAAACCTGAATGGAGTTCTATGAAGCCAAACGAAGGCTTATGATCATACTGCCCTTTTCCAATCAATTTGTCTTTACTCTTTAATCCAAGTATGGACTTGACCGTCCGGTATATATCCCTGAAGATGGTTATTTTATCAATTAACACCTACATCCCTTTCACTTTTCTTGCTAACCTAGAGTTTCTAAAGAATGACATGCGTGTGAAGCCCGATCTTAATGCTCAAGGTGCTCTAGGCGACGCTGCTTGGTACTGCATTCACGTGACCTTGTTGCTAATGGAACCAACGGAAATATGTGGCTAAATGACTTTGTAGTTCTGTATCAAGAAAATATTGCTCCATTTTACATGATGAAGTAACTGTAGAGCAACTAACCTTGGAGGATACAATAGCTAGCTAATAATCATTCTTTTTTTGTTGGTAATTGTCACACCTCCTTTTTGCGCGCCCGCCCCGAAGGGTTAGATGCGCGAGGGAGTTTTTCCAATTTAAGTGACAATATTCGAAATGAGATTATTTATTTAATTCAGAGTCGCCACTTGGGAAAGGTTTGGCTTTTGGTGTCCCAAGTCACCGGTTTATCTTGAATCTCAAATCGAGGAAAATATTCGACTTTCCAAATGAAGTCTGCGAACCAGAAATTCTAAGTAAGGAATTCTGTTGACCCGAGGGAAGGTGTTAGGCACCCCCGAATCCCGTGGTTCTAGCACGGTCGCTTAAATTGTTATAATGGCTAAATATCTGATTTTAATACATGTTATAACTGGTGTGCTTTTATTAAGTTTAAACCGCTTTTATTATTATTTTTCAATAGAATTGCAACGTTGTGAAAATGCATCTCGAACCACGTCACAATCAATGCACCCGTGGTTGTTAATACATTTCGACTCCGTTGAGATTTGAATTTGGGTCACATAAATGCGCACCCGAATTTAAGAATGTAATTTAATTAAGTCGCGCCTAAAGAGTCTAACGCGTTATTATCTTTGGGGAAGGCAGTGAAATTCACTAAACAGTCCATCCCAAATTCTAAGTATTTATTATGATCAATTATTGAGGGTCCCGCAATTTGCATTTTTATTTGGCGAGGCTCGTCTCATTATTTTTTAAAAGGATAATCTTAGCATTACTACATTTTCTATTTTTCGTTTTCTAAAATAAATGAAGGAAAAGATCCTACTTTATTTACATACTTTCGAATTATTATAGTCAAGTTTCGAAAGTGAGTCGTTTAAAGAGTTTACATGGACAACGGATATAATGTTCTATATACAGACAGTAAAAGAAAGAAAAGACTACATTAAACTACAACTTCAAATCTTTCTCATTTTTTGCATTCATGCTTCGAGTGGCTTACAAGATGAACCAGTGTATCAGTTTGTGTACCTGGTATTTGGAAAGCAAGGAAAGAAGATGAAGATCAGTAGAAGCAGCAATAGTGTAAATACACAACAACAACAGCAACAACAGCAGCAATTCGAACCAGATTCAAGGCCCAGAAAACTTTGAGGAAAAACCGAACAACTCAACAGAACAAACCCAAAAGTTTATAAACCAACTAAACAACAACAAACTACATCACCACAAACATACTCAAACCCACGTGTATTAAAACCCGAAACTAAACTCGTTTCTCACTTTGTTTTTTTTTTCTCTTTTTAAACTCTATCACACTCTCTTCAGATTTTCAGAATGTATTCCTCTCTCTCTCTAAGTAAGTCTTTCAAGTTCAAGTCTAATATTCAAGTCTTAGTTTTCAATGTTCAAGTCCTCTTAAAACTCTCCCTCAATAATGTGTCAAATGATCCTATATATAACAAGACTATTGTCTTGAATCCCCAACCCGAAATATTCCCCAATGACATGCTTTATTTCCCACTTTCTTAAACAAATGAATTATTCCCCACTATTTTGTGTCTTGTCCCCCATTACATTAAATAATTATATCAATCACACCCCATTACATCTTGTCCCCCATGCCTAACATAAACAATTACAATATTCCCCTCCACTACATTATGTCTTGTCCCCCATTATATTAAACAATTATATCACCCACACCCCATTATATTTTCACCCATGCTTAACATAAAGAATTATTCAAAATGTTCAATTACCAAACTACCCCTCCGACCTTATTGCAATTACCATTTTACCTCCATCAGCTATAACCAATCAATTAATCAAACTCAACCAAAATATAGCCAATAAGACCAATTTCTTAAACAAACTCAACAACAAACCATATGAACCCAGATGAATCATTCAACTTCAAATTAATGGAAATAAATTAACCATATTGGGAACCAATCCTGGTTAACTTAGACCAAAAATGGATGAGCAAGGAAACAACAATATTAACAACACAATACATGATTCAAATTAAATCCACAAAACAAAAACAAAACAAACTCACATTAAATCACTGGATTAAAAACGAACTTCAAACAAAGATGAACATGAATTAAATCTATTTTAAACAACAAAATATGACGGATTCAAATTATTAAACCAACATATTTCCCTATTACAACTAAATTCTTTTAGACAAATAACAAAAACAAAATCGAAGAAGAAACAATTATGAATTTAAACTTGAATCTAACAAACATTAACAATTTCTGAAAAAATACATAATACATGAAACAAACTGATGAAATAATTAATTAAACTTCAATTTGAATCTAACAAACATTAAACTAACAATTTCACATGAACAAACTGAAAAATTATGAAACAAAACACGAACAAAACAAACATTTACCGATTTTAGATTTGAGAATATCAAAACAAAATACGGACAAAAATAAAACTCAAAATCCACTAACCGGATTGAAACATCGAACCCAAATGTGAAGCAGTAGCGGCGGGAGTTGGTTTTGAACGTGATTGCAAGGAAGCTACAGGAGGGAGCTAACGCGACGACGACGAAGCAGACAGTCTTGAAGCAGCCATAGATGTCGAGCTCAAGCTCGAGCTTGACGCAGAACGAAGAAGATGAAGCAGAAACAGACGCGTGGTCGCAGCGGAAAGCAGGAGCATGCGCAACTTGTCCATGGCAGTTGTGATGCAGTGGTGACAACTGCTGGTGGAGCTCGACGGAGCAGCAGCAGCAACACTGCTGGAGCATCCATGGCTGCTCGTCGTAGCTAGACGCGGGCAGCAGCTAAGAAGCAGCCGCAGCTGGAGAAGAAAACGCAACAGTGGCAGCGATGGAAACGCTAGCCATGGCAGCCATGGATGGTGGCTGACGAGCGACGGGGAGCAGTGGATGGAGCTCGCGACTGTGGTCGTTCATGGCTTGGAGCTGGACGATAGTGGTTTGTATGTTCGTGGCTTGGGTTGTCGAAGCTAAAGCTTGGAGGGGTCGTTTGGTTTTAATGGCGGACGGGGAGTCGACTTGGGTGTGAAGGAGAAGAAGATGGATGCTCGGGCAGCTATGGGTTGACGACAAAGCGTGTGTGTGTGTGTTTGAAGAAGACAAAACAAGGGCAGCCATGGCTGGGGTGCTTGGGGAGTTGGAGAAAAAGAAGGGAGAAAGAGGGGGGGGATCTCTTTAGGGTTTTTTAGGGTTTTCTTTTTTTGTTTTGTCTTTTGAAATGCAAGATATGGGGTGTTGGGTCTTTGGGGTTGTGGACCGGGTCATGGAAAAGGTTGGACAATTTTTTGGGCTTGTAGCTTGAATTTGAAGAAGAGGCCCAATTCCGATTTTTTTGTATTTTTGCTCTCTTTTCTTCTTTTATTTTTCTAAAACTAAATTCTAAAAATCCTTAAATTATTATTAAAAACTAAATTAAGTTATAAAAGCGCAAATTAACTCTCAATAACAATTAACGCACAATTAAGTAATAATTAAGCATAAAATTGTATATTTGGACGTTAAATGCTAAAAATGCAAAAGATGCCTATTTTTTGTAATTTTTAATTTTTGTAAAACAAATTTAATTACTAACAATTGTAGAATTAAATCCTACATGCAAAATGCGACATATTTTGTATTTTTTATTAATTTAACAAATAAACATGCACAGACAAAATACAAATAATTATCCAAAAATGTCACAAAAAATTCTCAAAATTTCACACCAAGGAAAATCATTTTATTTTGAATTTTTTGGGAGTAATTCTCATATAGGGCAAAAATCACGTGCTTACAGTAATAACTGTCAATATTTCCATAACAACCAAATGCTTTACATCCTAAGAGCATCAAATGTACTAGCTTGTCCCAGTACAACAAGACCTAAAAAAACATCCTTCTAAATACAGAACTTTATCCATTACGAAAGAAAAAGAAAAATCAATTGAACTACAAATTAACTACACAATGTTGTATCAACAATAGACATTGTCTAGCTTTTCTGAACTCTACATATATGCTCAATCTTTCTGCGAGCTCCTTCTTTATTTGGCCAACACAGAATTCCATGTTTAAGTTGATTTGTCTCAAAATTCTCCAATTCCTAGCTTGCCAGGTATGATATACAACTGCTCCTATTATTGGTGCTGCAACTTCCTTCCTGAATTGCTTCCAATGCCTCCTTTTAATCCACTGTAATATCTCAGGTATTGCCATGTCTGGTAATCTGATGTCAACCCAACTTGCCAGTGCATCTCTTATATTTTTTACCCAACAACAGTCCCCAAACAGATGTTGTTGAGTCTCTAAGACTCCCAAGTTACACATGCAACACTCAGCATCTCCTATGATAGGAATGTGCATTTGTAGCAGTCTCCCCTTCGTTTGCAGTTTTTGTTAATTTACTAACCATAACACAAATCGGTGCCTAGGTAACATCACTCTACTCCATACCAAATTTATTTCCCAACTTCTTGACATATGTCCTAACATTGCATTGTAACTGTTAGAAACAAAATAATCTCCATTACTAGTCAAGATGTATGTGTTTCCGTTGTACCATTAAGACATTCTATGTTTTAATCCACTAATCTTCTTCCAATACCAGCTATAATCTGCAAATGGATTGTGATCCCAAATGTTCCTACACGACCTCATATACATGCCATGCACCCAACTTACCCACATCACTTCCTTATTGGTCACTAGTTGCCATAACAATTTTCCAACAGATGCCACATTCCAAAGTTTACACCCCTTAATATTTAACCCTCCACACTTCTTTGGTCTGTATAATAAGTCTCATGCTACCAGTGCCATCTTTCTATGCCCTTCTGTGCTTCCTCATAGATACTCTCTGCATTTCTTGTCTACTTCTTTGATGACACTTTGAGGGAGTATAAAGACAGCTCCCCAAAAATTGTGTATTGCAAATAGCACTGCATTAATAACTTGCAGTCTACCTGCATAGTATAAATGTTTTGCCTAACCTGACTGAATTCTCTTTGTAATCTTCTCCACTAGTTGATGGCATTCTACTTTGCTCCACTTTTTTGATGTTAAAGGTAACCCCAGATACCTCATAGGTAATGTACCCACTGACAACCCTGTGTTACTTAGGATTGTCTGCTTTGTATCCTTATCCATTCCTGCTAGGAAAATGTTTGATTTCTCTATGTTAGACACAAATCCTAAAACTTCAATAAAGTGATTCAGTACTTCCATAATCCTATGAATGGACTTAATATTGCCTTTGCAAAATAACATCAAGTCATCTGCAAAGATTAGGTGAGTCAGCTTGGTACTCTTACACATGGGATGAAACTGAAAATTTGGGAGCTCACTCATTTTATTCAGCCCTCTAGATAGATACTCCATGACAAGAACAAATAATAATGGATACATATGATCCCCCTGTCTAAGCCCTCTCTTCGCTTCAAAATATCCAAAACCTCCACCGTTCACTTTTACTATGAATGTAGTTGTGTAACACACACCATGACCAACTGTATGAATGGCATATAAAAATCATAGCCTTTTAAGTACTTCCTCCAGAAATTCCCATCTAACCATATTATAGGCTTTCTATAGGTCAATCTTCATCAAACACCTTGGAGTAGTCTTCCTATTGTAGTGCCTCAATAGGTCATGACATATAAGTATATTATGAATGAAGTATCTTATTTCTATGAATGCTGCTTGGTTGTCTGCTACAACCAGTGGAATGGCTTTCCTCAATCTCTTATAAATGATCTTAGAAATGCACTTGCAGAGAACATTGCAACATGAGATATGTCTGAATTGGCTAGCCTGCAAGGGATTCTCCACTTTTGGTATAAGAGCTATGCTAGTTGAGTTTATCTAGTAAGTAGTTGCCCATTGTCAAGAAGTTCCAGCACTGCATTGGTCACCTCCTCTCCAACAATTGACCATGATGCTTTATAAGAATCACTCCCATAGCCATTTGGTCCTGGACTCTTTGTTTCATTTATACTGAATATAACAACCTTTACTTCTCCAGCTGAATATGGCCTTACCAACTGTATTTGTTGCATAATTGACAGTGTCTTTCCATTCTTCATAAAATTTTAAAAGGCATGAGTCCTGAACCTACCGTTTGTTCCTAATAGCTCTTGATAATAGTCCACAAATATCTCTGCTATCTCCTCTTGATCTGATTTCATTCTTCCAAACTTGTCAGCTAGTTGAATTATAGCTTCTTATAATCTTCTGTGTTTTATCACTGAAAAAAGTATCTATTATTAGTATCTCCCAACTTGATCCACGTAGCTTGCTACTCTGTTGAAGGAATACTTCTGTCAAGTAAGAAGATCTTTTGAACTTTTGGAACCTCTGCAATTCTTCTGCCTGCAGCCGAGCATCCAGCGGCTTCCTATGAAGTTCTGCTTGACCTTTACCCAAGGCCATTCTATCTGCATTAGCTACTTCAACAATGTTGCTGAAATATCTTCTATTTAGCACCTTTAGTTTTTGCTTTAGAAACTTTAGTTTCTTAACCGCTCTGAACATACTACACCATACTATATCCTACTCACATCCCTCCTTAACTACATCAATAAAGTTTGGATGAGTAGCCCAAACATTACAGAATTTAAAAGTAGTTTTCGCCCTCCTAAGTGAATTTGTACTTAATAGTTTAAGTGGACAATAGTCACTTATCCCCTCCTCTAGATATTGTGCCATGTATACTGGCATTGAACTGAGCCAGCCTGTATTGATGAATACCTAGTCAATCTTTGATAAGATCCTACTGTCATCATGTCTGTCCTTCCATGTATACCTTCTCCCACTTGTTGGTAATTCAACTAGCTCACATTGTTCTATGCACCGATGAAACTCTGTTATTTTAGCCATAGTTATAAGATTTCCTCCCACTCTATCTTCAATATACAAGACAGAGTTAAAGTCTCCCATAACTATCCATGGACTCCCTATATTCCTACTCACTGCATCTAAATAACTCCAGAGACTTTTTCTTTCTTCTTTTGTATTGAAAACATATACTATAATCATCATAAAAGTGATTTGCAAACTGTTGTGAGTCACTTCACATGTAATTGCTTGAGTATTTATAGAGCTAAGAGTAATTTTAAAACACTCTTTTCTCTATGCCAACCAAATTCTCCCATTATAATATTCCCTCAAATTAGTTATACTCCCCTATCCGCCAAATAGCTTGTTAGTCACATGGTAAATTTTCTCAGTATTTAGTTTTGTTTCCAACTTACCTATCAAAACTATCTCTTCTTTATTATAAAGGAGTTTCACCTCCTTTTGTTTGTTAGAGGCATTCATACCCCTAACATTCCAACATAGTATGTTATCCATTATTCCTGGGATGAGGTGATTTCTCTGCCACAATTCTATCCACTTTGCTAACACTACTCTCATTTACAACATTATCATTTACTCCAACACTTGAAAATTATGATAGCTTTTATCTCCAGCTCCCTTCCCCTGTTGTACTTGTCTTCCTATAGTTCTCGCAGCATTTATAGGAGTTACTCATCTTGCATTGTCATGCCTAGCCTGAGTTATTTGTTTTCCTGTTTCATTGTTGCTCCCTTGCTTTTTCCTGTTTTCTGTCTTGCCTCCTTATCGGTAGTTTGAATCACTTGTTCTGCTGCTACTTCATCCATTTTACCACTAGTTTTCTTTGTTGGTCTAGTATCTTCAGTTTGGTTCTTTGCTTTACAAACTTGTTCATCATGACCATATTTCCTGCACACTTTATATAATGTTGGCTTTCAATCATACTGCACTTTCTGTTCCATTAGCAGCCCTCTTTCATTCTTAATGAACACTTTGTCAGGCAATTTGGTATTCATCTCAACCTCAACTAGGAAGCATGAAAAACTCAGCCCCGCCTTCCTTTCTGTGTGATTGTCTACCATCAATGATCGACCTATTAAACTCTCAATTTTGCTTAAGCCTTTAGGACTCCAGTACTTGAAGTCCAGCCCAAGCAGTTTTACCCATATGGGGACTGTATACAACTCCTCTTTGGTGAATTCCATGTCTGCATACCATGCTTTCACAATGATTGGTTTGTTGTCAAAGTGATATATACCACCATGTAACATCTCCTTCTTTCCTATCACTGAATCAAATTGCACTATCACTATCCTATTTTTTAACATTGACACCTTGCTTATACCATGTTTACCCCACAGTCTACGAACATATGCATTAAGCAATATGAATGGCGGGTGAGCTCCCAATACATAACACACTATTGTTGATTTCTAGTATTCAATTTCTGAACTTATGTCCTCAGCCTCAATTTCACAAACAGTTGCCTCGTCATGTATTTCAGGCTCTACAAATCAAGTTTAAAGCCATCATTTGTTACCTTAGTTATATCAAAATTATCCCAGATGGATCCCTTAGCATTCAACTCTGGTGAAGCTTCAGCTTCATCAGCCCATGTCAATTTCCCACTCCAAGCTCCAGAATTCAACACCTCCTTCCTTTGTGGCGGTGTCGACGATATGCCTTCACCCAATTCCCTGACCTACGATCTTAATTGACTTGCAATTGGTGAGATTTCACTTCCTAGCTCTTCGATTTCCCCTTGTTCGATCAGATCATCCATGCATGGTACTGTTCCATTAACTTCTTCCTCCTCGAGCTGCTTTTCTGAATTTTCACTTAATTTCATCTTATCATCCTTCTTCCTTTGCTGATACGCACCCAAAGTGATGGTTTCTCGTGCCATAATTATCTTCTGTGAGGAATTCCAAGCTCTCTTTCCCATGGTGACGCACGTTATGCTAACATGCGCTGAGAGAGAATCCCCACCAGTCTTTTATAATCATTCTTATATGTGTGATGCTTTACTTTTCCAACTAGCTAAGTTGCAAAACTCGCGTCATTTTTCTTTTTGTTCATTTCTTGTTGTTTCTCTATGTGCCTGCCGCTTGTGCACTCAATAATATTGGTACGACTTTCCCATATAGCAAATTAGTTAATATGCCTAAATGGAATCAAAAGCTTCACATTTTCTGTTGGCCTTTGGTAATGTCTTCTTCTTCATTTCAATCTACATATATAAAGCTCTTTAAAGAACACCTTACTTTTACCCCTCCTTTCACCAACTAACATGACTATAGCTTCTAATTGGAAAAAAAAATTGCATTAATCCCACAAAATGTCCAAAGAAAACATTGTACGATAATACAAATTTATAGTCTTAAACTACATCTATGCACAATTAGTAGTTCTATTCAATGATTAATATTTGTCTGAAGTATAAGGATCAGGTATATGATAAAACCACCTCAATATATGCAATGAGACATTTGTCTTAGCAGTTTAACAGTCAGCTATTTTTGCGATTGCTATAGTGAGGTTAATTTTAGGTAAATATTCATCAGAAATAGGTACAAAAGCCATTTTTTCTTTTTGTGTTCATATACGAACTTGGCACATGAACAGATGAACTCTCGTCCTGGCTTTATTCTTTAGTATTCAGGGAAGTCTCAATAGGGGCTGATGTCCACTCCCTTTTCAAAAAGGCACCCTAATAAAAATACTTGGAATTTTTAACTTTTATTGACAACCTATACTTTGGTTCTTTTTGTCTTTTACTTTAACCATTTTGGCATTTGTTAAAGTGAAATAGAAAAGGCTCTTGCATGTTAAGTTGGTTGAGGAATCTCTTAATTTCTCACATTTAGCAGACAAATATATTTGCAACGTATTAAAGTAAATATCATGTAGAGGAAAAAGATCAAACTTACAAAAGTAAAACTCATAGAAAGATGGGAAGAATGCAAAGCAAGAAATGCCTCTTTAACTCCCCACCTGCAAGCCCAACCAAAAAAAGTGATGGGAAAAAGAAGAAGGAAAAGAAATTAAACCTCCAAACATACTTGCCATAGCTGAAGTGTAAAAATAGATTTAATGCATTTTTTGGAAAAAACTTCGACTTTGTTCCACCAATAACCAATTAAAAGAGATCGAAGAATGTTAAATTTGTGACCACCTCATTTAAAAGTTTAAAGTGTTAGAAATATTTTACTTAATTATATCATCAATACCTCATCTCATGTCACATGCATTTCTGATTATTTTTTATGGGTCAAACGTAAAAAAAATGATGGACGGCGGTGAGACTTGGAACAAGACTCTGCTTGCACAGTGTGATCAATATATACATTTAAAAAATTAAATTGATAGAGATAATTCACTTATACTAACCAAATTAGATCTTCAACATGCAAGAAGTCAACATATGTCAATGAGAATGGGTTGCCAACAAATCATTTTTTTCAGAAGAGAAACGTAAAGAATCCCCGTTCACAGCCAAAATTGGCTGATTAATTTGTTCTCTTTCTAAATGAATATAAGTATGTTTCTAATCTCTAAAACTTAAAAGTAATTGAACTACGCCATAAAAAAGCAGTCTTGCTAGTTGCTACACTAGTAACATAATGAAGATGGACGCTGATGTAAGTTCTTTGCATCAGCGATTCATATATGAGCGTCTCTTGCAAGCAATAATACTCAATATTCATTCATATTGTAAACGTCGGAAAGTGACTATATATAGTCATCGTGACACAAATTAATGTTATAGACAGCAATTTTACGGAGAAAGAATAGGAAAATGGCCACTACTATTATTTTCAAATTAATTAACCTGGAAATATGTTACAAATTAATTAACCTAGCTAAGCTACTCAACTGCTCATTCTGCACAAAATGGATCGGAGTATGGTCAAAATTTAATCAAAATTGAAGTAACACCTAATGTTACTATGATTACATGTTTTATGACATGAAAAAACAGAGAATATATGAGAGAGAAAATTATGACTGGAGTAAGTGATCAGGACATTGTTGGTTTAATTATATTTTCATGATGAGTAAATAATTCCAAAGAACATTCTCTTACATAGAAAGACCCAATTCAACTGAAACTTAAAGCTAAAGCTGCAAAATTAAAGTTTGGAAACAAAGCCATTTTCTAAAACATTTTCTAAACCCTCCTTCGTACCCCCCATGTCTTCTTGCTTGCCTGCTTTCCTCTCTCCAGTTTCTTTGCCATTTTCCCTTGTACTCTCCTCGAAAACTAATTAATGGTATATATATAACAGTAGTCGGTCGAGTGTGGTGTGAAAACAAGCCAATGAGATCAGATTTGGAAAGCATTTACGAGTAATTAAGGGTTGCAAAATCTAATTATAATTTCTTGTTGATAACATGTGATTGGGTGTCATTTACAAGTTGAAAAGATACAAGTCGATCATAAACTGAGGTCAATGTTTGTACCCCGTCATTTTTGGACTAATTTAACCTTAAGTATGGAAATAAAGCTTAGGGATGGTATAACCAAACTTTTGTTGGACTTGGAGGCCAAAAACGTGGCTAACAGTATATGAGACCATCAATAGCCTTGTAAATACCATTTACTTGATTAAGAATATATATATTGAGCCAAAATTTAGATTAAAGGAGGAAATAGTGGGGTTTCTTACTTTACAGAGCCTTAGAATGGCTTAAGGGGAAAAAATTAAGCCTCATTAGCTTTGGAAATAAATTTTTAAAAAAAAGATGCGGAAGACTTACTAAACCCATTTGAGTTGATGTGGATATCAAATTCTTTAGAATGATGACAAGAAGTAATTAAATTGAAAGCAATATGATAAATTCTAAACCCACTTGAGTTGATGCCAAGTTTTTGAGATTGTGAACGTGATTAGAAATATTAAATAATAGAGAAATTATTTTCATCTAGTAATGGACAAAGCTTTAAGGGTAAAGTGAGGATCAGATTTGAACGTTGCTAGAGTATTTGGATTATTATTATGGTCATGGGTTTTGGATGGTGTTATTTAAGTGTGGACATGTAATATTTTTGATATTAACATATGTTTCCTCCTCTCCATATACCAAGTGGTCAAGGATATTGTAGCAATAAGCTTGAAAGAGAAATACAAATATTTTTTTTCCACATTATGCATTGATTATATTGAGTAATTTATGACTTAGAAGTTAGTTCAATTGGTGGTGAATGAACTTGTTGAGTATGTCCTGATGATTCTAGCCCAAATATTTGTAGATCGTGAGTTGTTGAACTCACGTGAGGTTTGAAAGGACGAATTGGAGCTAAGACTTAGGTGAGTTAAGGTTTACTTTCTTAGTAAGAAATTCCATTAGAACCCCTGTGCTCCATATGTTAGATAAAGCTAAGTCATGTCTTTTCGTGATCCAATACTCAGTACACTTATTCTTATTCAATACGACATTATATGTGACATGAATACATACTTATGTGTATTACCAATTGTGTTGTGCTTTTATTTGTGAGATTCACATTCAATTAAGTATTCAGTTTCAATATTAATTCATGCATCAATGTGATCACATTTAGTAGGAGAAGTGGCCAACCTCCCCCAGCGTGAGTGTCATGATGTCAGGATTACCTACTCCACGCTCGCAGGTGCCAACTATTTGTTGGGGAGATAGGCCGACACTCTCCCCTACATATTTCGAGATGCTCATGTACGCAGGGCCATTATGCGTAACAATTAACTTTTCAAAGTTACGTCTTAAAATATATATAACTCAGTTTTTATTTCCAGCGTGAGTGTCATGATGTCAGGATTACCTACTCCACGCTCGCAGGTGCCAACTATTTGTTGGGGAGATAGGCCGACACTCTCCCCTACATATTTCGAGATGCTCATGTACGCAGGGCCATTATGCGTAACAATTAACTTTTCAAAGTTACGTCTTAAAATATATATAACTGATTTCAGGGTTACCCTCCCCATGCTCGCAGGTGCCAACTATTTGTTGGGGAGATAGGCCAACACTCCCCCGTACGTGTTCCCAGATGCTCACGTACGCAGCGCCATTATGCATAACAATTAACTTTGAAAAATTATATCTTAAAATATATATAACTCAGTTTCTATTTCAGATATCAGTTATGGGCTCAATTTCTACGTTAAGTTTCAGTTTTAGCTTACAGTTTAGCTTACAGTTTCAGTTTCCAAATTATTACTTGGTTGTAAAATTTTATATGATTTATATGATTTTTAATATATCCCTTTTCTTTCCTATATTTTTCAGAAGGTCTCGCTCCGCCTTTTTATCTTCCATCTCTATAACAAATTCTAAACAAAGTTGTCATTTTACTCTTTTAAGTGAAAAACCAGACTGCAGTACACACTCGTTTCACCCTTACTCAATACCCAGACAAAAACCATCGTCCTTTCCCTTTAGTTACTCTCTTCTATTTATTTATTTATTTCATAGGTCTCTTCACTGGGGACATTTATCATCATTGTTTTCGTTGAAATCATATTCTAAACTAAACTTGACAATAGCAATTAACTGTGTTGGATCATTTCCAGTTATATATATTTGTCATTATTTCAATGACTGTTGCAAGCAATGAGTGATCGAAAATGAATAGACTAAAAATTTTTAGGCATGGGCTTCGCTACAGGTCTGAAAATAAAGCCGACGACACCGGAGTTCAGTCCAACGACGGCAATGGTAAGAATCGGAATGCCTGAAGCAACTGCGTTCTCGAGGAATTGGGTCATAGAACACCAAATTTCCAGAATATATAATTAATATAATGATTTCTAGATTGTCATTGTTGACAATGGAAAAAGTACTTCAGTTTTTTTGTCGAACTTGGGCAGAGATTGAAAGAACTAAAACAAAGAAGAAAAAGAGGGACCTGCGGCTACCAGAGAAAAGAGGGGAGAGAGAATAACATTTAATTTTTGGTACAAAGACAAAATCGTCCCTCTCATTAGAATATTGTTAGTGTACTCTTAGGGGTATTTGTGGTAAAGTAAAAATGGGTACCTTGCTAACATACCACCTTCATGTAATATGTTAGTAAGACCCTATATGTATGTATGTATATATATATATAATTCGGTTTCTATTTAAGATATTAGTTATGAACTCAATTTCTATGTTAAGTTTCAGTTTCAGCTTACAATTTAGCTTATAGTTTCAGTTTCTAACTTATTACTTGGTTGTAAAATTTTATATGATTTATATGATTTTTTTTCTTTCTTATTTTTTCCAGAAGATCTCGCTCCGCCTTTTTAGGAGGTAGCCTATGGGACTTACTGGGTATCCTTTGGTGGTACTTAGCCCGTTTGGGTCTGCTACGTCGTGTGGCAGGTATTGAGGATGCAGGTAATGATGCACGTGGCTAGAGGAGATATTCTAGATTCAGTTTACAGACTCCATTGGTTCATCCTAGCGGTAGCAGACCCTTTTCCGACTATTATTTATATCTTTTTTTTTACGTTTATTTTAATTTCGGATGCCCAAGTAGGCTATGTATTTTTTATTTTTTTTCAGATTTTAGAGGCTCATAACTTATTAGTGGGTCAGTATTAAAATATTTTCGGATTTATTCTTTATTTATTATTTTTATTAGTTAGCTTAAGAACTGCAACTTGATTAGAATTCATATTTAAGCACGTTAGATTCTTTGTTATTGAATTTGAAGTTTGATACAAATAGTACAGGGTTCACTCAACGAGTGCTAAGGGTTGAGTGTCAATCACGTCCTACCCCATTTTGGGAGCGTAACAAGTTGATATAAGAGCCACAAGGTATAGGGAGTCCTAGGGAGTCATGAGCCGTGTCTAGTAGAGTCTCAATTATGGGTATGTTGTGCACCATACGTATATTTAGGAGGCTGTATAACATGTTAGGAAAATTTCTTTTCTTTGATTCTTACATTGTGCGTTAGAGCTAAATGTTTCAGAATTCTAACAATCCTTCCATCTCCCGTTTCAGAACAATATGGTTAGTGTAGACATGTAATTTTTTACCCTCCTCGAGATTTTACCCATTTTAGCATTTAAATATGTAGTTTAAATCTAATATCACTATTTTAACTAGTTTTGACTTTTGACTCTTTTACTTTATCTTATCACAAAAATAAAAATTACAAAATATTTTTTCTTTTATTTTGCTAATTGATATTTTATCTATTACTTTTAGTTTATCTACCTTTCATAAAATTTAAAAATATAAAAAATAATATTGATATTTTATTTTTCCAAAAGATAAGAAGAAAAACTTTGGACTAATTTTGTTTTGTTTTTATGTGAGAAAGCCATTATTTTGAGCTTGACTTGGCCCAAAAGAGGCCCAAATTCGGCCAAGCCCAAATCCCTAACCCTTAAAACCCAACATCCCCTCCTCTTTTAAAAGAAGAAGAAGGGAGGAACCTTAGGAACCATAGAGAAGGATCTACCCAACCTAATCTTGGAGGAGAAGGAAGCCAGCCGCACCCCACCTCCCTTCACCACGTCGGCCCCCACCCAAATTCGTCGGAGCACAACTCAGCCGCACTCACCCCTCCCAATTACTGCCTACTGCCACCCCAACACACAAAAATTTACTTCACACTCACTCACAACACCACACGATAACACAACACACCCACACTAACAAGTTAAAAAAAAGGGGGGCGGGACATAAAAACGTTGTTGTTGCGCAACTTTTTAGCACCAGAAAAAAAAATCCTCAAACAACAACTGACACATTTTCAAATGTTAAAACCTTAAATAAACTCAAAGAGAAAGTAAATTGCCTTATTTATTTAGAAGAAGAGAAGCACTTAGTACGCTTGGGTTGAGTTTAACCGGAGGAAAGCGTAAATTGAAGATTCCTTAAGAACTTGAATATGGAATGAGAGGAGCTGGCTGTAGAGGAGCTTGAAAGTGAGTTCTCGTTCGAAAGTTCAAAGGTTTGCCGATTGAGGTTGAGACTGAGACCACCATTTCCGTCGAGTTCCGTTTGCGGTTCCGCTTCTGAGTTCGCCAACTCTGTTTGGTTTCTGCTTGGAAGTTCATGTACGTTTTTAAAAGCATCAAAGGAAATCTGATTATGCTATTCTAGGTCCATTTCTCAACTTTATATTCTACTTAAGCTTTGATGAGTTCTTGAAATTAATTTCGTTGGATAAATGCAGTTTGGTTATTTCTCTATATCCTAATTGGTTTATGATCCTTTGAAGCTTATTTGCTAAATCATGATTGAGTTTTGTTCATGAATTTAAGTGATGTTTAATTTGTCAAATGCACATTTATGAGTAAATATGAGGGGAAGGGAATGTCAGCCAAAACAAATGGTCTGTGTAGTTGTTGGATGATGATTTGGATATACGATAATTAATAGATAAATTGGGACGTATGGTTTCGAATTTAAATGCTCAAGAAAGGGGAATTTCTTTAGGTGATTATCTTGCTCTCAATTTTATTTACTTGTTTGTGAAGTTAGGAGTATGCTTAGGCCAACCACACATGGGTAGGCAAATGATTAGGAAATTTACTTATTTCTTTTTGAGGTGAGAGATCGCCCCATTAGTTAATTGATTTATCCGGGGAATACCCCGTGAGATTTGTATATATTCTTATCCAAGGTATACCCCAAAATATTTGTATTCAGAGGCCAAAATTAGAACTCTTAGTATTTTTATTTTTATTTTCGTTTTTATTTTTTTTTATTAGGTAGAGACAACCTCGAGCTTCTTATGTGTTTATTTTTCTTTTTCTGTGTTTTTACCTCAATTTGAATATTTTAAAGCCAACTAGATCGAGTATGCAACCATGATTTTTATGGGACTCGGGGAATGCCTAACACCTTCTCCCCGAGTTAAATGAATCCCCTTACCCTGAATCTCTGGTGCAAACTGGTTTAAGAGTCAAACATGTTTTGAAGGAAAATTATTTATTAAAAAAAAAGGTGACCCGATACACCGAAATCAAATATCAGTGGCGACTCTGAAAATCCTTCAAAACGAATTTTTTTTGTCAATTTCAAATTTGAAAACCCTTTTGAGCTTCAAAAATCACTTTTATTTATTTAAAGGGGTTAATTAGGTAAAAAGAAAAGGGTGTGACAGCTTTGGCGACTCTACTAGGGATTTGCAGGTTCGAGCTGATACTTGATCTTGTTGGCTTTTAGGATATTCGGTTGAGGTGTTTGTTTTCTTTATTTGTTTTGTTTATTTGGTTTGTTTGTCTTATTTCTTGTTTTATTGGTTATTTGTTTATCGCTTTTCCTTATGTGTTTACCGCTTTATAACTGTCATCATTTGCATAACCATGGTTCTTCTTTCTGCAACAAGTCTTCCGGAGTACGTTTGAGCGTACACGGCCTTTTGTGAGTCACCCGTGTCTTTAGGGGGTGACGTGGGAGCGTGGAGTGGGCGTACAGCTAGAGCAGCCGTCATCGACCATGTGCCGCCCCGAATTACCTTGTCTAGTGAACCTCAAACTTAGGTCAGCTTTTAGGTCATGCTTATGTGCATCATGTCATTTATGCTTAGCAGGGCTCGGTCCCGGGCACCGTGTCCCTTTATAGGAGGCCTATCCAAATTATGTCAAAACGAGCCCATGGCCCAAAATGATATTTAATCATCCCTATGTGCTACATGCTGCATTTTTTAAGGGTAAAGAGGTCATTTGACGGACCAATGATGATTTAGGGTAAATAAGAAAGAACAGAGGGTGAAGTATAAAGATGAAGCAAGTAGGGCCCTGTTATAATTTTCTTTCACAACTTTTTCAAGAAAAGACCACAAAAAAGGAAAATGAAAAATCCAAAAAGATTTTGCACTTTCCCATCATTTTCCAAAAAGAAAAAAGAAAAAATCCATTTTTTTTTACATTTTTCATCATTTTTCAAAAAGACAAAAAATAATAGTTTTCCAAATTAGTTGCATTTTTTTAAAGCTTTATCCCATGTCCAATCTTCCCGAACTACGGATACCTGATTCTTGTCTTTCGGGACGAGATACGTAGATAGTCCACATAGGGTCCAGTCTTCCTAGTGAGTCTTAAGTTCTTGGCTTCGGGGATCGTAGCCAAATCTTGCATGTCTAGCCACTTTTGGCCACATCGACCTTTTTGCAAAATAGGGCTATTTTTCAAAGTGGCTTGTTGAGCCGTATTTGGAGAGTGTAGAATCCACAATTAGCTGTCTCCTTACTTTAAGGCCCATCCTTGTTGAATTTACATGTCTAGCCACTTTTGGCCACATTGGCCGTTCTTGCGAAATAAGGTCATTTTTGCAAAAGTGGTTCAGTAGCCCATGTATTACAGTCATAAGTCCACAACAAGGTATCCTCTCTTTTTAAGGTTCATTCTTGTTAAATCTGCACGCTCAGCCATTACGCTACATAGGCCATTTCTACAGAGTAGGGTCATTTGTGCAAAGTAATCTTAGAGACCGTGATTCCCAAGAGTTTGGGGGTCATGTGGCCTTTTTGAGATATTTTTCCATTTCTTAGTGGTCACCCTTGTTGAGTTTGCATTTCTAGCCACATTTAGGCCGCGTAGGTCATTTTTGTAAAGATAGCCTCACTCGTGCCTTGCATGACTCAATAGAAATATGGTCTCACATAGTGTCTCGAGTCACTAACTTTATTTGGTCTTATTTTTCTTATTCAGGTATGGCTCCATTTGCTAGATTATGAGCGTGACAGACGCCCCAGGACCATCCAGTCAGGACCACTGCATTTAGGAACCACTTGAGGAGACTTTTTTTTTTTATATATTTTTGAGTTTGTTTTCATGTTTTCTTTTACTTTCTAGTCTTGTCCAATAGTATTGAGTTTTTTAGGCGGTGTCAAAGTTTGTCATAGTCTGGCTGAGTTTGTTAAATCTTTTGTCATCGTACTTCCCATTTTGTATTTGAAAAAAATGGGATTATAAATGAAAAATCCAAAAATATTTTTGATTTTAGTTTATTTTGTCCATTACATTTATAGAACTACACTTGGTCTGATTCATGTGGAACATGATACGTAGGCAACCTACATAGGGTTTGATCGAATCATTTTTTTAATAAACAAAAAAATAAAGTTATGGGACGTGAAAAAATGAGAGGAAATTGTGGGATGCAAAAAAAGGGTGATAATTAGAAAGAAAAAAGAGGGAAGGAAATGAAACCAAGAAAAAATGAAAATGAAAAGGAAACGGGGCAAGAAGAGTGAAATTGGGATGATGCCATATGACCTTCGTACCATTGAAGTCATTTTAGAACCGATAACTGTGACTAGGTGGATTGCACATAATGTGAGATTATCTTATGTTAAATGCCCTAACGCTAATATGGTGACTTTATTTTGTTCCTCTTTGTTATCTTCATTATAGCAGAAGAGTGGTTGGCTTGCAATTCTTAAATTGGTAACTCTTTCCTACAACATAAAGTTGATAGGCAATGGCAGACGACAACGGAGTTGAGTTGGTTGATATTGGTACTCGACAACAATTGGTTGAATAGGACACTGGGTTGGTTGAAGAGGTAAGGATGTTAAGACAACACATGGTGGACATGTATCAGGCTTGGATGACTCGGAAGGCACCACCCCCGCCACCACATAGCTTCCTAGTTGATACCCTTACCCGAGCCCCGATCATAGTGTCAAATGATTTACCATATTCTCTAGATTTTTCCACTTATCATAGCTTTCCTAACCTCCCTAGTAACTCCATTGTTCATCCTCTAACTACATTTCCCAAAATAGCCCTCCTGCCATATCCACTGTCCCCACTATCACAACTTCTCAACAACCTTTCCTTCACAAATCCAATAGTGAACACCAGTTCAAACCTCATGATACCCAATACTACCCCCCCAGAGTTGGCCCACCAGGTCTCGGACTCATACAATCATAGCTAGGGCTACTTATCGGGCAGATTAGGCGGTTATTTACTCTTAACAGTTTGGCTTATCGGTTATCGGCTTTTGAATGTATTAATCCGCTAGCCACCCGATAAGATATCGGACAGATTGATATCAGTTTATCTCTAATCGAGCGGTTATTGGGCGGTTTATCGGCCTAATTCAATCAAAATAAAATAAAATTTAGTCTCTATATGTTTAAATAGGTGGTCAACGTACTAAGAGGGACGAAGCAGAAGAGACACCGAGATGGGTAAATCATCTGTCTAGAATCTTATTTATGTTTATGCATATTGGCCTTAGTCCATGTGAAAGATTTCCGATTGGCCGTTGTTAAAACAAATGTTCGTCATGCTTATAATTCTAGGATGCCTTAAAACCCAGACAAAGTTAATGAAGCAGTGATGTAACTGGTATTGTTATCTTGTTTCAGACAACAAATTCTGTCTTTTGTCACAGTTAGATGACTCCTTTTATTTGGCTTTATTTTATTTTAATTCACTTTGATAGAGTACTAGAGGAAGAAGTATTTTTGATTATTTAATATATATATATATGGATAAAAATAAATTTTATATGTAATATATATATATATATATATATATATATATATATTCTTACTGGGTTAACGGATTATCCGTTAAGAAAATTGAATAATCCGCTCCTAAACCGATAAGCCGTTAATAAAAAAATTTCATTATGTTCCCCGTCCATTAAACCGTTAACCCGATACCAATAAGCTATTAAGCTTCGGTTTCGGGTTGATTTTCGGTTTCATTTGGTTTTGAACACCCCTAATCATAGCCCTCGGAATGAGCCTCATGTTGAAAATGAAAAGTTCACAAGGAGAGAAGAGCGAGATGAGATATCCATAAAGCTGAAAGGTATAGAACAATCCTTAAAGAACATGCAAGGGATGAGAAATCAGATTAACATGTCCTACGACTACTTGTGTATGTTTCCTGATATTCATCTACCCCCGGGGTTTAAAATGCCAAAGTTTAACTTGTATGATGGGCTTGGAGATCTTGTAGTCCATCTGAGGGGTTATTGCAGCGAAATGAAAAGTGTTGGTGGGAAAGATGAGTTATTGATGGCGTATTTCAGTGAGAGCTTGAGTGGGGCAGCCTTTGAGTGGTATACTTGTCAAAATGTTAGTAAGTGGCATGCATGGGATGACATGGCTCAAGATTTTGTTCGACACTTTCAGTACAATCATGACATTATCCCAGACCGATCATCCCTATCTAAGATGGAAAAGAAACTCGAGGAAAGTTTTAGAGAGTTTGGGTTTAGATGGAGGGAACAAGATGCTCGGATCAGTCCTCCGATTGATGAAGAAGAAATGGTTAAGCTTTTCCTACAAGCTTAGGGACCCACCTACTTCAGTCATTTGATCCCGGTCTTGGGTAAACCTTTCAATGATGTGGTAAAAATGGGGGAGATGGTAGAAGAAGGAATCAAGTCAGGCAAAATTATGAGTTATTCTGCATTAAAAGATGCTACAGAAGACATTCAGAACATCCCAGTAAATTTAGAGGGAAGTAAGAGAAATAGAAAAGATGTTGTTGAACCCCGCCAATGACAAGATCCAGTGAGCGTTCCTGCTCAATGCTTTCAGCCTCAGTATCGACCCCATAAATATCCTCATACTCCAAATAATCCTCCCCAATGCTATTTTTCTCAACAAAATTTCCAAAGTCATACCTCACCTTCCCAGTACTCTATCCATAATGCACTGTCATATGTTCTACATCCACAAGACCCGCAATGGCCTCCACCACCTCCACAAATGTCTCTCCTACCTCCTCAAACATATCAACCACCTACACGCAAGAGGTTCTAACCAAGGCTGGAGTATAAAATGAAAAGGCAATAACAAAGAGAAATCTTTCACTCCTATTAGAGAATCATATGCCAGTTTGTTGCAAAGATTGAGGCAATTGCACATGTTGAAACCGATTTGGATAAAAATGCCAAACCTCCTTCCAAAGAATTTTTATTATTCTCAAAGGTACACATATTTCTCTAATTCCCGGGGCACAACATAGAAAAGTGTTGGAATCTAAAAAGAGCGATCCAGAAGCTTGTCGATGCAGGTGACATTGTCGTGCAAAACCTTGATGTAGCGGATACTAGCCACAGTCCATTGCCTCTTCATAATGAGACGTATATGGTTGGCATGATTTGTGTTGAAAAGGAATATGAGAACTCTTCTGAATCCCTGGGAGGGCCACTTTCCGCAAAATTTTCAACGCTATCAGTCTCGGTTCCAAAAGTTGTTCTCAAGAACGAGTTGGCAAAAGCGATCCAGAAGCTGTTTGTCAACGTGATGGAGACTTGTGAAGGTCCTAGTAATGTCGATGTGCGACTCACTAGCTAAAATGTTGAGCTTGGTAATTGGAAAGACACTCCTTTCTTGGCTAGCCAGGGAGGAGTTTTGGTGGTTTATTTTGTTGTTATTTATGTTGTCTGGGTTATTTCAGGGTTGTAATTTAGATATTGTCTTGTGACTCAAACCATTCTATCCTTTTATTTTTCCTAGTTCGTTTAGTCGTAGTAACTCGTTTAGTGTTATCTAGGTTTGTTCCATGGTTGTAACCCCAATTTATTTTGCTTGTGTCACTGTTCAAACCCTTTCACCTTATGTCTAATGCAATTTCCTGTTTTCTGTTATTTCTAGTCAGTATTTGTTTAGCTCTCTTTTCCTTTTATAGTTTTTTTACGGTGACTCTAGTGACATGACATGCATATGAAATTCTCAGCCTGATCTTAAAAGTTAGTCTAATCATGAAACAATAAAATAAGGTTTGAAGATAACATGAACATTTGAGGGACATAAGTAAAGATTTGGACATTTTGAGATCATTCAAAGCCCGAATTGTGTGAAACTGGGGCAGATAGATTTGGAAGTTAATAGGACGACAAGAATTAATTACGAGAGAGTGCGTCCCAAACAATTTGAAGCGAGCAACTTTCAGTTCAAGTGCATCTCAAATTACAAGATAAATCCAAAAGAGTTTGCTCCAAACTGGCGAAGGACATCCATGTGAAGAAGAAATTAACCAACCAGAGTTCTATACTTGACAAGGCACTAAAAAAAGGGTGGAAGACATATCTGTGGTATCAATGCCATTGCTGCAAGGAAGTGCTATACATGATCTTCAATTTTCATCCTCAAATTGCATGTGTTGTACTTGGCATTTTCAGAGATTGGGAGGCTCTCTTTCAGCTACCCAAATACTTTATACCCTTCGATACCCCTTTGAGCATGTACTGATTTTTTTGACCTCCCCTCTTTTGGAATCAAGTTAGAGTCATAAAAAAAAAGTTCATGTCCCCATAGATTTATTTTAGAAAGTTCATTCCAAAAGAAAAGTTCAAAAAGAAAAAAAGAGAGATAAAGAAGAAAAAGAAAAGAAAAAGAAAAACAAAAAGAAGAAAAGGAAAAATAGCAACAACAAAAAGTATGCGATTGAACTACGTTTGACCTTATTCTTGTCACCACAAGATACGTAAGCAGTCTTACGGTTCCGTCGCACCAAATAAAATAATTCATAATCCCATGAAGTCAAGAGTGGGGCAGTTCAAATTATCTTGTTTTAGAAACTAGGGCAAAGTTTTTAAAATGGATTCCAAAAGTTGTAAATAAATTAACCCTATTGTCTTAGTTATTTTGAGCCTTTATGATATTCTTTATATCTAACCCTATCCAAAAGCCACATTACAGTCCAAAAAAGACCTTCCATATAATCTTTGAGAGTGTCGAGTTTAGACATACTAGGAACATATGATATTTTACCATGGTTAATGCCTTTTCATCTGCAGAATCAGAGGAAATAAGAAGAAAAAAAACAGAATGAGAGAGTCTTATTAGTTAAAACCCTCACGGGCACCATAATGCAACAGTGAGTTGATAGAAAGTACAAAATGAGAGAAGCTTGATGTTGAAAACTCTTCGGGGTACCACAAGTCGAATAAGGATTGTGAATCTAATAGAAAAAATGGATCATTGGTGTTTCCAAAGGTTAAAGGTGCAACAAGAATTGAAAATTAGACTTACTGGGCAGATTATGCCACTTAATCCAAAATGCATGTCATGGTCATTAGGGTTGGTATCCACATCTGATAAGTTTCTATTTAGTAATTTTCTTGTTAGATATCATCTCTTTCCATTATCCACTTTCAATGTTCCTCTTGTTTTATTTTAGTCCTCTTTTTTAGTCTATTTGGTCAGAACAAGTGAGAGATGACTTTAAAATTTGCTACCAGCTTTCCAATTTCACAAAACGGAGTCTGGCTAGAACATCAAAGTGGCTTAAGTCAGGAAAGAGTAGTATGCACACTGGGTTGGTGTCAATTGACGTGCTTTGGGATATATGTGAAATGCAAAGATTTAGTGAATGCCTATTCATGAGCACAATGCAACCGATAGAGGGATTTGGGGCTTAAATAGATCGGAGGTGTTTTCTATGATAAGATCTGATAAGAAAGTGGTTAGCCAATAACAAGTAAGGTCCCCAAGTTGAAATCAAAGTTATCATGTCAAATTTAGGAGCATTCACCCTCAAAGTCAAGGCCACAAACCAACCACCATGTTTAAACTCACAAGTTTTCTTTGTTTGAAACAGGGACGAAGACTATGTCCAAATCAAAGCTTGGAAGCTTGAATTTTTCAAGTGCCGCGCCCAAATTTTGTCAGCACAAAGAATGTTTGAGAAGGTTTTTACTTGCTAGGCATTTCCCTAGTTGAGAAGGTTTTTACCTCCTACACATTCCCCTAGTTGAGAAGACCATTACCTCCTAGGAATTTTCCCTAGTTGAGAAGAACCGTACCTCCTAGGCATTCTCCCTAGTCAGAAGAGTTTTTAGATTTCTTTAAGTTCAGGGATCCCGCCTGCATAATAGGGTTAGTTTTAGTTTCCTTAAATTGTTAATCTTTAGCATTCTTTGAGTTCAGTGGTCCTGCCTGGAGAATAGGGGCAGTTTTAGTTTTCTTAAGTTGTTAATCTCAAAGTTTAGGGGTCCCGCCTGGAGAATAAGGTCAGTTTTTAGTTCCCTTAAGTTGTTAGTCTTAGTTTTTCTTGAGTTCAAGGGTCCCGTCTGGAAAATAGGGCCAGCTTTTAGTTTTCTTAAGTTGTTAATCTTTAGTTTTTCTTAAGCTTAGGGGTCCTACCTGTAGAATAGGTTAATTTTAGTTTTATTAAGTTGTTAATCTTTAATTTTCCTTTAGTTCAGGTCCCGCCTGGAGAATATGATCAATTTTTAGTTTAATCAAGTTCAGTTTATATTTTTCCTTAAGCTCAATCTCACATAAGCCATCCTAGTCGAGTCTTTAATTTTACTCTCATCAGCGCATCTTTCATCAATAGCATAGTTGATTTATAGTATTGCTAATAACTCACAAATCTTCCTAGTGCAAACTGGGGCAGAAAATTTTGCTCGTTTGTTGTTTTGATTGCAGGCACCAGGAGCCCGCCTGAAGAACAGGGTTACCTTTCAGTTTTAAGTCCAAGTTAGAGAAGCATCAAGAGCCCGCCTGATGAATGGGGTCAACTTTCAATTTCGTTCAAAATCAAGCAGGAAGATCCTTCCTGAAGAACAGGGTCAACTTTCAGTTTACAAGTTCAAGTCAGAGAGGCATCAGGAGCCCGCCTGAAGAATGGGGTCAACTTTCAATTTCGTTCAAAATCAAGCAGGAGAATCCCGCCTGAAGAATATGATCAACTTTCAGTTTACAAGTTCAAGTCAGAGAGGCATCAGGAGCCCGCCCGAAGAACACGGTTAACTTTCAATTTTCAAGTTCAAGAAGCATCAGGAGCCCACCTGAGAACAGGGTCAACATTCAGTTTTCAAGAGTCAAGTCAAAGAAAGCAGGAGTCCGCCTGAAGAACAGGGTCAACTTTCAATTTTCAAGATTCAAGTCAAAGACAGTAGGATCCCGCCTGGAGAATATGTGCAATTTTTAGTTCAAATCAGAAGTAGCACGAGCCCACCCGAAAGACAAGGTTTGCAAGTTCAAGTCTACTCAAATTTCATGTTTATTTCAAGTCGAAGCAGCAGGAGCCTGCCTGAAGAATAGGGTCAACTTCCAGTTTTCTTCAAATTCAATTCAGCAGGATGCCCACCCGAAAAATAGGGTGAATTTTTAGTTTCTTGTTGAAGGATCAAATAGAGATTCAAGGAAGATACAAGATAATAAGTAGATAGAATCTTGTATTTTTCCTTATTTTTACTGTAATTTTTTTATGTAATGGCAGAAACCGCGGATCTGCACCTCAATCGGCTCTCTACCTCGGTATACTCCATCGCACTTCTCACTTCAGAACTACACGTGACTTGATTCCTTTATAGCCAAGGATATGTAGACAGCTCAAATACCAGGGCTTGGTCACATTCTCCATTTTTTTTAGTTTTTGGTCTCTCTAAATAAGGGTCGGGTCAAAAAAATCTGTCTCGTCGTTCTTTGTCTGGAAACACTTCGTGTTTTCAGTCAAAGAGGGGCAGCTGTAGACATGTAATTTTTGACCCTCCCCGAGATTATACCCATTTTAGCGTTTAAATATTTAGTTTAGATCTAATATCGCTATTTTAACTAGTTTTGACTCTTTTATTTTATTTTATCACAAAAATAAAAATTACAAAAATATTTTCTTTTATTTAGCTAATTGATATTTTATCTAGTTACTTTTGGTTTATTTACCTTTCATAAAATTAAAAATATAAAAAATAGTATTAACATTTTATTTTTTCAAAAGATAAGAAGAAAAATTTTGAACTAATTATTTTTTGTTTTTATCTGAGAAGACCATTATTTTGAGCTTGGCTTGACCCAAAAGAGGCCCAAAAGAGGCCAAGCCCAAATCCCTAACCCTTAAAACCCTACATCCCTCTCCCTTTTTAAGAGAAGAAGAAGGGAGGAACCCTAGAGAAGGAGCTGCCCACCCTAATCTTGGAGGAGAAGGAAGCCAGCCGCACCCCACTTCGCTTCACCATGTCGGCCGCTACCCAAACTCGTCGGAGCACAACTCAACCGCACTCACCCCTCCCAACTACTTCCTACTGCCACCCAACACTCAAAAATTCACTTCACACTTACTCACAACACCATACGATAAAACAACACACCCGCACTAACAAGTAAAAAAAGGGACAAAAAAACGTTGTTGCTGCACAACATGTTAGCGCCGGGAAAAAAAATCCTCAAACAACAACTGAAACATTTTCAGATGTTAAAACCTTAAATAAACTCAAAGAGAAAGTCAATTGCCTTATTTATTTAGAAGAAGAGAAGCACTTAGTACGCTTGGGTTGAGTTTAACCGGAGGAACCCTAGGAACCCTAGAGATGGAGCTGCCCACCCTAATCTTGGAGGAGAAGGAAGCCAGCCGCTCCCCACCTCCCTTCACCACGTCGGCCGCCACCCAAACTCGCCAGAGCACAACTCAGCCGCACTCACCCCTCCCAACTACTGCCTACTGCCACCCAACCAAAAATGCACTTCACACTCACTCACAACACCACACGATAACACAACACACCCGCACTAACAAACCAAAAAAAGGGACATAAAAACGTTGTTGCTGCACAGCTTGTTAGCGCTGGGAAAAAAGTCCTCAAACAACAACTGACACATTTTCAAATGTTAAAACCTTAAATAAACTCAAAGAGAAAGTCAATTGCCTTATTTATTTAGAAGAAGAGAAACACTTAGTACGCTTGGGTTGAGTTTAACCGGAGGAAAGCATAAATTGAAGATTCCTCTAGAACTTGAATATGGAATGAGAGAAACCAGCTGCAGAGGAGCTTGAAAGTGAGTTCTTGTTTGAGAGTTCAAAGGTTTGCCGATTGAGGTTGATACTGAGACCACCATTTTCGTCGAGTTCTGTTTGCGGTTCCGCTTCTGAGTTTGCCAACTTTGTTTGGTTTCTTCTTGGAAGTTTATGTACGTTTTTAAAAGCATCAAAGGAAATCTGATTCTGCTATTCTAAGGTCCATTTCTCAACTTTACATTCTACTTAAGCTTTGATGAGTTCTTGAAATTAATTTTGTTAAACGAATGTAGTTTGGTTATTTCTCTGTGTCCTAATTGGTTTATGGTCCTTTGAAGCTTATTTGCTAAATCATGACTGAGTTTTGTTCATGAATATAAGTGATGTTTAATTTGTCAAATGCACATTTATGAGTAAATATGAGGGGAGGGGAATGTCAGCCAAAACAAATGGTCTGTGTAGTTGTTGGATGATGATTTGGACATACAATAATTAATAGATAAACGACGTCGTGTGGTTTTGAATTTAAATGCTCAAGAAAGGGGAATTTCTTTAGGCAATTATCTTGCTCTCATTTTAATTTTATTTACTTGTTTATGACGTTAGGAGTATGCTTAGGCTGACCACACATGAGTAGGCAAATGATTAGGAAATTTACTTATTTCTTTTTTAGGTAAGAGGTCGCCCCATTAGTTAATTGATTTATCTGGGGAATGCCCCGCGAGATTTGTATATATTTTTATCCGAGGTATGCCCCAAAGTATTTGTATTCAGAGGCTGAAATCAAAACTCTTAGTATTTTTATTTTTATTTTTGTTTTCATTTTTCTTTTATTAGGTAGGGACGACCTCGAGCCTCTTGTGTGTTTATTTTCCTTTTTCTTTGTTTTTACCTTAATTTGAACATTTTAAAATCCAACTAAATCGAGTATGCAACCATAATGTTTACGGGACTTGGGGAATGCCTAACACCTTCTCCCCGAGTCAAATGAACCCCCTTATCCTGAATCTCTGGTGCAAACTGGTTTAAGAGTCAAACGTGTTTTGAAAGAAAATTTTTATTTAAAAAAAAATGGTGACCTGACACACCGAAATCAAATATCAGGTGACGACTCTGAAAATCCTTCGTAACGCAAACTTTTTGTCACTTTCAAATTTAAAAACCTTTTTGAGCTTCAAAAATCACTTTTGTTTATTTAAAGGGGTTAATGAGGTAAAAAAGGGATGTGGCTGTTAGAACAAGATCAACTTCATCCTCTGCTACTAACAATGTTGAGATACCAGCTGCTAATCATCAAGAAGCAGCACCAGAGGTGCAAGCCACACTAATAGCACCAGCTGCAGTTAGAAGACATGTCAAAGGTAGAGGTAGAGGTGAAAATTCTAGGGGTAGAGGTGAAAATTCCAAAGGTAATCAGGCTTGTGGTAGGGCCACTAGACAAGAACAAGCTCCATCTCAGCAGGTTGTTAATGATCGTGCTGATGATTGAATTGAAAGAATTTTGGACTTTCTGGAGTCCCTAGCTCCTCCAGCTGGTGGTCGGGCTGCACTCGTTCAAGCTCCTCCTCAAAACCCTCATGATTCAGATGAAGATGTTATAGAAGATGATTTTCAAGCTCCACTTGAGGTCCACCAATTGTCCTAGCAAATATTGCCCAGCCAATGCAGTTATCAACAGAAAGAATTTATCCACATGCCTTTTAGATAAACCAAATGAACCAATATTATTTTTGGAAGAGATAGAGGAAATATTTTTTTCCTTTGGGTTGTCTTGATACACAAGCCACAAAGTTGATTGGGTTTCGATTGAAGGGTACAACAGGACAATGGTGGTGAGGTTACAAGAAGGCCAGAGATTCTCCGTTACCGCCACTTACTTGGCCATAGTTTAAAGAAGCTTTCAGGGCCAAGTATTTGCCTAGCCGTCGGATGGATGAGCTCTGACATCAGTTCGAACATCTTAAACAGGTTACCGCATGTCATTGATTGAATATGAGATGGAATTTACAAATTTGGTTGAGTATGCACCTAAGTTGATACCGGTAGAGAGAGAAAAGTGAGAAGGTTCATTGAATGCTTGAATCTACATATGGCAAAAAATATGACTTCGCATCAAGATGGCAAGACTTATCTACAGGTTGTCAATATCGCTACGTGTAAGGAGGCTTTTGATAAAATTGCTAGAAAAGCTAGAGATAACAGCAAGAAGGCTAGATCACCAGGTAGTTAATAGTGGATTTACACTCATCTCCACTCAAACATAGCTAGCAGAGTAAGGGTCAGGCCCCTCAGGGGCAAAGTTCAACTAGTCAGAGCCAACCTCGGTTCTCCTATCCTATATGTCCTTCGTGTAGCAAAAGACATCTAGGGAAATGTCTTCTGGGTCAGAAAGGTTTTTTCCACTGCCACAACTCGGGTCATATTAAGAGAGATTGTCCACAACTTGGGAACGCTCTAGGGAATACTCCAGCTACTCATGCAACATCCACAGGCTATTATTGGTTTATCTCAGCGGTAGCGGACCCTTTTCAAATTATTATTTATATATATATATTTACGTTTATTTTATTTGCGGGAATGCCCCCGTAGGCTATGTATTTTAATATTTAAGCACGTTAGATTTTTTGCTATTGAACTTGAAGTTTAATACAAATAATAAAGGGTTCACTCAATGAGTGGTAAGGGTTGAGTGTCAATCACGTCCTTCCCCAGTTTGGGGGCGTGACAATGCTAAAAGTGAATTCCTATATCTTTGCACGCATCTTGTTAGAGACTTCTTTAAATCTACGGGTTCATATGTAAAATATTTAATTTGAGGGGTATAGCTATAGTAATCATTTTATAGATTTAATTACAGAATTTCTCAAACTATTTTAATTTGAAACCTCGTGTCGTTTATGCTTCCTCATTTATTGTTGTTTATGTGCCCATTGTTTGTGTAATCAATAGTGGTACTATATACAACACCTTCATTATGCTCAACCTTAATTGTGCCCATTTTTTATGTATGTCTATATGCAGGGGCGGAGTGTTGGTTGATTGGTTGCGGGTTCGGCCGAACCCAATAGCTTTTTGTTCAAATTTTATATTTGTATTAAGAAATTCAATAAATATGTATAAATATTAATTTAGAACTCAATAACTTAAAAGAGATTATAAACCGAACCTATAAGGTTCAAATCCTAACTCTTCCTTTGTGCTTGGCGTTGCATGTGTACCTACTTAAGTCAAATATCGTCATACAAAATAAAAATTAAGGAATATTTCTTTTTATTGAGCACTTTTATTTTTGTTACTACATGCTAAGGGGATCCAAAGCGTTTTTTTAGGTGCTGTGCTTTGCTATTGTCTTTTTGTCTAAGGCTTTTCATATTCTCCAATCTCCATTTACATAAAGCTCTGACCTAAAACTACATTGATTCCCCATCCTTTTGCCCACCTCATTTCCTCTTTTTTTGATATCTAAACCAACTAACGTGGTCAAGAAGACTCCTCCCCACTTGACTGGTAGCCATGATTAGATTCTAATTGGAGGAAAAAGTTAAATCATAAATTCCACAAAAATGTTCAAAGGAAATATGTACGTCAATGCAAAACCAAGAGTCTTAAACAATTTTTTACGGTAACCATGCATCATCGCTCACGCCGTTCCACTTCATTTAACTATTAAGTAGTACTTTAATATTTTCTGCCGTCAATATATAGTGATTAAGTATATGCTTAAACCACCTAGCATATCCAAATTAGAGACATTAATTAATAGTCTTACGCGGATTAACCAGTTTTAGACGTCTTCAAAGGGTTTTTTTTTTTCATAACTTTTTAAGAAGTAAATGGTGGATAAGTATTCATCAAAAGGCACAAAAGACAATTTATGGTACAAAAGACAATTTACGTGTTAATCTGTGAACATGCCGCAAATCGCTTCTTTGGCTTTATTCTTTAGCACTTTTAAAGTCACGACAAGGCTGACCTCCACTAATATTCTAATCCACCTTCTCTTCCTAAAAAAATGCTTGAAAAATTAGCTTTTACTGTCAACCAATTCTTTTGTTCTTTTTCTCTTTTACTAATTTCTGAATTTCAAGGTAACCATTTATGAATGTGAAACAACATATATAAAAGGAAAAAGGCTCAAGCATGCTAATATAGTGGTACTTGAGGGATCCCTTTTCTCACATTTTTTAAGTAAATTTATATGTAGGGGAAAACTTTGAAGTCCCTACAGAAGCAGAAGTCCTGAAAAAATGGGGGAAAATGCAAAGCAAAAATGCCTCTTTGCATATCTCCACGCCTACCCACAAGAAGTAAAAAAGGAAACCACAAATATATTTGCCTTTGTTGATGAGCTAAAAATAATTTTATCTTAAAGAAACCTTTTTTGAACATCTGTGCTGTTTTTTAACAAACTTTGGATTATATATGTTCGACCAGTTGAAAGAGCTTGAACTTGAACCAAAAAAAAGTACTTGAGCAAAAGAGAATAGACAACAAAAATAACCTATTTTTTTGGCAGGGGGTTTAGACTAAAATGGTGCAAAGTTACTATTTATATATATGGCGTGATATTGTCCGCTTTGAGTCATTTCTTCACGGTTTTTCCCAAAAGGCTCCACTATACAAAAAAATATATTTTCACTTATACTTGTCCACTATATTATATTAAGAGAAAAATAATTTTTTTTTCCTATTTTACCCTTATCATTTACTACTCATTCCCCAAATCATCTTCCCAAGACTGTCATCATCATTTTGGGTAAAATTGTAAAATATATACTTCATTTATTTTTTTTTAAACGGGTACAAGATTAAAAGCGGATAATTAAAAGTGAACGGAGGGAGTTAATTTCTTCTCTATGTAAATGAAACAAACAAATTTTAAACCTCTGTACGGAGCAAGAAAATTCTAGTCATCTAAAGTAAAGTTTTTGTTATATTACCAACATGTTAGGATAGATCCACATCTGCACGTTAAAGACTGTGGTCCAACGCAAGATAGAATTCAGTTTCTTTATGGTAATAGAAATAGGAACATAACCCCTTTTCTCAATTTATTTACCCTTAATGTATGTTAGTACAAATGAATTTAGCTATAGTCATTTGCTAAATCTCCACTAAATATATAGAGACCTATAAACTGCAGTAAGAATACTTTTAAAAAGAACTTATGATTAGGAGAAAATAAGTTACAGGACATTGTTGGTTTGTCTCATGATGAGCTACTTGATGAGTAACTTATAGGAGTACCAAAGAACATTCTCTTACATATAAAGACTCAATTCAACTGAAATATAAAGCTAAAGCTGCAAACTAAAGTTAGAAAACAAATTAAAGCCATTGATGTCTAAAGCAAAAGGGCCCTCTATCTTCTTCACATTCCAATGTCTTCGTGTGGCTTGCACCTCCACTATCTCGGTCCCATTTTCCTATCCACTCCTCAAGAAAGCCAGAGTCCATGTTCGACCTTAAGAAATATATAATATCGACCGTGAGAATCATTATAGATTTGTTGTGTGTATATGTGATGTTGCACATATTTCTATGTGTTTTGATGCTCCTTTACTCATGTTTTAACCGCTTTTTATTGCTATTTGGTGTTAAAAATGGCCAACATGGTTTTATTATTGATTTTATGGCTAATTGAGTTGTGTGTGATGATTTAGGGTGTTTGGAGAGCAAAAATATGAAAAAAAGATGCTCCAACTAGAGGATAAGAGGGTGGACGCGTCGCATCCAACCTTGGAAAGAAAGTTATTTGGTGCACCCTTAGCAGTGAAGTCGGCCCATAGTATCCACATAGCATACGCACACCTGGGCAAAGCTGAGATGGAGGAACAAAGGGGGGATGCGAAGCATCCACCCTAGCATGCGAAGCTGAGAAGCGGAGGACGAGCTGGATGTGAAGCATCCACTCCATCATCAATCCTTGAAGCTGAGTCGGACTAGGAATAGGAGAACTTTGGCCCACGACTTTTGTATGCACTATATAAGCCAAAAACGCCTCTTTTAGATGATCTAACACACTTTTTGAAGGGAATTTAACCTAGGAAGAGCAAGGAGCCGCCGTGGAGGCCGAGTTTCATATTTCTTCCACCAAACTTTGTAATTTTTATGTTTCTTTGTATAATTTGTTGTTTGGCTACCATGTCTATATGGAGCTAAACTTCACGTTCTAGGGTTGTGGTTCTTTCATGACTATTGTTATTCGGATATTGATTTTGATTTCTTAGTTTATCATATTGGTTTATTTATTCAATCCTGCACTTAATTATTTGATTGTTTGATCATAAATTGAATATTGTCTATGAATCTTGAATTGTCTATGTTAACTCCTTATTTTTTATTTTAGCTTCTTATTTTAGTTTTTGTAGTTGTGTAGTAATTTAGTAGTACTTTTTGTAGCTTAATTTTTTTATTCTTTTTTAAATGTGAATAAAATCAGAAAAATCGAGAATTAAAAAAAAATTAGACTTTTCCCGACGATGGATCTCCTAGACAGTTTTTTTGAGGGATTAAAGTCTAACTAAAAATAGAAAAATATGCCTTTTAGGTTTTTTTAGGTAGTAATAATCTCCCGTGATTTTTATTTGTGCATCGGTTCTTTTCCATGGGATTTAATTTGAACCGGGTAGTAGTTTTTTATTTTTAGAGTAGATAAGGTATAGGAAATAAAAGGAGGAAGAATGATGAACCTAGGCGCTCTTGACTTGTTTGATAGTAGCATACTTAGGCTTTGGCATGTGTAGTATCTTTCTTATGTCTTGAAATTGTCTATGATGCTTGTATAGACTGGATAGCATGTTATTGACGCCGATGTCTCATTTACTTAACTTATGTTCACTTTGCGTTTAATGCTTAATATCTTGTGGCTCCATGAATACTTGCATTAGTTTGAGAGTCGGAATGAAACTGTCCTTAGTGAGTCATGTGCCATGTGCGATGAGGTTTTTGTGTAGTCCATGTATTGTACTTGTGTCTAGAACTTGCCCGGTATGTGAGTTGAAGCGAAATTTGAGGTGATGCTCGATTTGAGAAATGATTTTAGTCTTTATTTGGTCTTTTTGATCTTAAATTCTCATCACAAATAAAATCTATCCATAGTTAACCCTTTTGAGCCTATATACTATTATTTGGCACCCACATAACAAGCATATACCCTTTTTTATTCTCAATTGACATTGTTTTGACCCTTTTACCTCTTAAAGCACTTTAATTGTGAGATGAGCGCTAAAAGAAGTAAGAAGGAACTAAGTGGGTTGGCTTTTGAGTGGAACCAATGAAAGGAAGAAAGGTGCACTTGTTTTGTAAGATAATACACTACTAGCGAAAATTGAAAAAAAAATAGTTGGGAAAAGAGAGAGAATAAAAGAAGGAAAAATAGATATGAATAAATTGTTGTCTTGTTTTTGCTAATGGGTATGAATTAAAGTAGTGCTTAAAGAAGAAGGAAATATTTTTGGGGGTAATATTATTTGTGAAAGTGAATTGGATTGAAGAATTTGAGCTTAAAGTTGATTATGTGATGTGTTAAAGTACTTAGCAGGGTTATTCACTATTCCTATATATATCATACCCGTCCCTTAGCCCACATTACAACCATAAAAAAGTTCTAATTGATTATATATCGAGTGGGCCTACATTAGTAGAGATTTACATTATGGGCAAGCTTATGGTACCAATTGCATGCATGTGACTTCTTTTTGAGGGTGAGATATTTTCTTTGATATATATGAGTCCTTAAATTATATGTGATCATGAGATTCGAATGCGTGGATTCAACTTACTCTCTTGTTCTTGTTGAGAGGGCACATGATTTTATGAGGGATATGTAACATTATTAGACTTCTCTATGATGTGGGGTATTCAAGCCATGGGTGCATTCTGACATTGAGTCGGTTTTTGAGGCTAAGATTGTTATGAATATGTTGTCTTTGTTTGAAGATTTTTGAAGTTTGGCATAAAAAAAAGGTAAGTGTATGTGAATGCATATGCTAGAGCTTAATTGTTGCAAACAACCATGGTCATAGATGTAGTGTTCTTTGAATGATAAGAGCTAATTAATTTTGTTTCGTCCGCTTTAGTGATGTATGTTGGGCATATTTCTATGTGTTTTAATGTTACTTTACCCATATTTTAACAGCTTTTTGTTGCTATTTGGTGTTAAAAATGCCCAACGTGGTTTAATTATTGGTTTTATGATTAATTGAGTTGTGTGTGATGATTTAGGGTGTTTGGAGAGCAAAAATATGAAGAAAAGATGCTCCAACTAGAGGAGGAAAGAAGGTTATTTGGTGCACCCTTAGCAGTGAAGTCGGCCCATAACATCCACATAGCATACACACACCTAGGCAAAGCTGAGATGGAGGAACAAAGCATCCACCCTAGCATGCGAAGCTGAGAAGCAGAGGACGAGCTGGATGTGAAGCATCCACTCCAGCATCAATCCTTGAAGCTGAGTCGGACTAGGAATATGAGAACTTTGGCCCACGACTTTTATATGCACTATATAAGCCAAAAATGCCTCTTTTAGGTGATCTAACACACTTTTTGAAGGGAATTGAACCTAGGGAGAGCAAGGAGCCGCCGTGGAGGCCGGGTTTCATATTTCTTCCACCAAACTTTGTAATTTTTATGTTTCTTTGTATAATTTGTTGTTTGACTACCATGTCTATATGGAGCTAAACTTCACGTTCTAGGGTTGTGGTTCTTTCATGACTATTGTTATTCGGATATTGATTTTGATTTCTTAGTTTAACATATTGGTTTATTTATTCAATCATGCACTTAAGTATTTGATTGTTTCATCACCATTGAATACTATCTACGAATCTTGAATTGAACTCGAAAGTGGGAATTCTAGATTGCATATAGGATTGAGTAGAGCAAGTTCTTGAACCTGGGCATCGGGGAACGGATTCGCGGTTAGGATAGACATATACCTAATTGCCTTGCTCGGTTGATTTACAGGAATTATAAATGTGTTCTTATTAGTTCTAACTCCATAGACATATAAGCGTTAGGTTAGCTTGAATAGGCGAGTAAGAACTCGACAGATTCTTATGAGCAATATTAACCCTGTCAACCAATAAACCAGATAAACTAATGAGCCAATTCAATTGAAGAATATAATAGGATTGTTAGATAGCCCATGACCCTAGATCGTTTTCATCACATTGATAACATAAAAATCTGTTCTTCCTCTATTCAAAGTTCATTATTTGTTTTTCTTAATTAGTTTAGAATCAAATACTTCTAGGTTTAGTTCTTGTTTAGATAATTATGATAGTCTAATTTAGTTAATAGTTAATCACAAGTCCTAGTGGGATCGACATCCGACTTTTAGTCACTTTATTACTTGACGACCGCGTATATTTGCGTGTGCGTTTGGCCGCAACAAGTTTTTGGCGCCGTTACCGGGGACTTAGATATTAGCTATTTTTCTAAATTAGACATTTATTTTTTTTATCTATTCTTTCTTTAGTTTAGTTAGCATTTTTTTTATTTTAACATGGCATCTTGGAATGAAAATTATTCGAATGATGATTATTCTTTTTCTGATGACTCTTGCCTATATTGTGGAGGACCCCACTGGTGAAATAAGTAAAATCAATGAGAACGGATACTCACTGCCAATTTGAACTAAATCTGATCAGGTAAATACAATAAAATATTTAAAAGATAAACAATAACTATGGCAAAACTTAATTAGGACGACAGAGAGAAAATTAGTATACAACTAATCATATATAATGGAGTTAGAAGTAATTAATTAGATATTGGCCTCTCTGTTTGGCCAAGGACGGCAGGAAAAAACAGAAAGATTATGAAGAATGAGTTGCGTTATTCCTCTCTATAAGTAAAGAGAAAAAGTAAATTACTAAACTAAAGTAAGAGCAGCGGCTTCATGCTTAATTATCTTTTGCTTTTACTTTTATTTACACTCTCTTTTCAGCTCTCCAACAGTCACTTTGGCTTCTTTTTAGCAAAATTATATTCTCACCCCCACTATAAGCTGCCAAAATTTCCCTTACATAACTCCACAAACTTCATCTCCATTTCTTCTCTGTCTTCCTCCAACATTTAGAACGTACCCTTCCTTTGTTTTCCCAAACCAAAACAGCAAATTACCAACCTTTGTGAAACATGGAGATATTGTCTCAAATCTGGTCTTTCTTGGGACTTCTAACGGTGCTTCAAAACATTTTGCCTACTCAGCTTTTATCCGTGCTTCACTCTTGCTATGAATCTATTCAAGATTTCTTCAGCCCTTATTCTTACTTCGAAATCCCTGAATTCAATGGCTATTGTGGTGTTGACGTTAACGATCTTTATCGACACGTTAACCTTTACTTGAACTCCATCAATTCCTCATCCACTTGCCCTCGTCTTACACTCTCGCGCTCTAAATCTTCCAAAAGCATTTCGTACACATTGGCTCCTAATCACACCGTTAATGACACCTTCTGTGGGCACCACTTTTCGTGGACACACCAAGTCGACAACGTTCAGGACTCCGTCGAAGAAAAGCGTAGCTTCACCCTCAAACTTCCTAAACGCCATCGCCTCGAGCTCCTCAAACCTTACCTCGAGCATGTAACTGCTCGAGCTGAGGAGTTCGAGAGGGTTTCTCGTGAAAGGAGACTCTTCACGAACAACGGTCATGGTTCGTATGAATCTGGCTGGTCCTCTGTCCCTTTCCGCCACCCTTCCACGTTCGAGACACTCGCCCTCGAGCCGGAGCTAAAGACACAACTCATGGATGACCTAACTGCATTTTCAGAAGGAAAAGACTTCTACCACAAAATTGGGCGTGCATGGAAGCGTGGCTACTTGCTATATGGACCTCCAGGTTCTGGAAAATCGAGCCTCATTGCTGCCATGGCGAACTTTCTTTGCTACGACGTGTATGATCTCGAGCTTAGCAAAGTCTCAGATAATTCTGAACTAAGAGCTTTACTCATACAAACAACTAATCGGTCCATCATTGTCATTGAGGATATAGATTGTTCTATTAACTTAACGGGCGATAGGATGACGAAAACGAGGAATAACCATTCCATGCACAAGAAGAACCGGCATGTCATCGGCGATAATGCAGAAGATAACGGACGGGTGACATTATCGGGCTTGTTGAATTTCACCGATGGACTATGGTCATGTTGTGGAGAAGAGAAGGTAATAGTTTTCACTACAAACCATAAGGACAATGTAGACCCGGCGTTAGTTAGATGTGGGCGAATGGACATGCATGTTAGCCTTGGCACGTGCGGGATGCATGCCTTCAAGGTCTTGGTGAAGAACTACTTAGGGCTGGACTCGCACGCTTTGTTTGACGTGGTGGAGAGCTGCATAAGGTCAGGTGGGACCCCCACGCCAGCTCATATTGGAGAGATCTTGTTGAGGAATAGAAGGGATGCTGATGTGGCAGTAAAGTCAGTGTTGACTGCCATGCAAGCGAAGATTCTAGGTGCTGACATGGATGCCACGGAGGGTGGACACGAATATGATGACATGGCAAGGTCACCGGAGAGCATAGCTCGGAGGTTGATGGAGTCACCGGATAATTGGCCAGAAGGTTCGCCGGAGAAGAAGAAGAAGAAAGAAGGGTCAACATGGGAGAAAAATGTCAAATTCTTAGTAAGACTTAGATCGTTGACCAAGTCTGACTCAGGAAGAAGGGGTGTATAATCTTTGATTTTGCAGTCCGAAATGTATCTAATGGATGATTATCTTAGTTAGATTAATCTGCTAATCAGTGCCTAAAATGTAATGTTCAAGTATCCAGTAGTCACTACTCTTTGAAATGGAAGTCTTGGTTGGATTTGCCAGTCGTTTTATTTTGATTTGTGGTGTTCACTTTAGGGAACATTCAGATATTGTATTCAGTAGAAGTCAAATTAGTATTAAACAAGTACATAGTAGTGTCACTGGAAAGGCATCATGCTACCGTCCAAATCTTAACAAAACCTTATAAAACAATCAAATAAAGAATTCATGAGTAACCTTGACCTTAGCTGAATCCAAAGGGCAAGAAACATATATAGATGGTTATTTTGGCCGAGACGATGCGGTCATTATAAGAAGAGGCATAGAAGATTAATTCCTAGTAATGCTGGTGTCGGAAAACAGAAAGATGAGCTTTACCAATTACAACAGTAGTCGAATTCATCGATCACAAACTAAGAATTTTTACACCATCAAGTTAAATTTAAGTAACTCGTTATAACGTGTTGAATTATACTATTGATGATGTAGAAAAAATTACACAAACAGCGAATAGATTTTACTTCTCGACTTAAAATTCCTAAAATATTGGATCTGTTTGAAAAATCACCAAGTAATCAAAATTGGTGTAATTACACAACCTAGTAATTACATAGCATTGTAATTACGACGACCTATTTATTCGTCACAATATAATTATGGTGTAATTACTAGTATATTATTTGGTTGCACAAATATAATTACAAAGTTGGATTAAACTTAAATATAAATTTAATTACCAAAATTAAAAGTTAAGATATAACACATATATATAATTATAAATGATATTAAATTTGACTTTTAAGATACATATTATTTCTTGAAAACATATTAATTACCAATCATATATTTGTAACTAATATTGTAAAAATTGACATATATTCTTCAAATTAATAATATTTTACTTTAATTAATTATATAAACCAAAAATATATATTTTTTTAAAAATATCATTGGTTGCATGCTTGATAAAAAGATTAATATTTATAAATATAATGTCACGACATTACTCAAATATTCTACGAAAAAATAATCTATCAATTCTAACCAAAATAAATGGCATGCAATCTAAATTAATAAGTCAATACTACTAAAGTAAATAAAATAAAACTAAAAATGTAACATAAATCCAAAATAATAATAATTTAATACTCTTAATGTAGAATTACAACATAATATAAAATAAGTTTGAAAATAATTTAAGTAAATATTATTCAAAAGAAAACATAAGTCTATAACCTCACCCAACAATGAGATTCTACTCTAATAACATCACTCATTATATGTCAAGTTTATTAATAACTCATTATTTCTGAGATTTAGAGTGAGAAACTCTCGCATCTCACTAAACTTAGAATGGATAATACAATCAAACCACCCTACATCCTTTCGGAACCACCAGATAATAACCCATCGATGAAGACGCTAACCCAGCATAATTCTATAAGAAAATGCTACTAGACAGAAAAAAAACAATTCAAACTCAATACTACGAAAATGAGCCTGGCATAACAGAAGAAAACGAAAAGGGAAAAGAAATTCTGGGCCCAATTACTCTCTCCCAAGATGATAAGAATTGCTTATATCAGCCATGGAGCTTCAAGATTATTAAAAGAATCTTTGGTAGAAGAATGTCATATCACCTCATAAGATCCTAACTAATAGATTTATCGAATCCATCCGAACAGTTAAATCTTGATTGACCTAGGATGAAATTTTTTTATAATCAAGTTTGGAAAAGACGAGAATGTGATTAAAGCATTGCACCAAAGACCATGGTTCTTTAGGAGATGGGAATTAAAATTTGTCCCACAAGAGGCAACATTGTCTTTTACCGATATATGAGTACGGTTGCCACAATTACCAACAAAGTTCTACGACAAATAAATACTGAAAAAGGTTGGGAGAAAACTAGGGAAGCTCCTTAAAATAGATACATGCACGTCGGCTACTCTAAGGGGAAAATACGTGCGAATTTGTATCCAAGTACCACTGAAAACGCCAGTAGAAACATCCATCACAATTGGGGATCACAAATACGTGGTGGTATACGAAGGGGAAAGTATCCTATACACGGGATGAGGAAGTATAAGACACACCTTAAAATCGTGTACTCACAGACAAAAACCACCAACTCCCTCCCAGGACCAACCTGAATGCTCATCATCAAGAATCAACGTTGATTGGGGGGGGAGGGTGAATGAAAAATAGTCATTTTCCCAAGAAGAAAGAAATAGGGCGAACCCCTACCACAAGGCTAAATGAGATCGACACAGACAAGCAATGACAATGCTAATGCCACCCCAATTAGAGGTATTCAGGTCAAAATGTTCAATGCAAGCTCTAGTAAGTTCCTTGAAACTAAGACATTTCAACATAATTCTAAGACTAACCCCAAACAGGTAATCTCAGATCGTTCTACCAACATAAACCATAGTTCAAAAAAGAATATCCCTCCCCCAAGAGTCATCCTACATAGGAACAACCCAAGACGAGCACAAAGCGAAAGGCAGGCCCAGTAGGGGAGGACCACCTCTTGAACTCCGCAACAGGCCCTACCCGAGTTAAAGGCCTTGACCCAGCGGCCGACCCCTATAGGAAACAAAATACTAAGCCCAAAGGGAATAAGGGGGGCCTGTCAGCTGACCAAAAATGACCCACCCAAACCCAACAACCCCTTCTTTCACAAGGGTCTATACCCGCTTAGAGAGCCTCATTAACAATGATGCCCTATACAACTGCTTCACCCCTACCAAGTAGCACTGTAGAAAAACCCTCCATGGATATGCAAGTGCCTTACTTGTGAAACCACCAAAAATCAGGTGATTGGACAATTTCTGTCAACATAACTAGATACACAATTAATTTTAAATCTCCGGTATTAGACACAATTAACAAAACCCAACAAACGGACAATGATTTGACTCCAATAACGGGACGACTAATATCTACCCTAAACCCCCTCTAATCAATTCCAGTCCCAAAAAAGGAACACCAAAGAAACCAAAAAATGGATCAACACATCAAACCTCTAATCGTCTTAACTTCCGCTCTACCGCCACCAGACCGCACGCCAACATCATGGCTGGAGCTATCCCTGCAGGGTTAGGGAGTGTGTTACAATTTTCATTTAGGAAATCAACCCATCACCCCCTTTATCTAAAACCCAGCCTATCTAGCAAGGGTAACAATGCAGGCGTTAAATATGGGTTTGGCGATCTTTGGAACCCAACTTTAGCAATAGATGATTTTTCAGAACAAACTCAACTGCACGCAAGCCACCAATGATTCCCCATCGGTACAGAACCTCATGCAGCAAGCCTTCCACTCGATCCCATTCTTCTCGGACCCAGCAGTAGTAGACTCAATGGCAATGCCACAATTTTCATTGTTCGAACAATGGCCTCAATAGGAATATTCGTCTTCAGCACCGGAGAAACATCAATCACCACAATTGGGGAACATCTCAAGGGAGATAACAAAAGCTTTAGAGATACTGAAAGGGCAAGAAGCAAACAAAGAAATGACACCTCAAAGCCCATATTGCCCACTGAAGACAAATTCCCTATGGCTAGAGGAAGCGAGAGCAATAGAATTCAGTATGGACTACAGCGAGATCCTAAACGCTAGCCAAATATAGATTGAGCTTGAGTTATCACCAGAGCCCGGGGATACAGAAGCCTTTGCTGACATTAACACCAATGATGCGCTCTCAGATACCAATAATAAGGAGAAAGGAGATGCTTTCTCAGGGAAGTAAAAGGCACAAGTAGTGGCTCCCCAAACCAACCACAACCCTCTAATGAACTTCATCATATAGAATATTAGAGGGGAAAACAATGTGGATTTTAGGATACACCGCTTAGAAATGATTAAGATTCACAAGTCGACCATGTTAGTGCTGCTAGAAACCAAGATGGCAGACCATAAGAAGCTAACAGATGAGCTGCAATATGACATGCATATCCAATTAGCAGTGGGCCACTCTGGAGGCATTGTCATCATGTTAAAAGAAGACATCCTCCAGGTAAATGAGGTATCAATCACACCCCAAGGTATCCATGCAATGGTCAAGGTGCTACCTTCCTACTCCCCTTGGTTATTTTCTGCTATTTATGCAAGCAATAATCTAGATGATAGGGAAATACTTTGGAGGAACCTAATAGATATTTCAATTAGTATAAATGGTAGTTGGTTTATGGGTAAGGACTTCAATGAAGTGTTAAAAGCAAGAGATAAGTTTGGTGGCAACTGCATTAACACTAACAAAAGTAACTTATTTTGGAATTGCATTAACCAGTGTAAATTAGTGGACCTAGGTTACAAAGGTAGTAAATACACCTGGACTAATAAGAGATATAAGAAAAAAACACACCTAATCTTAGAAAGAATTGATAGGTGCTTTGCTAATAACTGTTGGATCTCTGAATACCCTAAAGCCTTTGTAACACACCTACCTAAGACCCATTTTGATGAATGCCCCCTCCTAGTTAACTTAAAGCATGACACATCTAATGCCAGCACCAAACCTTTCATATTTGATTCCATGTGGTGCAACCACCCTGCCTTCCCAAAACTCATTCAGGACTCCTTTCTAGTTGTCTTCGCCCTAATCCCCTCATCCCAAAGGTTCAGAATCAATTTCACTCATTGGAACAAACACACCTTTGGAAATATATCACAAAAAGAAGAGACTGCTTGCTAGGATTTGTGAATCCAAAATTTACCAAATTACCAGTTTAGCCAATTCCTCCTGAATCTAGAGAACACCTTAATTGAGGAATTAGATTCTATCCTAAAAAATGAAGAGGATCTGAAGTGGCTCACTGATGGTGATGCCAATATAATAGCAGGTTCTTCCACACTTCTACTTTAAATAGAAGAAGAAGAAATAGGATTCTTTTCCCAAAAGATGAATTTGGTAAGTGCAACATGAGCCTCACGATATCAAAGATTCCATTACTAGATTCTTTAGTGCTCTCTACACCTCTTCTCACAGATAATCTCCCATCAATATCACTAATCCAAACATCGAGAGCTATGTATTGTCTACAATTCAAAAGGCCAATCTGGACCATATCTCTAAAAGATAGTAAAATTAAAAGAGCAATTCTCTCTTTTAAACCATTTAACGTACTAGGGCCTAATGGATTACAACCCTTCTTTTACCTAAAATACTAGGACATTGTGGGGAAATATATCATCCAGTTCTGCAAAGAATGCTTTAAATAAAAAATAATGCACTTTAAAATGAATGGGACCCTCTTATGCCTCATATCAAAATACCCCCGGGCCTCTATGCTCAAGAAATTCCGACCTATAGGCCTTTGCAGTACTGTCTACAAAATTGTGACCAAAATCTTGGTTATTAGAATCAAGCCCTACTTGACCCAAATAATTGGTCCCAACCAAGCCAGCTTCCTGTCTAGCAGGAAAGCTTCTGATAATGCTATCATAGTCCAGGAATACATCACCCACTTTGGGAAGATGAGAGGTAAGAAAACACATATGATCCTAAATATTGACCTAGAAAAAGGCTTTTTACAGGATTGAGTGGTTTTTTATCAAGGACACCCTCTATGTTTTTAACTTCTCCACTAACCTTATAAACCTCATCTTATCTTGTGTAGGCTCTTCCTCTATCTCTATCTTGGTTAATGGGGACCAATCTCCTCCTTTCAAACCATTCAGAGGCATTAGACAAGGAGATCATTTATCTCCTTATATGTTCATTTTGTAATGACCAGACTGGTCATTTTGAGCAATTGCATCCGGTTCGATATTTTGAGGTTACGAGTAGCTTCACATAGTGTATTATGACTTGCGTGATAGAAGTGACTTTCATTTGAGAAGATTGAAGATGAAAGAGTTGACCAAGATTTGACTTTGAAGTGTTTGACCTTGGATCGGAGTTTTGATGGTTTCGATAGACTAGGGTAGTGATTTTGGACTAGGCGCACAACCGGATTTGGATTTGGATGTCCGTAGGGTAATTTGAAGCATTTTGACGAAAATTAGAAAGTTGAAGTTTTGGAAGATTGAAAGGTTCGACTGAAAGTTGACTTTGGTGATATCGGGGTCGAAATACGATTCTGAGAGTTGGAACGGCTCCATTATATCATTTGGGACTTGCTTGCAAAATTTGGTGTCATTTGGAGTTGATTTGATATGGTTCGGACGCTTGGTTGTAATTCTAGAAGTTCTTGAAGTTCAAGGTGATTTTCATGTGTTTTTGGCATCTGATTCGTGGTTCTAGAAGTTATTTTGGTGTTTCGATCGCGTGAGAAAGTTTGTGTTATGTGTTCAAACTTGTGTGTGTATTTGGTTTGGAGTTCCGAGGGCTTGGATAAGTTTCGTACGCATTTCGAAGAAAGTTCATAACTACTGCTGTGTGATCTCGCATTTGCGAGTAGAGGGTCACATTTGCGACCACCGCTTTTGCAGAATTGGAATCGCATTTGCGAAAAGGCTGGGGACTGGCAGGATTCACATTTGTGAAGCCTATCTCGCAAATGCGAAAATGAACTGGGTAGGGGAAGTTCGCATTCTCTAACATTTGGACGGCTTTTGCAAAGGCCCTACTTCGCATTTGCGAAGTGTTTCGTCGCAATTGCGATACAGACAGGATAGTCCAGGATTTGCTTTTGCAAAGAATTCTTCGCTTTTGCGAGTTCGCATTTGCAAATCCAGTGTCGCAAATGCGACATCTGCAGCCTACTAAAAGCTGAGCATTCCGAATCTTAGCTTCATTTACCATATTTTGAACCCTAGGTCCGAGAGTGGGCGATTCTGAGAGAATATTTTCATACCAAATCATTGGGTAAGTGTCTCTAATCAATTTCCAACTATATTTTGTGATTATATCTAAGATTTAACATCAAATTCATGAGAATCTAAAAAAAAATTGTAAAATCTAAACGAAAAATTTGGGAAAATTGTAAAATCTTTCAAAAATGAAAAATGATGATTAGAAGGACGAATTGATATCGGAACTTGATAACTTTTGTATGGTTGAACTCGTATTGGAATGGGTGTTTGGTTTTTATAAATTTTGTCGGGTTCTGAGGTGCGGGCCTGGGGCGTTGACTTTTGTTGACCTTTTGTAAATTGTATAAGGATCATAGCTTTGTTAATTAAAATTATTTTTTCTTGCAATGTTTGATGTATTTAAGTCGTCTTTGGCTAGATTGAGCTGAGCGATGTGAATTGGTAAAGGAAAAAGTAAATTGAGTATTGAGTTGGCCGAATTGAGGTATCTTGCCTAACCTTATGGGGGGGAACCACCCCTTAGGAATTGAGTCAATTGTGCTATCTTGATATGTGAAAGCCGTGTACGTAAGGTGACGAGTGGGTACACAGTTTATATGTGGTGTTGACCGGTTAGATTGTCTAGTCTTTTTCCATGCCTTTGATTAAATTGTCATAATATGTGGTATCTTGTTGTTAGGCTAAACTACATGCTCTATATGATGTTGTTAGCACTTGTTTACCTCTTTCTCGTTGTTTGGCCTTATTTGCCTTAGTTGAAGTTATTGCCTTCCTTGTTGTTTGTTTACTTCTTAATTGTGAGTTCTTCCATGACTCTGTGTTTATATGCTACATGTCCAAATTGTTGTGATGACCTACGTAGTTACCACGTGCCTTACATGTCTTGTTGTTTTGTAAAGGTTGTTGTATTCCTTTGATTTTTACGTGGTTCTCTTATTGCCGTGTACTCATACTCTTGGTTGTAGAAATTCTTGTAATTATTGATGTTGATTTAAATTATTGTACGGGGGATCAGGTTGCACGCCGCAAAAGGTGAAATAAGGAAGGTGGTGGAATAAAGGAGGATATTTATGTTGTGATATTGTTATTATACGGTGGGATCGGGTTGCACGCCGTAACAGGTAAAATGAGGGTGAACTATTATGCGGAAATAAAGGTGAATTATGATATTGAGATTATATGGTGAGATTGGGTTGCGCGCCGCAACATGTTATGTTTATTGTTATGATATTAATGTTTATTATACGGTGGGATCGAGTTGCATACCGCAACAGGTGAAACAAGGGTGGATTGATATGGTGAAATAAGGGTGAATTATGATATTGATATTATATGGTGGGATCAGGTTGCACGCCGCAACATATTTGTGTATTCTGTATTCCCTATTTTATTGCATTGGCTTCAGTTCCTTCGTACGAAATTATGAGAATTTGTATTTTCTGGGTTTCACTGTCTTTTGAGGATGTAGTCATTATCATTGACATTATTGTCTTGCCGTCATTTCATGAGATCTTTTCCCTAGTATTGTTATTCTTGTAAACTGATTTTCAAGGTGAATTTACTATGTTGAGTCATTACCCCTCACACTGCTGAGTTATTAGTAATATAGTGATTTAAAATAAAGGAATTAATATCATGCTACCTCGTATGACTTTTAAATTAGAACTCGCCGTATATATTTCACTATTACTAATTCTAATAATTGTTATATTTTTTTTCAATTGGTTTCTCAACTAAATCTTCTTAACCTGTCTGAGGTCGTTTTTTACTTAAAAAAGAATTGCTATTAAGTTTTAATTTAATGAATCTTATATTAAAGACAATATCTCATTCGATGTTGTATTTTTATTTGAAAATGTTATTTTCTTCACTCAAATAATTTCTAAAAATAACTTCATCTTTTCTTGTTGGTTTCCTATTTGGTCTAGAAACTATAAATTTATTTTATGATATATAAATGGAACTTCTTGAACATCTTAATTAGCGTTTATCACGGATATTATTTACTGAGTAGCATGTGGATTTTGTTGTGCAAAGTGAGATAGAAATATGTGGGTACAAGGTGCCATGTGTGTTAAAGATTTGGAAGTTGTGATTATGATATGAGGTTATGAGGATTGGGATGGTTGGAATTTTTGTATTACAAACGATGCGATTGGTTGAGTTAACATCGCTTTCCTTACTTAAGAACATTTTTACTTGTCTGTATCCCAACTATGTTGGTGTGTAATTACTTGGTTATTTTTCGTTACCATCTGTGTCTTCCGATTATCGTCTTTACTGTTTGTAATTTGATTTCTCCCTGCTATTGGCATTACTTTGTTATCTTTATCTTGTTAGCTTTATGTCATATCCTGTTCAATTTATTAGACCAGTAGGTGTCTTGGAGTGGTCGTGGAGTGGAATAAGACACTCAGTCTCTTATTTAGAAGGCAGAATAGCCTGAGAGACACATCTACTTATTCGAGTTTGGCAAGCCGGTCCTCCTACCTCACAAAGTTTCAAATAGGCACCTATACATGCTTAAAACTAATATTTTAAACCCCTCTGACCATTGACCAAGCCTATGTGGAATTGAATATATTAAGTTGTATAAAGTGCGTGGTTACACATGCTTAAGATCAAGTGAAGGTAATGTTTTGATTAAGAAAATATTTTAAACTAAAAAAGTAATGACAATAAATTAAAATAAAAAGAAAAGGAAGAATTTCCCAACCCCTCCAATCTTTTCCACTCCTCTCTTCGCGTAAACCCCCTTCCCCTTCTCTGCATCCTCCATTTTTCCCGACATCCCACCACCACTGAGCAGCTTTCTACATTTATTGTTCCTATCCATCAGATTCACAAAGAAATAAATTAGAAATTATATACAAAAATACACACACAGTTCTATTGCTTAAATTCTCTATCCTCAACTGCTTGCATCATACCCAATTTAGAGTTAATGCAAAAGTTATTCCTGTAAAGAGAAATGGTAGAAAGATCAAAATTTGTGCTCAACCAGGGAAGAACAGTCTTCAATAGAGGGAAGCCTAATAAACATTCAGAAATTTTAAATGAAAAAAAGAGTTACAGCGATCCAACCCAAAATCAGAATTTTATATCTTAAACTCAAGGCGAGCAGCTCACGACTCCGACTCCGATTTTGGCACCCTCCCTTTCAAATACAAGCTAAATCCGATTCCGTCATCCTCCAAACCCTAAAAAACCTCAAGGCCTCCTCCTCCGCCTCCAGTTACAAAAACCTAACTCTCGCCGATGTTGACCTCTCCACCACCTGTCGTGAAGTGACCGACCTCCCAATCGACGAGATACAGTACAATATAAGAGTCATTTTCGGCAAAAAATCTGATCAAGTTTCTGATCTAAAACCCATATGATAGTAGAAACATAAAATACAAAGACAATGGGCTAAGGATAAGGAAACGGGAAAAGCATGATCGGAATACAGGATTTTTATGTTTGAATTTTATTTTTATTTTTATTTTTTATTTTGATTATTTTTAATCTACCATGTGACATGGAATCTACACATTGTTATTTTTTTGACGTGGCAGCCAACGTGGAGGATATTGTATTATACGCACTGACAGCCTCTTGTCATAAGCGTTTATTATACATGGTTTGGAGGAGTGTAAGTGTTCAATTGGCACATTGTTAAGTTTGGGGACTGACATGACAAAGTGGCACAAGTATAAGTGCCGTTTAGGCTATTCTGCCTATTTAGAAGCTTAAGTTGGAAAAGTCAACCGGATGTTGACTTATGAGTAGAAAGTCTCGGATGTGAATTGTGATGGTTTGGATAGCTCCGTTAGGTGATTTTGGACTTAGGAGCGTGTTCAAAATGTATTTTGGAGGTCCGTGGTAGATTTAGGCTTGAATTGGCGAAATTAAAAATTTGACATTTTTTGGTAGGTAGTGGAAATCTTGATATCGAGGTAATTCCGACAATTGGAACAGGTCTGTAGTGTCATTTGCGTGTGTGTGCAAAATTTCAGGCCATTCGGAGGTGGTTTGATAGGTTTCAGCATTGTTTGTGGAATTTAAAAATTTCTAAATTCTTAGGCTTGAATCCGAGGTTGATTTTGTATTTTGGTGTTGTTTGGAGTGTTCCGACGGTTTGAATAAGTTTGAATAGTGGTTTATGACTTATTGGTAGGTTTGTTTGAGGTCCCGGGGGCCTCGGGATGATTTCGAATGGTTATTGGAGAGTTGGAAAGATTGGAGTTGCAACTGAAGCTGCTGTTTTCTGTCATAACTGCACCTGCAGATTGGGGACCACATGTGCGAGCCGAAGAAGCGGAAAAGAAACCACATGAGCGGCATTGGTTGTAAGAGCGGATGGTTGGACCGCATCTGCGAGCCCGCGGGTGCGAGACCTGAGACGCAAGTGCGGCATCTGAGGACTTAAGTGATTTCCGTAGGTGCGGATTTTTGGGCGTAGAAGCGGCCCGCAGGTGCGAGATATTGTCCACAGATGTGGAAGTAGCTGGGCAGAAAGTATAAAAGGCCCTCTTCGTGATTTTATGTCATTTCTTCACTTTTTTTGGACGAGTTGGAGCTTGGGGGATGTGATTTCAAGAGGGAATTAAGTGTTTTTAGTGAGGTAAGCTACTTGGACCTTGTATCTTGTGTTCATGGCAATTTTTTCATTGTTTAATCATGATATTAGTGGGAAAATTTGAGAGAAAAAATTGGGAGATTAGGGCTTAAAATTGGAGAGTTTAAATTGAGGATTTAAGGGGCCATTTGAGGTCTGATTTTGGTATGTATAGACTTGGGAGTGAAAGAAGTTTCTAGTTTTGCGATTTTTGTTGGATTCCGAGAAGTGGGCCCGGGGGCCAGGTTTGAGCAAATTTGAGATTTTGGGTCTAATTTGATAATTTTCATGTGGGTTTCATTCTTTTAGCGTGTATTGATGATAATATACTGATTTTGGTTAGATTGGCGGCATTTGGAGGCCGGATCGAGAGACAAGGGCATCGCTGGTTAGAGTTTTGGCTTGGTTAAGGTAAGTAACGCTTCCAAACTTGGTTCTGAGGGTTCGAAACCCCGAACTATGTGTTTTGTGATTAATATTAAGGTGATACAAATGCCAAGTGATAGGCGTGTGGGTGTGCACCGTAAGAATCGCGGCCTGGATCATTCCATGGCACCGCTTAGTGACTCTTTCTTGCTGATACATGTGTAATGGTTATGTGATTTAGTTAATAAGCTGTAAATCATGCTAATTATCATGTTAAGGCTTCACGTTGATAACTGTTGAGACCTGAGAGGTCGTTTCTTGCTATTGTATCACTAGCTTCATTGATATTCTATACTTAGTCTTGTCCATATATGTTATATCATGTTTGAGTCTCAATTGTTGTTAATTGGTACATTATATCATTGTTTCAGGATAGTTTCTTGGTATTGTGAGCCTGTATGTGTGAGACTGGAGAGTTATGAATGAGTGAGGTCGACAGCCTGATTATGAGTGACAGTATGGGATCGGGCTGCACGCCGCAGCGGTATGGCCATATACAATACCGAGTGTTGAGCACTTGAGAGTGGAGGTATATGGTACATATTTCATGCTTTCAGTACATTGGTACATAGAGATTTTCTGAGCTTTATACTCCACATTGTTAGAATTTTATTTACTTACTGTTGAGTTGAATACTTGAACTGCAAGCATGCCTACTTTACTATACAGTTTAATTGTATTACTTGTTGAGGTTTGGTTCGTCACTACATGTCAGTCTATAGTTTGGACTTGTTGCTTACTGAGTTGGTGTACTCACGTTAATCCATGTACCTTGTGTGCAGATTCAGGCATCTTAGGGCATGGTAGCGGCTGTTGACTATTCCGGTCGCGGATTTCACGGGGATAGCGAGGTAGCTGCCTGGCGATCGCAGTTCCACCTTTCTCATTCTCTATCTTCCTATTAGTACATTGTTGCTATTTTCAAACTATTTTGGTCTTGTCTTATTTCGAAACTATTGTAGTATTGCTCATGACTTAGTGACACCCGAGGTCGGGCTTTTACTTTCTGCTTTTGTTTTGATTTTGACTTTATATCTTTTATTGGATTGTTGAAAAATGTTTAACTTAAGTTTTAAATGAAATGTGGATTATTTTAAAAATGTGTCAGCTAGCCTAGTTTCACGATAGGCGTCATTACGACCAAGTCGATTTTGGGGTCGTGACAATCAAGGGTCTTTTTCTCTGCTAATTGCCGCCCTAACCAGATGGAGGCTAACTTTGCCAACATATCCATCCAAGTCTCATCTACATTTGGCAAATATTTAGGATTTTCCATCTTTCATAAAAGGCTAGTTAATAGTGACTTTCAGTTCACATTGACAATATGCAATCCAAACTGACTGGGGGGAAAATAAGTTTCCTAAACATGACTGGGAGAACCACCATAGCAAAGCATCCTTGAATAGCATCCCAAATCATGTCATGCAAATTCATCAAGCTTCCCTCAAAATCCACTAAATCAATTGATAAAATCCAAAGGAACTTCATCTGGGGCACTACACCTAATAAGAAAAAAATGTACCTAGTAGGCTGGGATACTGTTGTCAAACCTAAAAGTCAGAGAGGGTTAGGAATCCAAAAGGCTGAGTATAAAAATAATGCTATCCATGCTGGCCTTGCATGGAGACTCTTCCACAACCTCTCTTCACTATGGCAAAAAGTCTCATTGCTAAACACTGTAACTGGACTCACATCCCTAAAAAGACTAAATCTTCTACATGGCAGTGTATCCTTAAAGGTTGGGACATTTGCAGTAAAGCTATCAAATGGGTGGTTCACAAAGAAGACAAAGTTAGCTTCCTAAATGACTCTTGGATCCCCACCCACCCACCAATTAGGAACATTATTGAGGGTCCTCTTATACAAACTGATCATTTGGCTAAAGTGGCCACCATTCATAACAATGGTTCTTGGGACACCTCCTCCATATCCCTAAGTATCCCTCCTAAAATCATAGGCTTAATTTCATCTACTTTTATCTCACCCAGTCCCATAAAGGAGGACAAAATGAATTGGAGCAAAACAAGCAATGGACTTTTCAACAATAAATCAGCCTATACCCTTCTTGCAAACAAAACTCCCCATAATCTGGAAGGAAAAAACAACAGCTACATGTGGATTTAGAAGCCAAGGGTCTCTAGCAAGATCAAAACATTCTTATGGCTCCTATACCATAGAAAGCTTCCTACATGGGCCTATCTTCAGAAAATTATGGTCCATTGTAACCCCCTATGCTGCTTCTACTCTGCTGAAATTGAGACATCTGCCCACATTTTCTTTGAATGCCCTAATGCAAAAACTTTCTGGTAGCACCTAAGCTCCAAAAGCACTACTACAATCCCACATCAGAACTTCACCTTCACAAGTAGCTCCTAGTCTAACATTTGGTCAAACCTACGGAGCAAACCTTTCAACAATATTCTTTGCTGGGAAGACCTCTTTCCTTTTAGATTCTGGCAGTTGTGGATTACTAGGAATAATAACCTCTTCAACAACAAAAAATATCGAGTCCCTACCTCTAATGTCCTAGCAAGGGCAACTGCCTATATTACTATCTAAGCTGGGCACACATCTAGAAAAGAGAAGACCATCTAGGTCAAATGGGATCCTCCACCAAGGCGCTAATACAAGCTCAACATCGATGGAGCTGCACTTAAGAACCCGTGGAAGGGTGTTGGAGAGGGATTTTCAGAAACTCCAGCAGCAACTGGGTTTTGGTATTCATGGGAAGCCTGCCACACACCATAAACACCTAAGCTGAACTCCTTGTATTGCTTCAGGGACTGCAAATTGTAGAGCAAAGAAGACTTACACCACTGGAAATCAACATAGACTCGACAAAGGTAATAAGTATGCTCAATATAGGTAATCATATTTTTGACTCAATTATCTCTGAATGCAGGTCGATAATCCGAAGATTGGGAGGCACAATGGTGAAACACAATTACATGGAGATGAACAAAGTAGCTGATCTGACGGCAAAGAAGGGTGCAAAGAAAGACCTTTTTGGAAGAATAACAATCGTGGCAGTTCCTCCAGTGTTTGCAAATGAAGCTTCTCGAGCAGACATCCTAGGAACTTTTTTTTCCAGAAAAATTATGGACTGTAATATTAATACTGTAGAAAAAAACATGAGGGGAACTTACCCCTGAAGACGATGTATCTATTTCCTTAGTTGCTAATATATATAATAATCCTTTTAACAACAAAAAAAACTCATTATTTCTAATATTAGGAGGTATAGTTTCAAAACTAGAATAATAACACAATTATATTAGATGAAGAAAATAGAAAAATAAAAAATATGAGCAACTAAATGAAATCACAAAAAAAATGGTTGGAAAATGAGAATATTATTTAAATATTAAAAAGTAATCTATCATTTTAACATAATTAACTTTGCATATAACCTCATCGAACAACAAAGTTCAACTTTAATGACATCACTCATTATAAGTCAAGTTTGTGGCTGACTTATTTTTTCTAAGATTACGAGGTATAATTTTTTTTAGAGAAAATAGAATAATACCGTAGCTAAATGTAACAAGAAAATAAATAAAAATAATTAACAAAAAAATAAAATATGAGAATTATGTAGAAACATGTGAAGTAAAGGCTGAGAAATGAGAAATAAGGAAATAAAAAATAAATAATATAAAAATAATAATATTTGAAAAAAAAAGAATTTAAAAGTTAAAATAAAAAATAAATTAAAGAAAAAAGAACAACAATAAAAAGTAAATTAAAAAGAAAAAAAAGAGATTCAAAAAATAACCTTAAATTTACACCATGTAACTGTTTGACTCAAAAGGTACAAAAACCTTTTTGAACAAATTAATCAAAGAAGAAGAGGTAAATCTTAGTCAAACATAATTAATTCCGGATCGAAAAGTTAACATGATTGATGTTATTTAGATTCAGCATTGTCTTTCTCATCAATTGATGAAGAAGTAAATTTACATGTGTCTTCCTTGAGGTCATTTCCTCGTTTTCTTGAAGATATAAGGAAGGAGCTTTTTTGTCTTCCCTTTTCTTGAGAGAATGCAGAAGCCCCCCTAATTCAGAACTTTCTTTGGCTATATATAGTCGAGGCACTTTTACCATTTGCTTGATTCGATGCTTTCTTGTCACAAATGTGTCCTGGTCATGATTTTAGGCATTACTCCTTTCGATTCGTCGATTGGCACATAGGAGAAATGGAGTGGGCTCTATTGACTCTCACTGCCTAGTTACTAAGGCGGGGTGTCAGGAAACCTGGTCGTGGTGGTCAAATTTTAACCAATACAGTTCATCCCTCCGTCTGTCGGGGCCATCCCATGTCGGACTTCGGCAGACAGACCATGTTTGTTATGAAGTCGAAAGAAGTCTGACCTACAACTTTCCATTCCTTAGTCGCATTTTGTGGGGTTTTAGCAGAGTGGTGGTGTTCTTTTGATCCTCGTGGACCGTTGCGGCGGTTTCAAAATCGAAACGCCGATTGGCACTGAAGCGTTGGTTCGTGGTTACCACCATTATGACATGTTTCTGGGAGACTGAAAGGTTTCATGCCTTATCAGATTCGAATGGCGGCTCTTGGTTTTCGTGCTCGGGGAATTTTGTCCCTTATAAATAGGGGAAACTTGTCACTTGACTGATTCACTTCATTTTTGCTTGAGAGAGTTCTTTAGATAAAGCTTTTTCTGATACCTCGAATTTCTGCTTACCTTCTTGTCCACTGAAATCTTTTATCTCTTCTTCTTATTACTTCTTTGGCGCATTTTCTGCTAAAAATGGCTGGTGAATCTTCTTGCGATAGTCTTCCTACCGCTAATCCGATGTCGGAGAGTTCTATTCAGGACACCGGGGGGCGGATGCGGAGGAGGATGAGGAGATTCCTTCAGTGGTTGAGGTCTTGCCTTGCCCAGGGAGAGAGGCGACTGACTTCAGTTTTAGCGGCGGAGCAGAGCCAGAACCTGTCCCCTCCGTCGTGAGGGAAAGGGGGATCGTAGAGTTGAAAGAAAGGTGGGGAATCCCCAATTATGTTGATATGCGGCCGGTGGAGGGAGACGACATAGTTCACTTCGACCGTCCCGAGTACTGCATGTTTTACGCCTACCCATTTATTGTAGTGTACACACTCCATCTTCCCATGTTGGTGGTGGATTTTTCCGTTTCTACGAAGTGTGCCCCGCCCAGCTTTCACCTTATTTGTACAAGTTATTCCTTATGCTGCTCAAGTATGCGGAAGTTGTCGGTCGTGAGCTCACTTTGGACCATATGCTCAACATTTTTGCTCCTCAACTGATTCGTGGTTCGATGATTCACATACATCCTCGGGGGTCGAGGAGTCTGGTGGTGAAGAAGGACGACAGGACCAACCGTCATTTCTACGAGAACTACTTTTATGTGCGGACCGAACACATTGTGGCGGACCCAACGGGATTCCCTAAGAGATGGAACTTCGTACATAAGTTTGCATCTTTAGTTAGTGAAATGTTCGACCATTTTTTGCAAGTAGTAAACTGTCTATTTTTTTGTAGCTGAGAGATTGCCTCTTCCGCTTGTCGAAGGGATTCGTGAATGGGTGGAGGCCATTCTTCCCCACACAGTGGGAATTCGCACATGGTCGACCTTTCATGAGAGGTTTGGACGCAGGCCCCTTACAGGTGAGATGACGCTTTTATCTATTGTTCTCTCTCTTTTCTTTAGCCTCTTATATATCGTTCGTCGTTGCTAGGGAGGGTGCGGAGAGCAAGGGCACCTCAACTAGCTTTTCGCCAGCCGGCTGCATCTGCTCACCCTATCACAGTATCCACTGTACCATCATCGAGGGCTGCTTCGGTTGAATATGCGGCATTGGTTACTCCAGCGAGGGCCGCTTCCCAGGACGAGGTCCCGACCAATGTCGTTCGTCCAACGGACGAGTCACCATCTACTAGAGAGGAAGAGGGGCCTTCGAAGAGATGGAGAGTAGATTTTGAGACGACGCCCCAACAATAATTCATCTGGACGACTCTCCCTTGACGGGCTCCGGAGAGGGTGTTATTACGGCTCCCCCCATAGGGGCGAACATAACGTTGGAGTTGTCGATGCCCGCGATCAGCAATCAGAAACTCCTGCCGCTGTCTTGGCTCAATAAGAAGTCCTTGCCATTGTTGATGATCAACACCTTGTCGCGGTAGAGAACCATACCTCTAGGGTCGCTGTTGTGACTTCGGACGTGCCCTCATCTTCTGCAGCGGGTCGTGCAGCAGAAAGGGGAAAAAGTGTGGTGATTGATGACTATGAGTCTAAGTCGAACCTGTACCCCGACGACGTTATGATGTTTGAGAAGGGTCTCACTCATTCGGTGGTTAATGCGAGCGAATTAGCCCGTATCCTCTAGATCCCTCCCAGCGTTAATCTCTTGGCGGAGGGGGAAGATTTGGTACCGCAATTCAACATGTTATGCTTTGAAGCTGAGAACGAGTCCCTTTGGGATGTTCCCGATGCTGAGTTGAGGGACGAGGTGGCTGTCATGGGCTTAAGGGTACGTTACATTTTGTTTTCGTTTTATGCTTTTGCCCTTTCCAAAAGTACTAGTTTAAATCCGTCTTTACGTTTTCCAGACATACATGGTGGAAGTGGAAAGCATTCTTAGGGCCAACATCCGGGCAAGGGTTTTTTTGAAGATGCTGGAAAAATACCGTCGCTACCGCGATAGGTGTCGCGAGATGCACAAGCGGCTGAGGACGGATCCCCGTAATCGGGCTCTTGGTGAGGAGTTAGAGAAAAGGGACCAGGAATTGATGCGGACCATCCACAACAAGAGCGAACTCGAGGAGCAACTTCGCATTAAGGACGAAGAGCTCGAGTTAGGTAAGGGGGTCACAACGGAGTGTGAGCATTTGTAGGGTAGGTTGAGGTCGATGCAGTCAGAGATGGACCAAAACTTGGTCAAGTTCGAGGAGATGAGCATGGAGTGGACGAGAAAATTGATCGCGATGGAAAGCAAAGTCGCAGGATTGGAGAGCATTGAGGGTGCCTGGTCCGAGGCTTTGGCGAGGGCGATGGCCCTAGAGAACACCATCCGCGTACTTCAATTCGAACATGAGTCGGAGAGAGCGACAACTACCCTCATGGAGGCGAGGCTCGAGGAGTGCATATGCGTGATTGATCAAGAGGCATCGGTTCTGGGAGATCGGGTCGCGACCCTGGAGGTAGAAAATGAGCGACTGCAGGCTCAGTTTGAGTCATCTTCTGCCGCTGTTCCCCACCAAATGCATGAGCTCTGGGTTTATGCTGAAGCCAAGCGGGACATATATAAGAGTTTGTGGGAGGCGGGCACCGTGACTGAGGCCGCTTATGAAGAAGTGCGGGTGAAAGCTCAGGAGGCTCGCGTTAACTGCGGATATGATGCGGTGACGCCCGAGGCTAATGGGCATGCGGATGATGGTAATAGAGAACCTCTTAGAGACGGTGATGATAGTGGTGATGGTGACGGCGGCGAAGACGCCGAATGAAGAATGTTGCCCTTTGTTTTTATTTCCATTTTGTTTGTTGACTGTCGTTTGTTCGTTTGTTTTTATTTCTTTGGTTGGCCTGGGCCATATGTAAGCGGCGGTAGCCTACACTATGACTTTGCATAAATAAAAGTTCTTTTCTTCGCTATTTGCCTTGTACTTCACTTTTGTTTTCAACTGTTCATGGCTTCGGTGTGAGATAGAAGCTCGTCTGACGAGTCCCGGTTTTTCTTTCCTTTCGTTTGTTGTCGACCTTCAGGGGTGTCGTTTCGAACTTATCGAAATGTCGACCCATCTTTGTTCGATCGAGGTCGAGCCCTTCTCTTTTTTTCTACGAAGGTCCTTGGCCTTGAAGGGTGTTATTTCGAATCTAACTAAAATAACAGCCCGTCGTTGTTCGATAGAGGTCGAGCTCTTCTTCTCTTTTGACGGAGGCTCTTAGCCTTAAAAGGTTTTATTTCGAACTTATCAAAATAACAGCCCGCCGTCGTTCGAGCGAGGTCGGACTTTTCTTCTCTTTTGGTGAAGGCTCAGCTTTAAAGGGTGCTATTTCGAACTTATCAAAATGATAGCCCATCGTCGTTCGAGCGAGGTCGAACTCTTCTTATCTTTTGGAGAAGTCTCTTAGACTTATTGGGTGTTATTTCGAACTTATCGAAATAATAGCCCGTCGTTGTTCGAGCGAGGTTGAACTCTTCTTCTCTTTTGGCGAAGGCTCTTAGCCCTAAAGGGTGTTATTTTGAACTTATCGAAATAACAACCCGTCGTCGTTCGAGCGAGGTCGAACTCTTCTTCTCTTTTAGCGAAGGATCTTAGCCTTATCAGGTGTTATTTCGAACTTATCGAAATAACAGCCCGTCGTCATTCGAGCGAGGTCGAACTCTTCTTCTCTTTTGGCAAAGGCTCTTAGCCATAGAGGGTGTTATTTCGAACTTATCGAAATAATAGCACGTCGTCATTCGAGCAAGGTCGAACTCTTCTTCTCTTTTGGTGAAGGATCTTAGCTTTATAGGGTGTTGTTTTGAACTTATTGAAATAACAGCCCATCGTTGTTCGAGCGAGGTCAAACTCTTCTTCTCTTTTGGCGAAGCCTCTTAGCCTTAGAGGATGTTATTTCGAACTTATCAAAATAATAGCCCGTCGTCGTTCGAGCAAGGTCGAACTCTTCTTCTCTTTTGGCAAAGGCTCTTAGCCTTATAGGGTGTTATTTCAAACTTATCGAAATAACAGCCCGTCATCCTTCGAGCAAGGTCGAACTCTTCTTCTTTTTTGGCGAAGGCTCTTAACCTTAAAGGGTGTTATTTCGAACTTATCGAAATAACAGCCCGTCGTCGTTCGAGCGAGGTCGAACTTTTCTTCTCTTTTGGCGAAGGCTCTTAGCCTTATAGGGTGTTATTTCGACCTTATCCAAATAACAGCCCGTCGTCATTCGAGCGAGGTCGAACTCTTCTTCTCTTTTGGCGAAGGCTCTTAGCCTTAGAGGGTGTTATTTCGAACTTATCGAAATATCAGCCTGTCGTCGTTCGAGCGAGGTCGAACCCTTCTCCTCTTTTGGCGAAGGCTCTTAGCCTTATAGGGTGTTATTTCGAACTTATCGAAATAACAGCCCGTCATCGTTCGAGCGAGGTCAAACTCTTCTTCTCTTTTGGCGAAGGCTCTTAGCCTTAGAGGGTGTTATTTCAAACTTATCGAAATATTAGCCCGTCATCGTTCGAGCGAGGTAGAACTCTTCTTCTCTTTTGGCGAAGGCTTATAGCCTTAAAGGGTGTTATTTCGAACTTATCGAAATAATAGCCCATCGTCGTTCGAGCGAGGTCAAACTCTTCTTCTCTTTTGGCGAAGGCTCTTAACCTTAAAGGGTGGTATTTTGAACTTATCGAAAGAACAGCTCGTCATCGTTCAAGCTAGGTCAAACTCTTCTTCTCTTTTGGCGAAGGCTCTTAGCCTTAAAGGGTGTTATTTCAAACTTATCAAAATAATAGCCCGTCGCCGTTCGAGCGAGGTCGAACTCTTCTTCTCTTTTGGTGAAGGCTCTTAGCCTTAAAGGGTATTATTTCGAACTTATCGAAATAACAGCCCGTCGTCATTCGAGCGAGGTCGAACTCTTCTTCTCTTTTGGCGAAGGCTCTTAGCCTTAAAGGGTGTTATTTCGAACTTATCGAAATAGCAGCCCGTCGTCAGTCCCGGATTTTGGAGAGTCGGTCATCTTTCGTGGGAGTCCCAGTCTCTTTGGCATTGCTTGCACCGGATGGTACAACACTGGTGAATACAAGGTGTTGATGTTTCGTTTAGGTTTGTGCTGTGTACGCCCCATGGTTTTTTTGTCTGACTCCTGCCATCCAACTCAGAGATGTTGCCGGCAGGAGGTATTTCAGCTGTGTTGAAGCAATTTTTGTCCTTCAGTTGAGATGTTCCAGTATACGCTTGTCCATGCAGGTCTTATGTGCTTGCCCGGACAAAGAGTGAGAGGTGAGGATGAGATTTCCTTCATTCCCGCCTGATGATCCGGTGGAGGAATACAGGTTGGTAACATCGCTTGCTTTGTTTAGTATATCGATGGTTGATGGGGCGAAGATTTTCGGTCCCGGTGCTCTTGCTTGGCTCTTCTTCCTCTTCTGCGCTGCTTTTGAGTCTCACGTGGGTTGGGTCTTTCCTCTGCGCTCCTTTTGATGAGTGATTGTACTTCTTGGTTTCGATCTGGGAGAAACTAGGAAATTTTCACTAAGAAATCCCCACAGACGGAGCCAAATTGTTTGACTCAAAAGTTATAAAAACCTTTTTGAACAAATCAATCAAAGATGAAGGGACAAATCTTAGTCAAACATAATTAATTTCGGATCGAAAAGTTAACAGTAATGATTACATATGAGACGAAGAAGGCATGATTGATCTTATTTAGATTCAGCATTGTCTTTCTCATCAATTGATGAAGAAGTAAATTTACATGTCTTCCTCGAGGTCATTTCCTCGTTTTCTTGAAAATATAAGGAAATAGCTTTTTTGTCTTCCCTTTTCTTGAGAGAATGCAGAAGCCCCCCTAATTCAGAACTTTCTTTGGCTATATATAGTCGAGGCCCTTTTACCCTTTGCTTGATTCGATGCTTTCTTGTCACTAATGTATCCTAGTCGTGATTTTAGGCGTTACTCCTTTCAGTTCGTCGATTGGCACAGAGGAGAAATGGAGTGGACTCTATTGACTCTCACTGCCCAGTTACTAAGGCGGGGTGTCAGGCAACCTGGTCGTGGTGGTAAGATTTTGACCAATATAGTAACTACTAGTAGTTCTCAGCCCCCTCCCCTCCCCCCGGCATTTTGTTAGTGTCATCCCACTGGACTACAATTCAGTAAAATTTTCATTTGGCGCCCAATTTTACGCCACTGATTGAATCTCTACCTATTTTTTTAAAAAAAATTAACTGATACATAATATTTTTAGTAACTTTAGATACATATATTTTTCTCTTCTTTTTTATTGTTGCTTTCTTCATCTTTTTGTTTAGGGTTTCTTCTTCTTCTTAGTTGCAAAATGGATTTGTTAAATTTGTGGTTGTTTTAACAATCTAACGATTATAATTCGTTCTTTATGATATGTGAAAGTTATGTTTTAAATTTCAGCTCATTTGGAGTAGATTTATGTGTTGAATCGTGTGTTGGATTGTTGAAATTCGAAGAACAAGTTTATGTTTCAGAACTTCAGATTTGAATTTCTGAAGTTGTTTGAAGTTGTATTGAAAAATTGAACTACTTAAGATTTGAATTTCTAAAATTGTAGTTGAAAGATAAGAGAACTTCATATTTGATTGCTGAAGTTGAATAAAGAAATTGAACTACTTAATATCTGAGCGGTTACACTTTACAAACTTTTGTGCAATATGAATATAAATTAAATGGTAGTCCCAAAAATTGGTATATATGCAAATCCCCCTATATTTCATGTTCCAGCCATCACTTTGTGGAGGAAGCCCATGCTACAAAATATATGGCCCCAATTGTTGTGATAACACCTATGGTTTTAAATTTTTCTCTCCTTAACAATAGAGCTGAGAATTAATGGGAATTTGGCATTGTATAACAACTCAATCTACAATTGGCTAGAATTAATTTATTTTTATTTATTGGTAAGGTAGCCAATAAATGTTTATCACAATAATCTTTTTTATTCTCAAAAATATATTATAATTTTCTTTTTCTTTTTTGTATATATCAAATGTATATAAAAAAATTATTTTTCTTTTTTTGTATACCAAAAATTTATTTTTCTGCTTTGTATATCAATTTTTTTTGTATATCTAAGTGTATAATACATAATTTCTTGTGGATATTGTCACGACCCCAAACTAACCCGGTCGTGATGGCGCCTATCACAGTACTAGGCCAGCCGATTCAACACTAATAACATAAAGGTCCTTTGTAAATTTATTTCCAAATCCATTATGATCACAAGTCTTTTATTTTAATATAACAAAATACGCGGAAAACAAATACGCAAATACACCCACACTGCCCGATCCCGGTGTCATTAGTCATGAGCCACTAAGATACTGTCCAATACTTTCTACTCAATACAAGATAAGACTGAAATAGATAATACTAAGGATAGGAAGGAGAAAGGCAGGGATGCAGACACAGTGCAGCTACCTTGCTATCTCCGGAAAATACTCAGAAGTTGCTGGATGCTCTCACTCGGATGCTCTGGCACCTGGATTTGCACACAAGGTGCAAGGAGTAACGTGAGTACGCCAACTCAGTAAATCACCAAAGTAAATAAAGGCTAAGTGCAGTGGCGAGCATTTAAATCATATACATAGTCTAACATAAAATCTCAATAGGAATAACAAGTCAAATCTGTAGCTCAATTTCCGAACATCTCGTAAAAACTCAAGCATCAATGAAAGTTATTTATATTTGTTCAACATTATTCAATAGAGGCTCAATATAAAAGAAGAGTGAAAATAGTAATTTCATAAACAAGCCCCTCGGCAAAGCATCACTCATATATATAGCCTCTCAGTCACTCGTGACTCAACTCTCTTCAATCAGCACTCTCACTCAATAGATATCTCAAAATAATAACCACTACGGCGTGCAGCTTGATCCACAAAAATATATAGTCGACTGCGCTCACTAGGGGTATTCAGACTCGGGGGGGGGGGGGGGCTCCTACATCCCAAGCACTATATCGTTGCGGCGTGCAGCCCGACCCATATATATGTAACTGAATAAAAATCATGAAAAGAATCAGGGAACTCTGCCCAAACAACTTTCATATATTTAAAACAGAGTAGTGAAACTGAATAAAAAATAAATAGGTAAAATCATGAATGAGGATATGCTTTAGAATCAAAACAGTGTGAGGAAAGTAGTAGAATTACCCCTTGAGGGTCCAAACAGTTCGGCATAAGGCCCTAAACATGGCATTTAGCCCAAGTTAATAGAATTATTTCTAACACATAAATTTCTTATATAGTTTATCAAAATATGCAACTCTTCAGTTGTCACGGGACGGACCAAGTCACAATCTCTACCGATGCACGCCCACATGCCCATCACCTAGCATGTGCGTCACATCATTTATCAAAACAACATGAAGTTCTGGGGTTTCATACCCTCAGGTCTAGATTTACAATCGTTATTTACCTCAAGCCGGACAAAAAATCTACTCTGCAATGCCCTTGCCTCTCGACTCAACTTCAAATCGCCCTGAATCTATCCAAAATCAGAATTGTAATACCAATACATGCCAAAGGAACAAAGCTCACACCAAAATTATCAAATTAACTCAAAAATCCCAAAATTGGTCAAACCTGATCCCCGGGTCCACGTTACGAAATTCGATAAAAATCACAACATTAGAATCTTTATCCTCTCACGAGTCTATACATACCAAGATCATCAAAATCGGACATTAAATGACCCCTCAAATCTCCAATTTTAACTCTCCAATTTCAAGCCCTAATCTCCCAATTTCTTCTCTAATTTTCCCGCAAATTTCATGATTAAACAATGGAATAATCACCATAAACACAAGATACAAACCCCTAGTAGCTTACCTCTCTGAATACACTTGATTCCCTTTTGAAATCACAGCTTGGAGCTCCAAAATCGGCAAAAAATGGTGGAAGAATGACTAAAATTTGCGAAGAGGGCCTTTTATACTTTCTGCCCAACGATTCCCGCATCTACGGACAACATTTCGCACCTGTGGGCCGCTTTTGTGCTCTAAAATCCGCACCTGCGGAATCCACTTAGCTCCCCAGACACAACACCTGCGACCCAGGTCTCCCACCTGCGGGTTCGCAGATGCGGTCAAGACCTCCGCTTCTGCGACCAATACCGCTTCTGTGGCTCGCACCTACGGTCCCCAATCCGCAGGTGTAGTTATGACAGAAGCAGCAATTGAAGTTGCTCAATTTCAAGATCAAACTTTCCGACAACCTTCCGAATTCATCCCGAGTCTCCCGGGACCTCAACCAAAAATACGAACAAGTCACATATCACTATTCAAACTTATTTCAACCCTCGGAATACTAAAAACAACATCGAAATACCAAATCACCCCCGGATTCAAGCCTAAGGATTTCCAAACTTCCAAATTTTGCAACTGATCCAAAAACCTATCAAACCTCATCCGAATGACCTGAAATTTTGCACGCACGTCAAAAATGACACAACACTCCTACTCCAATTTTCGGAATTCCATTCCGACCCCGATATCAAGATTTTCACTGCCGACCGGAAAGTGCCAAATTTCCAATTTTGCCAATTCAAGCCTAAATCTACCACAGACCTCCAAATTATATTCCGAACACGTCTAAAATCACCTAACGAAGCTATCCAAACTATCAGAATTCACATCCGAGAACTTCTACCCATAAGTCAACATCCAGTTGACTTTTCCAACTTAAACTTCCAAATAAGAGACTAAGTGTCTCATTTCACTCCATGACTATTCCGAACACAGAACAACCAACACGATATGATGAAAGACAATTGAACAACACATAAAAAAGCAGAAACGGGGAGAACAGGACTGTAACTCATGCAACGATCGGCCAGGTCATTACAGATACAAACAAATATATATGATAAGAATACATTGATATACAATATAGAATTAGAAATATTTGTTAATAATTTGAATCAAAGAGAAGTCTTTTAATAATCTGAATCAAAAGGGGGCCGTATGAGATTTGACGTCACAAAAATGTTGGTTGTTACATTTAGGCCTTTAATTGATTGTCTAGTATGTTCCAGCCAGAAAATTAAGCAAAAACTTAATTATCTATCTTCAATTGATTGTCTAGAAGAAAGGAGAGATTGAATAAGAATTATGGAGCGAGGGAGAAGGAGTGGAAGACAACAAAGAGAGGTAGAAAGGGTTTATGAGGAGAGAATAAATAGAGAAGTAGATTTTTTATAATATGACTATACACTGCTAAAAATTTTGGGCTGTCTTTGCTAAATGTAATCTAAAGGTGAAACTTTGCCAATTCCTATTTATATTGTCACTCGATATCAATTTCTTAATTAATTAGGCAGATGCGGAGTAAGAGCATTTAACAACGTTTGGTTAAAGAGAAGAAAGAAAGAGTAATCTGACTGAGGTTGAAAAGATTATTTGGGTATTCAAAACTTGTGCGCCCACACATATCTCCTGGGAAGGTTAAAAGTTGACGAGTAAGAAATATTATTTCACTTAAACATGATCAAATTAGTGTATGCAAATATGAATTGTAACATTTACAAACAATAAACTAGTAGGAGTATTATTTATGGCCAAGGTATACCTGGTATTAAAATAAGCAAATTGTAAAAAAATGAAAGACTAGACAATATTCATGATGAAAATAGTGGTTGTGATTGTTCATCTATTTCACATCATCTTCTTAGAACAAATATATTTCCTCACAAAAAATTGACCATAAAAAAAGAAGAAGAAAAGCAAATGGAGACAACCACGTGCCATAAAATGATAACTCTATACTCCAATGACAAGGTATCCACCCACTAGCTTTTCTCTCAAAAATATCTTATCTCAAAATGTTAGCGTAATTTTTACAATTATTAATTAAATTCAAATTCCCCAGCCATATATATCCTATTCCCACTTCACAAGCACTACCTCAGAGTAGTTTCTGAATCAGTTAAAAAAAAATAAAAATGGGAGTAGTGATCATAGACGGATCAACAATTCGAGACTTCGTAAACGACGAAGCAGCTTTTGCAAAGGCAATTGATAAAGGATTCACCGATTTGGACCTCAACAACGACGGCGTTTTATCCCGTTCCGAGCTTCGCAAAGCGTTCGAGTCTCTCCGCCTCATAGAGGCTCACTTCGGCGTCGACGTTGCCGCCTCGCCGGAGGAACTCACCCGCCTCTACGATTCCATATTCGAGAAGTTCGATTGTGACCACAACGGCACCGTTGACCGACAGGAGTTTGGGAATGAGATGAGGAAGATTATGCTGGCGATCGCCGAGGGACTTGGATCGTCGCCGATTCAAATGGCTCTTGATGATAGTGACCAGAATTTGATCAAACAAGCTGCCGATCTCGAAGCTTCTAAGCTTCCTGCCTAATTAATTATAACCGGTTTCCAGTTCTTTAGCAAAATAAGTCCTTTTTCTATTGTTTCAATATTCAGTCATGTCTTGTTTTCATGCTGTGTTCCCAATAATTCTGTACTTTTACATAGTTATACGTTATATGCAAATGAAATGTGGGACAACTTTATGCATTTCCATCTAATATTTGCATCGAAACAAATTTTTTTTATAGCCAAACGTTTTTTTTCAGTAGCAGCACCATTTAGGCACTGATGATGCGGTTCGAGGAAATAACAAGTTAATAAATGGACTTAATACCAACAACTGAATTTTAGATACCGAATTGTATAAACATATACGCATCGAACTTCAGACAGATAAAAAAAAAATACAATAAAAAACTACGTCGCCTGAGAGATTCGAACTCTCGCGGGGAAACCCCATGTACTTAGCAGGCACACGCCTTAACCACTCGGCCAAAGCGACTTTGGTTACCGAGTGAAGTATGCCAAAGGAGCTCTTTTGTCAAATATAAATTGGTTTGATTTTCTTCAGAAGTCTTAAGGTGTGCTTGATTGATTGTTTTTGGCACAATTCTAGTTGTATGTCTTTTGGTTTTAGTTGAATGTGCATTGTTTATGATGATGTGTTCGTTTCGTTTCTGTATCTTGAGTTCCTGTTGGCGATGAAAGAATAACGTAGTCTAAAATTGGGCATAAGCATTTTTTTGTGCCATTTGTTGTGCATGTGTAATAGAGACATCTCTTTTTCATGTTTCAGCTGGGCATCAATTTTTCATTCCGGCATATTGCATGGTTTAATTTGGAAGTACAACATATTCCTCTCCTAGTATCTATGGATTTTAAATGAGGGCGCAGCAGAATGTAGGTAAACGGGTAATTAATAATGTATCAATTGATTTCTGATGTATCGAGGGGACTGATTTTGTAGATTGCAATAAAATTACCCAGGATATGGCTTAATTCGAGAAAATCACATAAATGGTCGCTTATGTTTAGGGAACTAATATATGTGTCTAAATCATCCTTTAGGCCTTAGCTTGCCATAGTTAGTCGTTTAAGCTTATCAAAAGTAAGTAATTTTCCTTGTTCCGTTGACTTTAGTCCGATAATTAAAATTAACGGCTGGAATCAGTGAAGAAAATTCCATGGCAGCTAGCTACACTTCGACGCTTCAGCAACAACTTTGTAGCAAATTAAGTAAAAACAGGTTTACATTGCTTGGTGGCTTATGCTTGGAAGTTGTGACATTTGAAGTTCAAATGGCAAGGGGTTCTTAATCCTTATTATTGCACAGGCAATGAGTATGACTTATCTGATACTTGTAATTGTATTTAAGGCAAAAGCTCTACCAAACTGAGCTTAACTGGATAAATGATTCAGTGTATATATCGTAAATTATAAATCTTGCAGCTCTCAAAGGACACATGAATGGTTTGAACTTGCTTTTCAAAATTAAGGACAATTTATAATATCATCTTAAATTCAAAACGAAATATGCATGAGGTTCTTTGGAAAATATCAAATTGACCTAGGGGTGTTCACGGTTTGACGGAAAACCGATCCAAACCGATTAAGTAAACCGATATTTTTCTTGATTTGGATTGGTTTTGGTTTTAAATTTTAAAAACCGATAATATTTGGTTTGGTTTTGGTTTTATTTTAAAAAACCGAAAAATAAACCGAACCAAACCGACTAATTACAAAATTTAATAATTATTTATATACAATATAATATCTTTTTGTAAATAATTTTAAATATTTTATGCATTTTAATTGTTATTTTGAATTTTGGTTTATCCTTTTATATCTTAAAAGATTGCCTAAGCCCAAAACTATAGGACTCGACCAATTTTCTTTTTATTAAGAGACTCTAATTCTCTAACCCTCCGCACATACTTTTGCCTAACAGAATAGTTAGAAAAAAAACCACCACAAGAGTAAAGAAAGCAAATTCAAATTGCAAGACAACAATGGCTAAAGCTTGAGAAAACAAACTTTTAGTTTATTTTTTGGTCATTCTTTTCATATAAACAGGTAAATAAACTTTCAGAAAGAAATATATAAAAAAACATAAATTTAGCAAATTATTTTCAGATTGTTGTCTAGTGTTGTTTTACTATTATCGACTTATCATTAGCTTACTAAGAACCGGAAAACCGAACCAAACCAATAACAATCAAACCTATGGTTTGTATTTAATTTGGTTTTAAAATTTTAAAAACCGATTAAATTGATTTGGTTTTGGTTTTAATAAAAAACCGACCAAACCGAACCGTAAACACCCCTAAATTGACCCATACCTTTGACATTTTTGTGGCTCATGGGCTGATTGGTTCTGTCACTTTCGTGCGTATTGTTTTGTTTGCCAACATATGTCATTGGGTGTTGAAAGTTAGGAGAATCGGATGTTTACATCAAATTAATAAACATAAAATATGTATCTTTCGTACATATATTCAACACTTAATTGAGATTAATGTGTATGAAATGTCACTTTAATATGGTTAGGTTAATTTCATACCCATAATCAAATTAAACACATGGTTAAGTTAACTTATTTGATTTTTATATAAGCACCCCGTACATGTCAGTATTCACGCTTTATGTTATTTCTTTGTGACCTACTGTTCAATTTAAGTTGACCAAGATTAATGATGGAAAGATGGTCATGACATCTTTATTAACTTTATCTGGTTGTAACCCGGTAAATTTGATTTTAGTTCCTCTGTGTAATTAAACTCCTTATTTCCCATCTTTGATATATTTTCTTTTCTCAGCCAAATAAATGGATAACATATGAAAGTGTAAATTGTCTATTGCGCCTATTGGACACCCTATGTACCTAAGGAAAAAAAAAAGTAAAAATAGTACGGTATAGCCAGTTTTCGGACTGGTCATTCAAAAATAGCCAGCGCTTACAAAGTCCATGAAAAATAACCACTATTTTGCTGCAACAGAGACCGGTCCAGCATAATATACTGGAGTTCGGTGCACCTGTGTATGAACTCCAGCATATTATGCTGGACCGATATACTTTGCTGACTCTAGTATAATATACTGGAGACTGGAGCACCGGTGCTCCAAACTCCAGTATATTACACTGGACAATTATACTTGCTGAACTCCAATATATTATGCTGGAGTTCTAGTGTACTTATGCTGGAACTCTATCATACTATGCTGGAGTTCCAACATACTTATCCTGGAACTCCAGTATAATATGCCGGAGTTCAAGCATACTTATGCTGGAACTCCAGTATAATATACTGACGTATTTTTCGGGTTTTGAACAGTGTTTTTGTTCAGATTTATCTTTACATGAAAAGTGGCTAAATTTCGATTAATTTTGAAACTGGACTATTTTTGAACGCCAGTTGTAACTCTGGCTATTTTTGAATTTCTTCAAAAAAAAGAAGAGGAAAATGGAAAAGTTGGACCCAGGGAACTAGACCGATTATAACCTAACTAAAAATGGATTGCATGTTCATGGCAAGTTCATCTTATCCACTATTTGAAGTCAGAAGAGATTAGGTTTAGTATACTCCACAAACTAGTAGATAAATTAAAGCCGCGTGATACTTTCTTGCTGCATTGGCATGACATTTGACACGTAACAATTTCAAACAATTCAGTAATTTAGTCGTTAAAGCAACAACTGGCTGTTAAATACTTATGATCATTATCAACAACCTTTCTGTTATTGATCGTTATGGTCAAGTAAACCGGAAATAGCTTGATTTCCTCATCAATTCATTGACACCTTAATTATTTCTTTATTTTTTCTTTGGCCACATATTTTCAAGAACTATAATCCTATTCATGACGACATAATAAATGATTTAATCTATATAGACTATATAGTGTAAAGAATTTGTACTTTATCAATGTAGTTTAATCGATTACCAATTCTCTATAATAAAGACGGACAATTGACACTTCGTAATAAGTTATATTATGATATTTCAATTTGAAAAAAAAAACATGTGGTCAATTAGCATGGAAATTTCCACGTAGCCCACTCGATGAGTTGCAAACGTCAAACGGTCAAAGAGGTTGCCTAATTTGAAAGTCACAAGCTTCACTATCTCTTCTGCTATATATACACTTCTCGTACGTACCATTTTTTCACTTCTCATATATTTCTCCTACAATTAACAACTTACTTTATCTCACAGCAGATTCATACACATCTAGTTACTCTATATTGAAATTGCAACAGTAATGGAGTTTGAGGGAAGTATATTGGTGAAGGTGGGTCTGTTTGCCTTGGTTCAAGCTTTGGTTTATTTGATTCTGTCAAAATCTTCAAACATATTCTCCAAAACACAAAGATCATACAGCTTTAAAACGGCTCGTTCTTTAAGCATTCGCCGGATCGCCGCCGCCCTCGCCGACTTACCTGCCGGCGGTGAACCATCGCCTTCTTCTTTCAAGGACTTGAGCACTTCTAAATCTTAATTTCAACTTATTCCAAGACAACTAGAAGTATCATGGCCTGGTATATAATATATATAGTGGATTGTTTTTAGCTTCTTAATTTCTAGCTCTACTTATTCTTTGATTTCTTGTTGGAAAGTTAAGCCAGATATTGCTTGGTGTGAATTTGGGATAATATTTTTACTCTTAAATTATTTAGTTCGTTAGTCATTGTAAAAATGTAAAGTATGTGAAGATCTATATTTAATTTGTTTCGTTACTCTCTTGGCTAAATTTTGTCCTAAAATTGTGAATAACTTTTACTTCAATGGTAGAGTACAGAATAATACCAACAACTTGTGCGCTTGCGGCTGAATGGATCTAAAAAATTAATCATCTTACAAAATAGATTTCCAACTTTTTCCCCTCAAAATATATATAGAACGGGAAACTAATAATCAATTTTCAACGGAGTTTGTGGAAACTGTCACGATCCGGTTTTCCCACCCGCGGGAGTCGTGATGGCGCCTACTGATGAGAGCTAGGCAAGATAATCCTTAACTACCTACTTCATTATCAAATTAATTCTTTTAACAAATATAAGGCGATAACATGAAAACAACGAAACTTTACATAAATAAGCGGAAGATAACATTTAAACATCTGAAATCTGCGTCTATTACAATTACTTAAGTCTCAACCATCCAAAACCTGGTGTCACAGTGTCACAGACTGTCTAAGATTGCTACATACAAAGGCTGAAGAAAATGACAATACACTATTTCTGAATAAAAGAAAAATGAAACAGGAAATAGGAGTAGAGGAGACGTCAGGGCCTGCGGACGCCTGCAGGTGTACCTTGGTCTCCGCGCGGACTGAAGGTAGCCTCCACACTACGGTCCAAAAGTTGCTCCGGGATCTGCACATAGTGTAGAGTGTAGTATCAGCACAACCGACCACATGTGCTGATAAGTGTCTAGCCTAACCTCGGCGAAGTAGTGACGAGGGTAGGACCGGACTACCAAACAAACATGTGCAGTTCAAATATGTATACAACGGAAAAGAAATACAGAATTAACCAGTCAATGTGGGAGGGGTAGCATGTTGTGGGGGAGATAACAATTCCGAATAAAAAGGCATCAAGTAATGAAAGAACATGACAACTCGGATATCAACAAAGAATCAAAAATCAACAAATGCACGGCATCACCCTTCATGCTTTTACTCTCGTCCTCATCAAAGCAATTATATAATAAAAGTGTGCACGGCATCACCCTTCGTGCTTTTACTCTCTTTCCTCACCATATAATCAATAAAATCGGCACGGAATGGTACATCGTGCGGCACAGCATCACCCTTCGTGCTTTACACTCTTTCTTCACAATCGTACACGGCATCACCCTTCGCTCTTTACACTCTTTCCTCACAAAAAGAAACAATACACGACATCACCCTTCATGTTTTAACACTCTTCCTCACCCAAACAACAATCACAAACAATGGGGCAAGGGAATAAATAAGATTATAATAAGAATCCCGGCAAGGGAACAACAATTCAACAATTAAGTCCCGGCAAGGGAGCAACATCAATAATCTCAACATCCCGGCAAGGGAGATAACCAATAAAGCAACAATATCCCGGCAAGGGAAAAATTTAGTGACTTCTTTATCTTATTCACTTTTACTTCACAACTCACTTTACCACTTGAGCCAATGCTCCAAAGGGTTCAATCAACTCATACACTTTCGCAATTCATAATATAACTTGAGCTAATGTTCCTCGATGTTCAAAGGTCACAATTCCTTCCACAAACTTCTCACAACAAATAGAAATCAACTCTAAAGCATGGATAATACAACGAAGTCATGAAAATCACAATATAAGACTCAGGGGCATGCTTGACACCAACGTATATACGTCGTACTCAACAATTATCACATAGCAAATAGGACTCGACTCCTAATCCCTCAAGCTAAGGTTAGACCAAACACTTACCTCGAACTTTCATGGCCAACTCAAGCCTCAAACACCGCTTTCCCTTTTGAATTTAGCTCCAAATCAATAGTATCTAGACATAATCGACTTAATAACATCAATAAACGCTAGACAATCCAATTCCAATGCTTAATTATAGCTTTCTAATCATTCTTCCCAAAAAGTTAAAAATTGACCCCGGGCTCGCTTGGTCAAAATACAAGGTTCGGACCAAACTCTGATCACTCATTTACCCACGAGCCCGAATATATAATTTGTTTTCAAATCCGACCCCAAAATGAGGTCTAAATCACAAATAATCAAAAAGTCCTAACTCTACCCAAATCCCTAATTTTCTACCCTCAATTACATGATTTAAGCCTAGAAATCTAATGGTTGATGATAAAAATGGAAAGAAACAAGTTAAAGATTACTTACCTAAGAGGTTATCGTGAAGAAACTCTTCAAAAATCGCCCCAAGAGGTGTGGAGAAGAAGAAGTTATGAAATTTGGGTTAAGTCTCGTAATGCTACTATTTCTGAACTTTTAAAATAACTGGGCAAAATTACTCTTCGCGTTCGCGACAAGTCCATTGCATTCGCGATGGGTTAGGCCTGCTAGGCCTTCGCGTTCGCGAAAGGGGGCTCGCGTTCGTGGAGAAGAAACTCCTCAAGCCTCGCGTTCGCGTGCAATGGATCGCGTTCCCGTTGGTCAAATGCCCCACTCCCCTGCCCAGGCTCAATTAGTCTTCACGTTCGTGTGGCCAGCACCGCATTTGCGAAGGGAAGACCCCCCAATGCCTCACGTTCGTGACCTGGGCTACGCGTTCGCGTAGAAGGAATTTCCTTCAGCAAAAATTAACACATCGCGTTCGCGAGGGTCCTCCCGCGAACGCGAAGAAGGGCATACCAGAATACCAACAGCTGAAAAACCTGCAACTTTTCCTAAGTCCAAAACTTTCCGAAACACACCCGAAATACACCCGATGTACTAACTCAATGATATCATACGAACTTATCCGTGCGATCAAATCGTCAAAATAACATTATTAACATCGAATTAAACCTCAAAATCAAAAAATTATCTCAACTTCTTAAAATATCCATTTTAGCAATTTAGGTCCGAATCACGTCAAATAACATCTGTTTTCCACCAAATTTCACAAAAACATCTTAAATCATATATAAGACCTGTACCGGGCGCTGGATCCAAAATACGTGCCAGATACCATCATGTTTTAATCAAATTTCATTTCAAATTCCTTTAAACAATTTCAAAAAATAATTTTCTTTAAAAAATTCATTTCTAGAGCTTAGGACCTCAGAATTCGATTCCGGGCATACGCCTATGTCCCATATTTTCCTACGGACCCTTTGGGACCGTCAAATCACGGGTCAAGATCCGTTTACCCAAAACGTTGACCAAAGTCAAATTAATTCATTTTACAGTCAAAACTTATCATTTTTCACAAAGTTTCACATATAGGCTTTCCAGCTACACGCCCGGACTGCACACGCAAATCGAGGTGATGCTAAAAGAGGTTTTTAAGGCGTCAGAACACAGAATTTCATTTTAAAACAAGTTCTCCACCTCTAAAACAACCGTTTGTCTTCGAACGGACAAAAGAAGAAAATACCTGAGTCGGGGAAAAGATGGGGATAACGGCTCCGCATATCGGACTTGGACTCCCAGGTCGATGCCTCAAGAGGCTAACCTCTCCACTGAACATGAACAGAAGGAAAACTCTTCGATCTCAACTGACGAACCTGTCAGTCTAGAATAGCCACTGGCTCCTCCTCATAAGACAAGTCCTTGTCCAACTGGACACTGCTGGAATCTAACACGTGGGATGGAACGCCGTGATATTTCCGAAGTATGGACACATAAAATACTGGATGCACAGCTGATAAGCTTGGCAGCAGTGCAAGTCTATAAGCCACCTCTCCCACTCGATCAAGAATCTCAAACGGGCTAATAGACCTAGGGCTAAGCTTGCCCTTCTTCCCAAACCTCATCACGCCCTTCATAGGCGACACTCGGAGCAATACCCGCTCACCGACCATGAGAGCCAAATCTCGAACCTTACGGTCAGCATAACTCTTTTGCTTGGACTGAGCTGTACGAAGCCTTTCCTGAATGATCCTGACCTTGTCCAAGACCTCCTAAACCAGATCCGTACCCAACAACCGAGCCTCTCCCGGATCAAACCATCCAACCGGAGACCGACATCGCCTACAATATAAAGCCTCATAAGGAGCCATCTGAATACTCGATTGGTAGCTGTTGTTGTAGGAAAACTCTACTAAAGGCAAAAACTGATCCCACGAGCCTCCAAAGTCAATCACACAAGCTCGGAGCATATCCTCAAGAATCTGAATGGTCCGCTCGGACTGTCCATCCGTCTGAGGATAAAATGTTGTGCTCAACTCAACCTGCGTGCCAACTCTTGCTGAACTACTCTCCAGAAGCGCGAGGTAAACTGCATACCTCAATCTGAAATGATAGACACAGGCACACCATAAAGACGAACAATCTCCCAGATATAGATCTCAGCTAACCTCTTGGATGAATAGGAGACTGCCACAAGAAAAAAATGCGCTGACTTGGTCAGCCTATCAACAATGACCCATACTGCGTCGAACTTCCTCCGAGTCTGTGGGAGTCTAACAATGAAATCCATAGTGACCCGCTCTCACTTCCACTCGGGAAGCTCAATTATCTGAAATAAACCAGTAGGCCTCTAATGCTCGTACTTAACCTACTGGCAATTCAAACACCGAGCCACATATGAAACGATATCCTTCTTCATTCTCCACCACCAATAATGTTGCCGCAAATCCTGATACATCTTCGCGGCGCCCAAATGAATAGAGTACCAGGAGCTATGGGCCTCCTCTAAAATCAAGTCCTGATGCCCATCCACATTAGGCACACAAACTCGACCTTGCAATCTCAAAACTCCATCATCATCTAAAGTAACCTGCTTGGCACCTCTGCGTTGTACTGTGTCTCTAAGGACACACAAATGGGGATCATCATAATGTCGATCACAGATACGCTCCAATAATGAAGAATGAGCGACTGCAAGCTAACACATGGCCGCTCAGAAATATCCAACCTCACAAACTGATTGGCCAAGGCCTGAACATCCAAAGCAAGCGGTCTCTCACCGATCGAAATATAAGCAAGACTGCCCATACTGGTTGACTTCCTACTCAAAGCATCGGCTACCACATTGGCCCTTCCCAGATGATATAAGATAGTGATATCATAGCCTTTCAACAACTCCAACCACCTCCTCCGCTTCAAATTCAACTCCTTTTGCTTGAACAAATACTGAAGGCTCTTGTGTTCTGCGAACACCTCACATGCCATGCCATACAGATAATGCCTCCAAATCTCCAATGTGTGAACAATGGCTGCCAACTTCAAATCATGAACCGGATAGTTCTTCTCATGAATGTTCAACTGCCGCGAAGCATAGACAATGACCTTGTTTTCCTGCATCAACACTGCATCGAGTTCAATACGAGATGCATCACAATAAACTATATAAAGCCCTGAATCTGTGGGCAAAATCAACACCAGTGTCATAGTCAGAGCTGTCTTGAGCTTCTGAAAGCTCGCCTCACACACGTCCGACCATTTGAACTGGGCACCCTTCTAGGTCAACCTAGTCATCAGGGCTGCGAGAGATGAGAACCCCTCCATGAACCGATGATAGTAGCCTGCCAATCCCAAGAAACTCCGAATCTCTGTAGCTAATGCTGGCCTAGGCCAGTTCTTGACTGCCTCAATCTTCTTTGGATCAACATGAATGCCCTCTGCTGATACAACATGACCCAGAAATGCAACTGAACTCAGCCAAAACTTATACTTCAAGAACTTAGCATACAACTGACTATCCCTCAAGGTCTGATGAACCACTCTGAGATGTTACTCATGCTCCTCTCGGCTGCGGGAATATATCAAAATATCCTTAATGAAGACTATCACGAATGAGTCCAAATAAGGCCTAAACACTCAGTTCATCAAATCCATAAAAGCTGCTGGGGCATTTGTCAACCCGAATGACATAATCAGGAACTCATAGTGCCCGTACCGAGTGCGGAAAGATGTCTTGGGGACATCGGATGCCCTAATTCTCAACTGATGGTAGCCAGATCTCAAGTCAATCTTCAAAAATACCTTGGCACCCTGAAGCTGATCAAACAAATCATCAATCCTCGGCAACGGATACTTATTCTTGATTGTAACCTTGTTCAATTACCGGTAATCAATACACATCCTCATCGACCCATCCTTCTTCTTAACAAACAACACCGGTGCACCCCAAGGCAAAACACTAGGTCTAATAAAACCCTTCTCAAGCAAGTCTTGCAACTATTCCTTCAACTCTTTCAACTCAGGCGGGGCCATACGATACGGTGGGATAAAAATGGGCTGAGTGCCTGGAGCCAAATCAATGCAAAAATTAATATCCCTGTTGGCTGGCATACCCGACAGGTCTGAAGGGAATATCTCAGGAAACTCATGAACAACGGGCACAGAATCAATGAAAGGAACCTCAGCACTAGAATCACGAACATATGCAAAATAGGCCAAATACCCCTTCTCGACCATACGCCGAGCCTTCACATAAGAGATAACACTGCGAGTAGAATGACTAGGAGTCCCTCTCCACTCTAAACGAGGCAAACCCGATAAAGCTAAGGTCACAGTCTTGGCATGACAATCCAAGATAGCGTGGTAAGGTGATAACCAGTCCATCTCCAATATAACATCAAAATCGACCATGTCCAGAAGCAACAAATCTACTTGAGTCTTAAGACCCCTAATCACAACTACACAAGAGCGATGGACTCGATCTACCATAGTAGAATCCTCCACTGGTGTAGACACATAAACAGGAACACTCAATGAATCACTAGGCATGACCAGATATGGTGCAAAATAAGATGACACATATGAGTATGTAGACCCTGGATCAAATAACACTGAAGCATCTCTATCACAAACCAGAACCGTACCTATAATAACCGTATCTAAAACCTTAGCCTCGGGCCTAGCTGGAAGAGTATAACATCGGGGCTGGGCTCCACCACCCTGAACTTCCTCTCTGGGATGACCTGCTGCTGGCTGACGTCCACCTCTAGCGGCTTGAGCTCCACCTCTAGTACCTCTACCTTCACCTTTAACACCTCTACCCCTACCTCTAGCTGGCTGGGCGGGCTGTGGAACACCTGGTGCCTGAACCATGGCACGGGAAACCTGATGTTGAGAGCTACTCGGTGCTCGAGGGCAAAACCTAACAATGTGACCCGTATCACCACAAGTGTAACAAGCTCTCGGCTGCTGACCCCGTCGACCTGAATGACCACCCCGAAAAATTTGAAGCGGTGGTGCACTGTAGGACTGCTGATCAGATACTGCATCTGAGGACCACGACCACCTGAAGTACCGCGAGAAACCTAGAGCGCTGACTGAAAGGTCCTAGGGGGATGACATCTACTATACGAATCTCTACCTCCAGATGAGGTACCACTGAATCAGACTGAATAAAGGGGCCTCTTGTCTAACCCATGACCACCTCCCTGTGACAGAACTATCTCCAGTTTCCTGGCCATATTGGCCGCCTCCTGAAAAGAAATCTCACTCCCAGCCTCCCTAGCCATCAGAAGACGAATCAGCTGAATAAGACCATCAATAAACCTCGTCATCCTTTCTCTCTCGGTGGGAGTATGATGAGAGCATGGCGAGCCAAATTGATGAATCTGGTCTCATACTGGGTAACAGTCATGGAACCCTACTGGAGACGCTCAAACTGCCTCCGATAGGCCTCTCTTTGAGTAATGGGGAGAAACTTCTCCAAAAATAGCTATGCAAACTGCTCCCAAGTCAAGGCTGGCGATTCGGCTGGTCTAGCCAAGCAATAATCTCTCCACCAAGTCTTGGCGGATCCAAACAAGCGAAAAGTGGCAAAATCGACCACATTGGTCTCAACTATCCCCATGTTCTTGAGAACCTCGTGATAGTTGTCTAGATAATCTTGGGGATCCTCAGTAGTTGCTCCGCTGAAAGTAATAGTGAAGAGCTTGGTGTACCTATCCAACCTACATAAAGCATCGACAGACATAGCTGCTCCATCACCGGTCTGAGCTACCACACCCGGCTGAACTGCTCCAACTGGTTGAACTGCTGGAGTTTGAATCTGGGGAGCTACCTACTCCGGAGTGCGAGTAGCAGGAGTCTGGGCTCCTCCTCCAGCCTGAGAGACGGCCGATGCTACAGGAAGCAAGCCTGCACATGTGACACTCTCCATAAGGCCCACTAGACGGACCAAAGCATCCTGAAGAACCGAGGTAGCAATAAACCCCTCTGGGACCTGAGCTGGGCCTACCGGAACTGCTGGGGCTGGAACCTCATCATCAAAGTCAACCTGAGGCTCTGCCGCTAGTGCTGCTGCTCGGGGCTGAGCTCTGCCCCTACCTCGGCCTCTAGCACGGCCTCACCCTCTGTCCCTTATGGGAGCTGTTACTGCGGGCTCGGGCTACTGAGTGGTGGATGAGGAAGAGCGTGTTCTCTCCATCTGCGAAAGAACATAGTAGAAATTCAATTAGAATTGAGAAACAAAACCGCACGATGAGAAAGAACAAATGTGAAGTTTTTCCTAACTCTGTAGCCTCTGGGGGATAAATACATATGTCTCCGTGCCGATCCCTCAGACTCTACTAATCTTGTTTGTGAACTGTGAGACCCATGTAACCTAGAGCTCTGATACCAACTTGTCACGACCCGGTTTTCCCACCCTCAGGAGTCGTGATGGCGCCTACTGATGAGAGCTAAGCAAGCTAATCCTTAACTACTTACTTCATTATCAAATTACTTCTTGTTAGATATGTAGTATTGTCCCACATCGGAATATAAGTAGTATGTCCTTGTATAGTATAGTTATAAATAAGGACTTCTTGTATTGTATTGAACACACAATATCAATATATCATATTTTCTCCCATGCCTTCTCACATGGTATCAGAGCTATCGTGAGAGATTTATCACTGTGCATAAATTCTAGTGATTCCAGGAAGTGAAATCAGTCACCGAAACCCTTTTCCCGGCGACTTTCAAAGCTGTTTTGCGCTTTGTCTCGGTCAATGTTGTGCAAAAAATCCAACACTACCACAAGAGTAGTCACTGTCCGGCGACCAAACCCTAGTGAAAATCTCCGGTGCTACTGTAGTTGTCCGAAGAAAATTTTCCGGCGAAGTTCAGACGTCGCGTGGGCCACCTTCCAGCCATTTTTTGGCGACGACTCTTCAGGACAGATTGTTCCCCTTGCAATTTCGAGCCTACCCATCTAGGTTACACCAAATTCCGACCATTTTTATATTTTTTCGGCGTGAATAATGATTTCAAAAGTGGACTTCCGGCCATTTTTTGAAAAAGTTCCTTCAGAACAGTTGGGTCTTTTGGTAATTCCGATCTTACCCCTACTATTTTTTATTTCATTCCGACCACTTTGAATATTTTCCGGCAGCTACAATAACTTTCCGATAGCTACAGTAATATTCCGATAGCTACAGTATTTCTGGAGTGAACAATGTTTTCCGGCGCAGAACAGTGTTCTGTTTTCCTGCTGTAAGAAAGTGTTTTCTCAGCGATTTCTTCAGTTTTCCCAAAGGAGTTACTAATTTTCACTATTTCAAGTTAACACTACCACTATTAATTGTAGCGACATGGGAACCGATACTTTGAATAGTCGGATGGTTTCTTTAGTGGATTATTTTGAGTTACTTCAGTACAAAGCAGGTAAGCAGACATCTTCTGAGATAGCTTCCGTTGTTCAAACAGGTAATACCATGACTTGTGTCTCTCAATCTTCATCCTCTGAGCCTTGGGTCATTGATTCAGGTGCATCGGATCATATTTCTGGTAACAAATCTCTTTTCACTACTATTTCGTATTCTCAATCTCTTATAAGAGTCACAATGGCCAATGGGTTTCAAACCATGGAAACTGCAATAGGTCAAGCAAGCCCAATTCCTTCCTTACCTTTAGATTCAGTTCTTTATGTCCCTAATAGTCCTTTTAATCTCATAGCTATTAGTCGCCTAGCCAAATCACTTAAATGTGCCGTTTTGTTTCTTGATGACCATGTTTTTATACAAGAACGCAGTACATGGCGGATCATTGGTACCGGGCATGAATCAAATGGACTTTATTACCTTATCCTTGCTAAATCACATGAACTCACATCTTGTCTTCCTTCAACAACTTGTCCTGTTACTGATTCCCCAGATTTATTACATAAAGGGTTGGGATATCCTAGTTTGTCAAAACTTCAGAAAATGGTACCTGGTTTATCTCACTTGTCAGCTCTAGAGTGTGAGTCTTGTCAGCTCGGTAAGTATACTCGCTCTCATTTTCCTCGACGTACTGATAATCGAGCAGAGTCCCCTTTTACTTTAGTCCATTCAGATGTTTGGGGTCCTAATCGGGTCAGTTCTACCTTAGGATTCTGCTACTTTGTTAGTTTCATTGATGACTATTCTAGGTGCACCTGGATATTTTTGATAAAAAATCAGTCTGAGTTGTTTTCTATTTTCCAGACCTTTCACGCTGAAATTCAAAATCAATTTGGGGTTTCTATTCGCACATTTCGTAGTGATAATGCCCGAGAGTATTTGTCTTTCCCATTTCAGCAATTTATGAAATCTCATGGGATTATTCATCAAACATCTTGTCCGTACACATCTCAAAAAAATGGGGTAGCTGAAATAAAGAATAGACATCTTATTGAAACTGCTCGTACCCTACTCATACAATCTCATGCTTCGTTGCGTTTTTGGGGGGATGCAGTTCTTACATCTTGATATCTTATTAATTGTATGTCATCTTCAACTATCCAGAACCAAGTTCCATTCCCTGTTACGTTTCCCCACTTACCTTTGTTCCCTCTTCCACCCCGCATCTTTGGAAGCACTTGTTTTGTCCATAACCTTACACTAGGAACAGATAAGTTAGCTCCCCGTGCTCTTAAGTGCGTATTTCTTGGTTTCTCGAGAACGCAAAAGGGGTATCGATGCTATTCTCCTGACCTCCAGCGGTACCTTATGTCCGCTGATGTTACCTTCTTTGAAACCCAATCATACTTCACAGGTCCAGGTAATCACTTAGATATTTCTGAGGTACTACCAGTCTCTTCTTTTGGAGATTCAGTCACTATCTCCCATCCATCTTCCTCTACATCTCCAGCTCCACCACCTATAGCTCCTGTTCTACCATCTATAACTCCAGTTTCACCACCAATAGGTCCAATTCCTCCACATAATCCAGTTCAACCTTCTGCAGCTCCGCCACTCTTGACTTATCATCGCCGTCCGCATCCAGCATCAGGCCCAGGTGATTCACGTCCTGCATCAGATTCTGCACCTACTGCGGACTTGTCTCCTCTTAGTTAACCAATTGCACTCCCCAAAGGTGTACGATCCACACTTAATCCTAATCCCTACTATGTTGGTCTAAGTTATCATCTTCTGTCGTCACCTCATTATGCTTTTATATCTTCTTTGTCCACTTTTTCTATTCCTAAGTCTATAGGTGAGGCACTATCTCATCCTGGATGGCAACAGGCTATGATTGACGAGATATCTGCTTTACATGCGAGTGACACTTGGGAGCTTGTTCCTCTTCCTGCAGGTAAGTATACTGTTGGTTGTCGTTGGGTTTATGCAGTCAAAGTCGGCCCGGATGGCCAGGTTGATCGGCTTAAGGCTCGTCTTGTTGCAAAAGAATATACTTAGATTTTTGGGCTTGATTATAGTGATACTTTCTCTCCCGTGGCTAAAGTAGCATCTGTTCGTCTTTTTTGTCCATGGTTGCTGTATGTCTTGGCCTCTTTATCAGTTAGACATTAAAAATGATTTTCTCCACGGTGATCTTGACGAGGAAATTTATATGGAGCAACCACCTAGTTTTGTTGCTCAGGGGGAGTTTAGTGGTTGTGTATGCATATTGTGCAGGTCACTATATGGTTTGAAACAGTCCCCTCGAGCCTGGTTTAGTAAGTTCAGCACAATTATTCAGGAGTTCGACATGACTCGTAGTGAGGCTGATCACTCTGTGTTTTATCAGCATTCTGCTCCGAATTTGTGTATTTATTTGGTGATTTATGTTGATGATATTGTTATTACTAGCAACGATCAAGATGATATTACTAATCTAAAGCAACATCTCTTTCAGCACTTCCAAACTAAGGATTTGGCAGACTGAAGTATTTTCTAGGTGTTGAGGTCGCTCAGTCTAGCTCAGGTATTATTATTTCACAGCGGAAGTATGTCTTAGACAATCTTGAGGAGACTGGAATGATGGTTTGCAGACCTATTGACTCTCCTATGGATCCGAATGCTAAGCTTATGCCTGGACAAGGGGAGCCTCTTAGAGACCCTACAAGATATAGGAGGTTGGTTGGAAAATTGAATTACCTCACAGTGACTAGACCTGACATTTCTTTTCCGGTGAGTGTTGTAAGTCAGTTTATGGATTCTCCCTATGATAGTCACTGGGATGCAGTTGTTCGTATTCTTCGGTATATAAAGTCAACTCCAGGCAAAGGATTACGATTCGAGGATCGAGGCCACGAGCAGATTGTTGGGTACACAGATGTTGATTGGGCAGGATCACCTTCTGATAGACGATCTACATCTGGATATTGTGTTCTAGTAGGAGGTAATTTGGTCTCATGGAAGAGCAAGAAACAAAATGTAGTTGCTAGATCTAGCGCCGAAGCGGAATATCGGGCCATGGCTTTGGAAATGTGTGAGTTAGTTTGGGTCAAGCAGTTGCTCAAGGAGTTAAAGTTTGGAGAAATCAGCAGGATGGAACTGGTGTGTGATAACCAAGCTGCTCTTCATATTGCGTCACATCCGGTGTTCTATGAGAGGACTAAACACATTGAGATGGACTGTCACTTTGTTAGAGAAAAAAATACTTTCAGGAGATATTGTTACAAAGTTTGTAAAGTCGAATGATCAACTAGCAGATATTTTCACTAAGTCTCTTACTGGTTCTCGTATTAGTTACATGTGTAACAAGCTCGGTACATATGATGTGTATGCACCGGCTTGAGGGGGAGTGTTAGTTTATAGATATGTATAGTGTAGTCTTGTCCCACATTGGAAGAGGAGTAATATCTCCTTGTAGTGTATAGCTATAAATAGGGACCTCTTGTATTGTATTTATCATCCAATATCAATAACATATTTTCTCCCGTGCCTTCTCACATGGTATCAGAGCATTAGTGAGAAAAGATCGTTGTGCGTCATTCCAGCGTTAACCGGGAAGAAAGAACTTAGTCATCGTGTAATTTTTCCGGTGACCTAAGGCTTGTCTAAGTGAAAGTCACTTTCTGAGATTGCTACATACAAAGGCTGAAGAAAATGACAATACACTATTTCTGAATAAAAGAAAAATGAAATAGGAAATAGGAGTAGAGGAGACGCCAGGGCCTGCAGACGCCTGCAGGTGTACCTTGGTCTCCGCGTGGACTGAAGGTAGCCTCCACACTACGGTCCAAAAGTTGCTCCGGGATCTGCACATAGTGTAGAGTGTAGTATCAGCACAACCGACCACATGTGCTGGTAAGTGTCTAGCCTAACCTCGGCGAAGTAGTGACGAGGGTAGGACCAGACTACCAAACAAACTTGTGCAGTTCAAATATGTATACAGCGGAAAAGAAATACAGAATTAACCAGTCAATATGGGATGGGGAGCATGCTGTGGGGGAGATAACAATTTCGAATAAAAAGACATCAAGTAATGAAAGAACAACATAACTCGGATATCAACAAAGAATCAAAAATCAACAAATGCATGACATCACCCTTCGTGGTTTTGCTCTCGTCCTCACCAAAGCAATTATATAATAAAAGTGTGCACGACATCACCCTTCGTACTTTTACACTCTTTCCTCACCATATAATCAATAAAATCGACATGGAATGGTACATCATACAACAGGGCATCACCCTTCATGCTTTACACTCTTTCCTCACAATCGTATACGGCATCACCCTTTGTGCTTTACACTCTTTCCTCGCAATCGTACACGGCATCACCCTTTGTGCTTTACACTCTTTCCTCACAAAAACAAACAATACACGGCATCACCATTCGTGTCTTAACACTCTTCCTCACTCAAACAACAATCACAAACAATGGGGCAAGGGAATAAACAAGATTATAATAGGAATCCCAGCAAGGGAACAACAATTCAACAATTAAGTCCCAGCAAGGGAGCAACATCAATAATATCAACATCCCGGCAAGGGAGATAACCAATAAAGCAACAATATCCTGGCAAGGGAACAATTTAGTGACTTCTTTCTCTTATTCACTTTTACTTCACAACTCACTTTACCACTTGAGCCAATGCTCCAAAGGGTTCAATCAACTCATATACTTTCGCAATTCGTAATATAACTTGAGCCAATGCTCCTCGATGTTCAAAGGTCACAATTCCTTCCACAAACTTCTCACAACAAATAGAAATCAATTCTAAAGCATGGATAATACAACGAAGTCATGAAAATCACAATATAAAACTCACGAGCATGCTTGACATCAATGTATTGATACTCGTCATCATGCCTATACGTCGTACTCAACAATTATCACATAGCAAATAGGACTCGACTCCTAATCCCTCAAGCGAAGGTTAGACCAAACACTTACTTCGAACTTCCACGGCCAACTCAAGCCTCAAACACCGCTTTCCCTTTTGAATTTATCTCCAAATCAATCATATCTAGACATAATCGACTTAGTAATATCAATAAACGCTAAACAATCCAATTCCAATGCTTAATTATAGCTTTCTAATTATTCTTCCCAAAAAGTCAAAAATTGACCCCATGTCCTCTTGGTCAAAACACGAGGTTCGGACCAAAACCCGATCACTCATTCACCCATGAGCCCGAATATATAATTTATTTTCAAATCCGACCCCAAAACGAGGTCTAAATCACAAATAATCAAAAAGCCCAAATCTACCTAAATCCCTAATTTTCTACCCTTAATTACATGATTTAAGCCTAGAAATATAATGGTTGATGATTTAAAACTGTCATTAATTCCACATAAGATGAACATGGATAATGCAAATAAATATTACTAGTAAATTTTTTGGAAATATTACTTCGCATAACATTAAGCTGATCAAGTGAACAAAGAAACATAAAAAAAAGTTAATTATTTACGGAGTAGTACTTTGGTAAAATTATGACCGGGTACAAAATCCCATTATTATTAATCGGGAAAAGGAAGTGGTTATACACTCTCTCTCTATATATATATATAATATATAAATTTTATATACTTTTACGGCTATCAAATATAAATAATCTCGATCGCGAGCTAAAAATGATCTATGCCCTTATTAATTTATAACTTATTCACCAACCTGCAGGTTTGCCAAAGTTTCTTCTTTTTTCCCTTTTTTAAGGATAGAAGAAATAGTAACTCAGGAAGTATGAGTATGACACTATGACCCCGTTTATTTAAACCAGGACAGATGGTTAATTGTATTTTTAAGGCAGATGGTTGTTGAATTGTGATTGACAACTGACCACAGTATCTCAAAATTAAAGGACCACTAATCACAAAAGATAAACACTGCACTTGGCGGTAGTTGGCCTACAGACATTGGTTCATAATTTGCAAATACATGTCTTTCATGGAGGAAAATTGGAGACTAGTCAGTTGTCACTATCTCCATTTTAAAATGCCATAATATGGACTAATTTGTGTTCTGAAATCTTCAAAAAATGTTTATTTCGATTATCTGACTTATTTGTTGTATAGCAGAATTTTCAGCATTAAATATTGGACCCGATATTGATTTGTTTTTATAATTAAAATTTAAATATTCATAACTACATGACAAATTATATAAGGCACAACTTTCCTCGAATTCTAATGCTTTATGATTAGTGTTCGGGCTGGTTTATGTTTACATTCACTAATCCATCAAATCAGTGGCATACGCAGGATTTTATGCCAGCGGTGTTACTATTTAAAATAGTAAGTAAATAAATAGGTCACTGCACTGCAACAATAACACCTTAATATAACACATTCAAATACGTTGTACAATTAATATCGACGAGTTTTATTATTTTTTCATATGCATTAATGAAAGTTAAGTTTAAGCTTTTTCTTTTGGTTTCCCTTCAATATCTTTCCATTTGGTATTTTATATAAATAACAAATTAAAATTTCAATTTTACAAATAAAGCAAAACTTTATATCATGGAGTTCCTCTTCAGATATTTTTAATATTAGTGGTTCTCTTGACTTTTGAGAATTTTTAATTCTTAATGACAAACTTTCTAAAATTTTAACAATACCCATAATTGAGCATTTTTTTTTTTACTTTTATTTATTGGTATGTTTTGCTGTAAATTTCCGCTAATTACTATACTTGGTCAAATTTGGTGCTTGTTGTCATCTTGAGCCACTTGTGAGTTGTGACTTGACTGAGATCGAAAAATCTAAACCTAATTTGGATATCCTAGAATCGATCATGTGACCGTTCAGCTTGAAGGGCCCCGAGTAACCAGCCGGACTAGTTTTCTTGCTTTGACAAGCAACGTCATCTTAATTTCTTTTTATCGTTTTGACCTGTTTAAGTACAAATTTACCCAGCTTTTTAGTAGTTTTTTCCGGTGTAGCGGTGTCACGTAACACCGCTTTCCCAAACGTATATCCGCCCCCGCATCAAATAGCATACATGCCCATGCACCTAATAAACTTCATTAAAATTGGAAAATATTGACTCATTTTGAGCGTTGTAATTGGAATTAACTTTAAATTTATTGAAAATTTTCTTGTAATAAAATAACAAAAGAATAAATTAAGAAAAGAATGGTCAAACTTCACTTGCTTTAATCTCAAGAGGCAAAAAGGGTCAAAGATTGTCACGACCAGGATTTTCCATTCTCGGGACCGTGATGACGCCTAACATTTCACTTGCTAGGCAAGCTTACATTAAAAATAGTTTTTAGCCATTTTTAACAAGTCAAATTAAATGATAACCAAGAAACAAAATAACTGAAATAGAGTGAGTAAACCATAATAACAACGATATCTAAATACAAACTCAGAACTGGTATCACAAGTGCACGAGCAACTAAAGTACTACAAATAAAAGTTTGAGTGAAAGTAGAACTATCTGAAATGAATTAAACAACTAGAGTAATGTAGAAGGAGACTTCGGGGCTACGAATGCCATGCAGTTGTACCTCAAGTCTCCGTCAAGCAATCAATCCAAGCAATCTACTGACCGCCACTAGGACCGACTCCAAAATCTGCACAAAAAGTGCAGAATGTAGTATGAGTACAAGCTACCCCATGTACTCTGTAAGTGCTGGGCCTAACCTCGACAAAGTAGTGATGAGGCTAAGACGGGTCACTTACAATAACTTGTACGCAGTATAATAATAATAATAGAAGAATTTAACGCCAAAGACTGTTAAGTCGTTTTTATCAATTGTTTTAAAGAAAGTTTATCAAACCAACCATAATCATAAATGGTTTTAATAGAAACTTTAGGAATCGTCCATTTGTTTAACAAATCAAGGTTTTGAAGTATATCTATCTCTTCATAATCATAATCATAATCATAATAATAATAATAATAATAATAATAATGATGATAATAATAATAATGATGATGAATAATGATAATGATAATGATAATCATAATAATAATAATGATAATAATAATAATAATGACGATGATGATAATAATAATAATAATGATAATAATAATAATGATGATAATAATAATGATAATGATAATAATGACAATAATAATCATGATAATGATAATGATAATCATAATAATAATAATGATAATAATAATCATGATAATAATAATGATAATAATAATAATAATAATAATAATAATGATAATGATAATAATAATAATGATGATGATGATAATAATAATAATAACAATAATAATAATGATGATAATTTTTGGCCATTTTATTTGCCATTTTAGGAATTTTTGTAGAATTTTATTTAATTGTTTGCGTTTTTGTGCATGTTTAAGTTTTATTTAAATCATGAAAAATACCAAAAATACCATGCATTGCATTTAGGATTTGTTTTCATATTTTTAGGATTAATCAGTAATTATTTGTTTTATAGAAATTTGAAAATCCCAAAATAGCTCATTTTACATCTTTTATCTTTTAATTTTTAATTTATTAATTTTTCTCTTTTTATTTAGAATTAAGTGGTGTGCATAATTTCTATAATTAGATAGTTGGTTTAATTTTACAATTTAGATAGTTTAGGATTTTATTTTTTTAGGATTTGTTTTAATTAAAAAAAGAAGGAAAAGAAAAGAAAAGAAAAGGGGAAATAAAAGAATTTGATTTTAAAAGGGGGTTATTTTTTGAAATTGGGCTAATCTGACCCAAACCAGCCCAAATTCGTTACCCAGAACCCAAGCCCAAACCCAACCTTATCCGGTCCAACCCACTCTCAAACCAAACGACCCCGTTTCGTGACAATCTAATCACAACCGTTGGATTTAGATCATCCAATGGCTCGGAACTAAGGGTTCATTTAATATAAAACTGTCCTAAAGAGAGACCCCCCCTATCAGACCCCTCTCACTTCGTCTCTATTCTCTCTCAAAGCAAAAACCCTAGCCACCCTAAAATCCATCGCCGCCTCCGCCGCAAACCACCCACCGAAAATCTCCTCACGGCGGTTCCGGTGCTCTAATACACCCCAAATCAATACCTCAGACTCCCCTTCGTCTCCTCTTTAATAATCTCTAACCCGATCCCTTCGAATCACCCTCAATTCTCAAATCCGAGATTCAAAGTCAAAAACCCTAAATCGCCCAAAAAGCCCCAAATTCATACCATACAGTCCTCAACCTTCCCTCACCTCTATCTCACCATTGATTTCCCAAAAATCCAGCCAAACTCCACGAATCTTAAATCTCAGAATCATTGAGCCCTAATTTTTCTCCTTTTCTGATTTTTCGGTCAAAATTTGATCAAGCGGACTTAAAACCTCCCATTATTCGACTATTCTTGTTAAGAACAATCGATTAATGGTAGTCAAAGTTCATTTACTTCAAAGAGTTTGGACGAGTTCGTGAGTTGATCTAGTTTTTGAAATAAACTCCGGTAAATCCCTTTCTTTTCTTTTGATTATTTGGTTTTATTTTGGTTCTTTTTTGCATGTTTAATTGTTCTTGTTTTGACTGCATATTTTATTTAGGCTATTTTAGACCCGCCTTCTTTTAATTCACAGACCCTTAACTTTGTTTGATGTTGGTTTTGTTTGTTAGATTAAAAAAAAGAAGAGAAAAGCATGTTTTCAATTAGCCTAGGTTTCAATCTCTAAGATTCAGCATGTTCAATTGATTGCTCTATTTTCCTAAACTAGTCTAATGGCTTATTATAGGAGGATTGACAATTATTTATGTTTTGTTGTTTCATTTGTTTAAGTTTTCCAAATTGATATAGTTTGAATTCTAGTTTGTTTCCTTGCATTTGCATCTCTGATTTTGTTTTATTACTGTTTAAATGCATTAGTTATTAGTTTCAGTTCTAGTTTAGTTTTAATCAATTAAGCATTTCCTTCTATTAAGTTTGGATTGCACCCGTTTGACCTTTTTAGTCATTTTGATCCAAATTTCCACCCCTTTTAGTTTTGTCCTTGCTTGTTCTAATTTGCTCACAGATAGAAACTTTAGGGACTTAGCTGAACTTAAAAGTTTAGGATAAAAGCTGAAATAAGTAGTAATCTAAAGGGTAAAAATGGATTTACACTTAAGCTAAAAATCAGAAACTTCTTAGAAATGTACAGTTGTCCTAGCTATTATAAAAAAGATGCTGAAATATAGGACAGCTGTACCAAAGGCTGTTATAAGGATAATACTATTTATTCCCTAGGATAAGGAATATGCCTAAAAGATGCCCTCCCAAGACAGCCTATATATATAGGCTCACTCACTCTGAAAAAGATTACACAATCATTAGCAATCAATAGTATCATTCCCTGCAGAAAATTCCTTTTTCTCTAAATTTCTAATTTAAGAAAAATCTCAGAAAAACTTACAAAAAAAAAAGAGAAACCTCTCCTTTTGTTAACAAGCTAGAAATGAGTTGAAGTGAAGAATTTTCCTAGGATTTTACTTGGGATTTCTGGTTTTCAAGTATTGGTTTGGTTTTGAAACTCCGGGGTTCTTTGGTTTGCTGAAGCTGTGTTGGTTACTGTTGCTGCCTTCTACTTCTGAAATTCTTCCAGCAGTCTTATCTTCATTTTAGTTGTTATTTAATTGTTGTTTCAAGGTACATATGATCCTTTCCCTGTTTGACTACTTGTAATTGAAACTTAAGATGAATATGAGTTGCTTCTTGTTTGACATTATTTGTATATGCTTGCTATGGTTTCATGTTGAAACTACAATAGTGTTAAAGCTTTTTCTTTCTCTCTAAAAATGCATGAGTTTCTTTACCTTTAGTTTAATGTCATAAGGTTCTGTTTCTTTGGTAGACTTTAGTACTAATTATCTTATGCTAGTATGCATTTCTGTTTCTTCTTGCATTAATTAAATAACATGTTTAGATTCCCCTCCTTAAACCTGGTCTGTCCATTGAGCATGACCCTTACATGGTCAGGTTCATGGATTGAACTTCCCCTTTCCTTTCCTTCGAGTTTATTCTAGTATTTCACCAAGGCAGTATGCCATGATTTTTGGGTTTGAAACCTATATTGGTTCATGAGTTTAACCTTTAACATGGTTAAACCCATGAATCATAACTGTTTTTTTTTGCATTATGTTTGGGTCTGACAATGTAGTAATTTAGTGTAATTAAAGGTATTTTGTGAATCTGACCTTTTCACATGATTAGATTCATAAAATCCTTAGTAGAATGGGAGCTGATTTGGGCAGTAAGAAGCTTCAAGTGTGGTGTTTAAACAATCGGCTTGTAAGAAGCAGCTCTGTAGCTGATCTCTTGCAAGCTGGTATATTGGCTGTGGAGAATCTGAGGGCAGGAATTCAAGGCTAGAAGACATTTTCCTTTCATTTACTTTTTTTTAGAAGTTCTTATTTCCTTCTTTTAGATGTTAGCTGTGAGGGACTGTTAGGATAATGATTCATTAGGTTAAAATCTTTCTTGTATAAAGTCTTGGACTGTTAATATTGTAAATGGACTGTTAAGTTTCAAATTAAGTTTAATTATCAATAGAATTTCAATAATAGATTTTCCTTTTGTAATGAACATGTGTATGGTTGTATGTAAATATAAATTGGGCCAGACTTGCTACTAGGCCCAAGTTTGGGATTCAGTCGAGCAAGTTTGGGCCCAGGCCATTGGGCTTGGGTAGTTGAACCCAACAACTCGACCCTGCTGTAATTATCTATTCCCCGCAAAAAATTATAAATGTATATTTAATGTATCTTGCAAATCAATGTAGTGAAATTAATTTTCCAACTAGCCTTGTATTTCGATTTTTTTTAAGAATGAATTCGTTTTCAGCCTTTTCCACTAATTCGTATATTAAGCAAATGGTAGATAGGCCCGATTAAAAAACATATCCACTGGGCCCGCCTAATTTGGAGCCTACTTTGGGCCGTTTGGTTAAGACTCAGCGTGATGGTTTGAAGTCTTTTTGACTTCTGGGCTGGTTTGTGAGCCCAACTCCAACCGCTAAAGCTGATTTGTTCAACGAACTCATGCCAGCCCAAAACACTTGCCTTAGATAACTCAAAAGAGCTTAGCTTTAAGTTAAGGAAACTCTAGTTTAAGCTTCAATCAGGATCTTAGCCTTATTTAAATAATCTCTTTTAGTTAAAATCAAAGTGAGGTGTGCCATAAAACCCCTTAACCCATGCCCTCATGAAATTAATTCAAGAGTTAATCCTTTTAAAAGTTGAGGTGTTCTATAAATTAAACTCTCCATGGCCCTCATAAATGTTGTTATCAATTTGAACCTCTGTAGTTGCTTTAGGCGCGTTCTTTAAATAATTCAATCATAGCTACGGGTATGGTTCCCATGATGTAGTTGTGATTTTTAAATCCGGGTGTACATTTCATGTGACCCAATTCCAATTTCTCAATAATGTTAAGTAGAACATGTCGTGAACCGCGGGTGCATTTCATGTAGCGTGGTTTAAAGACGTGTTTTAAATAACATTGAATCTTCCTAAAAAGCGGTTGTAAAGTTAAAAATGCACAATAGGTTTAAAACATGTAGTAAATCAGATAATTAGGCCAATTTTAATAGTTTGAGCGACCGTGCTCAAACCACGGAACCCGAGAATGCTTAACACCTTCTCCCGGGTTAACATAATTCCTTATCTAAAATTTCTGGTTTCGCAGACTTTTAAATAAAGTCGAAATTTCCTCGATTTGGGATTTTAAAATAAACTGGTGACTTGAGACACCAAATAAACTATCCCAAGTGGAGACTCTGATAATTAAAATAATTCCATTCCGAATAATGTAACTTTTATTGGAAAAACTCCCTTATATCCTCTCTCGGATGGTAAAAAGGAGGTGTGGACGTGTGGTAGCTCAGGCGACTCTGCTGGGGATCATAACCCAGAACTTCCGGTTCAGGGTTCAAGAATTCGAGCTTAGAATAACTGTTATACTTGGCTTTATTTTTATCTGATTTTTAGATGTCTGAGCCTAATGTGCTAAATGTCACTTTTTACCGCTTCAATATTGTTTGAATTATATATAAATTGTTATGAAACCCTCTTCTCTCGGAGTCTTCTAAATCATTTGGGAAGTATGCACTTCGTGAAACTTCTTTTTGTTAGAGTCATATTCCAATTTAGAACGAGATTCGGACAAGTTGCAAAGCCGGTAAAGCTTCTGTATTCCCGGTACGTTGCCCCCCTCGGCTTGAGCTGTCAGCTCGGGTAAGCCAGGTCTAGAACAATACACCCAGGGTTTTAAACCTAGTATAACAAAGACTCATGTTGGATCCCTAGTAGGAATGCTTGTTTGCATCACATGCATTTGACTTTGGGGACTCAACACAGGGGTTGGGTCCGACTAGGACAGGTGCACCCGAAATCAAAAGACCGTCCTAATGCATTTTACTTGCTACTTGTACATTCATTTGCTTTGGATTGCATATTGACCGGCTTCTAGAATAAGGGAGAAAAATTAAAAATTGAAAAAAATAAAAATAAAAATAAAAGTCAAATTGAGGTATGAGAGAGATAATTCCCTGTCTTTGAAAAATCGGTGTCCGAAAAGTACCGAAAATCTGCCGAAATTTTGAGAAAGAGAAAAGGAATTTTTGCTTCAAGGAAAAATATTTGGTATTGTTTTTATTATGTCAAAACTGCCTGAATTACGCAAGTTTGATTCTCACTGGATGTGGAATAAGTGGGCAACCCTCACCGGGCCCAACTCCATTTTTGCAAAAATAACCCAAAAGAACAAAAATTTTGTTGTTTTGTCATAAATAAGTTAGGCGATGCTGTTCTTGTCTAAATAGCCAAATGTCCCCAAAAGGGCAGCGGAAGGCTGCTTTTGCAAGAACAGCCACCTATGGTTTCTTTTTCAACATTTTGGCCAATTAGCAAACACAGCCCTGAAATCTTCTTTCCTGAGGTGCTGAAAGGCCGTATTTGCAAAGGTAGTTTTTGTTTTGAAATGAAATATTTTGAAAAATGATAATTTTCTCTTGAGTCAAAATAAATCATGATCTTTTAACTAATCACTCTAATAAATGTGCAGGATGAGCACAATTGAAAATGAACCCTTCACAGTCCTTGAAGAAATCCCATTAGAACTCCATATGTGGTGGAATGACTTAGAAAAAGTCAGCAGAGATACTGTGGTAAAAGTTTTGGGCGGTCTTGTTGGTCTTTTGAAAATCAAACCGAGGTTGGATGTAATTGAGGCTTTGATACCTTTTTGGGACCCGACATATAATGTGTTCCATTTTTCTGATTTTGAGCTAACCCCCACGCTTGAGGAAATAGATGGCTATGCCGGTCTTAGTGGGAATCTCAGAAGTCGGTACCCAGTGGCACCAAGAACAGTGACTCCACATAAGCTTTTGGACCTTCTAAGCATCAGTTGGGAGGTTCAAGATGGAAATCTATCCGAGGGATTTTGCACATTCTGCTTCTTGTACCGGCATTATGGTGATCCCCACAGTTTTGAGGCACTAGATAATGGCCTAACTCATTCAGTAAACAAAGATAAATGAGAAGCACGTCAGAGACTGGATTTTATAGTGGCATTCCTAGGTGTTTTAATCTGCCCAAGAAAGGATGGAAATATAGAATTGGGTCTTGTGGGAATGGCCGACGTCATGACTAAAAAAGCTAATAGCACCCTTGTTCCAATGATCTTAGCAGAGATTTATCGAGCTCTAACTATTTGCCGAGAAGGAGGGAAATTTTTTAAGGGCTGTAACATGCTTCTACAACTTTGGATGCAAGAACATCTTTACCACCGTCTGGGGTACATGAACTATGGCATGACTGGTTTGAACTGCATTGAAGAACATGAAAACCGGATGGTGGATTATGAATTTCCAGAAGGTATAGAGGCCTGGTTCGCACATTTGAGTTCCTTAACTTCAAACAAAATTGAGTGGATATTCGGTTGGCTCCTAGTCACTGAAGTCATTTATATGTCAGCCGAGGTGTGCTACCATCTCTTAATGGGTCTCCGGAGCATTCAGCCATATGCTCTACATAGGGTGCTGCGCCAACTAGGTAGGTAACAAACTATCCCATATGACGAAGATCTGAGCTGACAAGTCATCGAATTAGGTCCAAAAGCTGTGTTCCCAGAAGGAAAAGTTCGCCAGATTTGGAATTAATGTAGATTTCTAGAGCCAAAGACTTGGGTACGGGATCTATCTAAAGGCGAATTAGAGCCTAATTACATGAATTGGTTTGGTAAAAAGTTTTAAGTCCATCAGGAGCCCGAACGGCCTGCTAAGAGACCGTACGTCCAGCAATTCACTGATGATTCACGGGAGCAATGGGATTGGTTGGCAAAAGAGACAAGCTACAGAGCCACAATAAGCAAATTGGAGGGGCAGATCTGAGATCTTAAATTTGACAATAGTGTACAAGCTGCTGCTGATGAAGGGGAAAAGAAGAACCTGGCTCAAGAAAACAAAGCCTTTCGAGCCCAGATCCATAAAATGAAGATAACTGCTGAGAATCAGGAAATTAGCCGAACAGATGAAAGGCTCATAAATGGTTTTAGAAGGAAAATATCTGAGTACCAGGATGACTTGGAAAAATTCGAGGGTAATCTGGCAAGAGCTCGGGCACAGTTGACAAAGAACGTAGAGGGACGGGCAGAGTTTGTGCGGCAGTTGAAAAAGAAATATGAGAGAACAGTCAAAAATTTGAAGAAAAGGCTAACTACCCTCGAAAATGAGATGGCCAAACAAGCTAAGAACTTTAAAGCGGAAAGGGAACATTGCTATGCATTAATGTCCCAACTAGAGGAAGATATGCAACAGCTACAGGGTCAAAACCATCATGACACCCAAGTACTAGAAGCTAGGTCTCAACAAATCAGACGCCTGCTCCAAGAGAAGAGTATCATCAGGGAAAGAGTTAGAGCAATTGCTGATTACATCGTTATGAAGTGTCATGAATGTGAAGACATGACTAGAACCACCTTCTTTGCCGCAGTAATGACCTTTGTTCGACAAATAATGAGTGACCTGGAGCGTCTCCAAGGGGATCTTGCATATAGGCCCGTGGCAAGACCAACTGATGTCCCACGGGCCCCTGGAGTAGAAGCACTTATGTATTCTTAATTTTCGTATCGAGTCTGTATTTCAATTTCCCGTTTTAGAGTCTGTTTCGGGTCTGTCATTCTCTTTTTTCAATTTCTAGAAAATATAATGGAGTCATTTGTAATATAAAAGATTAGGAGTTTTTATTTTTAATGAAATTTGAAGAAAAACCAAAATTGTGTTTATTTATTTAATGTTTTTTCCCTTGAACTACGAGATGATCTGATTCACGCGGCGTCGTGATACGTAGGCAAATCCCATTGGATCCGGTCATAATTTTTTTAAACTCAAATAAACGAGAAAATTTGGGAAAGAGAAAACCAAAAAGAAAAGAGAGAAAAACAAGGAAAAGAGAATAAAAGGGAAAATAAGAATGCAAAAGAGAGCAAGAGAAGATCGGGGAGATGAACAAAAGGTGGGATGAGACATGCAATCGTTGCAAAATATGTAGAAACACATTTAACTGTATAGGTGCATCACACCCCCAATATGTGATTCCCTATGTGTTAATTGCTTCAAACTAACCGGTTTGTTGTCTACTATTGAGTACATGTTCTATTTTTAAGGTGGTTGGTTTGTGGTAACCTGTCTTCACACCCATACTTTACAAGATCTATGGGCAGTATAGAAATGTCGTCAGAAGGTTATCCACCAACAACTCCCATCCCAGAGGATAGCCCACTATCGGTTATCCCAACCTCAGAGTCAGCGACAACTGAAGAGAATAGGGCACTGCGCCTCCGCGTACTGGAAATGTGGGACGCCTGGTCCAATGGTAGAGAGCCGCCAAGTGCCATACCCGGTTTCCCCGAGATACTTCCCACAGCAAGTGGAAATTCCAACATCCTAATAAATTACCTGAATACCCCACTTGGATACCCCACCATCTCAGCTCACTTCACCGGAACACCTTCTGAGGTTCGCCCCTAGGTAGTTTCGGGAGTGGCCTCCAACATATTTACCGCACCACCAACCTCGTCTATGGTACAACCAACTGTGCCCAGGCCAAGCTTTGATCCATCATCTTTCACTTTCCAAATACCATCTTTTCCACCAGAACCTACCCATTTCACCACCAATTCTTACCCGCAACAACCTTGGTACGAGTTTACCTCAGGATAGGAGAAGGCTATAAAGAACCCCGAGTAGGAGAAAATCATTCGGAAAATGAGGAGCATGGAACAGAGCCTTAAGAATATACAAGGCTTGAGCAGACAAAAGAGTGTATCCTATGCTGATCTATGTGTGTTCCCACATGTGCATTTGCCCCTGGGTTTCAAGACCCCCACAGTTCGAAAAGTATGATAGGCACGGGGATCCCATAGCCCACCTCAAGAGATATTGCAATCAATTAAGAGGGGCAGGCAGAAAAGAAGAGCTCCTAATGGCTTACTTTGGAGAGAGTCGAATTGGCATTGCCTCTGAGTGGTACATGGATCAGGACATATCTCATTGGTATATTTGGGATGATCTGGCTCGAGATTTTGTCAGGCAGTTTCAGTATAACATAGACATAGTTCCCGACAAGAATTCTCTGTCAAATCTCAAGAAGAAGTCATCGGAAAGTTTCTGAGAATATGCTGTTAAATGGCGCGAACAAGTGGCCAGGGTCAAGCCCCCAATGGATGAAACGGAAATGGTTAGTGTTTTTCTACAAGCCCAAGAGGCTGACTACTTTCAGAATATAATGTCTGCAATGGGGAAACCGTTTGCTGAGGCCATCAAGATTGGTGAGCTGGTCGAGAATGGTCTGAAAACAGGGTGCATATTGAGCCAATATGCCATAAGAGCTACATCCCAAGCAATTCAAAGCGGGTCCGGAGGTGTAGCGAACAGAAAGAAGAAGGAAGAAGTGGCGATGGCAGTTTTAGGTTTGAGAAACCCTAGTCCACCCAGAGGTTACGTCCCTCCAAGCGCACCACAACATTATTATCCCCACCAGGATGTGGCTTATGCTATGGCCCCCCAACCTTACGCGGTAATGAACGCCCAGCCATACGCTCGGCCTCAACAACAGTTTAACCAAAGCAGAGCTCCACCTCCTAGAAATAACCCTCCTCACCAAGCTCAGTATAATCCCCGACCTCCACAAAATAACTTCCCCTACAATGCCCGTGCTCGGGAGCCACCTAGGAGAACAAACTTCATGCCTATTGGTAAATCATAGTCGAGCCTCTTCCCTAAACTAGTGCAAATGGGTTTGCTACAACCCGTACCCCTGAATAGACAAAACCCAGAGTCACCTTCCTACCGACCCGGTACCTGATGTGCCTATCATTCTAGGGGTGGAAGGGCATGACACTGAAGACTGTTGGACTCTCAAAAGGGCAATTGAGAACTTGATAGAGCAGAAGAGGGTAGTACTGAAAGACGAAAAGATCCCCAATATGACCAGCCCATTGTCGGCTCACAACAATGGGCCAATCATTGGGATAATTTGTGAAGATAAAGAGTTTGACCCAGCTCTAAAAGCCATCATTGCCATAGCCGATGTGGAAAAGAAGCCAAAGGCTGTCGCAAAGCAAGATAAAGGGGAGAAGAAAAGTAAACCCACCCCTCAAAGTGCATAAAAGACAGTGGAAACCAAAACTGGGGCAGTACCCCTAAAAAATGCCATTCTTTATGTTCCCCGGGGTCACAGGAAAGAGCAAATGACATTAAGCCCTCCAAAAAGGCTTGAGCTGAACAAGGGACCTAAGATGTATGTGCCTAAAGGGACTTATGTGGTACGGGGGCCAGTAATTTCACCAAGGCTGAATGAGCCCGTGGTTATTGGCCGCGCACACAGAAGCCCATGATAGACCCCACTGCCATCCCATGGAGTTATAACAAGGCGTAGTAAGCTACAAGGGAAAAGAGGTCCTAGGTGAAGCAAATGAAACTAACCCAGCTAAGAAATACCTTAACTTGGAGGATTTGAACAAAGCTAAGAAGAAGCGTTTTCCACTCAAGAATCTTGTCCGTGCCGAGGAGGCCGAAGAATTCTTCCGTAAAATGAAAACTGCAGACTATGAGGTAATAGACCAACTCCGGAAGTCTCCTTCATAGGTCTTACTCATGTCTCTACTGGTGAGCTCAACCGAGCATTAGAAAGTGTTGATAAAACCTCAATGAAGCTTATGTTCCAATTGAAACCATTGTTGAGCAACTGGAAAGGATGGCGGAAAGATTCTTCGCAATCAACCATATCTCATTTAGCAAGAATGATTTGCCCCCGGAAGGGGCTGGCCCCAACAAAGCCCTTCATTTGACAGTTAAATGTGAGGGGTACTATGTGAAGAGAGTCATGCTGGATGGCGTATCCGGAGTTAATATCTGCCCTCTCTCAACTTTGCAAAGAATAGAGATTAGGACTGAGAGAATCAGGCCTAACAATGTCTGTATGCGTGCCTTTGATGGCATCAAGAGGGACACCATAGGCGAGATCGATTTGATTTTGATATTAGTCCTATGGATTTCGAGGTGACAATTCAGGTCCTATATATGGACACTTCTTATAATTTCCTCTTGGGAAGACCGTGGATTCACGCGGTAGGGGCCGTACCTTCCACTCTCCACCAGATGGTGAAATTTGAATATGAAGATCAGGATATTGTAGTCCACGAAGAGGATGAGTAGTCAATTTACCGGGATCCGTCAGTCCCATGTCTCAAAGCTAGGGAAGGTAGCGGATATATAGTCTATCAAGCTTTCGAGGTTGTGGTTGCAGACCAATGTGAAGAAGGAAGCCCATGCTCTCAACACTTTCTCTCAAATGCGTCAATTATGGTTGCCAAAGAAATGATCAAGCATGGTTATAAGCCTGGGAAGGGGATCGGGACATCATTACAAGGTATCACAGAACCTATCACTCTGGCAGCTAGCGAGAAGTTCTTTGGTGTGGGTTTTCAAGCCACGCCAGCTGATGAAACATGGGCAAATGAGAGAAATAACAATGGTTGGGTCTTGCCTCAGGCGATCCCCCACCTTTTCAAGACATTCGTCAAGCCCAAGTACATAGAAGAGGAAGATGAGGCCTTCACGACTGAAGAAATAGAAGAAATATGTGGAGCTGTGAGGCAGATGTTGTATGAAACCCCCAACCGGGAGAAGGCTCGAGCACCGTTGAGGTGATGTATATGGGTCCCAATGCCAAGTTGAAAAACTGGAAGGATACTCCATTCCCAGTCAAGTTTTGGTTCTAATAATGCGGCTTTAAATAACATGACATACTTGCGGACTTCATGCCCAGATTCAAACACGCTGTCTAATTGTGAAATAATGAATCAAGAACCAGAATATGATGAAGAAGAGGCTTTTAGGGAAATAAATCGAGAATTGGAACAATTTGAGAATAAGCCTAAGACAAATCTAAATGAAAACCAAGCCAATAAATTTGGGTAGTTCAGAAGAGGTCCAAGAAACCATGATAAGCATTTACACAGATGAAAGAACCAGGGATGCACTGATCTAACTTTTGTTTGAATTCAAAGATGTGTTTTCTTGGTCCTACGATGATATGCCAAGATTAAGTGTTGATATAGTAGTGCATAAATTGCCAACTTACCCCGATTGTTCCCTTGTCCAGCAAAAGCAAAGAAAGTTCAAAACTGACATTAGTGACAAGATCAAAGAAGAGGTCACCAAGCAGTTGAAAACAGGTGTGATCAGAGTGGTCCGATATACCATATGGTTGGCTCATGTAGTCCTAGTGCCAAAGAAAGACGGAAAAACCCAAGTATGTGTTGACTATCAGGATCTGAACAAAGCAAGTCCCAAAGATTACTTCCCTTTGCCAAATATCCACATCCTCGTTGACAACTGTGCCAAACATGAGATACAATCTTTCGTGAATTGTTATGCTGGATATCATCAGGTCTTGATGGATGAAGAAGATGCGGAAAAGACATCCTTCACCACACCCTAGGGCACCTATTGTTACAGGGTCATGCCTTTTGGTCTGAGGAATGCCAGGGCAACGTACATAAGAGCTATGACTACCATATTTCAGGACATGATGCACCAGGAAATCGAGGTGTATGTGGATGATGTGATCATTAAATTCAGAACACAGGATGACCATGTTTAGGACCTGAGAAAGTTCTTTGAGCATCTAAGCAAGTATGATTTGAAGCTAAACCCTGTGCATTTGGAGTTCCATTTGGGAAACGTTTGGGATTTATAGTCAGTCGGAGGGGCATTGAACTAGATCCAATAAAGATAAAGTCTATTCGGGATTTGTCTCTTCCGAGAACCAAGAAAGAGGTTATGAGCCTGCTGGGAAGGTTGAATTACATCAGCCGGTTCATCGCTTAGTTGACATCCACATATGATCCCATATTCAAGTTGTTGAATAAATATGCAGCGATTAAATGGATAGACGAGTGTTAAAAAGACTTTGATAAAATCAAAGAATATCTGTCGATCCCGCGAGTCTTGGTCCCACCTGAACCGGGGAGGCCTTTGTTTTTGCACCTGATAGTCTTGGAGAATTCCTTCGGCTGTGTCCTCGGGCAGCATGATGTGACCGGGAAGAAAGAGCACAGGCGATATACTATTTGAGCAAAAAGTTCACAAGTTATGAAGCCAAATATACCCTGTTGGAAAGAACTTGCTGCGCTTTAACTTGGGTTGCTCAGAAGCTGAGGCATTACCTGTTGGCCTACACCACTTATCTCATCACCAGGTTGGACCCTTTGAAATATATATTCCAAAAGCTGATGCCCACAGGGAGGTTAGCAAAATGGCAAATCTTGCTCACTGAATTTGACATAGTCTATGTCACCCGCACGACAATGAAAGCCCAGACTTTAGCAGATCACCTAGCTAAAAACCCTGTTGATGATGAATATCAGCCTTTGAGTACTTACTTCCCGGACGAGGAGGAGAATTCAGTTGTGGTCACATCAGAAGACACCAATGCTTGGAAAATATTCTTCGATGGAGTTGTGAACGCAAAAGGTGTCGGGATTGGGGCAGTTTTGATCTTACCCACTGGCTAACACTATCCAGCCATAACTCGGCTTCGGTTTTTATGCACAAACAACACTACCGAGTATGAAGCCTGCATTATGGGTATGAATATGGCAATCGACCAAGATGTAGAAGAATTGATAATCATGGGAGATTCAGATCTGACTATTCGACAAGCTCAGGGAGAATGAGAAACTCGGGATGTCAAGCTTATTCCATACAGGCAACATGTGGAAGATCTTAGTAAGCGGTTCAAGTCAGTCGAGTTCAGGTACATCCTCGTTTTCACAACGAGTTAGCCGATGCACTCGCTACTTTGGCCTCGATGTTGCCATATCCAGGCAATGTTCACATTGACCCGCTAGAAATCCAAATCCGAGAAGGGCATGGTTACTGCAATACAGTTGAGGTGGAACCAAATGTTCAGCCATGGTATCATGATATCAAGAGATTTCTGAAAATGAAAGAATATCCCGAGCAAGCCAATGGAGACCAAAAAAGAACCATTAGAAGGCTTGCCAGCGGTTTCTTCTTGAGCGGCGAGGTCTTGTACAAAAGGACTCCATATCTCAACTTGTTAAGATGTGTGGATGCTGAAAAGGCCTGAAGAATCATGCATGAAGTGCACGCGGGAGTGTGTGGACCCCACATGAATGGATACATCCTGGCAAAGAAAATCGTCCAAGTAGGCTACTACTGGATGACTATGGAAAAAGATTGCTTCAGTGTTCTCCGAAAATGTCATCAGTGTCAGGTGCACGGTGACCTGATTCATGCACCGCCTCAGAACTGCATCCTATATCAGCACCATGGCCATTCGTTGCTTGGGGTATGGATGTCATTGGGCCAATCGAGCCAAAAGATTCAAATGGGCATAGATTCATATTGGTTGCCATTGATTACTTCACAAAATAGGTTGAAGCAGTCACTCTCAAAGTCGTCACTAAGAAAGCAGTGGTAGACTTTGTGCACTCCAACATCATCTGCCGTTTTGGTATCCCTACAACTATCATTATGGACAATGCCACAAACTTGAATAGTCACTTGATGAGGGAAATATGTGAACAATTTAAGATCACACATCGGAACTCTACCCCTTATCGGCCCAAAGCTAATAGTGCCGTTGAAGCAGCAAACAAGAACATCAAGAAGATTCTTAGAAAGATGATCCAAAGTTCGAGACAGTGGCATGAGAAGTTGTCGTTTGCGTTGTTGGGATATCGCACAACTGTGCGCACATCATTTGGGGCAATACCCTATCTATTGGTTTACGACACTGAAGTCGTAATACCTGTAGAAGTTGAAATTCCTTCTCTCCGAATCATCGTTGAGGCTAAAGTTGAGGATAGTGAGTGGGTCAAAATCGTCTGGAATAGTTAACCCTGATTAATGAAAAGTGAATGGCCGCAGTTTGCCACAGGCAGTTGTATTAACAAAGAATGGCCCGTGCCTACAACAAGAAAGTGCGACCTAGGAACTTTGAAGTGGGGCAACTTGTTTTGAGACGTATTCTCCCTCATCACAAGTAAGCAAAAGGAAAGTTCGCTCCCAACTAGAAGGGCCCATACATTATCAGAAAATTGTTGCCGAAAAGGGCGCTGTACCTGGGAGATATTGAAGGAAATGACCCTGAAAAAGCTGTAAATGCAGACGCAGTCAAAAGGTATTACATTTAACCCTTTTGCGGTACCAATATCCGATTGGGATGATGAAAGCTTTCATTCTCGCTACCCCAAATACTCCAATCCTTTGCTAACCCTTTGAGTCGATTACCTTTCTTTGATTACCCTCTTTGGAACCTGAAAACGTTTGTAAAAAAAATCAATCAAATCAAAACAAAAGGAAAAACAAAAGTTTCCCTGAACTACGTTCGACTTGATTCCGAAAGGATACGTAGGCAGCCTCTCTCTAGGGTTCAGTCACACCAAAACAAAAATCCAAATTTCCCCAAAAAGTGAAAATGGGGCAGATGTTATAATGGTTCGGCGAGGGTTCGCCAGAAAGGTTCCAAAGTTGTAATTCAATCCAAACTCTTTTTATCCTAAATCTTGTCCAAGTCCTTCTGATCAAGCAATGCGAATGTTCAAGAATCGAAAAATACCGTTGCTTGGATCTGATACCACCAAATGAGAAATAAAATGAGAGAGTCTTATTGGTGAAAACCCATACGGGCACCATAAGGCGATGGTAAGCAGAGGAATAAACTGAGAGAGTCTTATTGGTGAAAACCCACACGGGCACTGTAAGGCGATGATAAGTAGAGAAATTGAAAATGAGAAAGTTTTGTTAGTGAAAACTCGTAAAGGGCACTATAAGGCGATGGTGAGAAGAGAAATGAGAGAGGTCCATTGGTGAGCGTCGTTGATCGAGAAGAAGGAATCCCTTACAATCATTGACACTGAAAGAGTCCTGGCAAGGTTTCCCGGTTTTAAAACACGGGGCATAATGGGTGTATGAGAGGTTGGATAGTTGCACAAATCGGGTATCCAGTCAAAGAAGCATGTCATGTCTATTAAAGTCTGCATGCACTCCAGATAAGTCCTTCTTTCCTTCCCTGAAAGGGACACTTCTCTTTAAATTCATTTTCCTGTCCTTTCTTTACTTTTCTTTGAATCTTTTTCGGTTTAATCCTCCTCCGAAACTAATACAAAGAAAAGATGGCAAGATGGTTTTACAGGGTTCTACTTAGCAAAAGCCAAGTTCAAGTAAAGGCACCCAGCCTCAGCAGGTGCCTCAAGTTGATCTCGACTAGCCTTGATAGCCGATGCTCTAGAGTCGAAAACTCTTGAAAAGGAAATAAATCTAAAGTCAAGCTACCATAAAGGCAAAATAAGGAAAAGCCCAGGCCCCACACAGGTTAACCATCATGATGAAATTTTGGGAAAAGTCAAGATACCCGGTTTAGAAGAGAGATCGGTCTCTAGAAAGCCAGCAAGCAGTAAAGGATTTCAGCAAAAGAGTTGGACCGAGATCAAGTGATCAAAACAATCAAGGCCACAAAACCAACCACCGTTTCAAACTGAAAAATTATTCTTTATTTGAAAACAGGTGCAATCTAAGATAACCTCGCAAGAAGCAAGTGCAATAAAAGCAAGGTACGCAGAGACTAGAATGGTCCTGTAGTAGAAGTTAACCTAAAAAGGGAAGTCCCTTTCAAATTCTTCATGCATTCTCTTGAAAAAAGTATTAAAAGTGAAATGAAAACAAGAAGAAGAAAAATTCCAAAATCATGGTAGCCTAGGGTCCCCAATCTCTAGCTACGTTCTTCTAACATAGGGTCCCATTCCCTAGTCACTCCCAGCATAACCTGGTAGTCTTTTCCGTTATAGGGTTTCACTCCCTATTTAATCCCCGACATAACTCGGGGACCTTTTTTTCCGGCATAACCTGATGACTTTCCCAGCATAACCTGTGGACCTCCCCGCATAACCCGAGGACCTTTTTATTTTCCGGCATAACCCGATAACTCTCCCGGCATAACCCGTGGACCTCCCCGGCATAACCCGAGGACCCTTTTTCTTTTCCGGCATAACCCGATGACTTTTCTGGCATAACCCGTGGAGCTTCCCGGCATAACCCGAGGACCTTTTTATTTTTCGACATAACCAGATGACTTTTACGGCATAACCCGTAGACCTCCTAGCATAACCCGAGGACCTTTTTCTTTTCCGCCATAACCCGAAGACTCTCCCGACATAACCCGTGGACCTCCCCAGCATAACCCGAGGACCCTTTTTCTTTTCTGACATATCCCGATGACTTTCCCGGCATAACTCGTGGACCTTCTCGGCATAACCCGAGGATCTTTTTCTTTTCTGGCATAACCCGATGACTTCCCGGCATAACCCATGGACCTCCCCAACATAACCCGAGGACCTTTTATTTTCTTCTTTTCTGGCATAACCCGATGACTTTCCCGGCATAATCTGAGGACATTTCCTTTATCCGGCATAACCCGACCATTTTTCCAGCATAACCTGGTGATCTTTCCAATTTAGGGCCCCAATCCCTAGCCGATTCCATTATAGATATAGGGCTCCACTCTCTAATATCTTTTTTCCAAGGATACACAATCCTGATTTTATTGCTTTCAATAAAGAAATAGCTTAGATTTTGTTGCAATAATTCACGAAATTTTTCTAGTGAAAACTGGGGCAGAAAATTTTGTTCGTTTGTTTGTTTTGGTGCCTAAATAGGTTTTTACCGTGAGGCACAAGGTTGAGGTGACCAAAAAAAAAGTCTCAACCCAAATAAAAGAAAAGAAGAAATAAGAAAAGAAGTTGAACTCTGAGTGTGAAAGCGGAGAAAAGATGCGGACTGCTCAAGACATGGTTGAAGTCATAAGCTTTGCATGTCCTGCCTTGATCCAAAGGCTGAAGAAGAATGAACTAGAGGTTGCAGCTAACGAGCATCAAGATTCAGATCAGAGTCTGCATGAAGAACCATCCAAGACTCAAGATCAAATTTCAGAAGGTTTATAGATAGGAATCTTGTAACTCGTAGTTGATAGGCTTAGCTAGTTTAGATTTTTATCTTTTATTTCGGTGTAATAAGGAGGTCAGCAAGCAAAAATAGCAGCAACAGCAGTGAAATCACAGTTTCTTGGTAGTCCCAGCTACCAAAATATCTAGAACTACACTTACCTGAGTCCTATATAACCAAGGATATATAGGCAACCTCCGAAATAGGGTTCGGGCAGACCTTTTTCAAAAAATGCTTCCCATGAAGTTTCAAAACGGGCAAAAATCCCTCATAATCGCTCATTTTGTCTTTGCCCAAAAACCCTTCGTATTTCCGGGAAAAGAGGGGCCGTGAGCATGTGATATTTTCCCCATACGAAATACTCCTATAAAATCCCAAGAAAATAGGTTTTCTGTTGATTATTTGCCATTTTAGGAATTTTTGTATAATTTTATTTAATTTTTGTGCATGTTTAAGTTTTATTTAAATCATGAAAAATATCAAAAATACCATACATTGCATTTAGGATTTGCTTTCATATTTTTAGGATTAATCAGTAATTATTTGTTTTATAGAAATTTAAAAATACCAAAATAGCTCATTTTACATCTTTTATCTTTTAATTTTTAATTTATTGATTTTTCTCTTTTTATTTAGAATTAAGTGGTGTGTATAATTTTTATAATTAGATATTTGGTTTAATTTTACAGTTTAGATAATTTAGGATTTTATTTTTTAGGATTTATTTTAATTAAAAAAAGAAGGAAAAAAAAGAAAAGGGGAAATAAAAAGAGTTTGATTTTAAACCCAGCCCAAATCCATTACCCAAAACCCAAGCCCAAACCCAACCTTACCCGGTCTAACCCACTCTCAAATCAAATGACCCCGTTTCGTGACAATCTAATCATAGCTGTTGGATTTTGATCATCCAACAGCTCGGAACTAAGGGTTCATTTAATATAAAACTGTCCTAAAGAGAGACCCCCCCTATCAGACCCCTCTCACTTCGTCTCTATTCTCTCTCAAAGTAAAAATCCTAGCCGCCCTAAAATCCATCGCCGCCTCCGCCACAAATCACCCACCGAAAATCGCCTCATGGCTGTTCCGGTGCTCCAATATACCACAAATCAATAGTCTAGACTCCCCTTTGCCTCCTCTTTAATAATCTCCAACCCAATCCCTTCGAATCACCCTCAGACGCTTCGAATCTCAAATCCGAGATTCAAAGTCAAAAACCTTAAATCGCCCAAAAAGCCCCAAATTCATACCATACAGTCCTCAACCTTCCCTCACCTCTGTCTCACCATTGATTTCCCAAAAATCCCAGCCAAACTCCATGAATCTTAAATCTCAGAATCATTGAGCCCTAATTTTTCCCCTTTTCTAATTTTTCGGTCAAAATTTGATCAAGTGGACTTAAAACCTCCATTAGTCAACTGTTCTTGTTAAGAACAGTCGATTAATGGTAGTCAAAGTCCATTTACACTTCAAAGAGTTTGGACGAGTTCGTGAGTTGATCCAGTTTTTGAAATAAACTCTGGTAAATCCCTTTCTTTTCTTTTGATTGTTTGGTTTTATTTTGGTTCTTTTTTGCATGTTTAATTGTTCTTGTTTTGACTACATATTTTATTTAGGCTATTTTAGACCCGCCTTCTTTTAATTCACAGACGCTTAGCTTTGTTTGATGTTGTTTTTATTTGTTAGATTAAAAAAAAGAGAAAAACATGTTTCCAATTAGCCTAGGTTTCAATCTCTAAGATTCAGCATGTTCAATTGATTGCTCTGTTTTCCTAAACTGGTCTAATGGCTTATTATAGGAGGATTGACAATTATTTAGGTTTTATTGTTTCATTTGTTTAAGTTTTGTAAATTGATATAATTTGAATTCTAGTTTGTTTCCTTGCATTTGCATCTCTGATTTTGTTTGATTATTGTTTAAATGCATTAGTTGTTAGTTTCAGTTCTAGTTTACTTTTAATCAATTAAGCATTTCCTTCTATTAAGTTTGGATTGCACCCGTTTGACCTTTTTAGGCATTTTGATCCAAATTTTCACCCCTTTTAACTGAACTTAAAAGTTTAGGATAAAAGCTGAAATAAGCAGTAACCTAAAGGGTAAATTTGAATTTACACTTAAGCTAAAAATCAGAAACTTCCTAGAAATGTACAACTATCCTAGCTGTTATAAAAAAAATGCTGAAATATAGGACAGCTATACCAAGGACTGTAAAAAGGACATTACTATTTATTCCCTAGGATAAGGAATATGCCTAAAAGATACCCTCCCAAGGAAGCCTATATATATAGGCTCACTCACTCTGAAAAAGATTACACAATCATTAGCAATCAATAGTATCATCCCCTGCAGAAAATTCCTTTTTCTCTGAATTTCTGATTTAAGAAAAATCTCAGAAAAACTTCCCCAAAAAAAAGAAACCTCTCCTTTTGTTAACACGCAAGAAATGAGTTGAAGTGAAGAATTTTCCTAGGATTTTACTTGGGATCTCTGGTTTTCAAGTATTAGTTTGGTTTTGAAACTCTGGGGTTCTTTGGTTTGCTGAAGCTGTGTTGGTTACTGTTGCTGCCTTCTACTTCTGAAATTCTTCCAGCAGTCTTATCTTCATTTTAGTTGTTATTTAATTATTGTTTAAAGGTACATATGATCCTTTCCCTATTTGACTACTTGTAATTGAAACTTAAGATGAATATGGGCTGCTTCTTGTTTGACATTGTTTGTATATGCTTGCTATGGTTTACATGCTGAAACTACAATAGTGTTAAAGCTTTTTCTTTCTCTCTAAAAATGCATGAGTTTCTTTACCTTTAGTTTTATGTCATAAGGCTCTGTTTCATTGTTAGACTTTAGTACTGATTATCTTATACTAGTATGCATTTTTGTGTCTTCTTGCATTAATAAATAACATGTTTAGATTCCTCTCCTTAAACCTGGTCTGTCCATTGAGCCTGACCCTTACATGGTCATGTTCATGGATTGAACTTCCCCTTTCCTTCCCTTCAAGTTTATTCTAGTATTTCACCAAGGCAGTATGCCATGATTTTTGGGTTTGAAACCCATATTGGTTCATGAGTTTAACTTTCAACATGGTTAAATCCATGAATTATAACTGTTTTTTTTTTTGCATTATGTTTGGGTCTGACAATGTAGTAATTTAGTGTAATTAAAGGTATTTTGTGAATCTGACCTTTTCACATGATCAGATTCATGAAATCCTTAGTAGAATGAGAGCTGATTTGGGCAGTAAGAAGCTTCAAGTGTGTATTTAAACAATCAGCTTGTGAGAAGCAGCTCTGTAGCTGATCTCTTGCAAGCTGGTACATTGGCTGTGAAGAATCTGAGGGCAGGAATTCAAGGCTAGAAGACATTTTCCTTTCATTTACTTTTTTTAGAAGTTCTTCTTTCTTTCTTTTAGATGTTAGCTGTGAGGGACTGTTAGGATAATGATTCATTAGGTTAAAATATTTCTTCTATAAAGTCTTGGTCTGTTAATATTGTAAATGGAATGTTAATTTTAAAATTAAGTTTAATTATCAATAGACTTTCAATAGTAGATTTTCCTTTTGTAATGAACATGTTTATGGTTGTATGTAAATATAAATTGTGCCAGACTTGCCACAAGGCCCAAGTTTGGGATTCATTCGGGCAAGTTTGGGCCCCGGCCATTGGGCTTGGGCAGTTGATCCTAACAGCCCGACCTTGCTGTAATTGTCTATTCCTAGCAAAAAATTATAAATCTATATCTGATGTATCTTGCAAATCAATGTAGTGAAATTAATTTTCCAAATAGCCTTGTATTTCGATTTTTTTTTAAGAATGAATTCGTTTTTAACCTTTTCCACTAATTTCGTATATTAAGCAAAGGGTAGATAGGCCCAATTAGAAAATATAGCCACTGGGCACGCCTAATTTTGAGCCTACTTTGGGCCGTTTGGTTAAGACTTGGCATGATGGTTTGATGTCTTTTTGACTTCTAGGCTGGTTTGTGAGCCCAACTCCAACCGCTAAAGCTGATTTGTTGAACGAACTCATGCCATCCCAAAACACTTGCCTTAGATAACTCAAAAGAGTTTAGCTTTAAGTTAAGGAAACTCTAGTTTAAGCTTCAATCAGGATCTTAGCCTTATTTAAATAGTCTCCTTTAGTTAAAATCAAAGTAAGGTGTGCCATAAAACCTCTTAACCCATGGCCCTCGTGAAATTAATTCAAGAGTTAATCCTTTTAAAAAATTGAGGTGTGCCATCAATTAAACTCTCCATGGCCCTCATAAATGTTGTTATCAATTTGAACCTTCGTAGTTTTTTAGGCGCGTTCTTTAGATAATTCTATCATAGCTACGGGTATGGTTCCCATGACGTAGTTGTGATTTTTAAATCCGGGTGTACATTTCATGTGACCCAATTCCAATTTCTCAACAATGTTAAGTAGAACATGTCGCGAACCGCGGGTGTATTTCATTTAGTGTGGTTTAAAGACGTATTTTAAATAACATTGAATCTTCCTAAAAAGCGGTTTAAATTAATTAAAAGAGGTTGTAAAGTTAAAAATGCACAATAGGTTTAAAACATGTAGTAAATTAGATAATTAGGCTAATTTTAATAGTTTAAGCGGCCGTGCTCGAACCACAGAATCCGGGAATGCCTAACACCTTCTCCCGGGTTAAAAAAATTCCTTATCTAGAATTTCTTGTTTCGCAGACGTTTAAATAAAGTCGAAATTTCCTCGATTTGGGATTTTAAAATAAACCGGTGACTTGGGACACCAAATAAACTATCCCAAGTGGCGACTCTGATAATTAAAATAATCCCATTCCGAATAATGTCACTTTAATTGAAAAAACTCCCTTATATCCCTTCTCGGGTAGTAAAAAGGAGGTGTGACAATAATAATAATAATAATAATAATAATAATAATAATAATAATAATAATAATAATAATAATAATAATAATAATAATAGTAAATGACGGCAAAGCAGTAAACTAATGAAAACAACTCAATCCTCGAAATCAGTAAATCCAGAAATATCAGTACTGCGAATATCATATGAAAATACTGAAATCTAACCCAATACAACAATCAGTATAACACACACAACCTCTTGCCGGTGGCATTTTATATTACGATCCAAATAAAGATCGTGAAGAATTGACTAAAATGGTTACTGTTATGTGTTTATCCTATAGTTTTCCTTCAAACCATCACTTTGTGCATTATATTAGAAGAGTTTTTAATCCTACTTATAAAGGATGGCCTCACGCAACCGTAAAGAGCGATATTTATAAATATAAGCATGAATATGAACAATATTTGCGCTATTTATTTACTCATATAAATTGTCGCGTTGCTATTACTACTGATATTAGTAGAAGTGGTAATGACTGTGATTATCTTACTGTTACCACTCATTGGATTGATGAGGAATGAAAAATGCAAAAGTGCATTATTGCTTATAGAATAATTAATTCACGTCACACAGGTGAGTTTATTGCTAACACAGTTGCAAATATTTGTAGATATTTTTGCATTAGAGATAAAATAATGTCAGTTTCAATGAATAATGCTTCTAGTAACACTAATGCTATAGGTTTGCTTACAACTACACTAAATCCTGCATTTAGTAATATTTTCCATATTAGATGTATTTGTCATATTTACCATTAATCGTCGGTGATGGTATGAAAATATTAAATGTTGAAATTAAAAAGGTTAAAATGGCTCTTAACTGGCTTTTTTATTCAAACCGTAGAAGTAGACTTAGAGAATACTTTAAAAAATGTGATGAATTTGGCCTTAGAGAAAGAAAGGTTCCTAAACTTTGTTCGACTAGATGGAATTACATGTATGAAAGTTTAGTTGTTGCATATGAATATAGAAACTCAATAAACGCAATGTTTAATGCTCGTGTTGGTGGTGGTGATGATGATGATGATGATGATGATGATGATGATGATGATGATGAGCACCTTACAAATCAGGATTGGACTAATGTTAAAATTCTTGTAGACTTTTTAGAACAATTTCATGTTGCTACAAATGAATTATCTAGGTAATATTATCTTACTATTTCTAACTGTTTAGTTTATATTACAACACTTGCAGATTTGTTTACTCAATTTTTAGAGGGTGGGGTAATTTATCAACTTGCTATTAATTCTATGAAAGATAAGTTTAAAAAATATTTTTTCCCCTATCCTCCCTATTTATGGTGTTGCTGCCATGTTAAATCCTACCATGAAATTAGGAGGTCCTCACTTTTGGTATACAAATATTTATAAAGTTTTATCACTTTCAGATGAGGAATTTGCTACACTTGCAGATGCAAAAGCCTCAATTAAAATAAATGCTCAAACAATTTATAATGCTTATCAACTTGCCTTAGATCATGCTAGACCAAATGTTCCAACTCCTACTTCGTCTAGTTCGCAATCATCTAAAAGATCTGCGGGCCTAAAAATACTTAGTTCTTGGATAGAGTTCAGGGGTTCTCAAGGTGATAATATTGGTGATAGTTCACAACTAAATGAGCTTCAAGTTTATTTTTCGCAGAGACTTGAATCAGAGAATCCCGACGGCTCCTTTGATGTTTTAGAATGGTGGAAGGACAAAGAAAAATACTATTCGGTTCTTTCAAGGATGGCTCGAGATATTTTAAGTATTCAAGCTTCAACAGTGGCATCAGAGGGAGCTTTCAGTCAAGCGAGACTTCAAATCGGTGATCATAGAGCATCTATGAGGGAGAGCTTGGAAAAATCAGTACTTTTCAGAGATTGGATCCATTCAGAAAGAAGAAATTTTGGACTTGCTGAATCACAACCGGAGATAGACGAAACTTATGAAGAAATGCTAACAAAACTTGTGGAGGATGCTGCTTTGCCTGGAAGCGGTGATGAATAAGCTTCTTTTCCGCCACCACCAACGAAAATTCCTCCGAACCACAACAACAACAACGACCCAATATAATCCCACAAGTGGGGTCTGGGGAGGGTAATATGTACGCAGACCTTACCTCTACCCCGAAAGGTAGAGAGGCTATTTCCAGGAGACCCTCGGCTCAAAAAAGCAATAGGAGATGATATATTAGTACCATAAAAATGCGTAAAAAAATAACAACAATATATAAGAGATATGAAATATGAAATACAGAATATGAAATACTAAATACGAAATAAATGGCTGGTATAGTACAACTAGAAGGTAAAGCCCTGCATCAATAGACGACCAATGACATTCCTAGTCTAACTCCTAACTGGATAGTCTCACTCTATTGTGCTGTAGAAATATTCACACTCTCCATCCCATTTATGAAATTTGTTAGAGATAATACGTAGACTAATATGTAACTTGTATTTTGGCACATCTTTATTAGTTTTTTTCCTTTTAATGGTGGTATTAACACCTTATTGTGCTCATTCCATTGGGGGGAGGAAGACTAAGAAAAATATTGCCATTTTTTATTAATCTCGTAATAATAAAAATTATAAGGCATTCCCTTGAATATTTCTTTACAATATTTTTGTGTTTAATTTTGAATTAGAAGATTTAAGTCACAATTATATAATATAATTTACAAGAAATTGCCTTAGATAAAAAAATTTCAAAAAAAATAGCCCGGAACACTTAAGCCCGTGGGCCCGACCCACTTAGCCCAGGACCATGTGGGCTTAGGCCCACAGTGGGCCGGTTCCACCCTCCAGGACCGTTTAGCCCGGGACCGTTTGGCCCGGCCCACCAGAGCCCGAGACCGTTTGGCCCGTTTAGCCCATTTAGGCCCGAGACCGGACCACAATACAGCCTTAACACCGTACACACATAATTCACATAACATATAGTTCAAAGGTTTCTAATTCCCTCAAGTCAAGGTTAGACCCAACACTTACTTCGCTTTGCAAGCAAATCAAAGCTCAACATGAGCCTTTTCTCTAAAAATCTACCTCCAAACCAATAGAATCTAACCAAAATCGACTCAATATCACCAAACAATGCTAGGAAAATCAATTACAGTTCATAAAGTTAAGGTCTTTACACTTTTTTCAAAAAGTCAACAAAAATTAACCCCGGGCGCGCTTGGTCAAAATTTGAGATTCGGACCAAAACCCAATTACCCATTCACCTCCGAGCCCGGTTATGTAATTAGTTTCGAAATCCGACCTCAATTCGAGATCTAAATCCCAAATTTAAAAAAAATCCTAATTCTACCCAAATCCCTAACTATCATAAAAATCCTAGATTTAATGTTGAAATCTTATGAAATGTAATGGGTAATTAAAAAGAAATAGATTAAAGTCACTTAGCAATGAATTTAGGAAGACAATCTCTTGAAAAAATCGCCTCTAGGGTGTTTAAGGTTGAGAGTTTATGAAATGAGCTAAATCCTGTGTTCTCAACTTTTTATCCAGGCGTAGATATTGCAATTGCGACCATAAATGCGAGAAATCTATCACAATTGCGAAGAAGTCACATCTCTGATGCCATCGCAAATGTGATGGTTTTGTTTGCAAATACGAATATGGGCATTCCGCAAATGCGACCAATTTGATCGCAATTGCAATCAGCTCCCCCAGCCCCCAATTGCAAATGCGAACCTATCGCAATTGCGACCCTAACCTCGCAATTGCGAGGTCTAAGACCTGTGCCCAAAACCAGTAAAATCCTACTCTTTCAAACACTCTGCCACTCGTCCGAAACTCAACCGAGCCGCAGGGCTTCAAATTAAACATGTACACAAGTATAGTAGCATCATACGAACACGCTCGTGCAATAAATATACCAAAATAATACCGAGAACTACTAATCGAACACCAAAATGAATGAATTTTCAAAGAAACTTAAGAACATGCAAATTTAAAACCGGACGTCCGAATCACGTCAAATTAACTTCGCTTTGCACCAAATTTTGCAGACAAGTCATAAATGGTGAAATGAACTTATTCCAAGTTTCGGAACCGAAATCTGAACTCGGTAGCAATAAAGTCAACCTATGATCAAACTTAAGGTATTCATTTAGCCTTCAAATTACTAGTTTTCAACAAATCACATTAAAACGAGTTAAGGATTTTTAAATTCGATTCCAGGCATATGCTCAATTCCCAAATCACGATACGGACTCACCGGGACTGTCAAAATACTGATCCGGGTCCGTTTACATAAAATATTGACCGAAGTCAACTCAAATGAATTTTAAGGCTAAATTTCACTTTTTCATAGATTTTTTACATAAAAATTTTCTGTAAAAAGTCACGGGTTATGCGTGCAAATTGAAGAAGGCTAAACGAAGCTATTTGAGGTCTCGAAATACAGAAATAAGGGCTAAAATTAAAAATGACCTATCGGATCATCACAAAGATTTTAAAATAGATGATCGAGTAATCCAATAATTGGATATGTTACACGACTTAATCATTTAAAATTGGATTGGTGTGTGTGTCCCTACTTTTAGTTGTTGAGGATATGTCTAATTGATATTTTTGTTTTGTTTTGTGGACACTAATTATTTGGGACCGTAATTGTTGTTGTTGATACTTGTGGTCTGTGGACACTAGTTAACTAACATTACAATCACAAGGGAAGCAAACACTGGCACGACTCCAGAATTATCATTCAACTACAAACCAGATATGTCCGTATCCAGTTCGAGAGATATGAATTCACGTGACCCATACTTCTCTTCCTAAATCATGTATAGTAATATTATATCTTTTCAAAATTATTTAAGTATATGTATGTGCACTCATGCTAATTAAAGACTCCTATGATGCAATTATTATTAGATGCACCTTTACAAGTAAAATTGGTTGTTCAAATCCCACTTCGACTGATCTTGTTTTCGGCATGGAGTATAAATATATGTGAAATTACTAAAATTTCAAAAAGAATATAATGTTGAACTACAATTATAAAAGTATAGTGAGTTCATAGTAAGAGGCTAACGTTAAATTCGTCAAATATAAATTCTAGATATACATTTTTATAACAATGCGCTCATCCCCTGAAATTCTGAATCCGCCTACGTAGGACAGAGCGGGAGTTCTCGTTTCAATTTGACTAGTTAAAAGCAATCTCTTTTGCTACTAATTAGGCTAAACTCTGTTAAAAGAACAAGTACTACTAACTTTATTCCCAAACTAGTTAAATCATTTAAACGATTTAAAATATATCCATTTCATTCCATTTGAGTCCGATCCGTTACGTTAAAGGAAAAGAAGTAAAAGTCATGAAGAAAATCCCTTGATAATTAATACAACTAGGCACTTTGCAAAGCATGCATGGGTTCTTCTGTTTATATGCAACTAGTATATTTGCTCGCGCTTCGCGCGACCGTAAAAATTCAAAATAGATGTCATGATGTCATAATTTTATAAGCGAAAATCAATCTTTATTCATCAAACATCTACTTTATAGTTGTTTTAATATCTTATATATAAATTCTTTGAGAGTAAGAATTTATGAGAAATCAACATTTCAGGCATATACTATGGATGCAATAATCAATTAATTTCTTTACTACAATGAAAAATGATAAACAATCAGTATGGAGCAAAATTAATTTCCGTCCAAATTAACTATGTATCTTGTGTGTAGTAATTTGTAGAGAGTTTCATTTTCAAAGTAGAACTATTCTAGAAAATGATTTACTTTTTCAGTCTTTTAAGTGATTTCAATGTAATCTCAAAATTATATACCTAACTCCACCTCATTTCTTGATTATTAATATAACATAATAAGTATTACTTTAACTTTTAAATGGCTAACTCAAAAATACAATTCTCTTTTCAGTTTTTCCTAGAGTGCAAAAACAACTAAAGAAGAAAAAATAAATTAAACAAAATCCAGAAAAATAATAATTGAAATCCACTCAAAATGGGAATACTTCCCCATGTCGGTTTTCTCAATAAATACTTGAACAATTTAACAGATTCGTTAAAACCCACGAAAACTAAAACAAATACGAAATTACTCGAAAATAGTAATCAATTCTATTTTCTTCCCAAATCAAGTAGAACTAAATAAAACTAACTCAAACGCTGTCAAGAAAGGTGATGTTTTAGACCCAAAAATAAATTGAGCGAAACCAACTTTAGGGTGAAAAAAGTTAAAACAATCCCATTACCCCCACCCTCTGCCCTTAAAATAACTTAAAGAATTAATAAATTATCTACTCAATTGATAAGTCTACTTTTCAATATCATTAACAAATATAACGCTCATGACTCATGAGCAATTATTAATAAGCTACATTCATGAGAAACTCTCCTTGATTTCCTTCTTCTTATGTTTCTCCCCTTCTTTCATCCTCATCAACGTCCTAGAGATCACCTCTTTTTTGGTATACATCATCTTAATAGGCACCGATTTCTTTTTCATATATCTTCTCAGTCCAGAGATGAATTGAGTAGTAAATAAAATTAGACTACTTTTTTTACCAATTCATAATTCTCTTTTCTACCAAATACTGCAATAAAAGGTTACTAATGTAAGTCAATAAGGAGTATTTAACCGCATAAAGAAATAAAGATACTGAAAGCAATGAAACTTGATACATGAGGAACAATGTAGAGCTGAAATTGAATGGGAAGAAAGCCAAGAACTTTGATAAACATAAATGTGAAATGAATACTCCAAACAAAACAAATCATCAACTTCCCTCTTAATTTAAAAAAAAAACACTCAATATTCATATGATAAGAGCAATACTAACATTTACCAAAAAAAAAAAAAAAAGAATGTTGACACACTAAAATTAAAAAATAATAGAATATCGAAGACAGTGTGATAAGGTATACCTAGTTAAGATCCAAAGATAGTCTCAATTACAACACAAATTGGGGGAACAAAGCAAAAGAAAAAGTGATGCCGCATGTGGATAATAAAAGAATCCTGCAATGTCTTAAATGATCTATTTGATTATATCCAATATCAACATAAAGAAACTAATTGCAATTTGAAATACTGATTCATAAGCAAATTATAAAAAAAATATTTTGTTCTCTCGGGTTGGTTGTCATCATCTTGGTCCCCATCCTCATATCTATATTTTGGACGTGAACATGTACCGTTCAAGGTTAGCAATTGATTGTAGCAATAGAACATGTATGTTTGTCCTAAATCACCAAAACGATTCCAATTGTAAGATAACATTGGGCAGGCGAAGTGGCAGATGAAAAATTTGAATTGAAAAAGAGCATGAAAACTCACCATTTAAAGGAAAGACATTTGATTGAAGCTCTAACACAAGGTCAGAAGAACGCATCACCTGTAACGACAAACGAAGTCATATCAAAAGTCCAAAAGGTTGGTAAGAAAAATCCATTCTATATCAAAAAATTGAAGCGTGATTAAATAGGAAACTTTCACCGATTTATGAGCAAAGCTTGAAAGGACGGAACTGCTATAATCCTAATTCCTAAACCTTCAAAAAGAGAAATGTAACGTTTAAAGAATGTTAGTGACGTTTGAGTTGAATAGCCGAAGGTTTTGTAACGGTTCGGGTATAAAGAAGGTTGTAATTAAAACCTTTTTTTTTTCTAATTTAATAATGGATATTGTAATGAATAAAGAGAGGGAAAACCCCAAAAAATTGACAAAATAGATAAATACATTTCCTTGTCTATGGGAGGTGCCACGTCAGCACTCTTTGGCCCTCCTTTATATTTATATATAAATTTTTGTGTTGGCGCAAGTAAGCTTTAAACATGTTAAATCATGATTCGATTTTCGACTGATCCAATTTGAATTCCCAGACTTGACCCGACCATCTATCTGATAATTTTTTTTCCAGTTTTGACCCTGTTTCAAAACTTGAGATGGAGAGACATATTGTGTTAATTATGACCCTTAATTTAACTGACTTTTGGTAAGTTAGGTCCTTACCTATTTATTTGATCATATTATTTTTTTATGCATGTATGTAAATCTGATCCGAACAGCTCATTGTGACACCATACATACAATTGAAATAGAAAAATTTAATAAGATAACTTAATTGGCAAATGGCAATATCTTAAGTTTAAACAATGTGCAGCAGCCTAAAACATGACTCATCTTGATCGTCACGAAATGCATGCAAGTTCAGGGCAACATCATTTTTATCCACTCGTTGAAGTCAGACAGTTTAGGTTTTGTATACTCCATAACCAAAATCACGTGATAATTATGCTGCATACGTGACACGTAATACGCAACAATTTTAAACAATTTGGCCATTTAGGCGTTAAAGCAACAATTGGCCTGTTACAAATTAAAGTACTATTGCTCCATATTATTAAGGACCGTTCTGTTATTGATATATCGTGATGGTCAAGCAATCCCATTCATTGAACTAAATTGATTTCCCATTCAGTTCAATTCAACAACAATCCATCCCCACCTCCCCCCAATTTTTTTTTTTTTATTAATTTTAACAAATCAAGAGAAGGTCATATTTTTCCCCCTATTTTACCCTTATCATTAATTATTCTTCACATATAATTTTCAAGCTTCTCAAAATACTATTATTATTATGGGTATTATGGTAAAATATGCATTCCATTTATTATTTTTTAGTTTAGAAGCGTGCAAAATCTATAGGAGACAACGAAAAGTAAACGGAAGGAGTAGTTGCTAAAAATGTATATTTCACACACAATAATAAAACATATATTTTAATAATAATTTATTAGTAGTACAATATTATTCGGGCTCTAGGAGTGTCTTGGGTACTTAAATTAATAAACCGTAGCATGGAAAATTCCATGCAGCCGTTTGCTTGATAAGTTGTACTACTTCACCGTGTCAATGACGACAAAGCCAAAGTTGTCACCTAATTTCAAAGTGACAAACTTCAACCTCATTCTTTTCTCCATATATACAAGTTTCTAACACAACAATTTTCTCAAATCTTCCTTTTACTTCTAAAATTTCCTCTTAATAATCCCTTCAGCTCTCTGCAAATTCCTATTCCTAGTTTTTCCCAAGAATAATCTAGTAATCTATATAGAAATTGAAACGATGGAGATTGATGAAAATATGTTGATAAAGATAGGGCTCTTTGCTTTGGTCCAAGCTTTGGTTTATTTGATCCTATCAAATTCTTCAAACATATTTTCCAAGACCCAAAGATCCTACAGCTTTAAAACGGTTCGTTCTTTAAGCATTGGCCGGATCGCCGCCGCCCTCGCCGACTTACCTGCCGGCGGTGAGGCATCTCCTACTTCCAACGACTTGACCTCTTCTAAGTCTTTCAAGTTATTCCAAGACAACGATTGATCATGGTCTCAAATATCACGGCGTGGTTTCTTTTTTAGCTTTTTTCTAGCTTTTATGAACCTAATTTTAGGTATTAATTATTTGATTTGTTGTTGGACAATTAAATCAGATTGCTTAATTTGTGTGAATTTGCTATAGGTCTTTTTTTTTTCCTTTTAACTCATGTAAATTACAAATTCCTGTATAATTGTAAGGAAAATTTAAGTATTTGAAAGTTTGAATAGATATCGTTATTCATTGAATTTTTATCAAAAAATATTTTTGTGTTGAAGTTTTACAAGTTTCTTGTTTTAGAAAATCACTTAATTATGTTAAGTTGGAGTGAACTGAAAGCAAATTAAAATGCAACTTTGAAAAAAAAATTCAAGATAACTTAAACATCTTTAATTGGATTATTAACTCCTTTTATTCCGTTAAAACTATGGAAGTTAGGCTATAATACACCATGATCATTTCATTTGTTTATCAGTTGGAAGATTAACTCTTTCTCTTCTACTTTTGTTGGGGTCCGGTGCGGATATAATATTGACTCTCTATTTCATATAATATTCTCAATGACCTAATTCCGAAAACCTTTTTCAAGTACAGAAATTAATTGAAAAGCTAATTGCAATCTAAATTTGTGACTGAAGTTTATTTTAAAATTAAGTACACAACAAGGATAATACAGTTATTTCAAGGAGGATGAGTACGATCAAAATTTTTAATCAAAACAGAGGGTTGTTAACTTGTGAATTTGAGGACTGGCCTCACTTACAAATCAAAAAAATAGTGATCACAAAGAAATAATACATTCCTTGGTGGTAGCTGACCAACACCCAGCTGGGGTTCTTCATAATTGCAAGTTTATCAAAATGGATGCAAACAATTGAATAATTTGTCTCCGTCTTCTTAAATCGTCCAAAAACATAGTATATATTAATAATGCACAGCCTAATGAGGAAAAAATATTCAGGCGCCTAATGTGAATCAAAAGAACGCGAAGATATGCGTTTTTATTTGCTTTTCCTAATATTTATTGTTGCTTCTTCGGTGGAATATATATCAACCGTGCCTTATTGGCATGTTATTGTGTTATTTTACATAATAAAGTCCGATAGTAAATTTATTCTGAAATTCAAAATTGAGCCCTATTTCCCCCACATTAATGTTTTGGATTTGGAACACAGTGAGGCAATGTTGAGCGCGTGTAAATTGTAATACTTTCAATCCAAGAATTTAGGGAAGGGTTAGTGTTAAAGTGAGAACTTGAAGAGGACCAATGGTGTGGCCTTGTGGGGTTGAGAGCTTAAATGGGCCGGGCTAGTCAGGGAGAAGAGACGGGGTGGCCCAAGAGTTGTTGAATTGGGCTTACTTGACAAGGTTGCTTGCAAATTGGGGCGATTTGCAGCCATACCTTATATTTATGTCACCTTTTAACCTGTATCCTATTTTTAAAAACTATTGATTTCGTAGCCAACTAACAAAAATTTTCATAATAATATGACCATTATACTCCTTTCAAAACAAAAAATCCTTTTTTTCATATGCTATGGATAGCCAGATATATTCCATGGAAACAAAAGTTCTGTCCAGCGGAATCCGCCACTCTACTATCCCTCAAAGTTATATCCGCCCTCAATCTAATAGGCCACTCCTTTCTGAAGTCATTGGCTGTGAAAATGTTCCAGTAATTGATATGGGCTGTAAAGATAGAAACCTTTTAGTTCATCAATTTGGTATTTAAGAAGTATACCAAATTGGAGGAATCTGACCAAGAGGATTACATAAGTTAGTGAGCACCTGTATTTCTATCTAATACTTTCAACGTTCGAATCATATGAAAAGTCAGTTAAAACTTCAACTCTAAGAAGGGTGAAGTTCGCCTGTTACAAACAAAAATTTCAGCTCTAGAGCTGAAGTTCACCAGTTACAAAAACAAAAGTTTCAGCTCTAGAGCTGAAGTTCGCAAGTTACAAAAAAAACTTCAGTTCTAGAGCTGAAGTTCACCAGTTACAAAAACAAAAACTTAAGCTCCTAAAGCTGAAGTTCGCCAATTACAAAACAAAAACTTCAGCTCTAGAGCTGAAGTTCGCCAGTTACAAAACAAAAACTTCAGCTCTAGAGTTGAAGTTCGCCAGTTACAAAACAAAAACTTCAGCTCTAGAGCTGAAGTTTACCAGTTACAAAAACAAAAACTTTAGCTCCTAAAGCTGAAGTTCACCAATTACAAAATGGCTCGCAGTATATTTCGACACCATGGGAACGTGCAATCACAGGTATAATCAATCATGAAAAAGAAGAAGATTCTCTTTCCAATAAATTCTTTCATGCATGTTCGCTATAAAGAGGTAATGGCAAAGGCTTTTTAAGATCATCCTTCTGTAGTGCTAGAAGAAAAGAAAATTTTGAAAGTGAATTTATTGGTGATGAAATCAACTTTTCATCCCATTTTTGGTTCTGAAAAGTCCTAAAACGTGCTTAACGACTTTGCATTGTTCTTTGAAGTAACATAGGTGTACTGTTAGCTTCCTTTGAGAAAATTTCAGTTTTAACATAGAGGACTAGCATATTGGAGAGAAAGTAGTCTTTTAATAAAGAAGGGCAAAATAGTCTTTTTAAAAGGCTTTTAACAAAAAAACGGGTATGTGTGCAAACAGAAAAACAAAACGGCTACAATCTGAACGAAAATAGTCACAGTTCCAAAAGTAATCGAAATTTAGTCACTTTTTATGTAAAGATAAATCTGAACGAAAACACTGTTCAAAATCCGGAAAAATAATCCAGCATAATATACTGGAGTTCCAGTATAATATACTGGTCTAGCATAATATACTGGAATTTGGAGTATCGGTGCTCCAGTCTCCAGTATATTATACTGGAGCCAGCAAAGTATACCGGTCCAGCATAATATGTTGAAAGTTCAAACACAGGTGCACCGAACTCCAGTATATTATGCTGGACCGGTCTCTGTTGCAGCAAAGTAGTGGCTATTTTTCAGTGACTTGGCAAACGCTGGCTATTTTTGAATGATCAGTCCGAAAACTGGCTTGACCGTGCTATTTTGCCGAAAATGGCATAGTATCATGACAATGCATAAATTTATAAATTTGACAAGGCAGATTACCTCACTGTATTTATAAATACATTCATGCGAATACATGGAATACATAATTAAACATTCGTAATTCCTGTTTTTTACCTCCCCTATATTTATAAATACAGTCGTGTGATAACTAAATAGTAGCTATAGGAAGTAATTATGTATACGGTAGATATAAGAAGTTAATAGCCACTAAAGAATAGTGGTTTCTGAAAATTCCTCTAAAAAGAATTAATAACTTTTAGCCTTATATTAGGCTTGAGAAAATGGCACGGTATAATTGTTCTCAAAATAATAGTCAAAAAATATATATTTTTTTTATAATTTTTTTTGTGTATATATTTTTGCAAGTTTTATACAAAAAATTTATAATTTTTTTAAATTTAGAAATTAGGTTCCTTTCCATAAAAATTTGTATTTAAGTAGCTTAGCATACACATTCTCTTCTTTTTATTTCATTTTTCACTGTATAAATGTATCACAGGTTTAGAAAAAAATTTAAAATATAAAAACAATAATTATAAGTATTGGAGTAAATAATTTTCGATAAACATTTTGATATACAAAGAAGGAAAATAATATATATATATATATATAAGAATAAATTAAATTGCTTATATACAAAGAAAGAAAATAATTTTTTGATATAAACAAAGAAGGAAAATAAATGGGAATGGCGTGGCCTTGTGGGGTTGGGAGCTTAAAATAAAAGTTGCACGGAATGCCCTATTTGGTTGCCCCATTTAACCTGTACCCACTTTCTAAAAAATATTTAACTAGTACCCAAAGTTTAAACAACTTCACGTATTTTTCTCCTCTTTCTTCTTCTTCTTCTTCTTCTTCTTCTTCTTCTCCTTCTTCTTCTTCGGGTGACAGTGATTTTATATGGTGTTTGTGAACATATTTTAAAGTAGTTTATGATGTTTACAGTGGTGAACTTTTGCGGCGCTTTATTTTTTATTATTGCGTAGGGTTTCTTCTTCTTCTTCTTCTTCTTCTTCTTCTTCTTCTTCTTCTTCTTCTTCTTCTTCTTCTTCTTCTTCTTCTTCTTCTTCTTCTTCTTCTTCTTCTTCTTCTTCTTCTTCTTAATTGCAAAATGAGTTCGTTAGATTTATTGTTGGTTTGCTAAATTGATGATTGATGATTTGTTCTTGATAATATATGGATGTTATGTTTCAAATTTGAGCTCATTTGGAGTAGATTTAGGTGTTAAATTGTATATTGGATTGTTAAATTCGAAGAACAGATTTCTGTTTCTAGGCAATTTGTACTTCAGGCCTATTTGGTCGTAAGTGCATGAAAACGTTGGTTGCACTTTACACCTATTTGGCCTTAACTGTATCTAAAGTATAATTTTTTCACTTCAGACTTATTGGCTCTAAGTGTATGAAACCATTGGTTGCACTTCAAATCTATTTGGCCTTAAGTGCATCTTAAGTGCAATTTTTTCACTTTAGACATTTGGCCTTAAGTGAATGGAACCACTAGTTGCACATCAAACCTATTTGGCTTTAAGTGAATCTGAAGTGTAATTTTTCACTTTCGACTTTTTGACCTTAAGTGCATGAAACTATTGGTTGCACTTCAGACCTATTTGGCCTTAAGTGCATCTGAAGTACATTATTTTACTTCAGACCTATTTAGTCTTAAGTGCATCTTAAGTGTAATTGTTTCACTTTAGACTTAATTGGCTTCAGACTATTTTTTTTTCAACTTCAAACCCAATAAGTCTGAAGTTGATCGTGAAGTAAGTAGGCTTGTACATTTTTTTATAAAGTGAGTATAACTTCAATTGTGACCCCAAAATTGGGTATAGATGCAACCTTGACAAGTAAGCCCATTTATACTTTTACAACTACCAGATGTTAATAGTTTCGGCCACGGGCTAAAAGTAATCTTTATTGGCAACAGAAGCCCAAAACAATTGGCACCCAATTATCAAAAATATTTTCCTTAAAAATAGCAAAAAGTATTTAGAGCTATAACGGTCCGACTGATCGTTTTGCTTTTTAGAACCTCGTTCCCCTAAATAAAACTTCCCGCGATTGCTTTAATTAATTTACAACCTGCAAAGAAGGTTGGTTCGGTATTTGGAAGGAATTGGGTTGAATTATGCTCATTTGATTCCTTAAGATTTTCTTAAAAGGCTAAGTTTAATTTTGATCAATATTTTTAGCAAACGGACCCGGATTCGTGTTTTGACGGTCCCCGAGGGTCCGTAGGAAAATATAGGACTGGGCGTATGTCCGAAATCGAATTCCGAGGTCCCTAGCCCGAGTAATAAATTTTTATTAGAAATTGTTAAATTGAAATTCTAAGGATTTAATGAAAATGAATAATGTTTGATCATATTGGTATTGGGCCCGTATGTTAGTTTTGTAGCCCGGTAAAGGTTCAATATAATATTTTAGTCTTGTCTGTGAAATTTGGTGAGAAACGGGACTGATTTGACGTGATTCGGACGTCCGGTTGTAAAGATAGGAATTTGAATGTTCTTAAGGATTTCATGCGTTTTGGTGTTGAATCCGTGGTTATAGGTGTTATTTCGGCGATTTAATTGCTCGAGCAAGTTTGTACAATGTTGTTGGACTTATGTGGGTGTTCGGAGTGGAGCCCCGAAGGCTCGGGTGAGTTTCGGGCATGGGCTGGGGGTGAAAATGTCACGACCCGAATCAGAGGGCCGCGACGGGCACCCGGTGCTTTACTCAACCGAGTACCAATGTAACATATCTTTCTTATCATACTATCATGAGTAAATGAGACAGAAAATCGGTCATGAGATAACACGAATAAAACATAAGGGAATACTCAATATATGAAGACCCAAAATGATATACAAACTTATATATATGACATACGGGCCTATAAGGCCAACATGACCATTTGTAAACTCATAACATAGGCCTACAAGGCCATACAAGTGTCCCTACACCTGACATCTGTCTATAAGCCTCTAAGAGTACATAAAATCATAAAGATTGGGATAGAGCCCCGCCATACCAATCAATACATATCCAAAGCATACTGACCAACTAGGCAACTCCGGAGCAAGTAGAGTGCACCAACACCTTCGCTGAGCTGATAGCCTGCTAGGAGGACTGTCAACCTATCAATCGGGACCTGCGGACATGACATGCAGCATCCCCAGGCAAAAGGGATGTCAGTACGAATAAAGTACCGAGTATGTAAGGCAGGAAAGCATAAACAAGAACAGTAATGTAAGGAGAGATAGATGAGATACAACCTGTAACATCTGAGTGCCTCTGGGGGTACTGACATGAAATGCATAATACATATATATACATGAACTTATTAAAAACATTCGCCTCTGTGGGCATCATCATCATCATATCGTACCCGACCTCAAAGAGGACTCGGTAAAGATGTACCCGTCCATCATAAAGCTCGGTAGAATCGTACCTGGCCACGTGGAGCTCGGTAAAACCAACTGATCAGTGGTTGCACAATAGGTGCCATACCCGGCAGACTATAGCGCGGCTCGGTAGAGTAAAATAGATACTTATATATAATGCATGCTTGACTCATGGAATCACGTTCTAACCCTTTCGGAGTGATGTAAGGTCATTGCACCTTCGATTAACATTATGGACATCCCTACTATCAATATGAACCTTAGTGGGATTTAAGGATCATACACACTTGTTTAGAATAACTTTATAAGGAAAGAACAACATGGGCAACCTTAGTTTCTAGGAGTAGATCCGTTATGAATTAGCGTACCGTTTATGTTCATGTCACTTTAGATCATGCCAAAAGAAAGAAGTAAGTGCCTTAACATACCTTGTATATTCTTTCCAACCTCAAGCTATGCAATTTCACGGCTCCTTAGTCTACAATAAGAGAAATGACACTCTCGTTATCATTTAAGCGTCGTAACTATTATGTATCGACCACAACCTATTTTACAATGAAACGGACAGAACCTCCCCTATATATATGACTTCACACTAGTCAAAACAATCACAAACAACCCAACATACCCCTATCACTTCATACACAACACGACAACCATAATAGTGTCAACCAACCCGAAAATGTTACGACGAACAACTAACAAACAACCTTGCCATTATGTGGTGTTTCTCCACAACCTTCCTCCTCTCAACTCCATATAAATAGTAGTAAAAGAGACAACCCAATACCAACACGAAACAGCCCAAAAATATTCCCACAAGTTCATCAACTCAAAAATAATATTTCAGTTTACTTAAACACGTTTCGACTTGTCTTTTCTTTCAAATTGGGAAATACAACCAAAAGTACATCATTATACCTCTTATCCAATAAACCAGCCATGAATTCAACTTAAAAATAAGTTTACCAGCCAACCATTACACAAGAACAAACAACATACCATTCTTTCGAAATTAGCTAGGTCTATTCTTTATGATCGAGTTACAACTCGCAAACGTAGATAATGGAAGAAGAAGCATAAACTTACCTTGTACTGAGTATAACCCACGAAACCTGGTACTTTTTCATCAGAAATAAATTCCTCAACATGGCTACAAGAAGGAGAAAGAGAAACTAGCAAGCTGTTCGGACTTTTCAGCACTAGAATCCCGTCGTAACACCCGGAATACCCTAGGGTTTGTGTGGGATTTTTGGGGAGGAGTTGCAGGGGTTCAATTAGGTTTTCTTGGTCTGAAAGATAGGTGAAATAACTGAGTTTATAATCCCTTAAAAGTCCCCTCTTGACCGACTTAGTTGAGGCCTCTCTTTTTGGCAAGTAGGTGATGCACCTACTTGTCACCTACTAGCTGCGTGGTCTCGCGAAAATGCGAATATATCTATACTCCGAGATCGTATTGATAAACGGTTTAATGAGTTGAAAACTAGACTCATAGATATTAAATTCCATATGTAGATCATCCCTTGATTCAAAGTATGTTGGTAGAAAAGCTCAGCTACATTTAACCTAAGTTTCAACTCATTTCTGAATGTAACTTGTGATGACCTTTTCCAACTTTTGTTCCACAACTTGCTTGACTTAAAAACATAACACACGACTATCATACGACTAAACTAACTCATAAAATAACCTCATCATCATGTTAATCACCCTTGTCTTACCCCAAAAGTATAGGTTATAACATTCCAAACTTGTCGACATTCGACGAAACTTATTTTCTTTAATTTATTTAGCGCCTAAGCTTTCCAACCCTTTTGGTGCTCATTATTCATGATCATAAAGATTTGTAACCTCCATTATAAAAGGGTTAACTTACTTTACGTACTTTCAAGGTTGATCTCATTTCTGAGCTTACATCAATTGACTTACGGATACTCTAACATACAAAAACATAGGGTGTAACATCATTCCCCCCTTTGGAACATTCGTCCTCGAATGTTGACTGATCCACTTATCATTTTCATAACCCATAGCTCTTGCGAACACTTTAATACTCTTCTAGCCATGTAAGCAACTATTCTTTGAATAAATCCAAAGTCTAGGGTATTCCCCCTTTAGTCCTACTTCTCAGACCACGACTTGTGGTCGGACCCCTTCAAATCTCGTAACTGTTGCTCCTTTTTGTCATGCAGCCTGTACGACTTTTTCCTTGTATGTGCGCCTATGCGACTCTTTTTTTTCTAGATTTTATCCAATCTCTAGGTAGCACGTTGTAAACATATACAAAGCTTGATATGTTGTCCGTCTGGGCATCTATGGGTATACTGAAGTTCTTCACTCGGTACTTTGTTAAACTTACGACTTTTGCTATATCTTGTTTCATAGCCTCAGTTATCTATGCTTATGGCTTTAATACAACTAGGTAGGTCATATTATACAATAACTCTTACTTCGGTTTACTATTACCGAGGTCTGCCACCCAACTCCAGGTTACTCTCTCACCGCTTATCCTATATGTATAATCCTTATTACTGTTCATCTAAAGAATGACATCATAATCTCCTTTCATACTTTGGAATATTTATCCATCTATTATTGATTTACCTTAATGTTAATCTATAATCCACCACTGATAACTTGAAACCTCTTACGTAATACATTGCCACAAGTCTCACGTCTCATCGGGGAACATTTGAAGTGGTTTTCCTAATCCACCTAGGGACAATACTATACTTCAATAACCGTATTTCATAGCATCCCAATGTGATTCGTCTTATGGGGGTATCCTAGTCCCGTGCCATCCGTGAAATCTCTTCTCTTTGAATCATTACTCAAATGAAGGCCTATATATCATCCTTTTATAATTTACCACTATTACATCCTTACATTACGACCAGAGGAGCATTCCATCTCTTCTAAATGCTCCTAGTCGTAGACTCCTCCGTGTTAATTCAAGCTATACTGAGCCTTTTATAACATATATAAACCATAAGCTTTCTTGTTTGATGGGCTTAATACCGAGGTCTTACCTATTCTTATCAGCTTCTAACTCACCTTTTCTCAACCTTACTCACATCTACCCAAAATCTTTTCACTCTACTATACTTTCGCTTGCGACCTACACATATTTATTTATTCTACTCAGAACCTTCCTTTAACTTGCTAGCACCTTAGATTCCCTTTTGCGCATTCTCAGCTGTCTTTAAATGTAAATAATTACTTTTTCTGGTCGTTCTGCCACTTGCTACATAGATACTTGGCTTATCATAGTGCCCACGAACACTGGAATTCCCTGTAACTCGTATGCTCTCAAGTATCACCTTTGATGTTTTTTTCCTTTTTTTTCTGTTCATTAGCCATGATAGGTGCCACTTTCTTATGGAGTGCTTGCAATATTATAGGGAAACTACTGTTACAAGATATCAAAGTTCATTTCCTTTTTATGTCACTATGCTTAGGTGGAAATCTTCTTCCTTATTTCCTCAGCTAGTCTTTCGTGGTAGTACTTAGGAGACCTTTTGGATCTTGTAAAGTTGTGATCTTGTTATACTGTATACTCGAAGGAATTTTTGATATTCTTACTTGCCTACAAACATCCTTACTTACATACCTCCGTGTCGTTGTGCTAGTAGGATTACTTGTAAAATCAAAATTTGATTATCTCCTTAGTGGCACCCTCCATTATTCCCGTAATACTTATACAATACCTTTAAATACCCCAACTACTATCTGAGCATTTCTCAAGGTTTATGACGTCATATTTGCGAGACTGAATTCACTATATTAGGATTCAGTACGTTTATCTTGCATGATCTGTTGAATCGTCTATAACCTCCTGTTTAGCCATAACTGGGCTCTTCCTTAATCAAATCCCAAATACTCGTTGGCCTATCCTCACATCAATTTTCCGTGTAATCTTTCTTGGGTTATTTCCTTTGTTTAACTTACCTCATGCGCTGGCCTCTGATCTATCAATGACATTTCGGGCAGGAACCCTTACTTCCTTTTCTTGACGTCGTATTTGTATAATGCACTGATATCGTAGCATATCTGTAGGCTTTGAATAAGTACAATCTCATCTCTTTTTCACATTGCCGCATTATTCTTCTACCACTCCATGATTAGTAGAACCACTAAATTCTGACTTCATGCCACATCACTCCATATTCCCCCCTTTAGAGGAGTACTAAGAGCTATAGCTACGACGATCTACCTATAGATATTTTACCTCTATATATTTGACGTCTTTTCACATCATCGATTACCCTTACTCTCCTTGTGGTAATGCTTTTTGTACCAAGGATAATAAAATTCCTTGCTCGCGAGGATGACACTTAGTGTAATTGGCGCACAGTCCCTTAAGCTTAACTTTGCTCATATTGCTTGCTTTAGGGAAGCGACTTCCTGAATGACCATTAAAGGGCATTCTTTTGTCATCCATTCTATTATCGCCGGAACGCAACCTCTGAAATTCTCATGATACCGACTATTATCATATCATTTAATCCCTAGTTCACGCTTAGTTTATCTTGTTTACCAGCCCATACTGATTTCTACTACTATGGGGGTATATCTTTTCATGCTGGTAATCGCGTTAGAGTTGCAAACTTATTTCTCGAAAAGAAGATATGACTTTATGGCCTATACTCCTTTGTTGTTTCAAGGCCTGTCACCTCTCATCTTTTTCCTTCACTTAAGTATAGACTCTATAATTCTGTCATTTTCATTATCATTCTTTTTCCACCGTTGTCACCCATGTGGACATCTTACTCATAATTCTTCATTAACTTTATTCTTATTTTCCTACTAACATTTATGTCTATCACTTTATTCTGAAAACATCAACAAGACATTCTTTTGCTTTTAGCTCCCATTGCTTCATCTCACTGGCTCTTCGGGATGCTTAAAATTCTCTCTCCTAGGGACACGAGCCATGCTAAGGTAATATTTATCCCTTCAAGGCTTCCAGTGGCTTTCTTTATAGTACTCATATCTAGCTGTATTATTTTAGAGTGCGCCATCTGGGTATCTCACAAAGAGATTTATTAGCATATTTGCATTATGCTTCAGAAATTGTCAACTAACACAAACAATTAATTCACCATTATGGGTTATTCTAACCCCAACCGGATCCTGATATCTCGTCCTTTTCTTAATCTACACATGTTAGACCCCAATAGGGTATAACTGAGATGGTATGGTCAATTATACATACCTCTGTTATTGTTGAGGGTAACTTACAATGCTTATATTTTTCTGCCGGAGATGAAAATACCGATAATCTTTATTAACTAGGTGCCTTGAACCCTTCCCATCTTGCTCCTTTTACTTGTTGAAGCTTGTATCTATCTTTTGAATCTTTCATTGCCTTTAGGGGTGGATAGATATTCTTTGCCTTAAGGCTCCTTATCAAGAAGCTTACACTTCTTAGTACACACATGATCTACTGAAGACCTTATATTTACCCATCATATGGATCATGCAAAATCGAGCTCCTCTAACTCAACTCTTTCACAGCAACATACAATCTTTTACCAACCATCTTTTTAAATGTAGGTATCATTGTATTACGACTAAAGTCAAATTTAGGAGTTTGAATTCTTACAACAGAGCTCTACCACACGATCTAGAATAAGAAGAAAGAGTGACAGTCCTAAATGCCCTGTAGCCTCCTGCTTATAAGTGTGGTGCACTACACACCCATAAACAAGACTCTACTAGACACGACTTATAGAATCCCTAGGACAGAACTGCTCTGATACCACTTTTGTCACGACCCGAATCAGAGGGCCGCGACGGGCACCCGGTGCTTTACTTAACTGAGTACCAATGTAACATATCTTTCTTATCATACTATCATGAGTAAATGAGCCAGAAAACCGGTCATGAGATAACAAGAATAAAACATAAGGGAATGCTCAACATATGAAGACCCAAAATGATATACAAACTTATATATATAACATACGGGCCTATAAGGCCGACATGACCATTTGTAAACTCAAAACATAGGCCTACAAGACAATACAAGTGTCCCTACACCTGACATCTATCTATAAGCCTCCAAGAGTACATAAAATCATAAAGATCGGGACAAAGCCCCGCCATACCAATCAATACATATCCAAAGCATACTGACCAACTAGGCAACTCCGGAGCAAGTGGAGTGCACCAACACCTTCGCTGAGCTGATAGCCTACTAGGAGGACTGTCAACCTATCAATCGGGACCTGCAGGCATGACACGCAGCATCCCCAGGCAAAAGGGATGTCAGTATGAATAAAGTACCGAGTATGTAAGGCAGGAAAGCATAAACAAGAACAGTAATGTAAGAAGAGATAGAGGAGATACAACCTGTAACATCTGAGTGCCTCTGGGGGCTACTGACATGAAATGCATAATACATATATATACATGAACTTTTTAAAAACATTCTCCTCTGTGGGCATCATCATCATCATATCGTACCCGGCCTCAAAGAGGACTCGGTAAAAACGTACCCGGCCATCATAAGGCTCGATAGAATCGTACCCGACCACGTGGAGCTCGGTAAACCCAACTGATCAGTGGTTGCACAATAGGTGCCATACCCGGCCGACTATAGCGTGGCTCGGTAGAGTAAAATAGATACATATATATAATGCATGCTTGACTCATGGAATCACGTTCTAACCCTTTCGGAGTGATGTAAGGTCATTGCACCTTCGATTAACATTATGGACATCTCTACCATCAATATGAACCTTAGTGGGATTTAAGGATCATACACACTTGTTTAGAATAACTTTATAAGGAAAGAACAACATGGACAACCTTAGTTTTTAGGAGTAGATCCGTTATGAATCAGCGTACTATTTATGTTCATGTCACTTTAGATCATGCCAAAAGAAAGAAGTAAGTGCCTTAACATACCTTGTATATTCTTTCCAACCTCAAGCTATGCAATTTCACGGCTCCTTAGTCTACAATAAGAGAAATGACACTCTTGTTATCATTTAAGCGTCGTAACTATTATGTATCGACCACAACCTATTTTACAATGAAACGGATAGAACCTCCCCTATATATATGACTTCACACTAGTCAAAACAATCAAAAACAACCCAACATACCCCTATCACTTCATACACAACACGACAACCATAATAGTGTCAACCAACCCGAAAATGTTACGACGAACGACCAACAAACAACCTTGCCATTATGTGGTGTTTCTCCACAACCTTCCTCCTCTAAACTCCATAAAAATAGTAGTAATATAGAAAACCCAATACCAATAGGAAACAGCCCAAAAATATTCCCACAAGTTCATCAACTCAAAAATAATATTTCAGTTTACTTAAACAAGTTTTGACTTGTCTTTTCTTTCAAATTGGGAAATACAACCAAAAGTACATCATTATACCTCTTATCCAATAGACCAGCCATGAACTCAACTTAAAAATAAGTTTACAACCAGCCAACCATTACACAAAAACAAACAACATACCATTCTTTCGAAACTAGCTAGGTCTATTCTTTACGATCGAGTTACAACTCGCAAACGCATAGATAATGGAAGGAGAAGCATAAACTTACCTTGTACTGAGTATAACCCACAAAACCTGGTCCTTTTTCATCAAAAATAAGTTCCTCATCACGGCTACAAGAAGGAGAAAGTGAAACTAGCAAGCTGTTCGGACTTTTCAGCACTAGAATCCCGTCGTAACACCCGGAACACCCTAGGGTTTGTGTGGGATTTTTGGGGAGGAGTTGCAGGGGTTTAATTAGGTTTTCTTGGTCTGAAAGATAGGTGAAATAACTGAGTATATAATCCCTTAAAAGTCCCCTCTTGAACGACTTAGTTGTGGCCTCTCTTTTTGGCAAGTAGGTGATGCACCTACTTGTCACCTACTAGTTGCGCGGTCTCGCGAAAATGCAAATATCTCTATACTCCGAGATCGTATTGATAAACGGTTTAATGATTTGAAAACTAGACTCATAGATCTTAAATTCTATATGTAGATCATCCCTTTATTCAAAGTATGTTGGGATAAAAGCTCAGCTACATTTAACCTAAGTTTCAACTCATTTTTGAATGTAACTTGTGATGACCTTTTCCAACTTTTGTTCCACAACTTGCTTGACTTAAAAACATAACACATGACTATCTTATGACTAAACTAAATCATAAAATAACCTCATCATCATGTTAATCACCCTTGTCTCACCCCAAAAGTATAGGTTATAATATTCCAAACTTGTCGACATTCGACGAAACTTATTTTCTTTAATTCATTTAGCGCCTAAGCTTTCCAACCCTTTTGGTACTCATTATTCATGATCATAAAGATTTGTAACCTCCATTATAAAAGGGTTAACTTACTTTACGTACTTTCAAAGTTGATCTCATTTCTGAGCGTACATCAATTGACTTACGGATACTCTAACATACGAAAACATAGGGTGTAATAGAAAAATGCCCCAGTTTTCTGGAGTTTCTGTGAGAAATTGCAGGTCTCGCAAATGCGAGGAATTTGTTCGCATTTGTGACCTCGTATTTGTGAGGAAACCACCCCAATTGCGATGAAGGCAGCAGGTGGGCAGTGTCGCATTTGCGACATTTGCACCGCAATTGCGAACCCTGCAGGGTCTGCATTTACGACCCTAGGATCGCATTTGCGATGAAAGCAGGAAGGGAGCCAGTTAACAATTGCTAAGATTTTGTGGCAATTGCGAGTTCGCATTTGCGAACCTGATGTCGCAAATGCGACATCAGAGACCTGGGCACAACTTTTAAAAATGGGACTTAGGCCATTTATTTCATTTTATCTCTACACTTGGGCGGTTTGGGAGCTTTCAAAGAGGAGATTTCAATATAGCATTGTGAGGTAAGTTAATTCTACTTAATGTGAGTTAAACACTTGGGTTTTGGGTAGATTAACACACAAAAATTAGTAAAAACTATGGAATTAGAGCAAGACCTAGGGTTTTGATAAAAGTTAGATTTAACCATGAAATTTATTATGAAATGAATTAGAAGTCATATATTATTGATCCTTAGGTTATAGAGAACAACTTCCTTCGAAAAATTTCGAAATCCGGGCACGTAGGCCTGTAGTCGGATTTTAGGAAACTTGTGTTTAAGGTTGGGAAATTGCTTAAATAGCTAGAATACGATCTTGTGAGCTTATATTGGCTAGTTCCTACCTCATTTAACTAGTTTTGGATCGTTCGGCTCCAAATTGAGGGTTTGCGCTCGTTCATGATATTAAAGTACACTTTGGAGCGAGGTAAGTCTCCTTTCTAACCTTGTAAGAGGGAATTGTCCCCATAGGTGTAATAATTGAATAATTTGCTACTAAATGCGGGGGCTACATACGCACTAGGTGACGAGAGTCCGTGCGTAGCTACTATTATATTAATTGTTCGGGTAGTAGGACCGGTATCATGCTACATTTGTGAATGTCTCTATATTTTCTTGCTAATGTGATCACTTAGGATATGCTAGAGACTTGGAAAAGAATATAAGCGAATGTATATACTTGTTGGACACTTGTATGAATTTGTTTGAAAATAAATGCGCCGTCATGTGTTTTTCTTGATATTAATTGATATTTGTGGATCAGGCCGATTGCCTTAGTAGAAATATATGCATCTATGGTTTGCGTCATTCGACCCTCTGGCAGTGCATAGTTTATTTTCTGTTGGATCGGGTCGTCGACCTCGGCATAATGTGCGCATGATATCTATGTGAAATCTTATCCATGACTTGTTCTGCTAAATACTTGAAATATAATTGGTTAACTGAAAAATTGTTAAGAACCCGACTTATTACCTCTTGCTACAAATTGTTGATTATTTGCGACTCCCATGCTTAGCATAACACCTTATTATATTATTTAACCCTAGTAAGTATCAAGTTGACCTCTCGTCTCTACTTCTTCAAGATTAGACGGGATACTTACTTGGTACATATTGTTTATATACTCATACTACACTTCTGTACTTAATTGTATAGGATCTGAGGCAGGTACATCTGGCTATCAGTCTGGTGCGTGCCTCTGATTCATAGTCCGAGACTTCCACGGTGAGCTGCCCCCTTCCTGTGCTGTTCAGCAACTTGATAGAGTTTCTTTACTTTTGCTGTCTTTTCTACCTCGGATAGTAGGATAGTCATATTCTTTTGTACATTCTACTAGGTGCCCACTACTTGTGACACCAGGTCTTGGGACACACATTAGTATACTATTATTTTGGGGTTGTATAATTATTTTTGGCACATTACTGATCATTTCTGGTTTTAACTTTAACGTAAGGAATTGCTACACTTACTTTTCGTAAAGTAAAATAAGCACTTAACTATATTTATGGGTTGGCTTGCCTGACAATGGTGTTGGGCGCCATCATGATCTATTATGGAAATGGGTCGTGACAACACAGTATCAGAGTAGTAGGTTCACGTAGGTCTCACAAGTCATAGGCAAACCAAATAGAGTCTTGCGAATCGGTACGAAGACGTCTATATTTATCTTCGAGAGGCTATAGGGTGTTAGGAAAAACTACTCTTTATTCATTCCCTATCGTGCAGTTGTTGGTATACTAAATTTCCCTCTTCTATTCTCTCACATATGGTGAGGACACGTACGACTGATGTTCCAGACCCGGGAGGAGCTGCTTCCCCTGTTGCTAGTGGCCGAGGCAGAGGCTGGGGGAGGGCACCGACCCGAGTTAGGGGACGAGGGCGTCCTAGAGCTATCCCAGTAGCACCGCCAGCAGATCCTGCAGGAGATCCTATCATCAAGGAGCAGGGCGATGTGCACGCATCTGAGCCTACCCCGACGGACTTTATGACAGCACCAGGATTTCAGGAGGTCATGGGTCGTATGCTACAATTCATGGATACCATGACTCAGGCTAGTTTATTTCCAGCAGATCTCGCTACATCACAGGCAGGAGGGGGAGCACAGACCCTTACTGCTCAGGCTCATGGTCATGCAGTTGTAGTGTATCAGACTCTGGGTGCACTACCCGCAGATGGGGCTCAGCCAGTTGCTGCGGTGGCGCCCCAGCCCAGCCCGTCTGTGGATGGCGACCCCCAGAAGTTATTGGATAGATGTACTAGACTTCACCCTCTTGTCTTCGGGGGTGAGCATCATGAGGATGCTCAGGACTACATTGATAGGTGCAGGGATAGACTGCACAACATGAGGATATTGGAGTCGCATGGGGTCGACTTCACTACTTTTTAGCTAGAAGGCAGGGCCCGCAGATGGTGGCAGTCTTATGTTCTGGGCAAACCCGCAGGTTCTCCTCCTATTACTTGGAGTCAGTTCACGCAGTTGTTTCTGGACAAGTATATTCCACCCTCTAAGAGGGAAGAGCTACGACATTAGTTTAAGCAGCTTGAGCAGGGTCAGATGTCCGTGACCTATTATGAGGCGAGGTTTTCTGAGCTATCTCACCATGCATTAATGATACTTCCTACTGACGCAAAGAGGGTGCGGAGGTTTGTTGCAGGGTTGCATTCTAGAATAAGGTCCAACATGGCCCGAGAGGTGGAGATAGGGACTCCTTATCAGTTAGTAGTGAAGATTGCTCGGAGGATTGATGACTACCATTTGAGGGGTAGGGAGAAAATGCAGCAAGATAAGAGGGCTAGATTATCCGGTGAGTTTAAAGGTTCCCCGGCTAGAGGCAGAGGTCAGTTTGGGAGGGGACAGCCCATCAGGCCCCACATATTAAGCACCACCACCTGCTCGGGGTGCTCCAGTGTGCCCCTATCTTAGTGCCATGCCATAGAGTTCTTATCACCCGCCAGCTATTTAGGGTTCCTCTGGTGGATATTCAGGTCCTCAGGTTCTTCTAATTCTTATTTCAGTGCTATGCCGGAGAGTTCATACTGTCCACTGGCTATTCAGGCTTTTTCCAGTGGGTCTACTGGCCATCTGGGTCAGCCATCAGGGCAGCAGGCTACCGCACCACGGGGTTGTTTTGAGTGCGGGGACCTTGGTCATATGAGGAGATACTGCCCCAGGCTTCGGGGCAAGGCAGTGCAGTAGGGTCAACAGCCTATGATTTTAGCACCGGCTTCCCTGCCACCTAGAGGTAGAGGGCAGACTCGTAGGGGCCGTCCTAGAGGTGGAGGCCAGGCAGGAAGAGGTCAGCCAGCTACTGCCCAGTCAGGTGGAGGCCAGCCAGCCGGCACTCCAGCCAGTGTCTATGCCCTTCTAGCTAGGCCAGATGCATTGGCGTTAGATGCCATCATCACAGGTATTATTTCTGTCGGCGGTAGAGATGCTTCGGTATTATTTGATCCAGGGTCTACTTATTCATATGTGTCATCTCTGTTTGCTCTTTTCCTGGTTATTTTTCCTGAGCCTTTGGGCACTCCTGTTCATGTGTCCACTCCTGTGGGCAATTCCGTGGTTGTGGATCAGATCTATAGGTCCTGTGTGGTCACCTTCTATGGTTTCGAGACTAGAGCAGATCTCCTATTGCTTGACATGATGACTTTGAGGTCATCCTGGGCATGGATTGGTCATCTCCATATCATGTCATCCTAGATTGTCATGCCAAGACTGTTACATTAGCAATGCCAGAGGTGTCGAGGTTGGAGTGGAAGGGTTACACAGCTGATACATCTAGTCGGGTTATCTCTTTCCTGAAGGCTCGACAAATGGCCGAGAAGGAGTGTTTGGCGTATTTGGCTTATGTTCGGGACATCACCATAGAGTCTTTGACGATTGATTTAGTTCCAGTAGTTCGATAGTTCGCCAACGTGTTTCCTTCTGATCTTCCTGGCATGCCATCAGATCGTGATATTGATTTCTCTATTAATTTGGCTCTAGGCACCCAACCTATATCTATTCCACCGTACCATATGGCTCCTAAAAAGTTGAAGGAGCTGAAGGAGCAGATTGAGGAGTAGTTAGCGAAGGCGTTTATTAGGCCCAGTGTATCACCTTGGGGTGCACTAGTGTTATTTATAAAGAAGAAGGATAGGACTATGCGGATGTGCATTGATTACTGCAAGTTGAACAAAGTCACCATCAAGAACAAGTATCCGTTGCCTCGTATCGATGATTTGTTCGACCAGTTGTAGGGTGCTAGGGTGTTCTCTAAGATCGACTTGAGGTTGGGTTACCATCAGTTGAAGATTTGGGACTCGGATGTTCCGAAGATTGCATTCCAGACTAGATATGGCCATTATGAGTTTTTGGTGATGTCCTTTGGCTTGACTAATGCCCCAGCGACATTTATGGACTTGCTGAACATGGTTTTCAGACCTTATATTGATTCCTTTGTCATTGTCTTCATTGACGACATCTTGATATACTCACATAGCCTGGGGGAGCATGAGCATCATTTGAGAGTAGTGCTTCAGACATTGAGAGAGCAGAAGCTATATGCTAAGTTCTCCAAGTGTGAGTTTTGGCTAAAGTCAGTGGCATTCTTGGGGCATGTTGTGTCAGGAGAAGGTATTAAGGTGGATCCCAAGAAGATTGAAGCAGTTCAGAGTTGGCCACGTCCTACTTCCGTGACCGAGATTAGGAGTTTCTTGGGTATAGCATGCTATTACAGACGATTCGTGTAGGGCTTTTCATCTATTGCATCACCTCTGACTAGATTGACCCAGAAGGGTGCTCCTTTCCGTTGGTCCGATTATTGTGAGGAGAGCTTTCAGAAGCTCACGAAAACTTTGACCACAACACCAGTTCTTGTGTTGCCTTCAAGTTCAGGGATATATACGATATATTGCGACGCTTCACGCATTGGCTTGGGATGTGTATTGATGCAGGAAGGGCGAGTTATTGCATACGCTTCGCGTCAGCTAAAGGTTCATGAGAAGTATTATCCTGTGCACGATCTAGAGTTGGATGCGATTGTTCATGCTCTTAAGATATGGAGGCATTATCTGTATGGGGTGTTATGTGAGGTTTATACTGATCATCGCAGCCTACAACTTTTGTTCAAGTAGAGTTATCTTAATTTGAGGCAGTGCAGGTGGCTTGAGTTACTGAAAGATTATGACATCACCATTCTTTATCATTCGGGCAAGGCAAATGTGGTTGCGGATGCCGTAAGTAGGAAGGCAGAGAGTATGGGTAGCTTGGCATTCATTCCAGCAGAGGAGAGGCCACTAGATTTGGACATTTAGTCCTTGGCTAACAAACTTGTGAGGTTGGACATTTTAGAGCCCAACCAAAGTTCTTGCGTGTGTGGTTGCTCGGTCTTCATTATTGGGGCAGATAAAGGCCCAGCAGTTCGATGATCCACATCTGGCGGTTCTTAGAGAGACGGTACTTCAGGGAGGTGCCGAGGAGGTTTCTATTGGCGAAGATGATGTTTTGCGACTCCAAGGTCATCTATGTGTTCCTAATGTTAATGGTCTGAGGGAGAGGATTCTAGAGGAGGCACACAGTTCGCAGTATTCCATTCATCCAGGAGCTACGAAGATGTATCATAACTTGAGGCAGCATTATTGGTGGCGTAGGATGAAGAAAGACATAGTGGAGTATGTGGCTAGGTGTTTGAACTGCCAGCAGGTCAAGTATGAACACCAGAGGCTGGGTGGCCTACTTTAGCAGATGCCTATACCAGAGTGGAAGTGGGAGCGCATTACCATAGATTTCGTAGTTGGGTTGTCGCGGACTTTGTAGAAGTTTGATTCAGTATGGGTCATTGTTGATAGGTTGACCAAGTCGGCCCACTTTATTCCAGTGGCAACTACTTATATAGCAGTGAGGAATGCTCAGATATACATTCGGGAGATAGTCCGATTGCATGGTGTGCTTGTTTCCATCATATCAGACAGAGGCCCTCGGTTCACTTCCCATTTTTGGAGAGAAGTTCAGAGTGAGTTGGGGACCCGTATAGAGCTTAGCACAGAATTCCATCCTCAGACCGACGGGCAGTCTGAGCGGACAGTTTAGATTTTGGAGGATATGCTTAAAGCACGTGTGATTGACTTTGGATGACAATGGGATCAGTTCTTGCCCTTGACAGAGTTTTCTTATAACAACAACTATCAGTCTAGCATTGAGATGGCCCCATTTAAGGCTTTATACGATCGGCGGTGTCGTTCTCCTATCGGGTGGTTTAAGCCGGGTGAGGCTAAGTTATACGGTACAGATTTGGTGCAAGATGCCTTGGACAAGGTAAAGTTGATTCAGGAGAGGCTTCGCACAGCTCAGTCCAGATAGAAGAGTTGCGCCGATCAGAAGGCGCGTGATGTATCATTCATGGTTGGCGAGAAGCTTCTCTTGAAGTCTCGCCAATGAAGGGCATTATGAGATTCGGGAAGAAGGGCTAGTTGAGCCCAAGGTTTATTGGCCCCTTTGAGGTGTTGAGACGAGTTGGGGAGGTTGCTTACGAGCTTGCTTTACCCCTAGCTTATCAGGAGTTCATAGGGTTTTTCATGTATCGATGCTTCGAAAGTATCATGCCGACCTGTCCCATGTGTTAGACTTCAGTACTATTCAGCTGGATGAGAGTTTGGGTTATGAGGAAGAGCCAATTGCCATTATTGATAGACAGGATCGCCAGTTGAGGTCTAAGAGGATTTCTGCGTTGAGGGTCCAGTGGAGGGGCCAACCAGTCGAGGAGGCAACCTGGGAGTCCGAGGAGGACATGCGGAGCAGATATCCACATTTATTCACTAGCTAAGGTACTTTTCTATGTCCGTTCGAGAAAGAACGTTTGTTTAAGAGGTGGAGAATGTAATGACCCAACTGATTGTTTTGCTTTTTAGAACCCCATTCCCCTAAATAAAACTTCCCGCACTTGCTTTAACTTATTTACGACCTGCGGGGAGGGTTGGTTCTGGATTTGGAAGGAATTAGGTTTAAACATGCTCATTTGATTCCTTAAGATTTTCTTAAAAGGCTAAGTTTGACTTTGGTCAACATCTTTAGCAAACGGACTCGGATTCATGTTTTGATGGTCCCGGAGGGTCCGTAAGAAAATATGGTACCTGGGCGTATGCCCGGAATCGAATTCCGAGGTCCCTAGTCCGAGTAATAAATTTTTATTAGAACTTGTTAAATCTAAATTCTAAGGATTTAATGAAAAGGAATAATGTTTGATCATGTTGGTATCGGCCCCATATGTTGGTTCTGGAGCTCGGTACAAGTTTAATATAATATTTTAGTCTTGTATGTGAAATTTGGTGAGAAACGGGACTGATTTGATGTGATTCGGACGTCCAGTTGTAAAGATAGGAATTTGAATGTTCTTAAGGATTTCATGCGTTTTGGTGTTTAATCCGTGGTTTTAGGTGTTACTTCGGCAATTTGATCGCTCGAGCAAGTTTGTACAATGTTGTTGGACTTGTGTGGGTATTCGGAGTGGATCCCCGAGGGTTTGGGTGAGTTTCGTGCATGGGTTGGGGGTGAAACACCTAGTTTTCTAGTGTTTATCTGAGAAATTATAGGTATCACAAATGCGAGGAATTTGTTTGCAATTGCGACCTCGCATTTGCGAGGAAGCTACCGCAGTTGTGATGAAGGCAACAGGTGGGCAGCGCCGCATTTCCGACAATTGCACCGCAATTGCAAACCCTGCAGGGTCCGCATTTGCAACCCAGGATCGCATTTGCGATGAAAGCAGGAAGGGAGCCAGTTCGCAATTGCGAAGATTTTGTGGCAATTGCGAGTTCGCATTTGCGAACCTGATGTCGCAAACGTCACATCAGAGACCTGGGCACAACCTTTAAAAATGGGACTTAGGCCATTTATATTCATTTTATCTCTACACTTTGACAGTTTGGGAGCTTTCAAGAGGGGATTTCAACATAGCATTGTGAGGTAAGTTAATTCTACTTAATGTGAGTTTAATACTTGGGTTTTGGGTAGATTAACACATAAAAATTAGTGAAAACTATATTTCCGCGTTGGCTTGCTTGACAATGGTGTTGGGAGCCATCACGATCTATTATGGAAATGGGTTGTGACAACATGGTATCAGAGCACTAGGTTCACGTAGGTCTCACAAGTCATGGGCAAACCTAATAGAGTCTTGTTGATCGATACAGAGGCGTCTGTATTGATCTTTGAGAAGCTATAGGGTGTTAGTAAAAACTACTCTTTATTCATTCCTATTGTGCAGTGGTTGGTATACTAAATTTTCCTCTTCTATTTTCTCACAGATGGTGAGGACACACACAACTGATGTTCCGGACCCAAGAAGAGCTGCCCCCCATTGCTAGAGGCCGAGGCTGAGGCTGGGGGAGGGCACCGGCCCGAGATAGGGGAAAAGGGCGTCCCAAAGCTATCCCAGTAGCATCGCCAGCAGATCCTGTATGAGATCCTATTATCGAGGAGTAGGGCAAGGTGCCCGCATCTGAGCCTACCCCGACAGAAATTTTGATAGCACCAAGATTGTAGGAGGTCATAGGTCGTATGCTACGATTAATGGATACCATGACTCAGGTTTGTTTATTTCCAACAGATCCAGCTACATCACAGGCAGGAGGGGAGCACAGACCCCTACTGCTCAGGCTCATGGTCATGCAGCTATAGTGAATCAGACTCTGGGTGCACTACCCGCAGATGGGGCTCAGCCAGTTGTTGCAGTGGCGCCCCAGCCCAGACCATTTGTGGATGGTGACCCGTAGAAGTTATTGGATAGATGGACTAGACTTCACCCTCCTGTCTTCGGGGGTGAGCTTCATGAAGATTCTCAGGACTTCATTGATAGGTACAGGGACATACTGCGCAACATGAGGATATTGGAGTCGCATGGGGTCGACTTCACTACTTTTTAGCTAGAGGGCAGGGCCCGCAGATGATGGCAGTCTTATGTTCTGGGTAGACCTGCATGTTCTCCTCCTATCACTTGGAGTCAGTTCACGCAATTGTTTCTAGACAGGTATATTCCACCCTCTGAGAGGGAAGAGCTACGGTGTTAGTTTGAGCAGCTTGAGCAGGGTCAGATGTCCGTGACCTATTATGAGGTGAGGTTTTCTGAGCTATCTCACCATGCACTAATGATACTTCCTACTAACGCAAAGAGGGTGTGAAGGTTTGTTGCAGGGTTGCATTCTGAAATCAGGGCCAATATGGCTCGAGAGGTGGAGATAGGGACTCCTTATCAGTTAGTAGTGGAGATTGCTCGGAGGATTGAGGACTACCATTTGAGGGGTAAGGAGCAAATGTAGTAAGATAAGAGGGATAGATTCTCCAGAGAGTTCAGAGGTGCCCCGGCTAGGGGCAGAGGTCAGTTTGGGATGGGACAGCCCAACAGGCCCCCATATTTAGCACCACCACCTGCTCGGGGTGCTCCAACGCGCCCCCATTTCAGAGCTATGCCAGAGAGTTCTTATCGCCCGCCAGCTATTCAAGGTTCCTCCGGTGGGTATTCAGGTCCTCAGGGTTCTTCTGAATCTTATTTTAGATCTATGCCGGAGAGTTCATACCGTCCATCGGCTATTCAGGCTTCTTTCAGTGGGTCTACAGGCCATCAGGTTAGCCATCAGGGCAGCAGGCCGCCGCACTGCAGGGTTGTTTCGAGTGCGGAGACCTTGGTCATATGAGGAGATACCGCCCCAGGCTTCAGGGCAATGCAGTGTAGTAGGGTCAGCAGCCTATGATTTTAGCACCGGCTACCCTGCCACCTAGAGATGGAGGGCAGACTGGTAGGGGCCATCCTAGAGGTGGAGGTCGGGTAGGGAGAGGTCAGCCAACTACTGCTCATTCAGGTGGAGGCCAACTAGCCGGTGCTCCATCCAAATTCTACGCCCTTCCGGCCAGGCCAGATGCATTGGCCTCAGATGCCGTCATCACAGGTATTATTTCCATAGGCGGTAGAGATGCTTCGGTATTATTTGAACTAGGGTCTACTTATTCATATGTGTTATCTCTGTTTGCCCGTTTTCTGGTTATTTCTCCTGAGCCTTTGGGCACTCCTGTTCATGTGTCCACTCTTGTAGGCAATTTCGTGGTTGTGGATTGGATCTACCGATCCTGTGTGGTCATATTCTGTGGTTTAGAGACTAGAGCAGATCTCCTATTGCTTGACATGATCGACTTTGAGGTCATCCTGGGCATGGATTGGTTATCTCCATATCACGCCATCCTAGATTGCCATGCCAAGACTGTTATATTAGCAATGCCAGGGGTGCCAAGGTTGGAATGGAAGGGTTCCACAGTTGATACATCTATTCAGGTTATCTCTTTCCTGAAGGCTCGGCAAATGGTCGAGAAGGGGTGTTTGCCATATTTGGCTTATGTTCGGGACACCACTGTAGAGTCTCCGACAATTTATTCAGTTCCAGTAGTTCGAGAGTTTTCCGACGTATTTCCTTCTGAACTCCTTGGCATGCCACCGGATCGTGATATTTATTTCTTTATTGATTTGGCTCTAGGCACTCAGCCTATATCTATCCCACCGTACCGTATGGCTCCTAAAGAGTTGAAGGAGTTGAAGGAGCAGCTTGAGGAGTTGTTAGCAAAAGGGTTTGTGAGACCAAGTGTGTCACCTTGGGGTGCGCCAGTGTTATTTGTGAAGAAGAAGGATGAGACTATGCGGATGTGCATTGATTACCACTAGTTGAACAAAGTCACCATCAAGAACAAGTATCTGTTGCCTCGTATCGATGATTTGTTTGACCAGTTGAAGGGTGCTAGGGTGTTCCCTAAGATCGACTTGAGGTCGAATTACCATCAGTTAAAGATTCGGGACTCGGATGTTCCGAAGATTGCATTTCGGACTAGATATGGCCATTATGAGTTTCTGGTGATGTCTTTTGGCTTGACTAATGCCCCAACGACATTTATGGACTTGATGAACAAGGTGTTCAGACCTTATATTGATTCGTTTGTCACCGTCTTCATTGACGACATCCTGATATACTCACATTGCCTGGGGGAGCATGAGCAACATTTGAGAGTAGTACTTCAGACATTGCGAGAGCAGAAGCTATTTGCTAAGTTCTCCAAGTGTGAGTTTTGGCTAGAGTCAGTGGCATTCTTGGGGCATATTTTATCAGGAGAAGGTCTTAAGGTGGATCCCAAAAAGATTGAGGCAGTTTAGAGTTGGCCACGTCCTACTTCCGTGATCGAGATCAGGAGTTTCCTAGGGATAGCAGGCTATTATATACGATTTGTGCAGGGCTTTTCATCTATTGCATCACCTATGACTAGATTGACCCAGAAGGGTGCTCCTTTCCGTTGGTCCGATTATTGTGAGGAGAGCTTTCAGAAGCTCACGAAAACTTTGACCACAACACCAGTTCTTGTGTTGCCTTCAAGTTCAGGGATATATACGATATATTGCGACGCTTCACGCATTGGATTGGGATGTGTATTGATGCAGGAGGGGCGAGTTATTGCATACGCTTCGCGTCAGCTGAAGGTTCATGAGAAGTATTATCCTGTGCACGATCTAGAGTTGGTTGCGATTGTTCATGCTCTTAAGATATGGAGGCATTATCTGTACGGGGTGTCATGTGAGGTTTATACTGATCATCGCAACCTACAACATTTGTTCACGCAGAGTGATCTTAATTTGAGGCAGCGCAAGGGGGTTGAGTTACTGAAGGATTATGACATCACCATTCTTTATCATCAGGGCACGGCAAATGTGGTCGCGGATACCTTAAGCAGGAAGACAGAGAGTATGGGTAGCTTGGCATTCATTCCAGCAGAGGAAAGGCCACTAACTTTGGACATTCAATCCTTGGCTAATAGACTTGTGAGGTTGGACATTTCAGAGCCCAGCCGAGTTCTTGCGTATGTGGTTGCTCCGTCTTCATTATTGGAGCAGTACAGGCCTGACAATTCGATGATCCACATCTGGTGGTTCTCAGAGAGACGATGCTTCAGGGAGGTGCCAAGGAGGTTTCTATTGGCGAGGATGTTATTTTGCGACTCCAGGGTCGTCTATGTGTTCCTAATGTTGATGGTCCGAGGGAAAGGATTCTAGAGGAGGCACACAGTTCGTAGTATTCCATTCATCCGGGAGCTACGAAGATGTATCGTGACTTGAGGCAGCATTATTGGTGGCGTAGGATAAAGAAAGACATAGTGGAGTATATGGCTAGGTGTTTGAACTACTAGCAGGTCAAGTATGAACACCAGAGGTCGGGTGGCCTACTTCAGCAGATGCCTATACCAGAGTGGAAGTTGGAGCGCATTACCATGGATTTCGTAGTTGGGTTGCCGCGGACTTTGCGGATGTTTGATTTAGATGTGGGTCATTGTTGATAGGTTGACCAAGTCAGCCCACTTTATTCTAGTGGCAACTACTTATACAGCAGATAGGTATGCTCAGATCTACATTCGGGAGATAGTCTGATTGCACGGTGTGCCTATTTCCATCATATCAGACAGAGGCCCTCAATTCACTTCCCATTTCTGGAGCGCTGTTCAGAGTGAGTTGGGGACCCGTATAGAGCGTAACATGGCATTCCATCCTCAGACTGACGGGCAGTCCGAGCGGACAGTTCAGATTTTGGAGGATATGCTTAGAGCACGTGTGATTGACTTTGGAGGACATTGGGATTAGTTCTTTCCCTTGGCAGAGTTTGCTTACAATAACAACTATCAGTCCAACATTGAGATGTCCCCATTTGAGGCTTTATACGGTCGGCGGTGTCGTTCTTTTACCAGGTGGTTTGATTCGGGTTAGGCTAAGTTATACGGTACAGATTTGGTACAAGATACCTTGGACAAGGTAAAGTTGATTCAGGAGAGGCTTCGCATAGCTCAATCCAGATAGAAGAGTTACGTAGATCAGAAGGCGCGTGATGTATAATTCATGGTTGGCGAGAAGGTTCTCTTGAAAGTCTCGCCAATGAAGGGCATTATGAGATTCAAGAAGAAGGGAAAGTTGAGCCCAAGGTTTATTGGCCCCTTTGAGTTTTGAGACGAGTTGGGGAGGTTGCTTACGAGCATGCTTTACCCCTAGCTTATCAGGAGTTCATACTGTTTTTCATGTATTGATGCTTCGGAAGTATCATGCCGACTTGTTCTATGTGTTAGACTTCAGTACTATTCAGCTGGATGAGAGTTTGGGTTATGAGGAGGAGCCAGCTGCCATTATTGATAAACAAGATCGTCAGTTGAGGTCCAAGAGGATTTCTATGGTGAGGGTCCAGTGGAGGAGCCAACCAGTCGAGGAGGCAACCTGGGAGTCCGAGGAGGACATGCGGAGCAGATATCCACATTTATTCAGTAGCTTAAGTACTTTTCTATGTCCGTTTGTGGACGAACGTTTCTTTAACAGGTGGAGAATGTAACAACCTAACTGATCGTTTTGCTTTTTAGAACCCCGTTCCCCTAAATAAAACTTATTTACGACCTGCGGGGAGGATTGGTTCGGGAGTTGGAAGGAATTGGGTTGAAATATGCTCATTTGATTCCTTGAGATTTTCTTAAAAGACTAAGTTTGACTTTGGTCAACATTTTTAGCAAACAGACCCGGATTCGTGTTTTGACGGTCCCGGAGGGTCCGTAGGAAAATATGGGACCTGGACGTATGCCCAGAATCGAATTCCAAGGTCCCTAGCCCGAGTAATGAATTTTTATTAGAAATTGTTGAATTGAAATTTTAAGGATTTAATGAAAAGGAATAATGTTTGATCACATTGGTATCGGGCCCGTATGTTGGTTTCAGAACCCGGTACAGGTTCAATATAATATTTTAGTATTGTATGTGAAATTTGGTAAGAAACAGGACTGATTTGACGTGATTCAGACGTCCGGTTGTAAGGATAGGAATTTGAATGTTCTTTAGGATTTCATGTGTTTTGGTGTTGAATCCGTAGTTTTAGGTGTTATTTCGGTGATTTGATCAGTCGAGCAAGTTTGTACAATGTTGTTAGACTTGTGTGGGTATTCGGAGTGGAGCCCCGAGGGCTCGGGTGAGTTTCTGGTATTTTTGTGAGAAATTGCAGGTCTCGCAAATGCGAGGAATTTGTTCGCAATTGCGACCTCGCATTTGCGAGGAAACCACCGCAATTGCGATGAAGGCAGCAGGTGGGCAGCGTTGCGTTTACGACAATTGCACCGCAATTGCGAACCCTGCTAGGTCCGTATTTGCGACCCCAGGATCGCATTTGCGATTAAAGCACTAAGGGAGCCAGTTCGCAATTGCTAAGATTTTGTGGCAATTGCGAGTTCGCATTTGCGAACCTGATGTCGCAAATGCGACATCAGAGACCGGGGCACAGCTTTTGAAAACGGGACTTAGGCCATTTATTTCATTTTATCTCTACACTTGGGCGGTTTGAGAGCTTTCAAAGAGGGGATTTCAACATAGCATTGTGAGGCAAGTTAATTCTACTTAATGTGAGTTTAATGCTTGGGTTTTGGGTAGATTAACACATAAAAATTAGTGAAAACTATGGGATTACAGCAAGACCTAGGGTTTTGATAAAAGTTAGATTTAACCACAAAATTTGTTATGAAATGAATTAGAAATCATATATTATTGATCTTTAGGTTATAGAGAACAACTTCCTTCGAAAAATTTCGGAATCCGGGCACGTGGGCCCGGGATCGGATTTTAGGAAACTTGTGTTTAAGGTTGGGAAATTGCTTAAATAGCTAGAATATGATCTTGTAAGCTTATATTGACTAGTTCCTACCTCATTTAACTAGTTTTGGATTGTTCGGCTCCAAATTGAGGGCTTAGGCTCGTTCTTGGTATTTGAAGTACACTTTGGAGCTAGGTAAGTATCCTTTCTAACCTTGTAAGAGGGAATTGTCGCCATAGGTGTAATAATTGAATAATTTGCTACTAAATGCGGGGGCTACGTACGCACTAGGTGACGAGAGTTCGTGCGTAGCTACTATTATGTTAATTATCCGGGTAGTCTAGGATCCGTATCATGCTACATTTGTGAATATCTCTATATTTTCTTGCTAATGCGATCACTTAGGATATGCTAGAGACTTGGAAAGTAATATAAGTGAACGTATACACTTGTTGGACACTTGTATGAATTTTTTGAAAATAAATGCGCCTTCATGTGTTTTTATTGACATTAATTGATATTTGTAGATCGGGTCGATCGCCTCAGTAGAAATAGGTGCATCTATGGTTCGCGCCATTCGACCCTCTGGCAGTGCACAATTTATTTTCTGTTGGAGCGGGCCGTCGACCTCGGCATAATGTGCGCATGATATCTATGTGAAATCTTATCAATGACTTGTTCTGCTAAATACTTGAAATATAATTGGTTAACTGAAAAATTGTTCAGAACTTGACTTATTACCTCTTGCTACAAACTGTTGATTATTTGCGGTTCTCATGCTTAGCATAACATCTTATTAAATTATTTGACCGTAGTAAGTATCTAGTCGACCTCTCGTCTCTACTTCTTCGAGATTAGACGGGATACTTACTGGGTACATATTGTTTATGTACTCATACTACACTTTTGTACTTAATTGTACAGGATCTGAGGCAGGTACATCTAGCTATAAGTCTGGTGCGCGCCCCTGATTCATAGTCCGAGACTTCCACGGTGAGCTGCCCCCTTCCTGTGCCGTTCAGCAGCTTGATGGAGTCTTTCTTTACTTTTGCTGTCTTTTCTACCTCGGACAGTAGGATAGTTTTATTCTTTTGTTCATTCTACTAGTTGCCCACTACTTGTGACACCAGGTTTTGGCACACACATTAGTAGACTATTATTTTGGGGTTGTATAATTATTTTTGGCACATTACTGATCATTTCTGGTTTTAACTTTAACTTAAGGAATTGCTGCACTTACTTTTGGTGAAAGTAAAATGAGAACTTAACTATATTTCCGCATTGGTTTGCCTGACAATGGTGTTGGGCGCCATCACGATCTATTATGGAAATGGGTCGTGACAAGAACCCTCTCTATCTAGAGCCCGTTTGGATTCGCTTATTTTAAGTGATTTTAAGCTAAAATTGCTTTTAAGCTATTTTGTAGTGTTTGAATAAAGTAAAAAAGTGCTTTTAAGCACTTGTTTTAAGCTAAAATAACCAAAATTAGCCAAAGCCAAAAGCTAAAATTCCTAACTTATGGCTTTTAGCTGAAAAGTCACTTACAACAAGCCCATCCAAACGGGCTCCTATTCTCTCTTCTAATGATTACAACCATATTCCTAGAAATTAGGTTCCATTCCCTTTCAAATTAGGTTCCGATCAATTTCCATAAGAATTTTTATTTAAGTAGCTTAGCATATGCATTTTCATATTTTTATTTTATTTTTCACATTATCAATGTATAACAGGTTTAGAGAAATTTCTAAAATATAAAAACAATAATTATAATTATTGGCGTAAATATGTTTTTGATATATAAAGAAGGAAAATATTTTTTTGATATTACAATTTAGAGCTAGTTCCAAAATATAAAAATAATATATATATAATTGGAATAAATAAAAAAATTTATATACAAAGAAGGAAAATAAATTTTGACATACACAAAAAAGGAAAAAAAAGCTTGTGATATCTATTTTAGTATACACATTATTTGATGTGTTATACACTACAATACACAACTATTACAATAATTTTTATTGTGATATTCATTGATAGAGAGAAAATAATAAATTTTGAACAACTACATATAATTTCATATTATAGATATACAAAAAAAGAATATAAAGTTTTAATATACTTTTTGATATATACAAAGAAGGAAATTAAAGTTGTGATATACACATTATTCTTTGATATACATTTATTGGCTAATTGGTGCCTGATAGAAACTAATGGTCCACCAAACTATATAGAAAACTAGATTCTCTATTAGTTACCACATACCACACGCACACTGATATAAGTAAACGACACAATCGAGTTTTACGTGGAAAACTCCCAGCTCACGAGATCAAAAACCACGACCTACGCTTGTAGGATTTCAACTTCACTACTGAGCAAACTTTAGATTACAACCTATTGTAACCTAGGAATTAACCTCTTAATCCCTCACTAACTTGTAACAACTCTATTACAAGCCATTTTGTAATAACTCTATTATAAAGACTTACAACTCGACTAAATCTAGCCAAGACACAAACACAAGGGTTCATGATTTACAAAGATTTCCTACACAATGCGTCTATCTAAGCTAAGTAGGAATTACAAGTAGAGTGCTTTAACAAAGGTGCAACACAACTAAGGACATTTAATAACTCGATACAGGAAACTGGTTCGTTATTATGTTGTTCTTTGTTCTTGATGCCTTTGAGAGTCACTTGCAAGATTGATGGATGACTTGAGAGAATGCTTGATCAATTCTTGAATGTTCAAGTGTTTTGTTTTACCTTTGCTTGATGTTAATAGTTCATTTGTGACATCACTTGAATGATGCAAGCAAGTTAGGTAAAAGGCATTCCCCGTAAAGTTGACTGCTGCACTATTTTTGCATTGTTGCATGTGCATGCAGTAACTTTACAGCTGGGGGGTTGACTTGTATAGTCACCACTGGAACTGGTAGCCATCTGTTCCCTCTGTTGTTCCTTTGACTCTGAAGAGTTGAACTGTGTCCCCAACTGGAGACTTTTTGATCTTAAGTTCTTGAGGATGTGTAACAGGTTCTTTATATGGTTCTTAACAGTAAGTTTGTTAGATCATCAAAATATAATAGAGATACACATAAAACCTATCAATTTCACCCTTTTTGATGATGACAAACTTATAATTCAAGTTCCCCCTAAGAACCAGACTGACATTCGCATTTCCTGTATTTCCCCTGAATCTGTTCCCCGTCCTGTTCTCCTCAATTATTTTCCCCCCTTTTGGTATCATAAAAAGATCAGTAAAAGGCCTTAAGCAAATAGAAGTCTAGCTTTAGTTAACTCATGCCACATGTGTGCACACAATCATGACTAAAAACAGAGCAGAAGAGCAGGGCATACACAACAAAAGGACAAAACTTTCATTAATTTTGGATAATTAAGCAGGGAGCATTTTCATTTTTTCCAAACACATCCACAAAATAAAAACATAAAAAATGAAAGTAACAGTCATAAACACCATCAGAACTAAAACATAGGATAAACAGTAAGAACTTGACACTTGGGAAGGGGACACTGGTAGGGTGCACTGGAAGGGGAAGGCCTAGATGAAGAGGCAATGGTTCTAAGAAGGATATCCATTCGAGCATTAGCTAAAACCTGCTCATTGAGCAGTCCCTCCTTTAGCTCCTCAGCCTGTTTCCTAAGGTCGACATATTCTTTTGTCAAACAGGCAACCTCTGCGCTTTGAGAGCTGCTGGAACCAGGTGCCTCCTGAACCCGACTTAGTTGACCTTCGAGAATGGCATTCCTTGCATTTAGCTTCCTTATCTCTTCAGTGGCGCTGTTCTGAGTAATGATCAGCTGAGAGATAGTAGAAGTGCTGCCAACCCCTCCACTCTTATCAATGCATTCACATTCCTCGAGGGAGGTCTTGTAGAAGGTTTTCTTACGAGTACCCACTTTAGCTTTTCCCAAAGAGACTTTGAAGAATTCAAAGACCTTAGTAAGGAGGAACCCGTAAGGCAGGCCATGATTTTCATCTTTGAATGCTACCACCTTTTGCATGTGCTCTATCATGATGCCAGACAGGTTGATAGTAGTGTAGTCATCCAGTGCTTCCATGAGAACCAGGTATGTTCATGAAGTTATTGACCTCCTTTCTGCGCATGGAAACAGAATTTTGTTTACCATTTCGAACAGTAGTTGGCACACTAGAAGGAGGGCCTTCTTGTGTACCCGTTCCCCGTGTTGTATGGCCTTGTCCTTCACTATGGTATTTATGAAGTTAGACGAGCAATTTACCTCAATAGAATACATACCATCAGTAGGCACCCCCAAAATACTTCCTAAAACAACAGTATCCATCAAGAAATCAACACCATTCACCATCATGCAAATATGATCATCCTCAGCTATAAATAAGTCAGCATAAAAACTGCGCACCTCTTTCTCATAAACATTAGGACAATCACTTGTGAACAGATGTATCCACTGTTGGTGTTCAAATATCTCCACCAATTCGTGTATTTCGTTCATCTCCAGAATATCATGGGAAAATGTACGGCCCCATATCACCTTTTGGTGTTTCAATTTTTCCTTGCTAGCATCCTGGACATCACCAACCTTAGTCCTTTTGGAGGAACTAGGTTCCTCACTGGCCTCAGCCTTCATCTTCACTAATTTGGTAGCACTCTTTTCTTTGTCTACAGATTTCCTGGAGATCTTCTCAGCAGACTCCCCAGCCATGTTTTCACAGGACTCCTTAACCACTTTCTCACTCTTTTTCTCACCAGATTTTCACCCTCAACCTTTCTCAACTCCTTTTCACGCACAGATGGCTCCCTTTTTGGACTTTGTAATAGTAAGGTTCTTTGAGGACTTACGAACCAAGGAACCAGGTTCCTCTTCTACCTCATCATCAATATTCACGACTAGTGTAGGAGGCACTATCATTGACAACCTTTCCATCTTTCACCAATCTCCACTTCTTCTTTTACTTTCTGCTTTTCCTTAAGAGTGACTCAAATTCTTCCTTCTTTTACAACCTCGTGATGGTTTTCTTATACGTTGACCCCTGGGGAGGTGCCTTTCTACTCCTAGCACTAATAAAGCTTGCTAGAGCCACATTATCATAATCTTTTTCTTTACTATCCTCCTTCTCCTCCTCAAACAAGGATCGCATCTCAGGAACAACTATGGACAAGGGCTCAGCATAGAAATGAGGAGAGAGAACAGGATCGATAGTGACCTGGGGTGATTGAGAGGAACCAGGGGTTGGATCTTCTTGGGTGGAGGGATCAGGTCCCTTAGTTGGTGCCCCAGTAGTACTGTCCGGCTGATATTTCAATAGGCACTAGATCCCTCCTCTCCAATAGTGTATTTTCTTCCCCCTCAGACTCGGACACACATTTACCACATCAAATAACACTTCCTCAGCAGCTATTGACAACATATTTTCTATGGCCTTTTGTTCTTGTAACCCCATGGTAAACTCAGAAGTAAGAAGAGTATTACCTGTAGAATCAAAGCTAGGGGATGTCATTATCGATTTATCATGGATATGACTCACATCTTGTTCTTTGGCAGAGCTTTCTTCCACAGGTAGACTAGAAACTTTTCGATTTTCTTCACTCTCTACATTATCCTATTCGACCATTTCTTCAGGCGAGGCAGAAGGAGAGGTCACAACCACAAACTTTTTGGGAGTCAAAGTTTTGTAACTCTGATAAGAGTTAGTACTCGACTAGGTTGAAGAGATAAGTGGTTGTGAGTAATTTAGGGTTTCGAGTGGTCGGAGTGGGGAGGGTTGGCTCTAACACTGGTGCTTCAACGGGTGAAGACACAGTGGGGATGATGCTTGGAGGACTTTGGGCTTTCTGATTTTCGGACATGATCGAGTTTGGTGAGTTGAAGAAGAAGGTGTTTGATTTGAAGAAGGGAAAAGAGGAATTTTGGATTTTTTATGTGGATAGTTGTGAAAGTGACTGAGAGGCATTATTTAATAGGGGTGAGGGACCGGTTAGGAATGGGTGGCAATTTGGGTAGTCGGGTCACTTCATAAAGGGGCGAGACGCTTGGGTCCAAAAAGCGGGAAAGAAAAGAAACTAACAATTTGATGACGTGGCACCGTTTCAGCCGTTTAAAAAATTATGCATGAGAGTACAGAGGAACTACTAACCTGTGTCGAGAGAACCAGGTTCCCTGACAAATTTTGTAAATATAAGCCTCATTCTTTTACTAACATGCAATGCATTAGCTACTTCTTTTCTTTGTAATCGTCATGCGTGTCTACCTATAACGGTATAGAGATGAGTTAGACTTTTCCAGAAACACTTTTTATCTATTTTACCTGTATATTTCTTTCATAGCTAATCATCGAGGGACCAGGTCCTCAGCTTGATTTCATCAATCCTAGTGACAAGCGATTCTTTTCAAAGTGCTCTCTGCTTAGTGCTTTGGTGAATATGTTTGCAATTTGATATTTTGTGCTGCAAAACTTCATACAGATAAGCCCCTTTTCAACATTGCCTCTGAGAAAGTGATGCCGCACATCAATGTGCTTTATTCTCTTATGTTGAACTAGATTCTTGGCCATGTTGAGAGCACTGGTATTATCACATAGTAAGGACACACACTCAGAAAAACACATTAAAATCTTCCAGCTAGTGTTTAATCCATAACAGTTGAGCACAACAAGATGCAACAACCATATATTTAGCTTCGGCAGTTGAGAGGGCCATTGAGTTTTGTTTTCTTGTACCCTATAAAATCAAACATGAACCCAAAAATGAGCCATGCCAGAAGTGCTTCCCCTGTACACTAGATACCCAGCGTAATCAGCATCCACATACCCAATTAAATCAAATTGTCTCCTGAGAAATAGTAGAGAACCAAGCCGTGTGTCCCTTTGAGATATCTCAAAATTCTCTTGGCTGCCTTCAGATGAGATTCCTTTGGATTAGATTGAAACCTAGCACAAAGACCTGCACTAAAAACAATATCTGGCCTGCTTGTTGTGAGTTACAGGAGTGACCCTATGATACCTCTATGCATGGTCACATTCACAGAGGAACCAGGTTCATCCATGTCCAGACAAGTGGTTGTGGCAATGGGAGTATCAATGATTTTTGATCCTTCTATGTCAAATCTCTTCAGCAGCTCCTTGATGTACTTCTACTGACTTATTATTGTCCCCTTGGTAGTTTGCTTCACTTGTAAATCCAAAAAAATTCAGTTCCCCCATCATGCTCATTTCAAACTCACCCCCATGAGCTTTGAAAATTTCTCACACAGAGAATCATTTGTTGCTCCAAAAATGATGTTATCAACATAGATTTTCACAATGAGCAGGTTCCTTCCTCGTTTTTTTAGAAAAGGGTGGTGTAAATTTTTCCTCTTGTAAAACCATTTTCTAGAAAATTTTTTGACAACCTTTCATACCAAGCGCGAGGAGCCTACTTTAGCCCATATAGAGCCTTGTCAAGTTTAAAGACGTGCTCAGGATGCTCATGATTCTCAAATCCATGTGGTTACTTGACAAAGACCTCTTCCTTTAGAAAACTATTCAAAAATGCACTTTTGACATCCATTTGGAATAATTTGAATTCCAAATGTGATGTATAGGCAATGAGAATTCTGATAGCCTCCATTCAAGAAATTGGAGCAAAATTTTTATCATAGTCAATCCCTTCTTCTTGATTGTAACCTTGAACTACTAGCCTTGCCTTATTCCTTGTTGTGTTTCCAAACTCATCAAGTTTGTTTCTGAATACCCACCTGGTTCTTATAACAGTTCGATCAGCAGGTCATGGAACTAGGTGCCACACACTGTTTCTCTACAATTGATGGAGCTCTACTTGTATAGCTATAATCCAGTCTGCATCTTTCAATGCTTCTTTGATATTTTTGGGCTCTATTTGAGAGAAAAAGGTTGAAAAGGCAAGTGAGTTTCTTGACTTTGATCTGGTTTGAATTCCTAAATCAAGAGGAGTGATTATGTTTTCAAGAGGGTATGAATTTTTGTGCTTCCAATTACACACTTGAGTCTTATTGTTAGAGGATCTAGGTATTTCAGATTGTGATACTTGGCTTCTTCTTATCTGGGGTGCCTTGGACAACATCGACAACTCTGTTCTCAACTTCAATTGTTATGATTGAGGGACCAGGTTCCTCTCCATCAATTGGAGATATGGTTGCACCATCCTCATTCGATTCCTCAGTGTGGCTCATCATATCAGCCTTTCCATTTGCCATGTCAATGACTTCACCAGGGATAATTGACTGTTCTTCATCTTGATCATTTTTATCATTCAAATCTTTTCCACATGAGTGATGAGATTCATTGAAGATCATATGTATGCTTTCCTCAACACATTGAGTTCTTTTGTTGTATACTTTGTAGGTTTTACTTTGTGATAAATAGCCCAAAAAGATTCCTTCATTGCTTTGGCCTAAGATTCAAATCTTTTCCACATGAGTGATGAGATTCATTGAAGATCACATGTATGCTTTCCTCAAAACATTGAGTTCTTTTGTTGTATACTTTGTAGGCTTTGCTTCGTGAGGAATAGCCCAGAAAGATTCCTTCATCGCTTTTGGCATCAAATTTTCCAAGTTCTTCCTTGCCATTGTAGAGGATAAAACATTTACAGCCAAATGTTCTTAAATGTGTCAGCTTGGGCTTCCTTCCATTCAGCAGTTCATATGGCGTTTTGTTCAGAAGGGACCTGATCATGCACCTTTTCATCAAGTAGCATGTAGTGTTGACTGCCACTATCAATCAACATTGTTCTTGCCATGTCTTCAAGAGTCCTATTCTTCCTCTCCACAACTCTATTTTGTTGATGTGTTCTTGGAGCTGAAAAATTGTGAGTGATGCTATTTTCAGCACAGAATTCCTCGAATTTGGCATTGTCAAATTCTGTCCCATGGTCAGACTTGATACATACTACATTATGGCTCATCTTTACCTCGATCGTCTTCACAAATGCCACAAACACTTGAAAGGTTTCATCCTTGGTTCTGAGAAACAGAGTTTAGGTGAATCTAGAATAATTGTCCATTATAATAAAGATGTACTTTCCTTCTCTACTTGGCACCCTCATAGGTCCACATAGATCCATATGGAGGAGATCAAGTGGCCATGAGGTACTAACTTCCTTTTTGTGCTTGAAAGAGGCTGACTTGCTTTCTTTTTACACATGATCACACACCTTGTGAACCTTGAAGTTGACTTGGGTAAACCACAATCCAGGTCTTTCTTGACCAACTTGTTCATCAACGTGAAACTTGCATGACCCAGCCTTTTGTGCCATAGTTCAGTATCATCATTAATAGGTGTAATGACCCGACCAGTTGTTTTGAGATTTTACACTTCGCTCGCCAGTTCTCGCTCATGTCTAGCCCCGTGTAATGTATTAGGACTTATGTAAATCGCCGGTTTTGCTTTTCAGGGTAACCGGAATGAATGAATTTTGAAGGACACTTCTCAATTTGAAAGGTTTGACCAAGATTTGACTTGTTAGTAGATGACCTCGAATAAAAATTTTATGATTTGGCTAGCTCCGGTAGGTAATTTGGAACTTAAGAGCGTGGTCGAAATGTATTTTGAAGGCCTGGAATATAGTTAGGCTTGAATTGGCGAAATTGGAATTTTGGCATTTTCCAGTTGATAGGTGAGAGTTTGATATAGGGGTCGGAATTGAATTCTGGAAGTTGGAGTAGGTCCGTTGTGTCATTTTTGACGTGTGTGCAAAATTTCAGGTCATTCGGACGAGGTTTGGTAGACTTTTTGATCGAAAGTGGAATTTGGAAGTTCTTGGATTTCTTAGACTTGAATCCGATGTGATTTTGGTGTTTTGAGCATTACAAAGGTTGGAACAAGTTTGAATGAGGTTATGGGATATGTTGGCATGTTTGGTTGAGGTCCCAAGGGCCTCGGGTGAGTTTCGGGTGGTTAAACGGATCAAATTTTTGTTTTGAAAGTTGCAGATTTCTTCAGATCAGTGTTGCAGAGTTTTGTTCTTCGCGTTCGCGAGAGGGCTCACGCGTTCGCAAAGAGATGTTGAGTGAGGCAGGCCAGTTTCCATTCGCGTTCGTGATGTTGGTCCTGCATTCGTGAAGGTTGAGTCTGATTGAGCATCGCATTCGCGACTGAGGTAACGCATTCGCGTTCGCGAGGGTGTGTTCGCGTTCGCGTAAGAGAAAATTTGAGATGTGAATTATTTGTGCTTCGGGAATGCGAGGCTTTGACCGCGTTAGATAAGAAGGAATTTTTGGCCTGGGCAGAATGTTTAAATAGCCATTGTCCGCAATTTTGGGTCTAACTTTCACCATTTTGAGCGATTTTGGAGCTTTTTGAGAAGAATTGAAGAGGGAATCGAAGGGAAACACTTGGAGGTAAGTTTTTTGAACTCAATACTCAATATTATGTTGATTCTTACTTGTTTAAACATGAAGTATATGGAAATTAAAGCCTTAAAATTGGGGAATTAGGGCTTGAATTTGGAGAGTGTAAATTGGGAATTTGAGGGGCCATTTGAGGTCTGATTTTGATTTTCTTGATATGTATAGACTCATGGGAGGATGATGATTCTATTGATATGATTTTTATTGGATTTTGAGATATGGTCCCGGGGGCCGGGTTTGGCCAATATCGAGATTTTTGAGTTAATTCAATTATTTTCGCTTGGGCTTTGTTCCTTTAGCATGTATTAATGATGTAGAAGTGATTTTGGTTATATTCGGAGCAATTGGAGACTGATTTGAGAGGCAAAGGCACCGCGGGCTAGAGTTTGGATCGGATAGAGGTAAGTAATGATTGTAAATGTTGTCTTGGGGGTATGAAACTCCGGATTTTACATCGTTGTGCTATATTGAGGTGACACACATGCTAGATGACGAGCGTGTGGCCGTGCACTATTGGGGATTGAGACTTAGTCCATCCCGAATGACTGTTTTACTGCGTATTTAATTGAAAACTGTTTGTTATCATCATGTTTTGGGCTGAATGCCATATTTGGGCCTCGTGCCAACTATTTTGGACCCTTAGGAGATTTTTACTATTATTCCTCACTATTTTGACTTTATACTTATACTTAGTCATGCTATAATCTACTGTTTTCATAACTCAGCCATTTTTACTCCGTTTTAGACATTTTAAATGATATTATGGGCTGAGCATCATGTATTACTGTTGCCCGAGTGGCTTGAGAAAATTCTAACTTAGTGAGGCCGAGGGCTTGTGTTGTGAGTATATTATGGTATCGGGCTGTGCGCCGCAGTAGTGTAGTACCCATTTATGATTATGAGGCGCCACAAGGTGGATTGATATGAGGCCAAGAGCCTGTTTGATTATGCCACGAGATGGCTTGATATTCCGCTTGGGCCGTAAGGGGCCCCTCCCGGAGTGTGTACACCCCCATTGAGCGTGGGTACCCTGAGTGAGTGATATATTGATTATGCCACGAGATGGCTTGATATTGCGCTTAGGCCGTAAGGGGACCCTCCCAGAGTCTGCACCCCCAGTGAGCGCGGGTACCCAATATGATATGTGATATAGCCCGAGGGGATGATGTTGTTCCATGTTATTGCCCGAGGGGCAGTTTTTGATTTATGTTATGCCCGAGGGGCTAATTTCGAGAGATTGTGTGGTAGCCCGATGGGCTGGTTCTGTTGATATTATGCCCGATGGGCGATTTATGATACATGTTTTGCCCAAGGGGCTGCTTACGTTCTATCATGTTTACTCACTATTTTATCACTCGTTTGAAACTATTGAAAATTTGTTTTAAAAGGTTTTTTTACTGGAATTGAGCATGATTTATGAAGTAAATGATTTTTGTACTGTGTTGGAACTATCTTGCTTTTGTTGTAGCATTTTGACGTGGTTTACGTGTTTTCTTACTGCTCAGCCTTCATTTACCTTTATTACTTATTGAGTTGGAGTACTCACATTACTCCCTGCACCTTGTGTGCAGATTCAGGTATTTTTGAACCCGGTAGCGGGTGTGGATTGCTTAGAGGCAGAGTCATCGGAGTTTAGCAAGGTAGTTGTCCAGCGTTCGCAGCATTGTTTTTCTCCCTCTTGTTTTCATTAGACTGTACTTTTAGTGCATTTTCAGATTTTTCCTTGTATTCAGACCTTAGTAGGTGCTCACGACTTGTGACACCCCGATGTCAGGCTTGTATATTTCTGTATTGTTCATTTAGACTTACATTATGAAATATTTGTTTAATTAAAGGCCTAAAAAATGATTCTTATTGATTAATGGTTAATTTGGGAGTTGTGTCGGTTGGCCTAGTTTCACGATTGGCGCCATCACGACCAGGTCGGTTTGAGGGTTGTGACAAGTTGGTATTAGAGCCTAAGTTACATATGTCTCACGAGTCATGAGCAGGTTTAGTAGAGTCTCGTGGATCGGTACGAAGATGTCTGTACTTATCCTTGGGAGGCTGCAGAACCTTTAGGAAAAACTTCACATTCTTGAATTCTTATCATGCGTCCTTGATTCAGCTTGAAATGTAACACTTTGAATTTCTTCCATGCATTTGTATACGCGCATGAGCGCTCAGTATCAGATGTGCATCGATGGCTTGTGATTCCCTGATTGAAGGGCAAGATGTGATCTTTGTGTGTTGATGTTGGGCAAGTCGGGAGGACTTGAGGCTGAGTTTTGCCTATAGCTTGAGCACTGAGGCGTTGGTTGTATAAACACGTGTTTTTGGATTTGTATGTCTGATAGTGTCCCTATTGGTGGGAGTGATGGCTGGATAGCTACTTGATGAGTATGATATGACGGCGAGATGTGTGCATATGAGTTGAACGAGACAAGAAGGGTCTGCTTGGGGGTAGTAAGAACTATCTGGTGCTTGGTCTCCATCGTGTTTTGATGTTTAGCCCGAGTTGTGGGCATGCTGAAAGACCTTTTCATGTTGCCTAGTTGGGAAGTGAAATGGATTTCACGTTGTGATATGAGTTCAGACTCAGGAAGATTAAGTAACTATGTAATGTTTATGACAGCGGAAGGGTATTAGGAGATGTTAGTTTGAGGCGAGGCAGGTGGGCTATCTCCTGCAGATTGTTCTGAAGTTTGTGCGATCCTTTATGTCGTTTATTGGAAGATCTCTATTACCAGGGAAATATATGTGTTACAACTTGAATTTGGGTCGCCTAATAGAGTGGGCTTGATTGTTATGAGGGTGAAGGCGAGAATTGCAGAAGATTTAAAGTACTAAATGGTTTGTGTTTCACGAGTTTATGAAGGATTGAGTTTAATCTCACTATGGTATTATGGCAGTAATATAGTATATTCATTATGAGTTATTGTGTGTTTTGATCTACGGCTTTGAGCCAATTGGGGGAGTCTGCTATTGATTAGTTGATTGCACGGTTATGTGCTATGTCAGTTCCAGTTTGAGGCGTACTGGTGAATCAGTTATGGCTTACGGAGGTTGAGACCAAGGATGGCTCGAGTAAAGGAAATTTCAATAAAGGTTATGTTATGCTTTATGGGTATATAAGAATCACAGAATGACTTGAATTGTTATGAGTGTCACACCTCGTTTTTTACTACACCCCTGAGAAGGGGTATATAAGGGAGTTTTTCCAATTAAAAGGACAATCAAAACGGGATTTATTTGTTTAAAGATTCAGAGTTGCCACTTGGGAGATTTATGGTGTCCCAAGTCACCGGTAGAATCCCGAATCGAGGAAAAGCTTGACTCTGTTTAACAGTCCGCGAACTAGAAATCCGAGTAAGGAATTCTGTTAACTTGGGAGAAGGTGTTAGGCATTCCCGAGTTCCGTGGTTCTAGCACGGTCGCTCAACTGTTATATTCAGCTTAATTATTTGATTTTAAACAAGTTTTAAACCTATGTGCGAATTCTGACTTTTTAACCGCTTCATTTAATTATTTAAAGAAGTTGCAACGTTATTAAAACACGTCTCGAACCACGTCACATAAATGCACCCGTGGTCCTTGACATACTTTAACATCGTTGAGATTTGGATTTGGGTCACATAAATGCGCACCCGAATTTAGGAAAGTAACTTTATTAAAATATCGCACCTAAAACTACTACGCGTTTTTAACTTTGCGAGGGCCATGGAAATTTACCAAATGGCACGCCTCGAATTCTAAATAATTTTAAAGACATAATTAAAGAGGGCCACGCGATTTGTCATTTTACTTGGTGCAGCGCACCTTGATTCCATTTTTAAAAGGATATTCAAATTATAGCTTGAAGGGCCATGAGTTGTGAGTTATCTAATTATGACTCACCTCCAATCAATTTGATGGGCTTAATTAATTAACACTAGATGTAGTTAAAGGTTCCATTCAAACTAACTAGGAAGGCTTATATGAGAAAAACTTAATTCATCACATAAAGGGCTTGGGCCAACCCAATTTGATACAAGAAAACACTTTCTGAAATGGGCCTCAAAGTGAGCCCAAATTCTGAGCCTTGCAGCTGTTGAGTCAAGAACCAATCATCGAATCCCTACCCCGTTTGAGGCTGTCAGTGAATTCAACATGAGCCAAAGAAGGGACTGGTACCTGTACAAGCAAGCTTGGGAGTCGTTTTAACTCATCATTAACCAGTTAGATAACAGCCAATAATGATCCGATCATGGAAGCACTCGTGAGTTCCAATTCCAATTACTAACAATAGGCGATGGAATTTAACAACTTCAGTCTCATAACAACACAGTTAATCATATTGCTCTTGTACAGAGGCTACCATATCTACTGATTTTAGTCATTCAATCATCTAATTAAGCGGGTTGCTGCTTAAAGTTATATGCAGAGCTTCATCGTTGATTCAACTAAACGAACATGATGTTTAAGCTTTCAGGCAGATTCAAAACTAAATGTCATGACAAAGTCTATTTATACATCATTGGTTTTCAAGTTATCGAGCATTCGACCAAAATTGAACCTCATGTCTATTTCAAATCAGACTCACCCTCAAGGAGCATTGTCACTGACCAACACACAAACATAAATATGTTTGATCATTTTGTTTTCCATGGCGATGACCTTTTTCTTTTACCCTGCGACCTCATCGTCGTACCTTTCTCTCAACTGCTTAACTAGGCGTACCCGTTCGTCTGCGTTTTTAGCCAATTGTTTTTGAGCCTTGGCTAGTTCACTTTCTACTTTGTTCAAATCGAAACTATAGTCACTCACTTTCTGCCTTAGGTTAGTTATGAGTTTTTCATCCCTGTCGCTTCGGGCTGGATTTTGTGCCGCTACTTTCATCTTCTGAATTTGAGCTCGAAGGGCTTCATTTTCTTTGGCTAGCCTTTTCTTTTCCCCTTCATCCGCCAAAATCTGCAAGCTACTCTCGAATTGAAGCTCCCTGATTTGCTTTTCCCAATTTTCCTATTGTGGCCCTGTACTCATTCTCCTTAGCCACCCAAGCCCACTATTCTTGTGACACTTCAACGAATTCCTGAACGTGAGGCTTTTTGGCTGGTCTTTCTGGTTCAGCCCTTGCAGTGTTCTTCTTTCTATACCAAGCAATATAGGCGGGTGAGACTTCGCCTCTAGATAAATCACGCACTCAAGTGTTTACTGTCAAGTACTGACATTCATTCCAAATAGAACGACTTGTCTCTTCATGAAATTGACCGTCAGAACTAACCTCGGCCGCATGCGTACTAAGATCTTCATCTGATGCATCACCTGACACATTCCCAACTGTCTCATCGCCCGGTAAGGAGCGTAAGGATGAATACCTCGCAGACCCATCAGGAGGAAATAAGGACCAGTGGGGGGCATATACACAATTTCTTCAACAGGAAGCCAACCCAATGTCCATTTTATTTGCCCTACAGTAATGGAGCGAAGGCAGGATACCCAATCTTCAAAACCCTCTGGCCGCTTAAACACTGCAATTCTTGTGTCAAACTCTTCAATACAACTTTTTCCTGTGGATCCATAACTCATATACTGAGGGCGATGGCACAGGTGCTCGATCATCCACATCTGAAATAGCAAATTGCACCCCTCGAAGAAATCTGCCCCAGCTTTACAGGTTGTGAGAGCTCGGTATATCTCAGACACTATCATAGGGGCGAGAATGCTCTTGTCATTGGTAATCAGGACCTTAACGACTCCGGCCACCCGCAAATCAATATTCCCGTCTTTGCGGGGAAATACCACAAGGCCTAAAAAGCTACCATGAAGGCGAAACGCCTACGCTCATCCCATTTTGTTCGGTTTTCTTTGCTACAAACCCCGCTTGTCGGATCATTGAACCCTCCTACATGCACGCAACTCTGGTATATAAAATGTAGAGTAGCAAAACCATCCTCCAATTCGGAATACGATACTCCCTTGCTTATCTTTAGCAAATCCATGAACTTGTGAGAGTTAACGGCTCTTGGAGCGATCAGATACTTATGCCTCAGCCCTTCAGTACTTCCCATATAACCTGCTATCTCTTCCAAGGTTGGGGTGAGTTCAAAATCCGAAAAGTGAAACACGTTATGGGTTGGGTCCCAAAACGTAACCAAAGCCTTTATGACATCTTCTGTAGGCCTGATTTTTAACAACTCGGTGAGACCTCCTAAATGTATATTGACCTTATCTTGCTCTGATTTTCCCAGATCTTCCCACCATATGTGCAACTCCAAAGGGATCTTGTTCATGACTGCTATCGGCAAACTTGGACTCGTGCTCATTCTGCACATTTATTAGGGTGATTAAGCAAATATCAAGACTCATTTGACTCAAAGACAAAATTGACACACTTTTTCTTTTCCCTTTTTTTCAAAAAATAAAATCCGGTTTTGCAAATACGGCCTTTTAGCACCTCGAAGACGAAGATTTTAAGGCTGAGTTGGCTAACTAGTGAAAACCTTGAAAAATGACCGCAGGCAGTTGTTCTTGCAAAAATAGCCTTCCGGCGCCCTTTTAGGGACATTCGGCTATTTCTGACAAGAATGACATCACCCTAACTATTTCAAATAAAAGTAAAATTTTTGTTCTTTTGGATTATTTTTGCAAAAAGGAAGTTGGACCCGAGGGGGGTTGCCTACGTATCTCACACCCTGTGAGAATCAAACTGGCGTAGTTCGGGCAAATAAAACAAACTATTTTTTTTGAAAACAAAACTCCTTTTTTCATTCCATTGGCAAATAAAACAAACTAATTTCTCAAAAATTCGGCAAAGTTTCGACACTGTTTTTTTTTTCAAACCGGCGATTAACTCTCTTTAGCCCTCGTACTTCCATTTCTTTCCAAATGCTCTCCTTTTAAAAAGCCGGTAAGCATGCAAATCCGAAGCAAATAAATGCACAAGTAGCAAGTAAGATGCATCAGGATGGTCTTTTATTTCGGGTGCACCTGTCCTAGACAGACCCAACCCCTGTGTTGAGTCTCCAAAGTCAAATATGCACATGATGCAAAAAAACGCTCCTACTAGGGATCTGGCATGAGGTATTGTTATACTAGGTTTAAAACCCTGGGTTTATTTGTTCTAGACCTGGCTTACTCGAGCGGACAACTCGAGCCGAGGAGGGGGATGTGTACCGGTAACCAAAGGATCATCCGTCTTTGCAACTTGTCCGAGCCTCGTTCTATTTGGGATTTGACACTAATAGAAAGAAGTCACGACCAGCGTGCACTCCTCAGGAGAGAGAAGAGAGGGGTTTCGTAGCAGTTTATATATACAGTTTAGATAATATCAAAGCGATAAAAAGCAACATTTAACACATTAGGCCCAAACATGTGAATAAAATCAGATAATAAATAAAGCCAAATACAACGATTCATCTAAGCTCGAATTCTTGAACCCTGAACCAGAGATTCTAGGTTCGATCCCCAGCAGAGTCGCCAGAGCTGTCACACCTCCTTTTTTACTACACCCCTGAGAAGGGGTATATAAGGGAGTTTTTCCAATTAAAGGACAATCGAAAAGGGATTTATTTGTTTAAAGATTCAGAGTCGCCACTTGGGAGATTTATGGTGTCCCAAGTCACCGGTTGAATCATGAATCGAGGAAAAGCTTGACTCTGTTTAACAGTCTGCGAACCAGAAATCCGGGTAAGGAATTCTGTTAACCCGGGAGAAGGTGTTAGGCATTCCCGAGTTTCGTGGTTCTAGCACGGTCGCTCAATTGTTATATTCAGCTTAATTATTTGATTTTAAACAAGTTTTAAACCTATGTGTGAATTCTGACTTTTTAACCACTTCATTTAATTATTTAAAGAAGATTGCAACGTTATTAAAACACGTCTCGAACCACGTCACATAAATGCACCCGTGGTCCTTGACATACTTTAACATTGTTGAGATTTGGATTTGGGTCACATAAATGCGCACCCAAATTTAGGAAAGTAACTTTATTAAAATGACGCACCTAAAGCAACTACGCATTTTTAACTTTGCTAGGGCCATGAAAATTTACCAAATGGCACGCCTCGAATTCTAAATAATTTTAAAGACATAATTAAAGAGGGTCGCGCGATTTGTCATTTTACTTGGCGCGGCGCGCCTCGATTCCATTTTTAAGAGGATATTCAAACTATAGCTTGAAGGGCCATGAGTTATGAAATATCTAATTATGACTCGCCTCCAATCTATTTGATGGGCTTAATTAATTAACACTAGATGTAGTTAAAGATTCCATTCAAACTAACTAGGAAGGCTTATGTGAGGGAAACTTAATTCATCACATAAAGGGCTTGGGCAAACCCAATTTGATACAACAAAACACTTTCCGAACTGGGCCTCAAAGAGAGCCCAAATTCTGAGCCTTGCAGCTGTTGAGTCAAGAACCAATCATCGAATACCTACCCCGTTTGAGGCTGTCAGTGAATTCAACATGAGCCAAGGAAGGGACTGGTACCTGTACAAGCAAGCTTGGGAGTCGTTTTAACTCATCATTAACTAGTTAGATAACAACCAATAATGATCCGATCATGGAAGCACTCATGAGTTCCAATTCCAATTACTAACAATAGGCGATGGAATTTAACAACTTCAGTCTCATAACAACACAGTTAATCATATTGCTCTTGTACAGAGGCTACCATATCTACTGATTTTAGTCATTCAATCATCTAATTAAGCGGGTTGCTACTTAAAGTTATATGCAGAACTTCATCTTTGATTCAACTAAATGAACATGATGTTTAAGCTTTCAGGCAGATTCGAAACTAAATGTCATGACAAAGTCTATTTATACATCATTGGTTTTCAAGTTACCGAGCATTCGACCAAAATTGAACCTCATGTCTATTTCAAATCAGACTCACTTTCAAGGAGCATTGTCACTGACCAACACACAAACATGAATATATACAAACTAAAGTTTCCAAATAAAGACAAAATTAAGCTCCTACAATAAGAACAAATGGCCAACATGCTTCAAGTCTTCTAGATTTCCATATCACAAGGTTTTTATATTGAGAAGAGTTAAATAAGTACCTGAGATCACAAATAAGAGAGGGTAAGAAGATCAGCAACGCAATAACAAAAAGCAAGGGTCAGCAGCAAAGCAGATCAACAGAATCGACCATCAGCTCCAAAAATCGAATTTCAAACCTAGAAGTTGAAATAAACAACCAGAAACCAATTCGATCCAAATAATGGACTAGGAAAACTTCAACCCAAGCTGATTTTAATCCATTTCTAAGGTCGACTAGTCAGGATTTGTTGTATCATCAGGAAAACTTCAGAAATTAGCCAAAGAACTCAATGGAACAGTACCTTTTCTAAATTTTTGTCTAGAATTTTCAGAGATTTTTAGTCCTTCCCAGTTTCTTGGGTCTATATTTTAGTTCTTGAATCCCTTGCCTTGAAAGGCAAGATAGAGATGCCTTTATAGGCAAGGCATTAGGGCAGGCCTTAAGAGTTCATTTTTGCCCTTTGGTCCCTTTTTAATTTTCATTTTAGCTTAAACACCCCTAGTTTAAATTCTATTTTTGCAAATTAGTCCCCTCCCCAGCTTCCTAGAAGCTTCCCAAATAGTTACACCCTAGATTCCCTAAACCAATTACCTAATTTACCCCTTAACCCTTTGAAAATTACTTCCGAAATCCAAACGGGTCAAATTGACCCAATGATATAGACCAAATTAAACGGTTACATTTGCGAGATGGGTCAACAACAGACTAAAGCCCAATTCGTACATTAACATCCCTAAATTCTATGAGCTTCTAAGAGACAGAACTATCCATGTACTGGAACAATTTTCAAAACTAAGACCCTAAACTAAATTACTACTAACTGACACAAATAGAGGGAATTAACTGAAATGCTAGACGATTAACTAATTAAGAAAGGATCCCGAACTAATCATGCATGAATAACAAAACTCCGGAACAACTAAACAAAACCCAGAAGAGGAGACGAAGCAGAAACACAAAAGAAAAGATAAATAAATAAACAAAACGAACAAAGAAGATACCTAACACCAGTCAGGAGCCGATTCGACAAACTTTGAAGGGCTTTACAAATTCCTGACCGGAATAGCCCTTAATCGTGTGTTTCCATGTGAAAATATGCGAATAAAGTCCATTACAGTCTAAAATCTTCAACACACCCGTTGATTTGGACTTTGGGAGTTTAGGATTTTAGGGTTCTTCTCTTCAGATCAAGATTCGAGAAGTTCTAGGTTGATTCGAGGCAAATGGAGTGGGGATTTGGAATGAGGGGCTCTTGATGGTCATGCGGTGTTATTTTGGGAGTGGTTGGGGGTGGCGCCGCCGGTGGACGGTGGTGGAAATTGGGGCGGCTCCGTTAGGGTTAAGCTTGGGTTCTCTGAGAGGTGAGGGATTGAGAGACGATATCGGGGGGAACAGGGCTTTTGGACAATTAAATACTAAGGGACCTGGGCTTCAGGACCGTCCGATCAAAAAACCTCGACGGTCCTGATCCGATTCCCATCAAACGACGTCGTTTCACTTAGTTGGGGGATGGACCGGGCAGAGGCGGGTTTGGGCCGGGTATTGGGGCGATTCATTTGGGCTGGGGACAAATAAATGGGTTTTAGCCCAGATTTTGCTTTTCATTATTTCCTTCTTCTTTTTTTCCTTTTCATTTTTATTTTAAAAATTCTTTTTCTTTTTCCAAAATTGGAATTAAAACCTTAATTAAACCCTAAACTAAATTATCCTTCCATATTAACTTAATTAAACCAAATAATTGTTACTACAGATAATTAAAAACCAAATTAAAGGAAAAATTACCAAAATTCAAAATTAAAAGTGCAAAATAAACTATTTTTATGATTTTTCCCATTTTTATAAAATAACTAATTTGTCAATTAATCCTAAAATATAAAATTAAATCCTAAATGCAAATGCAACATATTTTTGTAATTTTTATTAATTAAATAAAATAAAAATGCACAGACAAATGCAACAATTACCAGAAAATGCCACGAAAATCCCCAAAATTGCAAACACTGACAGAAATTATTATGTTTTGAATTTGTTGGAGTAATACATATAGGACAAAAATCACGTGCTCACAGCTGCCCCTCTTTACTCGGAAACACGAAGAGTTTTCGTGCAAAGATAAAGTGAGCGGATACGAGCGATTTTTGCCCGTTTGAATACTCCGTGGGAAGCATTTTTGAATGATTTGACCGCACCCTACTTCTGAGGTTGCCTACATATCCTTGGCTGAAAAGGAATCAGGTCAGTGTAGTTCAGGAATGTCTGGTAGCTGGGACTACCATGAAGCTGGGATTTCACTGCCGCTGCTGCTGCTACTATTTGCTGAACCTCCTTATTACACCATGTCAAAATAAAACAAGAAGTTAGACTAGACTATGATCTATGGATTACAAAAGTCCTATCTATATCTTCAAACTTGATATTGTGCTTCTTGTTGCCTTGTTGTTCTCCATTCTTTCGGAGACATCCATTTGTTGCCACCTTGAATTGTAAACTGAGATGTTTTCCCCTTCTTCAGGTGGGTGCCTGACTACTGAACTTGATATGTATTCCCATGCTATCCAGGCGGGCTCCTGACTTCAAAATGTGAATGTATTCCCACGCTACTCAGGCGGGCTCCTGACTACTAACTTGAAATGTATTCCCTGTTCTTCAGGCGGGCACCTGACTTCAAAATAAACAAAGTGAAGAATTTGAAAGCTGAAACTTAAATGGTACTCCCTTGTTCTACAGCTGGGCTCTTGAATGCTCCATTTGAAAGTATTCCCTGCTCTCCAGGTGGGCTCTTGACCTCGTCTTGAAATGTACTCCCTACTCTCCAGGCGGGCTCCTGACTTCAAAATAAACAAAGCAAAGAATTTGACAGCTAAACTTAAATGGTACTCCCTTGTTCTCTAGGCGGGCTCCTGACTGCTGCGCTTGAAAGTATTCCTTTCTCTCCAGGTGGGCTCCTGACTTCAATTTGAAATGTATTCCCTGCTCTCTAGGTTGACTCCTAACTTCTGACTTAAATGTATTCCCTGCTCTCCAGGCGGGCTCCTGACTTTAATTTGAAATGTATTCTCTGCTCTCCAGGCGGGCTCCTAACTCAAAATAAATAAAGCAAAGAATTTGACAGCTAAACTTAAATGGTACTCCCTTGTTCTCCAGGCGGGCTCCTGACTGCTGCGCTTGAAAGTATTCCCTGCTCTCCAGGCGGGCTCCTGACTGTTGAACATGAATGTCTTCTCCCTGTTCTCCAAGCGGGTACCTGATTTCAACAAAATAGACAAAAACAAAGAAAATTTTCTGCCCCATTTTGGTAACTAGGCACATATGTGAGTGTTAAACTGAATCATATTACCAAATATCACTGAGAATTTGAAAGCTAGGTCCCATTATGCAGGGGGTCCTGACAACTCTTAACTAAACGACAATTTTAAATCTAAGTCATATCTTCTATGGGTATGACTTCTACTAAATCTTGTTATCTAAGAGAACCTTTAAACTACTCCCCATTATCCAGGAGGGTCCTGAAAATCAAAGGTCAAATTTTATCTTAAGGGTGACAACTTTCATGTCTGAATTATACTACCCTACAGTAGAGTTTACGCTAGATGTTGTATCTAATTGAAATCTTAAGCTAAGTCCCATAATTCAGGAGGGTCCTGGAAACTCCTAATTGCGTCCTATCTCGAACATGCAAACTTCTAAACCAACTTATATTCCTTTGGGATATATTTATGCTAAATTATGCTATTTCTGAACTTTAAACTAGGTCCCATTTTCTAGGAGGGTCCTAAAAATTAAAAATCAAACATGTTTGGTGACTGCCTTTCTTTATGGAGGGTTTCTCCGAAACAACCAAAATTTTCTGCCCCTGTTTCAATCAAAGAAAATCTTGTCAGTTTAAAATGGTGGTTAGCTGATGACATTCTTGCTGAAGATCTTTCCGCTGCATTGTTTTGTTCTGACTGGCTTCCCCGAACTGGTACTGAACCGCTTTGACTTTCTGACTGACTTTCAAACCCCATGACCTTTGATGAACCGAGTGTCCTATATCCATGCTGTTGTTTTTCCTCTAACCCCTTTATCCGAACCTTTGCGTCTCCCATGACATTACCAAACCATTCCACCGATGAAACTTCCGGTGATTCCTTGTACCCCCCTCTTACTTCATGTTATCCTTAGTATGCTCCGACCACGATGTTCTTTGCAATTTTGGAAGTTGGTAGTGAGCTTTGACTTGCTTTGAACAAGACTGACATTGAAACATCTTAGACAAATAAACCCAAAAGAAAAATGAAATGCAATGACTTTGCGGGTTAAGGATAAGAAGAATCCAAAACCAGATGACTGCTACCAAAGGAAAAAGAAAAGGAAACTTATCTGAGTGGAACAGCTGGTACCAATGACATGACATGCATTTCGGATTAATCGGCCCAATCTGTCCGACCAATCAACTTTTAATTGTCGTACTTCGTTGCCTCAGAACTTCCATGACTTGATTACTTTACCCAAACCTTGACCTTGTTCATCCTGCGGTGCCTTGAAAGGTTTTCACTAGAAGTCCTCTTTCATACGTTCATCTCTCGACTCACTTTCGCCTTATAGTGCCCATTAGGGTTTTCACCAATAAGACTCTCTCATTTTTATTTCTCTCAACTCTCGTCGCCTTATGGTGCCTGTGAAGGTTTTCACCAATAAGACTCTCTCATTTTTATTTTTCCTGCTTGAACCGGAGTGTTGCCCCTGATATGAATTACCTTTACCTGCTCGACTTGGCCTTTCTCGAAGACTAATCAGAAGGTCTTTCTTTGGACCGTAATGTGGGCTTTTGGACAGGGTTAGAAAGAAAGGGTATAAAAAGGTTCAAAACAATTCAAATGGGTTAAAATTACAACTTTTGGAATCGAATTTCTTACAACATCCACAACTTCTGCCCCAAATTCTTTCTTGGGGACTTTTGGATTTTTGTTTTGATGGGACCGAACCGTGAGGCTACCTACGTATCCTTAAAAGGAATCAGGTTGAACGTAGTTCATGTCATAGAAATTACTTCATTGTTGTGATTTTTCTTTTCTCATTTTCTTTTCTTTCTCTCTTTTTCTTATGTTATTCTTCTTTTCTTCTTTTTTTTCTTTTCTCTCTTTTTTCCTTTTTGATTTTCTCTTTTCTTTTCTTTTCTTTCTCTTTCTTCTCTCTTTTCATTTTTCTTCTCCTTTTCCTTTCTTGTTCACTCTTTCTTTTCCCTTTCACTTATTTATCCTTCGTATTTGCGTTTCTGAATTGTGTCGTTGATCCCGAAAGAGGGGTATGAAAGAAAATAAATAAGGCTCAAAAAGAGGTGACAAGGGATAAAGTGTTTAGATAGCAGAACAAAATGCCTTCGTCATTTCAATCTTCAAAATATGCCAAATACAAACAAGTACAATCAAACAAGGAAATCATACATAGTATCTTTTGACTGCATCAGAATTGATAGCCATTTCTACACATTTGCCTTCTACATCTGTCAAATACAATGCACCATTGGACAATACTCTGGATACAACAAATGGCCCCTGCCAGTTTGGGACAAATTTTCCTTTTGCTTCAGCCTGATAAGGCAAGATAAGTCTCAACACTAGTTGACCCACTTTGAACTTCCGTGGACGTACCTTCTTGTTATATGCTCTCGCCATTCTTTGTTGGTACAATTGGCCATGACATACTGCCGCCAATCTCTTTTCATCAATTAGACTTAATTGCTCCAAGCAGGTTTTGACCCATTCAACGTCATCAATTTCTGCCTTAGCAACAATCCGAAGGGATGGGATTTCAATTTCTGCAGGTATTACAGTAAGCATGTTGATCACGGACCTGAATCTGCAAAGGGTCCACATAAGCCTTATCTGGATGATGTAACATTGACGCCAGAGTAGCCAAAGTATTGGCGACTTCATTATGGATCCTTGGGATATGCTTGAATTCTATCAACTAAAACCGTTGACAAAGATCATGCAAACACTGTCTATACGGTATGAGTTTTAGATCCCGTGTTTCCTATTCTCCTTGAATTTGGTGCACCAGGAGGTCCGAGTCGCCCAAGACCAAGACTTCCTGGACACCCATATCCACAGCTAACCTCAAACCCACGATGCATGCCTCATATTCGGCCATGTTGTTGGTACAGTAAAAACGAAGTTGAGCCGTAACAGGGTAGTGTTGCCCTGTTTCAGAAATAAGTACTGCTCCTATTCCCACACCTTTCATGTTTGCAGCCCCATCAAAGAAAAGTTTCCATCCCGGCTTCTCAACTTGTTCCAACTCATCAACATGCATCACCTCTTCGTCAGGGAAAAAAGTTTTCAAAGGTTCATAATCTTCATCAACCGGATTCTCGGCCAAATGGTCTGCCAAGGCCTGTGGTTTCATTGCAGTCCGAGTTACCTAGACAATATCAAACTCTGTGAGCAGAATCTGCCACTTTGCAAGCCTCCCTGTGGGCATAGGCTTCTGAAAGAGATACTTCAATGGATCCAAGCGAGATATAAGGTAAGTCGTATAAGATGACAAATAGTGTTTCAGCTTCTGTGCCACCCAAGTTAGGGCGCAACATGTCCTCTCAAGATGAGTATACTTAACCTCGTAGGATGTGAACTTCTTGCTGAGGTAATAGATGGCCTGCCCCTTCCTGCTAGTGATATCATGTTGACCCAATACACAGCCGAATGAATTGTCCAAAACCGTCAAATATAGAATCAAAGGTCGCCCTGGTTCTGGAGGGACCAACACGGGTGCGTTTGACAAATACCCCTTTATCTTATCAAATGCCTCCTAACATTCATCCGTCCACTTGACCGCAACATATTTTTTTAATAGTTTGAAGATAGGCTCACAAGTTGTTGTGAGCTGAGCGATGAACCTGCTGGTATAATTCAATCTCCCCAACAAACTCATCATCTCGGTCTAGTTCCTCGGAGGTGGCAATTCCTGAATGTCCTTGACTTTCGATGGATCCACTTCAATACCCCGGCGGCTGACTACGAACCCCAACAACTTTCCATACGGAACCCCGAATGCGCATTTTGCAGTATTAAGCTTGAGATTGTACCTGTGAAGCCTTTGGAAGAACTTTCTCTGATCCCTGACATGGTCAGACGGCTTTCTAGACTTCACGATCACATCATCCACGTACACCTCGATTTCCCGGTATATCATATCGTGGAATATTGTTGTCATTGCCCTCATGTAGGTTGCCCCAGCATTTTTCAAACCAAATGGCATGACCCGATAGCAATACGTTCCCCATGGCGTGATGAATGCCATCTTTTCTGCATCTTCCTCGTCCATTAAGATCTGATGATAACCCGCGTAACAATCTACAAAAGAACCAATCTCATGTTTGGCACAATTATCAATTAAGATATGGATGTTCGGCAATGGTAAATTGTCTTTTGGACTCGCTTTGTTGACATCCCGATAGTCAACACACACCCTGATCTTGTCATCCTTTTTCGGCATAGGCTCAACATTGGCTAACCAGGTAGGATACCGGGTGACCCGAATGACTTTGGCATCGAACTGCTTGGTGACCTCTTCTTTGATCTTTACACTCATATCCGTTTTGAACTTTCTCAGCTTCTGTTTGACAGGGGGAAGGGAAATTTGCGAACCACTAAATCAGTGCTTAGACCCGGCATGTCATCATAGGACCATGCAAAAACATCTTTGTATTCGAATAGTGCTTTAATTATCTCCTCCCTAAGTTGAGGTTCCAGATGGATACTTATTTTAGTTTCACGGACATTATCTTGGTCCCCTAGATTAACTGCTTCTATATCGTTCAAGTTAGGTTTGGGCTTTTTCTCAAAATGACTTAGTTCCTTACTAATTTCTTCATAGGCCTCATCATCATCAAATTCCAACTCGTCATCACACTCAATTTCTTGTATTATTATTTCAGATTTAGATTGGATTTTAAAATTGGGCCAAAGATTCCTCATGCATGTCATATCATTGATATCAGCATAAAAAGAACTGTACAAAAGAAGAAGAAACAAAAATAAAATTAGAAGGAATGAAGGAAAAGGGACAATTGCATTTCATTGAATTTAAAGATAATAGGGTTTTAACACATCCAACTGGACGAAACATAATATCTGAATTACAGACCCTTGAATAATCCAAACAACTAAAAGAAAATCAAAACCCACTACCGAGACTTCCTCCGGATAGGAAGAGGAGTGGCTTCCCAGTTGTTGACTTTTGCACGTGGTCCCACGAATTGCACATCTGCCTTGCTTGACCCTTCCCCAGCCTCAACCATGTTAAACTCAACGAACAACCTTTCGAGTCCCTTCTCCAAGTCTCCATCAGCCTCAACGAACAACCTTTCTGACACCCGGCCTAACGGATGATCTGGACAGACGCGGGATTGGCTTTGGCAGTGCCCATGCTTTCTGTTTCATTTTTCGGGCTCGTCTCACATCTGCAACTGTGGGCTTGAACCCCAGACCAAAAGTATCCAGATTCTTTGGAAGAGAAACTGGCTGCACAATACCTTGCAGTGATGCACCCAAACCCTTGCCCGGTACAAAACCATTTTTCAACATTTCAACGGCTACCATGACTGATGCCGCAACCATCTTTGGAGTTGGAACGCACTTTCCTTCCGGAATTTTCTCTACCGATACTGTGTCGAAAACCTGATAAACCCACGGTCCCTTGTCATCATCAACCTCTATGAACGGAACAATGGCATCATTGGGCACACACAAATTATCTTCGTCGTGTACAACAATTTCCTGTCGATCCCATTCAAACTTGACCATTTGATGCAGAGTAGATGGGACTGCCTTGGCAGCATGAATCCAAGGTCGTCCCAACAACAGATTGTATGAAATAGCCACATCGAGCACCTGGAACTCTATAGTAAATTCAACTGGACCTATGGTGAGCTCAATCACTATGTCCCCAACTGAATCTTTCCCTCTACCATCGAATCCCCGAACGCAAATACTATTCTTGTGAATTCTTTCATCTTCCACTTTTAGCTTGTTCAACGTGCAGAGAGGACAAATGTTCGCACTAGACCCATTGTCAATCAGTACCAGAGTAACCACGGAATCTTCGCATTTCACCGTCAGATAGAGGGCTCTATTGTGCTCAGTGCCCTCCGTGGGTAGCTCATCATCACAAAACATGACTCTATTCACCTCAAATATCTTGTTAGCTATCTTTTCCAAGTGGTTTACTGAGATTTTGTCAAGGACGTGAGCCTCGTTCAAGATCTTCATCAAGGCCCGACGGTGCTCGTCGGAATGGATCAATAACGACAATAATGAAATATGAGCTGGTGTTTTCCTTAACTACTCCACAATGGAATAATCCGGCACTTTCATCTTTCTCAAGAACTCCTCTGCTTCTTCCTTGGTCATGGCTTTCTTCACCAATACTGGGTTATCTTTTGAAGTCTTAGCTTTCCTCAACTCTTCGGGGGCAAATCATCTCCCCGATTGAGTTAAACCATGGGTCTCACACACTTCTTCTTTAACCTCTTTCCCCTGGTAAGTTACTGTCACTCATTCATAATTCCACGGGACCGGCTTGTTGTTGATCACTGGAAGCTGAGTTACTGGTTTTATAATAACAGGCTCTGTGCGAGCACCCTTCACGGCCACAATAGGTTTACTTGTAACCCCTGGTACCACCACTTTAGCTTTCTCTGGTTTCACTATGACAGTGCTTGACGACCCTTTCTCGGCTACCACAGATGGCTTATTGTCTACCCCTTTCAACTGGACCACTGATTTCCCACTGGTTACCTTTTCTTTTGGACTGGTTTCACTGGAGCGGATCATCATCACCGTCTGCGAGGGTTTCTTAGCCTCCCCTCCCTTGTGTATCAACTCAATCATATGGGTCTCATGGTGAGCTGGCAGCGGATTCTGGTTGATATTTGGTGCTTTTGGGGCCTGAACCTCGATCCGATGAGTATAAATGATCTCTTGTATAGCTGTTTTTAGTTTCCAGCATTTTTCTGTGTCATGGCCCGGGCCCCTGAACAATACTCACAACTCACCGAGCGATCAAGATTTCTGGGAAGGGGATTCGACAGTTTGGCTTCGATCGAATTCAACATGCCCAACTGTCTCAGCCTGTGGAATAGACTAGTATAGGATTTTCCCAATGGAGTAAAAGTCTTTTGCTTCTGCAACCTCTGATTCTTAAAGGCTTGATTGGGTCGAAAATCTGTTCCAGGAGGATTTTTGTAGGCTTTTGGGGGTGGATAGTTATTTTGTGGAGCTTGGTATGCATTTTGTGGAGCTGGCGCACGCCATTGTGCGTGAGCGGGAGGTTGGGTATAGGTTTGTGCGTGATGGACAGAAAAATGGGGATCTGGCAGTGGGTAGTAGTGTTGTGGTGGGCTATATGGAGTGTGGGGGTAGGTTTGGGGATAGGGTCGAGGTTGGTTGTAGAACTGTGGAAGGTTCCTGGATTCACCCCAAGTTACCGACTCGATCGTGGCAACATCCTCTTTCTTCTTCTTTCCGAGTACACCCCCAGTACCATTTTGAATGGCCTGGGTGGTTGCTTTGATTGCTGAATAACTCATGATCTTATTGGACTTGAGTCCCTCCTCAACCATGCGTCCCATTTTCACAACTTCATTAAAGGACTTGCCCACTGCTGACACCAAATGACCAAAATAAGTAGGCTCCAAAGCCTGCAAGAAATAATCAACCATCTCACTCTCTTTCATCGGGGGGTCAACCCTCGCTGCTTGCTCTCTCCAATGGAACCCATATTCTCGAAAACTCTTACCGGGCTTCTTCTCGATCTTCGTCAATGAAAGACAGTCTGGGATGATTTCGAGATTATACTGAAAATGATAGGCTAAGTCTTGAGCCAAATCGTCCCATGTGTACCACCTGCTATGATCTTGTCTAGTGTACCATTCTAGCATCGACCCACTCAAACTTTGGCTGAAATACGCCATCAGCAATTCATCTCTTTCGCCTGCTCCCCTCATCTTGCTACAAAATCCCCTTAAATGTGCTACTAGGTCACCGTGTCCGTCGTACATGTAAAACTTGGGCATCTGGAACCCAGCTGGTAACTGAACATCTGGGAACAAACATAAATCTTTGTAGTCCACACTTACTTGGCCCCCTAACCCCCTCATGTCTCGGAATGATAGTTCTAAACTTTTGACCGTTCTGATCATCTCCTCATGCTCAGGATTTTTGGTTGGCTTCTCAGTTTCCGCCGTGAGATCAATATGAGGGGTGTAAGGATAGGGTTCTGGAACTTTGAAGGTAGGTTTAGGGGGATAATACTGGTTATCGTGGGTTTGGAATAGAGGTTTACTAGAAGATCGGTGTAAGGTAGTAGATGAAGGTGCCACAAAAACAGGAGTGACTGGCAGAGGAGGGTGTGGGACTTGTTTAGGTGGAGGAGCTTGCGACGTATAAGAAATGGTGCCTTGGCATTGTTGGTAGAGGGGAAAGGCTGGAGATGAGTTCACAGTGGGGGGTTTATGAGGTTGAGCCAATGGTGGGATATAAGCGGGGTTAGCGGGATAGACTGACGGTGGATGCCCCTTCGCCCAGGCTTGATACATTTCAGCCATCGGTTGCTTCAGCTTATACATTTCTTCCCTCATTGCATTAACCTCCATTTCTTCCACTTCTTTCGATGGGTCGACAATACTTGTTTCTGTTTCCTAATTGACCATATTCAGCCTGTCTTTCGATCGGGTGTTGTAGGAGTGAGTTGCCAGAATGCCAACCAACTAACCACCTACCTGAACTCAATTCATCAACAACAACATTGTTAGTGGTTAGGTTTTTAACAATTTGGTAATCACACATTTGGGGAATGAATGCACCTAAGCAGTTAACCGTTTCTATCATGCATTTATTCGGCTGCTTGCGTCATCCCGGCTTCGCCATTTTGCAACTTTCTTTCTTTTTCTTTTCTTTTCTTTTCTTTGTCTTTCTTTTCTTTCCTTTATCCTCTCGTCACCATCATTTCTTTCTTCTTATTTCTTCTTTTTTCTTTTCTTTTTCTTTGTTTTTCCTCTCTTTTTCTTTTTTTTCCTTTTTTCTCTCTTCTGGTTATGGTCGAATCCTATGGAGATTGCCTACGTATCATGACCCCGCATGAATCAAATAGGGCGTAGTTCTGGGAGATAAGTGTGAAAGTAAAATAAAACATTTTTTGGGATTTTCAGTTTTATAAACACAGATGCTTCGATTACAAAGGCTCAATACTAACAAATTTCAAAAGACGAACAGACTCTGATGCAAAGGCAAAATGCCGACTCCGAAATTAAGCTATCATACTCCAAATAAATACAGACTCAAAAACAGAAAAAAATACAAACCCAACATGACATATAGACTCTGACAGAAAAGGAAATACAGACTCAACGGAAAATCATGAGTACATCAATGCTCCTGGTGCTCGTGGGACATCATTCAGTCTCGCCACGGGCCTATGTGCAAGATCCCTTTGAAATCGGTTCAAATCGTTCATTATTTGTTTAACAAAGGTCATCACCGCTGCAAAGAATGTAGTGCGAGTCATACCCTCACAGACGTGGCACTTCATAACGATGTAGTCAGCTATGTTTCTAATTCTCTCCCTTATGATGCCCTTTTCTTGTAACAAACGCCCAATCTGCTGGGCCCTGGCCTCCAAAGTTTGCTCAACAGCATAATTTTATTCCTGAAGTTGTTGCAAATCTATTTCTAACTGCGCCAATGCCATATAACAATGTTCCCTTTCAACTTTGAAGTCTTTTGCCTATTTGATCATTTTGTTTTCTATAGCGATGACCTTTTTCTTTAACCCTGCGACCTCATCGTCATACCTTTCTCTCAACTGCTTAACCAGGCGTACCCGTTCATCTGCGTTTTTAGCCAATTGTTTTTGAGCCTTGGCTAGTTCACTTTCTGCTTTGTTCAAATCGAAACTATAGTCACTCACTTTCTGCCTTAGGTTAGCTATGAGTTTTTCATCCCTGTCGCTTCGGGCTGGATTTTGTGCCGCTCCTTTCATCTTCTGAATTTGAGCTCGAAGGGCTTCATTTTCTTTGGCTAGCCTTTTCTTTTCCCCTTCATCCGCCACAATCTGCAAGCTACTCTCGAATTGAAGCTCCCTAATTTGCTTTTCCCAATTTTCCTATTGTGGCCCTGTACTCATTCTCCTTAGCCACCCAAGCCCACTGTTCTTATGACACTTCAACGAATTCCTGAACGTGAGGCTTTTTGGCTGGTCTTTCTGGTTCAGCCCTTGCAGTGTTCTTCTTTCTATACCAAGCAAGATAGGCGGGTGAGACTTCGCCTCTAGATAAATCACGCACTCGAGTGTTTACTGTCAAGTACTGGCATTCATTCTAAATAGAACGACTTGTCTCTTCATGAAATTGACCGTCAGAACTAACCTCGGCCGCATGCGTACTAAGATCTTCATCTGGATGCATCACCTGACACCTTCCCAACTGTCTCATTGCCTGGTAAGGAGCGTAAGGATGAATACCTCGCAGACCCATCAGGAGGAAATAAGGACCAGTGGTGGGCATATACACAATTTCTTCAACAGGAAGCCAACCCAATGTCCATTCTATTTGCCCTGCAGTAATGGAGCGAAGGCAGGATACCCAATCTTCAAAACCCTCTGGCCGCTTAAACCCTGCAATTCTTGTGTCAAACTCTTCAATACAACTTTTTCTCTATGGATCCGTAACTCATATACTGAGGGCGATGGCACAGGTGCTCGATCATCCACATCTGTAATAGCAAATTGCACCCCTCGAAGAAATCTGCCCCAGCTTTACAGGCTGTGAGAGCTCGGTATATCTCAGACACTATCATAGGGGCGAGAATGCTCTTGTCATTGGTAATCAGGACCTTAACGACTCCGGCCACCCGCAAATCAATATTCCCGTCTTTGCGGGGAAATACCACAAGGCCTAAAAAAGCTACCATGAAGGCGAAACGCCTATGCTCATCCCATTTTGTTCGGTTTTCTTTTCTACAAACCCCGCTTGTCGGATCATTGAACCCTCCTACATGCCCGCACCTCTGGTATATAAAATGTAGAGTAGCAAAACCATCCTCCAATTCGGAATACGATACTCCCTTGCTTATCTTTAGCAAATCCATGAACTTGTGAGAGTTAACGGCTCTTGGAGCGATCAGATACTTATGCCTTAGCCCTTCAGTACTTCCCATATAACCTTCTATCTCTTCCAAGGTTGGGGTGAGTTCAAAATCCGAAAAGTGAAACACGTTATGGTCGGGTCCCAAAACGTAACCAAAGCCTTTATGACATCTCCTCTGGGCCTGATTTTTAATAACCCGGTGAGACCTCCTAAATGTATATTGACCTTATCTTGCTCTGATTTTCCCAGACCTTCCCACCACATGTGCAACTCCAAAGGGATCTTGTTCATGACTGCTATCGGCAAACTTGGACTCGTGCTCATTCTGCACATTTATTAGGGTGATTAAGCAAAAATCAAGACTCATTTGACTCAAAGACAAAATTGACACACTTTTTATTTTCCCTTTTTTTCAAAAAATAAAATCCGGTTTTGCAAATACAGCCTTTCAGCACCTCGAAGACGAAGATTTTAAGGCTGAGTTGGCTAACCGGTGAAACCTTGAAAAATGACCACAGGCAGTTGTTCTTACAAAAATAGCCTTCCGGCGCCCTTTTAGGGACATTCGGCTATTTCTGACAAGAATGGCATCACCCTAACTATTTTCAAATAAAAGTAAATTTTTTGTTCTTTTGGATTATTTTTGCAAAAAGAAAGTGGGACCCGATGGGGGTTGCCTACGTATCTCACACCCTGTGAGAATCAAACTGGCGTAGTTCGGGCAAATAAAACAAACTATTTTTTTTTTGAAAATAAAACTCCATTTTTCATTCCATTGGCAAATAAAACAAACTAATTTCTCAAAAATTCGGCAAAGTTTTGACACTATTTGGACATTGTTTTTTTTTCAAAATAGGTGATTAACTCTCTTTGGCGCTCGTACTGCCATTTCTTTCCAAATGCTCTCCTTTTAAAAAAAATCGGTCAGCATGCAAATCCGAAGCAAATAAATGCACAAGTAGCAAGTAAGATGCATCAGGATGGTCTTTTGTTTCGGGTGCACCTGTCCTAGACAGACCCAACCCCTGTGTTGAGTCTCCAAAGTCAAATATGCACATGATGCAAACAAATGTTCCTACTAGGGATCCGGCATGAGGTGTTGTTATACTAGGTTTAAAACCCTGGGTTTATTTGTTCTAGACCTGGCTTACCCGAGCGGACAACTCGAGCCGAGGAGGGGGATGTGTACCGGTAACCAAAGGATCATCCGGCTTTGCAACTTGTCCAAGCCTCGTTCTATTTGGGATTTGACACTAACAGAAAGAAGTCACGACCAGCGTGCACTCCTCAGGAGAGAGAAGAGAGGGGTTTCGTAGCAGTTTATATATTCAGTTTAGATAATATCAAAGCGATAAAAAGCAACATTTAACACATTAGGCCCAAACATGTGAATAAAATCAGATAATAAATAAAGCCAAATACAACGATTCATCTAAGCTCGAATTCTTGAACCCTGAACCAGAGATTCTAGGTTCGATCCCCAGCAGAGTCGCCAAAACTGTCACACCTCCTTTTTTACTACACCCCTGAGAAGGGGTATATAAGGGAGTTTTTCTAATTAAAGGACAATCGAAAAGGGATTTATTTGTTTAAAGATTCAGAGTCGCCACTTGGGAGATTTATGGTGTCCCAAGTCACCGGTTGAATCCCGAATCGAGGAAAAGCTTGACTCTGTTTAACAGTCCGCGAACCAGAAATCCGGGTAAGGAATTTTGTTAACCCGGGAGAAGGTGTTAGGCATTCCCGAGTTTCGTGGTTCTATCACGGTCGCTCAATTGTTACATTCAGCTTAATTATTTGATTTTAAACAAGTTTTAAACCTATGTGTGAATTCTGACTTTTTAACCGCTTCATTTAATTATTTAAAGAAGATTGCAACGTTATTAAAACACGTCTCGAACCACGTCACATAAATGCACCCGTGGTCCTTGACATACTTTAACATCGTTGAGATTTGGATTTGGATCACATAAATGCGCACCCGAATTTAGGAAAGTAACTTTATTAAAATATCGCACCTAAAGCAACTACGCATTTTTAACTTTGCTAGGGCCATGGAAATTTACCAAATGGCATGCCTCAAATTCTAAATAATTTTAAAGACATAATTAAAGAGGGCCACGCGATTTGTCATTTTACTTGGCGCGGCGCGCCTCGATTCCATTTTTAAGAGGATATTCAAACTATAGCTTGAAGGGCCATGAGTTATGAGTTATCTAATTATGACTCGCCTCCAATCTATTTGATGGGCTTAATTAATTAACACTAGATGTAGTTAAAGATTCCATTCAAACTAACTAGGAAGGCTTATGTGAGGGAAACTTAATTCATCACATAAAGGGCTTGGGCAAACCCAATTTGATACAAGAAAACACTTTCCGAACTGGGCCTCAAAGTGAGCCCAAATTCTGAGCCTTGCAGCTATTGAGTCAAGAACCAATCATCGAATCCCTACCCCGTTTGAGGCTTTCAGTGAATTCAACATGAGCCAAGGAAGGGACTGGTACCTGTACAAGCAAGCTTGGGAGTCGTTTTAACTCATCATTAACCAGTTAGATAACAGCCAATAATGATCCGATCATGGAAGCACTCATGAGCTCCAATTCCAATTACTAACAATAGGCGATGGAATTTAACAACTTCAGTCTCATAACAACACAGTTAATCATATTGCTCTTGTACAGAGGCTACCATATCTACTGATTTTAGTCATTCAATCATCTAATTAAGCGGGTTGCTGCTTAAAGTTATATGCAGAACTTCATCGTTGATTCAACTAAACGAACATGATGTTTAAGCTTTCAGGCAGATTCGAAACTAAATGTCATGACAAAGTCTATTTATACATCATTGGTTTTCAAGTTACTGAGCATTCGACCAAAATTGAACCTCATGTCTATTTCAAATCAGACTCACCCTCAAGGAGCATTGTCACTGACCAACACACAAACATGAATATATACAAACTAAAGTTTCCAAATAAAGACAAAATTAAGCTCCTACAATAAGAACAAATGGCCAACATGCTTCAAGTCTTCCAGATTTCCATATCACAAGGTTTTTACATTGAGAAGAGTTAAATAAGTACCTGAGATCACAAATAAGAGAGGGTAAGAAGATCAGCAACGCAATAACAAAAAGCAAGGGTCAGCAGCAAAGCAGATCAATAGAATCGACCATCAGCTCCAAAAATCGAATTTCAAACCTAGAAGTTGAAATAAACAACCAGAAACCAATTCGATCCAAACAATGGACTAGGAAAACTTCAACCCAAGCTGATTTTAATCCATTTCTAAGGTCGACTAGTCAGGATTTGTTGTATCATCAGAAAAACTTCAGAAATTAGCCAAAGAACTCAATGGAACAGTACCTTTTCTGAATTTTTGTCTAGAATTTTCAGAGATTTTTAGCCCTTCCCAGTTTCTTGGGTCTGTATTTTAGTTCTTGAATCCCTTGCCTTGAAAGGCAAGATAGAGACGCCTTTATAGGCAAGGCATTAGGGCAGGCCTTAAGAGTTCATTTTTGCCCTTTGGTCCCTTTTTAATTTTCATTTTAGCTTAAACACCCCTAGTTTAAATTCTATTTTTTCAAAGTAGTCCCCTCCCCAGCTTCCCAGAAGCTTCCCAAATAGTTACACCCTAGATTCCCTAAACCAGTTACCTAATTTACCCCTTAACCCTTTGAAAATTACTTCAGAAATCCAAACGGGTCAAATTGACCCAAGGATATAGACCAAATTAAACGGGCTACATTTGCGACATGGGTCAACAACAGACTAAAGCCCAATTCGTACATTAACATCCCTAAATTCTATGAGCTTCTGAGAGACAGAACCATCCAAGCATTGGAACAATTTTCAAAACTAAGACCCTAAACTAAATTACTACTAACCGAAACAAATAGAGGGAATTAACTGAACTGCTAGACGATTAACTAATTAAGAAAGGATCCCGAACCAATCATGCATGAATAACAAAACTCCGGAACAACTAAACAAAACCCAAGAGGAGATGAAGCAGAAACACAAAAGAAAAGATAAATAAATAAACAAAACGAACAAAGAAGATACCTAACACCAGCCAGGAGCCGATTCAACAAACTTTGAAGGGCTTTACAAATTACTGACCGGAATAGCCCTTAATCGTGTGTTTCCATGTGAAAATATGCGAATAAAGTCCATTACAGTATAAAATCTTCAACACACCCGTTGATTTGGACTTTGGGATTTTAGGGGTTTTCTCTTCAGATCAAGATTCGAGAAGTTCTGGGTTGATTCGAGGCAAACGGAGTGGGAATTTGGAATGAGGGGCTCTTGATGGTCATGCGGTGTTATTTTGGGAGTGGTTGGGGTGGTGCCGCCGGTGGACGGTGGTGGAAATTGGGGCGGCTACGTTAGGGTTAAGCTTGGGTTCTCTGAGAGATGAGGGATTGAGAAACAATACCGGGGGGAACAGGGCTTTGGACAATTAAATACTAAGGGACCTGGGCTTCAGGACCGTCCGATCAAAAAACCTCGACGGTCCTGATCTGATGCCCATGAAACGACGTCGTTTCACTTAGTTGGGGGGTGGACCGAGTAGAGGCGGGTTTGGGCCGGGTATTGGGGAGATTCGTTTGGGCTGGGGACTAATAAATGGGTTTTAGCCCAGATTTTCCTTTTCATTATTTCCTTCTTCTTTTTTTCCTTTTCATTTTTCTTTTAAAAATTCTTTTTCTTTTTCCAAAATTCGAATTAAAACCTTAATTAAACCCTAAACCAAATTATCCTGCCATATTAACTTAATTAAACCAAATAATTGTTACTACATATAATTAAAAACCAAATTAAAGGAAAAATTACCAAAATTCAAAATTAAAAGTGCAAAATAAACTATTTTTATGATTTTTCCCATTTTTATAAAATAACTAATTTGTCAATTAATCCTAAAATGTAAAATTAAATCCTAAATGCAAATGCAACATATTTTTTGGAATTTTCATTAATTAAATAAAATAAAAATGCACAGACAAATGCAAACAATTACCAGAAAATGCCACGAAAATCCCCAAAATTGCAAACACTGACAGAAATTATTTTGTTTTGAACTTGTTGGAGTAATACATATAGAGCAAAAATCACGTGCTCACAATGAGTAAAGAGTGTATGGTGCATAGAACAGTAAGTTGCTTGGTTGCATTAAGGTGAGGTTACATTCGACAGTGTCGGAGTACTAATGGAGCACAGGTCATCCGTTCCGTTTGATCGGTCAAAGAAAATCTAATGTTTAAAAGCTAATCTAGCACAGTGTTACCAAATACAGTAAATAAAAATGGTTCAGGTGCTCCCAACTTACAAAACTTAACCTAAAAATGAAAAAAAGTTCTATTTATACTGAGCTAAAATATGTAACAAAATTACCCCTGCAGAAGTTATGCAGCCGCAAAATTATGTGTGTTTTCTGCACATTGAGACTTGGCTTGACAGGTTCCAGTTCTGCGGCCACACAATTCTGGGTTGCGGTCGCACTCCCTCAACTTCTGCGGACCGCACATTTATGAGTGTGGCCGCACTCTTGCTTCTGCGGCTGCACAATTATAGTGCGGTCCGTACTTCTTGAACTTGGGCTTTGGCATTGTAGGACTTTTACGGACCGCACATTTCTGAGTGCGGTCGCGCTCTTGATTATGCGGCCGCACAAAAATGGTTCGGTTCACATTTCTTCTTGACCTTAAAATCCCATCTCTCTTCACTTTATCTTCTGCGGCCATACCAAAATTGTGTGGTTCGCACTTTGCAGAGCTTTTCTTGTTAGAGGTTTTCTTCATGATCTGCAGCCGCACTTAATATTATATGGTCCGCACAGTGCCCTTTTATCCTTGTTTTTGTCCTAATCCAAAATTACTCCTTCCTGAGTTGATTTTCATTTCTTTGGCTCATATTCCAACACTCCTGCAAGAAAGCACATTTCATTAGTTTTCATGAATACCTTTAAGCAATTTTGAGCTAAAACAAAAATAAAAGAGTGCAAATAAGTTGTCAAAATCCCTACGTATCAACTCCCCCAAAATTAAGCTTTTGCTTGTCCTCAAGCAAATAAGGTAATTCCCACCTCCACAAGACAAGAAATATTTCAGCTGGCCTTAGGTAAATCAATCACACGTCAATTGGGACTAACAATTATCCTCAATACGTATAAATTATCAACAATGCTATGATTTGACTTTTTGAGTATAATAGTTCTAATGTGACACTAGAGCATCAAGAGTTGACTTATTCATCAATGAAGCTTGCTCTTTTACGTAGGTCATTGTGGATCCCAAACTCCTCATCCTCTACTCTCTGTTAGCATAACTCACTTAAGAATGTAACATTCAAATCAAGAACTGTGAAAAGTTCGTTCATCTCTCTCAAAAGAATGTCATAAGTATAGCTTTAAGTACCATATGCTTGCCCCTCATGTAAATCACCACTAGTGTAAGCTCACTCAACTTGAAATCATGTAGGATTTTTTCGGGATGTAATGAAGACTTTCGGACTAAGGTATGATTTATTGACATAGAATCGGTTTATCTTTCCTTAAGCACTCCATTTTCTCATTTTGCTCATACTTTATGGACTCTTTGAGTCATTTTCTTTTTCCTCGGGAGAACTAGAGAGATGTAACATCACTCTTTCTTGGTCATGATAAATCATATTGCTCCTTTTCTATTTGTTCCATGCCCTTCATTCTTGTTTTTCTTTGAATCCCTTCAATTCTTCACTTTATTCACTTTCTTTTAGATATTTTTCTTTTTGTTCTTTCTCTCTTTTCTTTGCCTTCCCTTTTTCTTCATTTCTTTCTCTTGTTTGTATCATTATATCACTTTCAAACTCCTCGTCTCTCCCCCAAACTTATGTTTTTACCAATTATTTCTCAAGAATGCTGAGGAAAGATCGGGTGCCAAGAGAAGGTCATTACAAAACGGATAAAGGCTTGTAATGTGGTTATTGAAAGAAAAAGGGCTTAGGCTCAAATGGGTTGACTAGGGATATCACATTAGAAGGCTATAGAAGATTCCAAATTGGATCAAGGAGAGCCTACAATCATTTTTCAAGCCAAGCCACACTTAGAATTTCACCTAGAAAAATATTCAGGGCAAGTTCTAGACTATTAACATGGGTACTTGGACTTGCAATTCAATATCTCACCTCTCACACTGTTGGATTGCTAAAGAGAACGGATTCGAGGGCCCACAACAACCCTAATTAATATTGAGAATCACAAATGGCTTGACTGGACCACTTGATGACTGCTTAAGTCAACACAAGAGTCAAAAGGTCACAACTAGAGCTATTTTCTGCCCACAACTTATTTTTAACCATAAGTCCACAGGTAAATGTGTTGGTACCAAGTGAAGCATGCTTGAGACCTTTTTATTCATTACTACTATTTTTGCCTAAATATAAAAGAAAACGGACTCAATCCCTTAAGAAAGTTGTCATGCCATCCATCATTGGGAAGAGCCACCCGGTTCACACAGAATCCACCTTTGGAAAGAACCGTGACATTAAGAAAACCAAAGGCTTATTGTTCACTCAAACGTAAAAAGAAGCTAACAAATCAAAAAGAAGCTACTAAAGCAAATAAAAAGTTATACTACTAAGAAAAACAACTAAAGAAGCTATGAAATAAATTGCGGAATGTATGACAAATGAATATACAAACCAAAGGGAAATGAATATATACATCAAATGAAAGGGAAGAATATATACATAACCAAAGAGAAATAAAGATAAAATAAATATAGTATAAGAGTTATTACAGGCCAAATGTCAATGTCAAATCAATCAAAATAGACCACCCCCGAATAAAAATAAGCATTGTCCCCAATGCTTAATAAAAATAAGAACAAGGAAGGGTAGAGAGTTAAGTGAACTCCCTATGTGGTCTCAGTATGCATGGCATCCTCAGCACACTCGGTCTCCTCTAACTATATCTCATCATCACCTGGCTGAGAGACAACAGGGTTTGTGAGCATCTGGATCATCTCCTCAGCGGTGTGGGCAACATGGTCCGGCTCTTCAAACTGGACGGCTGCTGCCTCTGATGCCTTGGATACTGCTGGTGCTGCTGGGACTGCGGGTGTTGTCTCCATAAGAATGTCAAGAGGGATATCTTCAACTGATGCAAGCTTGGCTACCTGTTTGCTCAATTTGTCCATTGATGTCTTTGATGCTTGAGATTTCCTCATCTTCTTAAACTATTTGCCCAAATCCTCAATAACTTTCCTGTATGCCACCACTGTAGCCATGATAGTCTTCTGGTTTTCCAGAATCTTCTTAAATGTTTTCTCCACTGACGGAGGTACCTGTGGTACTGCTCGGCAGAAGACTGTGCTGCAACAGCACTGGATATGTCAGACAGCTTTGAAGTAGCTGACTGCATCTAGTTGTTGAGACTCGCCAATATCTAGGAGACTCGTGACGCAATTTGTAGATAAGTGGATAAGGCTGGCATTGATAATGAAGCTGATGGTCTAGAAGAAAAGGGTGGTGGCATGTCTGTTGTTCCGATGGAAGAACCGGCTGCTGTGGAAGGCATGGCCTCTATGGAAGGCTCAGTAGCTGAATCAGTAACTACTATCATTGGCTCCTCATACTTGCCAGCGGAGGTATTTGCCTTACCCTTGAACTTTGGGTTGTCAGCACCCTACAGGTGGTACCATGAGAAAGGCTTCTTGGCCTTTACTTTTGTATCATACTACCTCGGCTCCACCTTTTGATCATTGAAGTACTCTATGAGAAAGTTCAGGTACAGGTATGATCTTTCACCTTTTTGGACAACTAATGTGATGTTGGTGGACATGATGGCACCCACATTGATCGGGTACCCAGCCATAATCGAAGCCACTAGGACTGCTCAGGGAAGTGAGAGGTTGTTCTCATTTAAGCACGGATCAATACGGCTGCACACAAAGGTCTGCCACCTTTTGGCTTCAAACTTTAGGGTGGCCTAGACTATAGGAACCCCTTCTGTGAGCCACGGGGGTGGTGGTCCTCGAGCAGCCAAAATCTCAGCTAGCCACGGGCGAGTTACATCACCCATAGCAAGCTTTTCCAAATACTGGACCGCCTCGACTTCTTCAAAGCCCACATAAATGTTCAGAGCACATGAGTCGAATTTGACTTTCAGGTTTCTCACTTTCGTTATCTTGGTTCCCTTCTTAATGTCAGCTACATTGGCATAAAATTCTTTAACCAAGAGCTCATTTGCGTCAATGATGTTGTGGGTGAACCATTTTCATCCCTTTTGTCACACCTCCTTTTTCCGCCCCCGCGAGGATACAAGGGAGTTTTCTCCAATTGAAGGACAGTCGAAACGAGATTTGTTCATTTGTTTCAGAGTCGCCACCTAGGAATTTTAAGGCGTCCCAAGTCACCGGTTTTAATCCCTGAATCGAGGAGAATATGACTCTGTTTGTTATTCTGCGAACCAGAAATCCTGAGTAAGGAATTCTGTTAATCCGGAAGAAGGTGTTAGGCATTTCCGAATTCCGTGGTTCTAGCACGGTCGCTGAACTGTTTTTATTCTTGGCTTAATTATCTCGATTTTACATTTTTTATTGCATGATTTTGTTATCGCTTCTGTTTAGATTGTTTATAATTAAAGACCCTTCTTCGAATCGAATCACGCATACGTGTATCCGTTTTATATATTATATATTTTTTAACGTGAAAAATCATGTCACGCGTACGTATACACAATGATATTGATAATATAATAATTATTTTTTTCAAAATTTTTTTATTATAAAAATAGACTTAAATTCGAAATTGTGCTTAAAATAAAATTAAGAACATCTGTCGCTCTTGTATGATTAAATAGTGAACTGCACATCTCGGGTTATATGAAATTATTTTAACATCCTCGGAGAAATCCCTTTTATTAAATATTCGCTCGAAGTTGCGCGAACGCATAATCCGAATTTGCTTTTAAAAATATAATCAGGTTACGCGAACGCATCCCTAATCGCGCAAAATATTCGTAATGGTATTATGGATTTTCCACAAATTGTTTATTATATCCGTACATTTTTATGTGAAAATCATGATAAATTCCCATTTTTGAGATGCCCTTAAATTCTTTGAAAAGAATTCACAATTTATTAAATGTTGACCGCTGATTATATTTTTCGCGTATGAAGTACATTCCTCCAAGCCATTCGAATTTAAGGAGTAAAAATGAACAACGTGTGATTACTACCATTTGTAGTGAATGCATTATTTGCCTACCCAAATAAACAACGTGCGAATTACGTATAAACATTGGGAAAGAATTGATGTAAGAAAGGAAATGATATTTTCCAAGAATTTTCATTATTCTATTTGAGGCGAATACTATTTTTTATATTTTTTAAAATGTTATAATCTATAAACCTAATCACCTTCTACATTACTTGTTTTTAATCCAAAGTTGTAATCGTTTGGTTAATTTGTTTACGACGGTAGATGGGCATCAAGTTGATAAAAAAAATATTATACGAATCGATTCAATAAAATTGCATTACATGCAACATAGTTGTACGTCTGAACCGTTCATAATATTCTAACATCGTAACGAGCTATATCAACTCACCTTCCACATATGATTATATATATACTCGTCATCATGCCATATATGAACATACAACTTATATCAATCTAAACCAAAATCAGATTTTTTACAAGATATACTAATAATGTAATTTCTTGGTACTTCCATTCTACTTTACATTTAGCTAACAATATTTCGGGATGTAATTAATGGCCCATTTTATGCCATGTTCCCTACCTTGATAATTCAATCATGACTTCACTTAATGAAAATTCCGAAATAGGTGATATTATTACAACACTTATACGAACTTTAAGAGGTAACAATTATCTTATCTTCATCACGTCAAACATACTACTATATTAATCAACTGAAACAAAACTGAAACTTAAACTAATAAAATTTAAATGAATAGAAGACATCCTTATAATTCCAAACTTCATTTACTTGCCATGTTGAAGCTTTTCATGACATGAATTTACAGATATGTACCTGATATTAGAAGCAAAAGAAAATGATGACGAGAATCAGCGACAGTAATAACAATACAGCAACAACAGTCCAGCAGCAGTAACAACCCAGGAACAGAGTTTGCAAACCAGTAGAACAGTAATCCCAAAAACAAAAACTTCAAGCTTTGAATGAAACAACAACCATTAATACTAATTTCAAACAAAGAAAGAAAGTAGAAGATTTTTTAGTTTTTATTTTTATTTTGAAAGCTTAAATATTTTTCGGAATTTTTCTTTCTCTTAAATGTTCAGCCCTTTTTTCTCTCTTCTATTTTTCTTCTCAGATTCGTTTCTCTTATCTGTGTTTTTTCTCTGTCTGTATGTGTTTTCTTCTTATCTGTGTGTGTTTTTCTGTCTGTATGTGTTTTCTTCTTATCTGTGTGTGTTTTTCTCTTCCTCTTCTCTTTGATTTCAAGACTTCTTATAACCCATCCCATAAATCTTTCCATTAATTAAAATCAATACTTTTCTCTACCCAACCCATTATCTTCCCACTCATCCCCATTACATTAAATAAACATATCACACCACCCCATTATATTTTGTCCCCCATGCCTAACATAAAATAATACAAGATTCCCTCCACTAAATTTTGTCTTGTCCCCCTTTATATTAAACAACTATATCACAACCCACCCCATTTCATTTTGTCCTCCATGCTTCATATAAACAATTACAAAATGTACAATTCCTAAACTACCCCTCCGACCCTATTGCAAATTACTATTTTACCCCCGAAAGTACTATAAATTACCAAACTACCCATCAGCTATAACACATCAATTAATCAAACTTAACTAAAATATAGACAATATGATTAATTTCTAACAATGTTCAAACAACAAATTTCATGAACATGATTTCTTCAACATTTCAACAACAAATCACATGAACATGATTTCTTCAACATTTCAACAACAAATCACATGAACACAAATTGAACAACAAAGAACAACTAAAATTTGATTGAACAATATTCTAGCAACAAACAATCCTATTTTCGGATTCAACAACAACAACAAACAAGTATATTTAGATTTCTAAATTCAATAATATTTGAACTTAAAATCAACTACTCTAACAACATTACAACAATCAATTCCTATATTAAACTTAAACAAGATTATGAGACAAATTCAAGAAATAATCATAAATGATAAACAAGAAATCAAACTGTACAAAATTCGGATTCAAGATCATTCAAACCAAGTATGAACATGAATGAATCTATTTTAACACAACAAACATGACGGATTAAAACGATTAAATCAATATATTTCCTTTAACACAACTAAATTCTTTTTAGACAAATAACAAGATCGACGAATAAACAATTATGAACTTAAGCTTGAACTTAACAATATTAACAATTTCTAACAATACATAAACACAAGAAACAAATTGAAGAAATAGTTAATTAAATTTCAATTTGAATCTAACAAACATCAAACTAACAACTATTCACTTAAACAATAATACAAACATGAAATGAATATGAAAACAACTAATTAAACTTCTATTTTGAAATCTGAAAATTAATTTAACAAAGCACATGAACAAACTAAAAAAAATTAATTCAAACGACATACATGAACAAAACAAACATTTGCTGATTTTAGATTCGAAAATATCAAAACAAAATACGGACAAAAATAAAACTCAAAAACAACTAACCGGAGGTGAATCAACGACGAACTCGATTGTAAACAAATCTGCCCGGGCTTCGACTCAACGGAAGACCTTCGACAAAACGAAGAAGACGGAGGGAAAGGAGGAGGCAGCCCGCAGCTGGCCATGGCAGCATCAAAACTTGCTCGTCCCTGGCAGAAACGTGAGCAGCCAGCAGTGGCGACGGGCGGAGGAACTGGAAGATAAAAGCTCGGGCAGCAGCTGTTGGGATGACGCAGCAGTAGGGGAAAGCAGCTGGAGCTTCGACGTGAAGATGGAGGGGAAGAAGCAGCGTCGCGGCAGCTGGAAGGAGGAAGGGAAGCCGCAGCGATGGGGTTCCTCCTTCGTTGGTCGAGGGTTTTTCCGACGTGACTGGGGTTGAGGGTTGGAGTGGCTATGCTGGTCGACGACGAGGAACGTAGCCATGGCTGCTAGGGAAGCAGTGGTCGTCCATGGATGTCGAGCTCAAGCTTGAGCTCGACGAAGAAGATGAAAGCAAACGCGGGCAACCATGGCGCAAAAAAAAAACGACAATGGTGAAGCTTGAGGGCAGCCATGGTTATGTGGTGAAGGGGTGGTTGTGGTGGAGATGGTGAAGTAGCCATTGATGGAGCTTGTCTTTCTTGAGGAAGAAGAAGAAGAAAGATAGAAAGGAAGGGGGGGCGGTAGTTTAGTGTTTAGGTTAGGGTTTTCTTGATTTTGTTTTTGTTTTTTTGTAAAAAATGAAAGACAAAGGATGTTGGGTTATGGACTGGGTCGACCCAGTTCGAAATGGACTGGGTCGTAGGGAAGATTGGGCCATTTTTTGGGCCTGTGGCTTGAAATCGAAGAAGAGGCCCAATTCCGACTTTCTTTATATTTTTGCTCTCTTTTCTTCTTTTATTTTTCTAAAACTAAATTATAAAAATACTTCAACTATTATTCAAGAACTAAATTAAGTTATAAAAGCGCATATTAACTCCCAATAACAATTAACGCGCAATTAAGTAACAATTAAGCATAAAATTGTATATTTGGATATTAAATGCTAAAAATGCAAATGATGCCTATTTTTATAATTTTATTTTTTGTAAAACAAATTCAATTACTAAAAATTGTAGAATTAAATCCTACATGCAAAATGCGACGTTTTTTTGTATTTTTATTAATTTAACAAATAAACATGCACAGACAAATACAAATAATTATTCAAAATATCACAAAATCACAAAATTGCACACCAAGAAAAAATTACTTTATTTTTGAATTTTTTGGAGTAATTCTCATACAGGGCAAAAATCACGTGCTTACAGCTGCCCCTCTTTGCCCGAAGACACGAAGGGTTTTCGTGCAAAGATAAAGCGAGCGATTTTTGCCCATCCGAGTACTCCGTGTGAAGAATTTTTTGAAAAAGATTTGACCGAACCTTTGCTTCAAAGGTTTCCTACATATCCTGGGCTAAACAGGAATCAGGTCAATGTAGTTCGGGAAATTTTGGTAGCTGGGACTACCGTGGGACTGCATTGTTACTGTTGTTGCATGCTATTACCACTGCTTACCGATCTCCTTGTTACACCATGCTTAAAAGAAAACAAGAAGCTAGGCTAGAGTACAATTTGTTTTTGTTGCCTTGCTTCCTTGTCTACTTGCATTTCTTCCGGTGCTTTTCTTCTTTTGACACATGTACTTGAGTTTGTACTGTGACCTCTTGTTGCAACCTTCTGTTTCCCGGTGCCGGGGAATTTTATTGTTTCCTGCTGGGGATTCCTATTGTAACCCTCTGTTTTATTGTCCTCTGACTTGATCTTGAAATGTATGCCTCTGTTATCTGGGCGGGCTCCCAACTTCAATACTTGAAAATTAAAGACTTGAAATGTATGCCTCTGTTATCTGGGCGGGCTCCCAACTTCAATGCTTGAAATGTAAAGACTGAAATGTATGCCTCTGTTGTCTGGGCGGGCTCCCAACTTCGACGCTTGAAATATAAAGACTGAAATGTATGCCTCTGTTATCTGGGCGGGCTCCCAACTTCAATGCTTGAAATATAAAGACTGAATGTGTGCCTCTGTTCTATGGGCGGACTCCCAACTTCAACAACTGAAATGTAAAGACTAAAATGTATGCCTCTGTTATCTGGGCGGGCTCCCAACATCAACAACAACTTTTAAAAATAAGCGCCATTCCTCTCTTCAGGCGGGCTCCTGACTTCAACAACAACTTTGAAAATAATCGCCATTCCTCTCTTCAGGCGGGCTCCTGACTTCAACCAATACATCGCCATTCCTTTCTTTAGGTTGGCAAGATTTCAACAACTTTTAAAAACGTCTTTCCTCTCTTCAGGCGGGCTTCTAACTTCAACAACAACTTTGAAAATAATCGCCATTCCTCTCTTCAGGCGGGCTCCTGACTTTAACCAATACATCGCCATTCCTTTCTTTAGGTTGGCAAGATTTCAACAACTTTTAAAAACGCCTTTCCTCTCTTCAGGTGGGCTCCTGACTTCAACAACAATTTTGAAAATAATCGCCATTCCTCTCTTCAGGCGGGCTCCTGACTTCAACCAATACATCGCCATTCCTTTCTTTAGGTTGGCAAGATTTCAACAACTTTTAAAAACGTCTTTCCTCTCTTCAGGCGGGCTCCTGACTTTAACAACAACTTTGAAAATATAATCGCCATTCCTCTCTTCAGGCGGGCTCCTGACTTCAACCAATACATCGCCATTCCTTTCTTTAGGTTGGCAAGATTTCAACAACTTTTAAAAATGCCTTTCCTCTCTTCAGGCGGGCTCCTGACTTCAACAACAACTTTGAAAATAATCGCCATTCCTCTCTTCAGGCGGGCTCCTGACTTCAACCAATACATCGCCATTCCTTTCTTTAGGTTGGCAAGATTTCAACAACTTTTAAAAACGCCTTTCCTCTCTTCAGGTGGGCTCCTGACTTCAACAACAATTTTGAAAATAATCGCCATTCCTCTCTTCAGGCGGGCTCCTGACTTCAACCAATACATCGCCATTCCTTTCTTTAGGTTGGCAAGATTTCAACAACTTTTAAAAACGTCTTTCCTCTCTTCAGGCGGGCTCCTGACTTCAACAACAACTTTGAAAATAATTCGACATTCCTCTCTTTAGGCAGTCTCCTTACTTCAACCAATACATCGCCATTCCTTTCTTTAGGTTGGCACGATTTCAACAACTTTTAAAAACGCCTTTCCTCTCTTCAGGCGGGCTCCTGACTTCAACAACAACTTTGAAAATAATCGCCATTCCTCTCTTCAGGCGGGCTCCTGACTTCAACCAATACATCGCCATTCCTTTCTTTAGGTTGGCAAGATTTCAACAACTTTTAAAAACGCCTTTCCTCTCTTCAGGCGGGCTCCTGACTTCAACAACAACTTTGAAAATAATTGCCATTCCTCTCTTCAGGCGGGCTCCTGACTTCAACCACTAAATCGCCATTCCTTTCTTTAGGTTGGCACGATTTCAACAACTTTTAAAAGCGCCTTTCCTCTCTTCAGGCGGGCTCCTGACTTCAACAACAACTTTGAAAATAATCGCCATTCCTCTCTTCAGGCGGGCTCCTGACTTCAACCAATACATCGTCATTCCTTTCTTTAGGTTGGCAAGATTTCAACAACTTTTAAAAACGCCTTTCCTCTCTTCAGGCGGGCTCCTGACTTCAACAACAACTTTGAAAATAATCGTCATTCCTCTCTTCAGGCGGGCTCCTGACTTCAACCAATACATCGCCATTCCTTTCTTTAGGTTGGCACGATTTCAACAACTTTTAAAAACGCCTTTCCTCTCTTCAGGCGGGCTCCTGACTTCAACAACAACTTTGAAAATAATCGTCATTCCTCTCTTCAGGCGGGCTCCTGACTTCAACCAATACATCGCCATTCCTTTCTTTAGGTTGGCAAGATTTCAACAACTTTTAAAAAATGCCTTTCCTCTCTTCAGGCGGGCTCCTGACTTCAACAACAACTTTGAAAATAATCGACATTCCTCTCTTCAGGAGGGCTCCTGACTTCAACCCATACATCGCCATTCCTTTCTTTAGGTTGGCAAGATTTCAACAACTTTTAAAAACGCCTTTGCTCTCTTCAGGCGGGCTCCTGACTTCAACAACAACTTTGAAAATAATTGTCATTCCTCTCTTCAGGCGGGCTCCTGACTTCAACCAATATATCTCCATTCCTTTCTTTAGGTTGGCAAGATTTCAACAACTTTTAAAAACGCCTTTCCTCTCTTCAGGCGGGCTCCTGACTTCAACAACAACTTTGAAAATAATCGCCATTCCTCTCTTCAGGCGGGCTCCTGACTTCAACCGATAAATCGCCATTCTATTCTTCAGGGGGGATCCTGACTTCAACCAATACATCACCATTCTATTCTTCAGGGGGGCTCCTGATTTCTTCTTAATTTTTTCATCCTCATTCTCCAGGTGGACGCCTGATTTCTTCTTAAATTCTTCATCCTCATTCTCCAGGTGGACGCCTGATTTCTTCTTTTCTTTTCTCCTTCCTTCGCGCTGCTTTGTTCTTGCTTGCTGGGGATAATACCATTGTAGGAGTCTCCTTTCTTCCCTTCCTTCAAATCTCCCGGTTTTTTTTTTACTTTAAATTCTCTCAACACTTCCGGGGATAAAAGTGTTATCTTCTCGGGATAACGTTGTTGAGGATAACGCTGCTGGGGAATTTTATCCCTTCAAATCGATGCTTCATTCTTCTGGAAGCTGCTGGTGATGATAATGGCTTTTTGCTTTTCTGAGCACAAGTGTCATCCCTTTATTCTATCTGCTGGGGAATACTTCCTCCATTGAAATTTATTATGTTGGGGCAACACTGGTTTAAACACCACTTCCCTTGAGACTGGTGTTATCTTTATTCTTCCTCGAATGGGTACCTGACTTCCAGAAAATTTTCCAAATGAAAGGAAAATTTTCTACCCCAGTTTGAAAGTCTCCCTTATGGCATGCATTTCTGTCATCAATGCCATTTCCTTTACCTGTTTCAAATTAAACAAAGTTTGTTAGTTTAAAATGCGGTGGTTGGTTGTGATACTCCTACTGGGGATGAATTTCCCTTTCTCCTTCCTTGCTCTGCGTTCCACAACTTGTTGGGGATGATTTTATTTGCTGGGGATAATCCCTTTATGCTGGGGATATCCCTCCTCTTTTGTGGCATAGCTCGGAAACTGGCATTTCCCCGACCCTTTAGTCTTGCATGAGTTTTCCAAATCATGCTCATTGCTCTCCTTAATTTGTCCACAGGCCTTGGCCTTGAGGTTTATAACCTTTGATTTCGGCAAGGGTATCCCTCTTGACACTCGTCAATCCTTTTGTCAATTCCTTTTTGCTGGGGATATCTTTCTTGACATTGGCCTTGCGCTTGTTCCTTGCTGACTATACCGCTTGGATGTACTAGCCAGATCTCATCTTGCATAATTGGAAAGCTGATGGCCTATTTTGAAGTCATTTCCCACTGGTTCTGACCAAACAGACTCTACTGGGGAATTTTCTATGAAAGGAGAAAGATAAAAAGGAACAGAATAAAAGACAAAGGAAAAAGATGAATCTTTAACAAAAGAAACTATAAATAAAAATCTATCAAGCGCAGACACCGACTCTAATGGCCATGACATGCATATGTGGCCTATCCCCCATCTGATTTCCAATCTTATTCAACTTGTAGTGCCCGAAGGGTTTTCACTATCAAGCCTCTCTCATTTTGGGTTTTTCTCTCAGCTTTCATCGCCTTATGGTGTCCGTGAAGATTTTCACCGATAAGACTCTCTCATTTGTATCACTTTCCAGCTGGGGATTTGGAGTATTGCCGGTATGACTCTCTCTGCTGGAGATTAGAGTCCTTTCTGTTGTGGAACAGAATGTTATGTTCGCTGGTAAGACTCTCATTTGTCTGACTTGGCATCTTTTGCAGACTGATCAGAAGATCTTTCTTTGGACCGTAATGTGGGTTTTGGATAGGCTAGAAATAAAGGGTATTAAAGGCTCAAAAACAAAATAAATTTGGGGTTTTAAAATTACAACCTTCGGAACCAATTTTGCTTACCACAAGCGCAACTCTTGCCCCAGTTTCTTGCTTGGGGATTATTTATTTATTTAATTTTTTTTATTTATTACACCATGCATACCATGCACATTATGCACACTATGCACCCTATGACCGAGCCGTGAAGCGCCTACGTATCCTCTTTGAGGAATCAGGTCAAACGTAGTTCCCAATTCCTCTGTTTTCTTCTGACTTTCTTTTGTTTTTTTTGTTATCATTTTTCTCTCATTTTTCGTTTTTTTTTTTTGTTGATTTTTTCTTTACCTTCCAGGCTCGTATTTCCTAGTCGTTGCTATTGATTCCGAACGAGGGGTATGAAAGAAAATAAATAAGGCTCAAAAGGGGTAACGAAGGATAAAGTGTTTAGGTAGCAGAACAAAATGCCTTCGTCATTCCAGTCTTTAAAACATGCCAAGTGCAAACAACACAATTGAACATAGATTTATAGTCTCTTCCGACGGTGCTGGTCTTGACAATTATGTTAAACACTTGCTTTTCATTTGTCATTTCTAAAGCATTGCTGGGCGACACTCTCACTCTCATGAATGACCCTCATGCCAATTTGGTGAATCTTGCATTTAACGGTTTTCTTTAAGTTTTACTTGCCTCAGTTCCACATGGCTCGGGCTTCAAATAATCTCAAACTATTCTTATTTCCCTTAAATGCTTTGATCACCTCTCTAGGGTTTTATGATTAACTTTAAAGACCAGGCCCAAACTGTGTGCACATGTCATGTCACTAGAATCGGCGTTGAATAAAAATGATAAAAGTACTAAAAAAATGACTGGAAACAATAAAAGACCGGCTTTTGTATTAGACTAACGGCGAAATGGTTTGAATAATAAAACAAACAAAACAACCAGAATAAAATCCTAACACAGCCATGAAAAAACTTAAACAAATTGATATGACAAACTGGAAAGATAAGAAGGTTTGGCACAAGACAATATTCGGATTACAACCCTAAGAATAATCCGGACAACAGAAATGACAACAAAATAAACCACCAACAGCTTCTCTCTTGCTAACCAAGGAACAGAGCGTCCTCCCATTTTATCAAAATTGGCATCTTAGCCACTAAGCTTTGCATTAGTATTGCCAAGACCATTATCAGCTTCCATATCATCAACCTCCTGTCAACAAGTTCTCGATAGGGTTCGAGTGCTCCATGTCACTGTTATCGATCACAATCCGCCCTTCTTGGATCATTTTCTCTACTTCCATTTTCAAATTACGACAACTCTCAATGTTGTGCCCTATGACATTGGAGTGGTACGCGCATCGCGCTGCCAAATCAAAGTTTCTTGCATGTGGATCTGGAGTATATGCGGGGAGCGGCTCAATCAAGCCAGCATGCGTTAGCCTTTCAAACAGACTTGCATAAGATACTCCGATAGGGGTGAGAGCCTTTCCTCGTTTCAGCAACCTTTCGTTCCTAAATGCTTGATTGGGCCAGAAACCTGATCCAGGGGGCTTCCGGTAGGCTTGTGAGGGTGGATAGGCTTTCTGTGGAGCTGGGTATTTGGAAAGTGAAGCCCATCTTTGGGAATCTCGTGGAGAGAAATAGCATTGGGGAGGGGAATAGCGTGGACGAGTGATGGAGCTACTCGGGTAGCTAGGAAAGCTGTCATAAATGGGTTGGGACGGAGAGTATGGGGGATGAGTAATGCCAGAGTTTGAAAAGCTTGGCGGTGGTGGGGCTGGTGCTTTCCCAGTTATCCATTCCTGATACATGTCTGCCACATGTTGTCTAAGCATTTTCACTTCTTCTACCAACCCGTTGTTCTGTTCGACCAATTGTTGTCGGTCATCAGTACCGACCCATCCTGTTCTGAGGTTCTGTGTCATTTGCTTTGCAGGGAGGAGTTACCACAACCAACCACTTTTCTATATATGAACACAGCAAAGGGAAGCCATCACGTTAGTGTCAGGGCATTTGACAGATAATCATATATTAGAGATGCAATGCACCTAAGCAGTTAAACCGTACTATCAGAGATGCGATGCACTTGCGCTTTCCTTTATTTTTCTTTCTTCCTCTTTTTTTTCAGTGGTTGTCGAATCTTATGGAGATTGCCTACGTATCATGACCCCGCATGAATCAGACCTTGCGTAGTTCGGACCAATAAAAGATAAACAATACTAATCATTTTTTTTTCAATTTTCATATTGGGTTTCAAAGGTTTAAAAATGACCTACAAACTTGAAAATCAAACGACCCACATATTATAATCAAAAGTTTTACAAACTCCAAAACAAACGGCCAGCTTCCTTTTTCCGTTTGACAAATGCAACCAAACAGTTATTTTTGCAAATGTGGCCCCTTCCAAATTTTGAGGCCGGAGAGGATTATTTTATGACACTTTACACACTTGTCCGTTCTTTTACAAAAATAGCCTTTCGACAACTGAAAGATACTCTGAGGCTATTTCGGCAAGAACGGTTTAATATGACAAAATTCAAACGGTATTCACCTGACCGCCGACTCTTTGTTTTTTTTTTCAAATTACAATAAAAACCAGGTGTTGCAAACACGGCCCTTCAGCGCCTCAGGGATGAAGATTTTTAAGGCTGTGTGGGTCAACTGGACCAAAATCCTAAACATGACCCAAAAGGTGACTGTTTATGCAAAGTCAGCCTTCCGGCGTCCTTTTCGGGAACATTCGGCTATGTCTTGACAAAACAGCGTCACCCGACTTCTTTATGACAAAATTAAAATTTGACATATTTTTTTTTATTTATTTAATTATTTTTTGGCTATTTTTTAGCAAAAGGGGAAGCTGGACACTGCCCGACTTATTTATGACAAAATTAAAATTTTGACACGTTTTTTTTATTTATATTTTTGGCTATTTTAGCAAAAAGGGGGGGTTGGACCCGATGAGGGTTGCCTACGTATCTCACATCCGGTGAGAATCAAACCCGGGTAGTTCGGGCAAAATAACCGAACTATTTTAAAACAGAAATTTTTTTTCTTTTTCAGCGACAAACAACAAAACACTTTCCAAGCATGACGGGAAGTATATATATATATATATTTTGGATTTTTGATTGATTTTCTTTTTGAAAGAAAGACTTCTAAGAATTCCTTTTCTTTTGATTTGAACTTTGAGAATTTCAAAAGTAAAAGGAAGATATTTTTTTTGTTTGAATTTTTATTTGTTTTCTCTTATTCTAAAGAAGAAAGAAAATATTTTTTTGGAATTTTACCTCTAATAAAAGAAATGTTTTCTAAATTTTTTTTTTTAATTTTGAATTTTCTTTTCAATTTTTTAAAAAAAGAAGGAAAATATTTTCGGATTTGTTTTATTTTATTATATATATTTTTTTTATAATTAAAAAAGACTTTCTAAAGAAGTCAATAATGGAAAATATTTTTGGATTTTTTGTTTTTGAAAGTTGGGAGTCTAAAAAAAACTTTTCTAGACTTTTTGGCAGGACAAATATTTTTGCAATAAATAAAGATATATATACATTTTTTGGAAATAAAGAAAAACTTTTTGGATTTTTATATATATATATATTTGCAACAAATAAGAAAACCACTTTCAACGCCCAACTCTTTTTATTTTATTATTTTGAATTTTTCAGAAACAAATAAATAAAACTATTTTAAAAGTAAGACTCTTTTTCATTGTCATTTTCAGGGGAAGACAAACTATTTTCCTTTTTATATTTTTATTTATTTTTATTTTTTTTTAAAATAAGACAGAACAACGACTTTTTTTTCCTTTGCTTTTTTAGTAAAACAAACTCATAAAACATTTTTTTTTATTTTCTCGAAATTTCGGCAGAGTTTTGACAATATTTGGGCATTTTTTTTTCAAAAATAAACAATCAATTCCCTAACCGCTATTTCTTTTTTTTCAATTTCAAAATATTATTCCTGATATTCAAAATTCAGTCAACACACAAATCCGGATCAAATAAATGCGTAAGTAGCAGCAAGTAAGATGCATCAGGATGGTCATTTTCATTTTTTGGTACACCTGTCCTAGACAGACCCAACCCCTGTGTTGAGCCTCCAAAGTCAAATGCACGTGATGCAAACAAACGCTCCTACTAGGGATCCGGCATGAAGCTGAGTTATTCTAAGTGAAAAAACCTGAAGCATATTGTTCTAGCCCTGGCTCACCCAAGTGGACAGCTTGAGCCGAAGTGGGGGCAACGTACCGGGAGCACGAAAGTCTGCCCGGCCTAGTTACTTATCCCAACTTCGTCTTATTTGGTATGACTTCTAACAGAAAGGTGGGCCACGCGCACGTGTACACCATAAATTTAGAAGACTCAGAAAGAAGAAGGGTTTCATAGCAGTTTTATATACACAATTCAGATAATATTAAAGCGGTAAAAGCATCATTTAGCACATTAAGCATATATCATGTAAAAATCAGATAATAAATAAAGCCAACTATAACAGTTATTTTAAGCTCGAATTCTTGAACCCTGAACCAGTGGTTCTAGGTCAAGTCCCCAGCAGAGTCGCCAGAGCTGTCACACCTCCTTTTTCCGCCCCCCGAGGGTGCAAGGGAGTTTTCTCCAATTGAAGGACAGTCGAAACGGGATTTGTTCATTTGTTTCAGAGTCGCCACCTGGGAATTTTAAGGCGTCCCAAGTCACCGATTTTAATCCCTGAATCGAGGAGAATATGAATCTGTTTGTTATTCTGCGAACCAGAAATCCTGAGTAAGGAATTCTGTTAATCCGGAAGAAGGTGTTAGGCATTTCCGAATTCCGTGGTTCTAGCACGGTCGCTGAACTGTTTTTATTCTTGGCTTAATTATCTCGATTTTACATTTTTTATTGCATGATTTTGTTATCGCTTCTGTTTAGATTGTTTATAATTAAAGACCCTTCTTCGAATCGAATCACGCATACGTGTATCCGTTTTATATATTATATATTTTTTAACGTGAAAAATCGTGTCACGCGTACATATACACAATGATATTGATAATATAATAATTATTTTTTTCGAAATTGTTTTTATTATAAAAATAGACTTAAATTCGAAATTGTGCTTAAAATAAAATTAAGAACATCTGTCTCTCTTGTATGATTAAATAGTGAACTGCACATCTCGGGTTATATGAAATTATTTTAACATCCTCGGAGAAATCCCTTTTATTAAATATTCGCTCGAAGTTGCGCGAACGCATAATCCGAATTTGCTTTTAAAAATATAATCAGGTTACGCGAACGCATCCCTAATCGCGCAAAATATTCGTAATGGTATTATGGATTTTCCACAAATTGTTTATTATATCCGTACATTTTTATGTGAAAATCATGATAAATTCCCATTTTTGAGATGCCCTTAAATTCTTTGAAAAGAATTCACAATTTATTAAATGTTGACCGCTGATTATATTTTTCGCGTATGAATTACATTCCTCCAAGCCATTCGAATTTAAGGAGTAAAAATGAACAACGTGTGATTACTACCATTTGTAGTGAATGCATTATTTGCCTACCCAAATAAACAACGTGCGAATTACGTATAAACATTGGGAAAGAATTGATGTAAGAAAGGAAATGATATTTTCCAAGAATTTTCATTATTCTATTTGAGGCGAATACTATTTTTTATATTTTTTAAAATGTTATAATCTATAAATCTGATCACCTTCTACATTACTTGTTTTTAATCCAAAGTTGTAATCGTTTGGTTAATTTGTTTACGATGGTAGATGGGCATCAAGTTGATAAAAAAATTATTATACAAATCGATTCAATAAAATTGCATTACATGCAACATAGTTGTACGTCTGAACCGTTCGTAACATTCTAACATCGTAACGAGCTATATCAACTCACCTTCCACATATGATTATATATATACTCGTCATCATGCCATATATGAACATACAACTTATATCAATCTAAACCAAAATCAGATTTTTTACAAGATATACTAATAATGTAATTTCTTGATACTTCCATTCTACTTTACATTTAGCTAACAATATTACGGGATGTAATTAATGGCCCATTTTATGCCATGTTCCCTACCTTGATAATTCAATCATGACTTCACTTAATGAAAATTCCGAAATAGGTGATATTATTACAACACTTATACGAACTTTAAGAGGTAACAATTATCTTATTTTCATCACGTCAAACATACTACTATATTAATCAACTGAAACAAAACTGAAACTTAAACTAATAAAATTTAAATGAATAGAAGACATCCTTATAATTCCAAACTTCATTTACTTGTCATGTTGAAGCTTTTCATGACATGAATTTACAGATATGTACCTGATATTGGAAGCAAAAGAAAATGATGACGAGAATCAGCGACAGTAATAACAATACAGCAACAACAGTCCAGCAGCAGTAACAACCCAGGAACAGAGTTTGCAAACTAGTAGAACAGTAATCCCAAAAACAAAAACTTCAAGCTTTGAATGAAACAACAACCATTAATACTAATTTCAAACAAAGAAAGAAAGCAGAAGATTTTTTAGTTTTTATTTTTATTTTGAAAGCTTAAATATTTTTCGGAATTTTTCTTTCTCTTAAATGTTCAGCCCTTTTTTCTCTCTTCTATTTTTCTTCTCAGATTCGTTTCTCTTATCTGTGTTTTTTCTCTGTCTGTATGTGTTTTTTCTTATCTGTGTGTGTTTTTCTGTCTGTATGTGTTTTCTTCTTATCTGTGTGTGTTTTTCTCTTCCTCTTCTCTTTGATTTCAAGACTTCTTATAACCCATCCCATAAATCTTTCCATTAATTAAAATCAATACTTTTCTCTACCCAACCCATTATCTTCCCACTCATCCCCATTACATTAAATAAACATATCACACCAACCCATTATATTTTGTCCCCCATGCCTAACATAAAATAATACAAGATTCCCTCCACTAAATTTTGTCTTGTCCCCCTTTATATTAAACAACTATATCACAACCCACCCCATTTCATTTTGTCCTCCATGCTTCATATAAACAATTACAAAATGTACAATTCCTAAACTACCCCTCCGACCCTATTGCAAATTACTATTTTACCCCCGAAAGTACTATAAATTACCAAACTACCCATCAGCTATAACACATCAATTAATCAAACTTAACTAAAATATAGACAATATGATTAATTTCTAACAATGTTCAAACAACAAATTTCATGAACATGATTTCTTCAACATTTCAACAACAAATCACATGAACATGATTTCTTCAACATTTCAACAACAAATCACATGAACACAAATTGAACAACAAAGAACAACTAAAATTTGATTGAACAATATTCTAGCAACAAACAATCCTATTTTCGGATTCAACAACAACAACAAACAAGTATATTTAGATTTCTAAATTCAATAATATTTGAACTTAAAATCAACTACTCTAACAACATTACAACAAACAATTCCTATATTAAACTTAAACAAGATTATGAGACAAATTCAAGAAATAATCATAAATGATAAACAAGAAATCAAACTATACAAAATTCGGATTCAAGATCATCCAAACCAAGTATGAACATGAATGAATCTATTTTAACACAATAAACATGACGGATTAAAACGATTAAATCAATATATTTCCTTTAACACAACTAAATTCTTTTTAGACAAATAACAAGATCGACGAATAAACAATTATGAACTTAAGCTTGAACTTAACAATATTAACAATTTCTAACAATACATAAACACATGAAACAAATTGAAGAAATAGTTAATTAAATTTCAATTTGAATCTAACAAACATCAAACTAACAACTATTCACTTAAACAATAATACAAACATGAAATGAATATGAAAACAACTAATTAAACTTCTATTTTGAAATCTGAAAATTAATTTAACAAAGCACATGAACAAACTAAAAAAATTAATTCAAACGACATACATGAACAAAACAAACATTTGCCGATTTTAGATTCGAAAATATCAAAACAAAATACGGACAAAAATAAAACTCAAAAACAACTAACCGGAGGTGAATCAACGACGAACTCGATTGTAAACAAATCTGCCCAGGCTTCGACTCAACGGAAGACCTTCGACAAAACGAAGAAGACGGAGGGAAAGGAGGCAGCAGCCCGCAGCTGGCCATGGCAGCATCAAAGCTTGCTCGTCCATGGCGGAAACGTGAGCAGCCAGCAGCGACGACGTAGCAGTGGCGACGGGCGGAGGAACTGGAAGATAAAAGCTCGGGCAGTAGCTATTGGGATGACGCAGCAGTAGGGGAAAGCAGCTGGAGCTTCGACGTGAAGATGGAGGGGAAGAAGCAGCGTCGCGGCAGCTGGAAGGAGGAAGGGAAGCCGCAGCGATGGGGTTCCTCCTTCGTTGGTCGAGGGTTTTTCCGGCGTGACTGGGGTTGAGGGTTGGAGTGGCTACGCTGGTCGACAACGAGGAACACAGCCATGGCTGCTAGGGAAGCATTGGTCGTCCATGGATGTCGAGCTCAAGCTTGAGCTCGACGAAGAAGATGAAAGCAAACGCGGGCAACCATGGCGCAAAAAAAAACGACAATGGTAAAGCTTGAGGGCAGCCATGGTTATGTGGTGAAGGGGTGGTTGTGGTGGAGATGGTGAAGTAGCCATTGATGGAGCTTGTCTTTCTTGAGGAAGAAGAAGAAGAAAGATAGAAAGGGGGGGCGGTAGTTTAGTGTTTAGGTTAGGGTTTTCTTGATTTTGTTTTTGTTTTTTTGTAAAAAATGAAAGACAAAGGATGTTGGGTTATGGACTGGGTCGACCCAGTTCGAAATGGACTGGGTCGTAGGGAAGATTGGGCCATTTTTTGGGCCTGTGGCTTGAAATCGAAGAAGATGCCTAATTCCGACTTTCTTTATATTTTTGCTCTCTTTTCTTCTTTTATTTTTCTAAAACTAAATTATAAAAATACTTCAACTATTATTCAAGAACTAAATTAAGTTATAAAAGCGCATATTAACTCCCAATAACAATTAACGCGCAATTAAGTAATAATTAAGCATAAAATTGTATATTTGGATATTAAATGCTAAAAATGCAAATGATGCCTATTTTTGTAATTTTATTTTTTGTAAAACAAATTCAATTACTAAAAATTGTAGAATTAAATCCTACATGCAAAATGCAACATTTTTTTGTATTTTTATTAATTTAACAAATAAACATGCACAGACAAATACAAATAATTATTCAAAATATCACAAAATTGCACACCAAGAAAAAATTACTTTATTTTTGAATTTTTTGGAGTAATTCTCATACAGGGCAAAAATCACGTGCTTACACCTTTCGCTCCCGGAGCTGTCTAAGGACATTTTGGTTGTGAATGTCCAAATCCTTCACTAAGAACTGTCGCTCAAGTGTGAGCGATCTTTAGGGTTACCACTCTCTGAATTTGGTAAAGGCAGTCAAGCTCACAAATCGATCCTCCCATAACTCCTTCTTCTTAGACCTCTCTAGACCTCCCACTATAGTGTCGCCCCCTCTACCATCATCCTGGACATCATCATCATCATCTACATTGATTGGTGCAGCCGGGGCATATGAGGAAGAGGGTTCAGAATTTTTGCTACCTGATCGGTGGGGATTTTAACCTATTATTTGCTCTCTTTTACTTGCGTTTTGGGCCGAAAATGCGTGAAGGTATTCCCCGAAAACTAATGTAATATGCTTGCTTAAAGGAATTTATCTAAATGATCCAAAATAGGCCTAATCAACTCATAAAGGAGTCAAATCTATAAAAAAACCAAGACTGGGCCAGAAGACATGAAACGCAGACCGCACAAATATTGTACGGTCGCGAAAGCCACAACACGGCCGCGAAGTGAAGAATTAGAGAGTGCGTTTTAAGGCCAAATGTTGAGCGAGGTCTACACCATAAATGTGCGGCCGCGAAGTCTCACCGCGGCCGCAATAGGAATTATGTGGACCGCAGTGGCTGAGATTCAGAGAGTTCACATTTCAAGCAAAGAAAAGGAGTGCGGTCCGCGATATAATTACGCGGACGCAAAAATCCACTATGTGTCAAGTATTTGGAATTATGCGGCCCACAAACAAACCTCAACCTAGATCTAGAAGTTAAAAATGCGGACCGCGGTTAGTATTACGCGTCCGTGAAAGCAAGAGTGCGGCCGCAGTAAGAATTACGCAGCCGCGAATCCTCCGCAGGGGTATTTTTGTTCGGAAATTTTAACTTAGTATAAATAGATCTTTTTGACATTTTTAGGTTAAGTTTTGTTTTTTGCTGAGCACGTGAGACGACTGGGAATTCCAATTTGGGCAATTTTGTACTAGAGTTATCTCTCAACATTAGATTTTCATCTTTTAATCTAGTATTATGAATTTTATCTTTATTTCATCTTTGATTTCTTTTATTTCCATGAGTAGCTAAATCCATAGCTAGGGTTGTGACCCAACCCTAGTGTGGTATTTGATGGGTCTTGAATTTTAGGGCTTGAATGTGTATGGCTTGGTAGTATTTAGCCTAATTCTTGCTAGAACTATTAAATTAGTGGTTGCAAATACTGATTTATGTCTTTATGACTTAGTCTCTACTTGATAGAGAGGGACTAAGTCTAGGAAAACTAGGCTAACAAGGAATTGGGTTGAACTAAAGAAATTGATAGCCTCAATTAAAGGGTTAAACCTAGAATAGTAATACCCGACTTGAGCTAAATTCACTTGAATTGCATGAATACCCACTTGGACTTGAGAAAGCCAAATTGGGCAAAATCGCTCAAACTACCGAGAGGTATAAAGTGAGTACCAGGGTGTGATAGCTATATTACGACCACAATTAATCGCATGATTGCCCTAGATTCTTGCTACCTGTTAGATACTCACCTAGGTGGAAGTCACTACTCTAGTCCCTTTAAATCCTTGAAAATCAACAACAAAAACATTATACTTAGTTTCAAATATTGCATGTTATAGAATAGAAGTAGAAGTAGAAAAGAAACCAAACATTTGTGGAAGTGTAATTAAGAGCAAATCCCACATCTAGACTTCGATATAAACTTAATTCCAAACAAATTAACTCCATGTGGATTCGATGCCGACCTAGTTGGGTAAAATTGAATCGACCATCCTTGCTACTCAATAGTAGTGTAGGCTTGGACTCGATCAATTTTTTGGCACCGTTGACGGGGAGTTTGACAGTTTTAGCTATATATCTGAGTATTTGTGTGTTTTGTTTTTCTTTCCTTCCATTTTTGGAATAGTGGTTACAACAACAACCAAAGCAATTGGGGGAACAACAATAATCAAAATTGGGGTAACCAAGGAAACCAAGGCAATTGGGGTGGCAATAATAATAGCAATTGAGGAGGCATAATAATCAAACGGGTTGGAATAACAATAATCAAGGGAACCGGGGGTTGGGATTTCAAAGGCCTCCAATGTATCAACAACCAAACATCCCACCTCCATATCCATCACAAGGTCCTAGCTCTTCCAACAATGAGATGGGGCGGATTGAGACAATGTTTGAGCAAATGGTGAAAAAAATGCTGACTATGATGCCCAATTAGCTTCCCACAACACTTCTATCCGCAACTTGGAAGTCCAACTTGGCCAAATTTCTCAAGCTTTGAATACTCTCCCTAAGGGGGCACTACCAAGTGACACGGTAGTAAACCCGAAAGGTGGGAACAATACGGGCCATGCTATGGCGGTGACTACAAGAAGTGGTAGAGGTTGAGTTGCTAGTACCTCTAATCCAAGAAAGGTTGTGAGTGATGATGTGTTGGTGAAAGATGATGATGATCCAAGCAATGATGTGCAAGTGAGTGATGAGAATGTGAATAATGAAGTGAGGATAGACATTGATGACAACGTGGAGGAGATATAAAATGATGTGAACCCGTCTAGGGAACATGTGATAGACATACCAGAAATGGTAGTTCCCAAATCCAAGGCTCCTTTTCCAAGGCCTCCTTCGCCATATCCTCAAAGGCTAGCAAAACTAAACAATGAGAACCAGTTTAAGAAATTTATTGATATGATGAACAGTTTGTCCATAAATGTGCCTTTGGTTGAAGCTCTAGAACAAATACCGGGATATGCCAAGTTAATGAATTACTTGGTAGCAAAGAAGAGATCAATGAACTGTGAAATGATCAAAATGACACATCAAGTGAGTGCTATTGTGCACTCCATGGCTCCAAAGTTAGAAGACCCTGGTGCCTTTACACTCTCATGCACTATTAGTAATGCCGATTTCACCAAAGTTTTGTGTGATTTGGGAGCAAGCATTAACTTGATGCCATATTTTGTGTTCAAGACATTGGGGATTGTGCAACCAAGGCCCACATACATGAGGTTGCAAATGGCGGATAGGACAATGAAGAGGCCATTGGGGATAATTGATGATGTGCTAGTTCGGGCCGACAAGTTCATACTTCCCGCAAATTTTGTGATGCTTTACTGTGAGGTTGACTACGAGGTGTCAATCATATTGGAGATACCTTTCCTAGCTATAGGAAAGGCCTTAGTTGAGATGGAAGCAGGGGAGCTCACCTTCCGGGTGGGCGATGAAAAAGTTTGCTCCATGTTTGCAAGTTAATGAGGCAGCCTAATAGCAACAAAGTGTGTTCGTTTGTGGATCTTGTGACCGAAGTGATTGTTAAAGACACAAGTGGTGTAATTAATGTGGAAGACCCATTGGAAGTTGTGTTGTTAAATCATGATGTGGATGATAAGGAAGTCCTGGTTGAATATGTCAATGCTTTGCAAGGAATAGGTTTATATACATATGAGCCCCAGAAACTTTCCTTGGACCTTGAGAACCAGAAGACTCCACCAACAAAGCCCTCAATTGAGGAGCCTGCCATATTGGAGTTGAAGCCTTTGCCTTCCTCGGGTATGAGTTCTTAGGCCTTTGTTCCACTTTATATGTTATTCTTTCCTCGTGCTTAACTAACGTGTAGGTAGATGCCACACTTGTGGTGCTCCAAAGGAGGAAGAAAGCAATAGGTTGGACATTGGCGGATATTCAGGGTATAAGCCCCACCTTTTGCATGCACAAAATCATATTGGAAGAGGATTCCAAACCCTCCATGGAACATCAGAGAAGGTTGAATGAGTCTATGCAAGAGGTTGTCAAGAAAGAGGTCATCAAATGGTTGGATACTTGGGTTGTCTACCCCATTTCCGATAGTTCATGGACTTCACCAGTACAATGTGTCCCAAAGAAGGGGGCATGATTGTGATTACAAATGATAACAATGAGTTAATTCCCACAAGAACTGTCACCGGTTGGAGGGTATGCATGTATTATAGGAAGCTTAACAAAGTGACTCGGAAAGACCATTTTCCGCTTCCATTTCTTGATCAAATGTTGGATAGGTTAGCCGGACGTGCTTATTATTGCTTCTTGGATGGGTATTCCGCGTATAACCAGATTCTTATTGCACCTGAAGACCAAGAGAAGACCATCTTCACTTGTCCATACGGCACATTTGCATTCGCAAGGATGTCGCTTGGTCTATGTAATGCACCGACTACTTTTTAGAGGTATATGATGGCAATATTCACGGATATGGTGGAGGAATTCCTCGAGGTTTTCATGGATGATTTCTCTATTGTGGGGGATTCTTTTGATGAGTGTTTGAATAACCTCGACAAAGTTTTGGCACGTTGTGAATAGACCAACTTGGTGCTTAATTGGGAGAAGTGTCACTTTATGGTTGAAGAGGGCATTGTCCTCAGCCATAAGATCTCAAAAAATAGTATTGAAGTGGATAAAGCAAAAATTGAAGTGATATCAAAATTCCCTCTTCCTACTTCCATCAAAGGAGTGAGGAGCTTTCTAGGCCATGCGGGGTTTTACCGTCAGTTCATCAATTCTCAACGGGGGTGAAATCCTTGTGCAAGTTGTTGGAAAAAGACGAAACATTTGTGTTCAATGATGATTTTATGAAAGCTTTTGAGCTACTCAAGTATAGGTTGACTACCACTCCCATCATTACCGTACCAACTTGGAGCTTACCATTTGAGCTCATGTGTGATGCTAGTGATGTAGCGGTAGCAGCGGTGTTGGGGCAAAGAATCAATAAGATATTCCATCCGGTCTACTATGGTAGTAAGACCATGAACGATGCCCAAGTAAACTATACGGTGACCGAGAAAGAACTCTTAGCCATTGTCTTTGCTATGGAAAAGTTTTTCCCGTACCTCATGGGTACCAAAGTGATTGTTCACACTGATCATGCGGCGCTTCGTTATTTGATGAGTAAGAAGGACTCAAAGGCTAGATTGATGAGGTGGGTACTTCTCTACAAGAGTTTGATCTTGAAATCATAGACCGAAAAGGGAGTGAGAATCAAGTGGCGGACCACTTGTCCCATTTGAAAGAGGAGGGGAGGCCCCATGATGGCCTTGAAATTAATGATTTGTTTCTGGATGAACAACTCTGTTCCATGTCTTTGACCGTGATGCCTTTGTTTGCCGATGTGGCTAACTATATTGTGAGCGGAATTATCCCGAATGAGTTCTCTTCAAACCAAAGGAAGAAGCTCAAACGGGACTGCTTGGATTATTGTTGGGATGAGCCATATCTTTTCAAAATTTGCACCGATGGTGTAATCTAGAGATGTGTTCCAGAAAAAGAGCAATGAGGTAGTCTTGAGGCTTGTCATTCCTCACCTTATGGTGGTCACCATCGTGGGGCGAGAACTTCTACAAAGGTCCTAAGCTGTTGATTCTATTGGCCTACCTTGTACAAAGATGCTAGCAAGCTTGTTAAGAGGTGTAATGATTGCCAAAGAGCTGGTGGAATTTCCAAGAAGAATGAGATGCCTCTCACCACCATCCTTGAGATTGATATTTTTGATGTATGAGGCATCGAATTTATGGGTCCATTTGTGAGTTCATATGGGAACACCTATATTCTTGTTATCGTGGTATACGTTTCCAAAAGGGTTGAATCTGTGGCTTTGCCCAATAATAAAGCACAGAGTGTGGTGGCTTTCTTGAAGAAAAATATATTCACAAGGTTCGGTACCCCAAGGGCCATTATTAGTGATGGGGGTTCTCATTTTTGTAACAAAGCCTTTGACACTTTACTCTCCAAGTATGGTGTCACTCACAAGGTGTCAACTCCCTATCACACCCAGGCAAGTGGACAGGTTGAGGTCTCCAACAGGGAGATCAAGAGTATTCTATCTAAGATTGTCAATGCAAACCGAACTGATTGGTCAAGGAAAGTTGACGATGGTTTATGGGCCTATAGAACAGCTTACAAGACTCCAATTGGTATGTCTCCGTATCGGTTGGCATTTGGGAAAGCATGTCACCTCCCAGTGGAATTAGAGCATTAGGCCATGTTGGTGTTGAAGAAGTTGAACCTAGAGTGGGATGTGGCTCCCAATCTTCGGGTGGAGCAATTGAATGGACTTGATGAGTTATGGTTCCATGCTTACTCCAGTTCGTCCTTATATAAGGACAAGATGAAATACTTACATGATAAGTATATCTGGAACAAAGAATTCAAAAAAGGTTACCTTGTTATCTTATTCAACTCTCGGTTACGGATGTTTACGGAAAAGCTGAAGTCAAAGTGGAGTGGTCCCTTTGAAGTGGTGCATGTAACTCCTTTTGGTGCTCTAGATTTAAAAAATAATCTTTAGAGTCAATGGGCACCGAGTGAAGCACTACCCTGGTAAGGTTGATAATGGCCACGTTGTGGCATTGATCCAGTTCAAGTGAAAAATGGTAACATGCGTCATGTCGCGATGTTAAATTAGGCGCTTCTTGGGAGGCAACCCATGTGTTTTTCTTTTCTTCTTAGATTACGCATTGTTTTGGACTAACTGGTTGTGAAGTGTGTGTAGGAATTGGTTGTGTAGTGTGGAAAATTGACAATGGAGAAAGTTGGCTAAGTGACAAGAGTTCGCAGACCGCGCCCAAAATTTCGCGGACCGCGTGAACACTTTGCGGTCGCACTATTCTGAATGCGGTCGCGTAGTTGAATTGAGCAAAATGCTAACTCTCTAAAGTTGGCCTATCAAAATCCCTTTATTTGTTGCGGCCGCGTTCACATTTGCACGGACCGCAGAAATTTGGCGGCCGCAGTCAATATTTCGCGGACCGCGTCATTGTGTTTGAAGCAGCTCTTCAAAAAGGTAACGAGTGCGGACCGCGATAAAATTTCGTGGCCTCACTCAGGTAAGGCGGTGGATCCCCTGGGCCTAAGTATAAATAGGACTTCTTACCTTATTTTACACTTTATAAACTCTGACTGTTCAAACTCACCTAAAACAATTGTTCATCTCTCCTTGCTCTCATTCTCATCTTATTCTCATAAAGTGTAGATTTCCTACCACATTATACAACTGGTATGCTCATTTCAATGATTTGATTTTATCTTTTTCTTTTTCTTTTCTCTTTGTTTCAATTTTTCTTTTTAGTTAGGGTTAAATGCATGCCATAATGTCTAATTAATGCCTCAATGTTGCCTAAATACATGTGGGTAGTGTTTGTATGACTAATGGAGGATGGGGTTAGTAACATTGCATGTGTAATTGCTCTAATTTTTTCACAATTAGTGAAACCCTAGTTATCAGTGTTCTTCAGTGCCAATCTCACTTAAAATTCGTGGCCGCGGTCCTTTTTTCGCGGTCCGCGATAGGGTATGCAGCCGCATCCAAAACTTCGCGGTCCGCGATACCCTACCATAGAAGCATTGGGGGTTGTTCAGCCTTCGCTGTCATGATCAATTTTCTGCGGTGCATGGTTAGTCCTTCACGGCTGCATCCATGTTTTTGTAGTCTGCACTTCTAAACATCAGAGAGCTTATAATTTGCCTCTGCAGCCGCGTTTACTTTTACGCAATCTGCAATGGGTCATTTACAGCTGTGTTCCATTTTTTGCGGTCCGTGGTTGAGCAAATACAGAGAGTCAGTAGTTTGAGCCTGACCTCTTCGCGGCCGCGTTCACTTTTATGCGGTCCGCGATGGGCATTTCGCCGCCTCACTCACTTTTACGCGGTCCACGGGGCCCTATGCTGAGAAGCAGTATTGCATTTCATTTGTATTGTTTTAACACATGCTTGAAGCCTTTTTTCTGAATATATTTCACTGCTTGTGTGTTGCAGACAATGGTTCGTTCCAGAGGTAGAGGTGATACATCCAAAGGGAGGGCAGAACCCTCCCGAGGCAGGGGTTAAGGCAAGACTAAGTTACCCCTAGCAGTGCAAAAAACTATCGGCAAGTTAAGAGCCTCCATCAAAGCTGCGGATAAAGTCACGGACCATTCAGACACCAGTGAGTATGTCCCTTCCCGGGAAGCTTCAAAAGGAGACTCCGTGCCAACACATGTCCCCACATAATTCCCGGAGAGACTTCATTTAGTTGATGAACCTACCTCCTCTTCTGAGTCGTCTGATGGCTCAGAGGGAGGTAGTGAGGCTTCGGCACCATCTTCCCCACCTACTACAACATCAGCCTCACCAGCTGCCCCTATTAATGTTGATAAGGATGACGGGAGAGGGGGTGATACCAATGTGGGAGGGTTGGACAGGTCCAAAAAGCCCGAGGTGTGGGCTGATAGATTTGTGAGCGAGAAAGCATATCTGAAGTTCCAGGAATGTTGGCCCCAAAGGTCGCTCACCCTTGAGTGACAGTTCATAGAGAGAGACCTACTTCCCCATAATCTAAATGTCGATAGGTAGTTTAAGGAGAGAAAAGGGTGGAAGTTCTTCACCAGTAAAGTGTCGGATGCGAATGAGTACCTTGTCAAGGAGTTCTACACAAATGTTGCCCACATCAAAAAGGGCACCACTGTGACAAAGGTCCAGAACTTGAGGATCCGGTTTGATGGTCGTACTTTGAACGAATATGCCAGTTTTGAGGATGTGGAAGCGTGCAATACTTGGAGAAGCTAGCCCTAGATGAAGCATCCCATCCATTGCTAGCCAAGATATTAGCTATTCCAGGGACGACATCGGCATGGCTCACAGCTGGAGTCCCAATAGCCAGAAACACCCTCAGCTTTGAAGCCAAAGGGTGGTCCACATTTGTATGCAACCATCTGGACCCGTGTCAGCATGATAATGTCCTCCTACTCACCCAGGCAATCTTGATAGCTTCCATCATGGCGGGGTATCCAATCAATGTGGGGAACCTCATGTACTACCATATATCCAAGGCAGTTGGAAAAGAGGAAAGATCTTATCCCTACCTCAACTTCCTCACTATGTATTTCGAGGACCAAGGGGTTGAGAAGAAGCACTATGACACAAAGGTAAAGCCTAAAAAGCCTTTTTCCTGGTATAGCCTCTAAGGAACAGATGACCCTAAAGAAAAGGGTAAAGCCATTACCTCCACTGGCCAGTCTGAAGAGCCAAGGGTAGTGATCACCGATTCATAGCCTTCCACAGCAGCAGGATCTTCAGCTGCCATGCCTCCTCCTTCATCCAGGGCATCCATCATTGTACCATTATCTGTGCCCTCATCTTCCACTTATCCTCAGACTACACTACAGGTCTCTCAGACATTATTCAGCATCAACAACTGGATGTAGGCAGCTACATCAAAGTTGTTTGTCTTATCCAGTACAGTAGCAGCACAGTCAGCCCCAATACAGTTTCAGGTACCTCCATCAATGGAGGATTTATTGAAGGATCATTTGGACAACCAGAAGAAGATCCTGGTAACTTTGGATACACATGGAAAGGTTATTAAGGATCTGGGCAAGCAAGTGAAGAAGATGAAGAAGACTCAGGCCTCAAAAGATTCAGTGGAGCTGCTAAAGAAGGAGGTAGAGAAGTACACATCTGCTGGAAACATCCTGTCACACCTCCTTTTTACCTACACCCCGCAAAGGGGCGTAAAGGGAGTTTTTCCAATTAAAGGACAATCGAAACGGTATTTATTATTTAATTCATAGTCGCCACTTGGGAGATTTATGGTGTCCCAAGTCACCGGTTGAATCCCGAATCGAGGAAACATTAACTTTGTATTACAGTCCGTGAACCAGAAATCCGGACAAGGAATTCTGTTAACCCGAGAGAAGGTGTTAGACATTCCCGAGTTCCGTGGTTCTAGCACGGTCGCTCAACTATCACATTCGGCTTATTTATCTGACTTTAACAATTATGAGCTTATATGCAAGTTTTAACTCTTTATCGCTTTTATTATTATCATTATTATTTTAACGGAGAATTGCAACGTTGTGAAGACGTATCTCGAACCACGTCACATCAATGTACCCGTGGTTGTCGACACATTTCGACTCCGTTGGGATTTGGATTTGGGTCACATAAATGTGCACCCGAATTTGAGAAGGTAATGTTATTTAAAGTACGCGCCTAAAGAGATTAACGCGTGGTTATTTTGGGAAAAAGGCCGTGAAGTTCGCTAAGCGGCCGATCCCGAGTTCTAAGTAATTAATACATACATTTGTGAGGGCCCCGCAATCTATGCGTTTTACTAGGCGAGGCTCATCTCGTTTATTTTAAAAGGACAATCCTAAAGTGACTACATTTTTCTATTAAGTTCGTCTCTAAAATAAAAGAGAAGAAGTCCTAATTAGTTACATTTTTATAAGCTCGTGCCTCTTATTAGTTATTAGATTAAGACAAATGCAAACGAAAAATTGCAACCGAGCTTGCTCAAAGGGAGATTGTATCGTTCCTTGTTCTATTAGTTAATAATACTAAAGTTGAGATTATGAATTGAACACGAGATTGACACACAGTAATATCAAAACAAACTAACTATTCTTTGATTAATTTAAACTAACATTATTAGATGAATGGGTTATTAGAAGAACCAAATGTAATACCAAGCCATTTTTGAACTCTTTTTACAACTGTCGAAAATACCTCAGTATTTGAAAATTGACGTTAGGCTAACATTATTCAAGTAACCATTTTGTTAGCTTTGAAGCTATATGATGATACCTTCAATTCATTTGAATCCAAAAAAACTTGGAAAAACGGTAGCTCACATGGTCTAGATACAGTCCAGTTAGGTACATTTACACGAACCAGTCTTATTACAGAAAACTAAACATTATACATATGCAACCCTATGACTCATTAATCAGTCAACTACATATTTAGACAAAGAAAGGAAAACTCTATTCGAGCACAAATCTAAACAGGAGGAATTCAACAGGAACAAAGCCTGGTCAACACTTCATTTCGCTTCAAGCCAAGAGTGTACAAATGTGTACCTGGAAGGAATACAATGGGGAAGAAGAAGAGAGGAAGGTCAGCAGCAGCAGTAGCAAACATCAGTTGCAACAGCAATGCAACAAAAGATAACCAGCAGCGACTCAGGAAACCAGTTAAAATTCCCAGCAATACCAACAGCAACACAAACACCCAGTAACTGACCCCAAAACAGCTTGATAGCAACCAAATATCAATCAAAACACAAGAAGAAACACCCCTAGATTTCAATAATCAAGAAAAACTCGAAAATACAACTCCACAGTTAAAGCTGAAGCTCTTTTCAGTTTCAATGGGATAGCACTAGTTTAACTAGACTAACTCTTAAAACTCTCTTCCAGTTTTTCAGAATGTTCAACACCCTTAAGATTTCCAGAATGTTCTCTCTCCTTTTTTAATTGTGTCCAGCTCCTCTCCTTTATAGCCAAACTTTTTTAACCCTTTAGCTCTTAGGAGCATTCAGCTAATTAAGAGAGTGTTTCTGCCCATGATATTCCCTGACAGCCACTACTACATGTTTTTCTCTTTTTTTAATCCAAGGTTATGGGTGACTTAACTTATTTAATCAACATCTCATGCCATTAAGCCTTGTTCCTCACTATTACTAAACAATTCATTAGTTTATTGGTACTTTAGTACCCTACTGTCAGACCACTAAATTTAGGCCATTCTCAAACCTTTTAAATCCCAAAATACCCTCCTAGAGTCCCTGAAATTGCAGTTATAACCAATTCTCCTAAGTTCTGAATGCAACCTTATGACTCACTACTATCTAGTTGACATTATCATACCAATACTGAATTCAAACCAATGTCAGATTCATTTTAGACCCTAAACAGTATGATTCGATTCATCAATTGCTTAGGCTTGAATCAAATAGCAACAAAATAAAGGCCAAGGCTTTTAATGAATCAGAACACCCTTACAGGGCATGACACAGTAGGTTCAGGTGACAACCAAAACAACAGTTGTGACGAAGCAGTTCAACTGACCAAGCAATTCAAAACATTTCAAATGACCAAGCAATTAAAAACAATGTGACGAACGACTAAGTGATTCAAACATTGTGATGAACTAATCCTTAATTTTAGCGACCGGACAAACTTAATTTTAATGAATGCGAAAATCAGAAATGTTTAAAAACAAATCGACAACCTGACTAACTTCAACAAGTGACTGAAATTAACGAGTCAACACCAATTACCAAACCAAAACAAATTTACGAGAACTACTAAACTACAAACATGAACGGATTAATCAACGAAACTATTTATAACGTATGTTAATCAATCAGAAGAAAATTGGACCGAAAAAAAAGGTCTGAAAGAGGAGAGAAATAAATTAAAGGGATGATGAAATACAACGAGGCTCAAACGGATAAACAACAAAAATGGAAAAGAAAAAGAAGACAAATACCTCAAAATTACAGGCTGAAACTCCAAACAGTTCCCCTTTCACTTTGACTCGAATTTTTGAGGTCCGTAGTGTTCACGACTGAAAACACTCGACTGAAGTAGATTAGGAACCTCAAATTTCCCCTTCACTCGGACCGGCTCTAGGTTTGATCCTCCTAGGGGTCTTTAATCGATTTAAAATCCGACCAGTTCTAGTAAGATTCGAGCCACGGTAGGGGTTGTTTGGGAACGAAAGAGGTCAGGTAGAGCTGGGGTGTGAACTTGGGGTTGGTTGGGTAGTTTAGGGTTTTTCTCGAATCTTCAACTGAAGATTCGAAACGAACCGGGATGATTCGAGGTTAAAGGGGTAGGGATTTGTGTGAGGGTGGTTAGAAGGTTCAGGGGTGTGAATTTGGTAGTCATCGGAGGAGGTGAGGTTTTAGGCTGATTCTCCGATTGAAGATTTGAGAAGCTCGGGGATGATTCGAAGCAAGCCGAGTGTGGATTTGTGGAGGGGAGGGTCAGGTGGTCAAGGGGTGTTATTTACATGGCCATCGGAGCCGGAGCCGCCGGGTTTACGGCGAAGGGGCGGGGTGGCTGCTCTAGGGTTTCGAGGGGTCGTCTCTGAGAGGTCTAAGAGAGACGATGGGGCGAGGGGGGGTTTGGTTTAGGGGGCGGGGTAGGATTTAGAAATATATACCATGTGGGGAATTTAATCCCGGCCGTTAGATCAATTAAGATCAACGGCTAGGATCAAGGAGATTAACCAATACGACGTCGTTTGGTTTAAGTAGGGGTCGGTTTGAATCGGGTAACGGGTCGGGCCAAGGAATGGGTAAGGGAGACGGCTTTTGAGCCGTTGGATCATGTAGGATCAACGGCTGTGATTGATTGTCGTTGAAACGACATCGTTCGAACGTCGGTGAGATTTGGACCGGTCTGGGCATCTGTTTGGGCCTGATTTTGATTTTAAAAAGTCGACCCAGTTCCGAATTTATTCTTTATTCTTCATTTCTTAATTTTCTTTTATTTTCCTTTTTAATTTCTATTTTACAAACAAAATCCTAGATTAAATCAAAAACCAAAATTAGCTAAAAAAAATACTAATTGACTCTTAATAATAAGTAAAATCTAAAATCAAACACTAATTAAAACACAATCACATAATCGGACATTAAATGCTAAAAATGCAAAAAAATACACATTTTTGTGATTTTCATTAATTCCTGATTGTAAAATTAAATCCTAAATGCACATGCAACACCTATTTTTGTATCTTTCTTAATTAAAGTAGAAATAAACACGCACGGACAAAAATACAAATAAATCACAAACAACACAAAACTATTTTATTTTGAATTTTTGGGAGTAGTTCTCGTAGGGCAAAAATCACGTGCTCACAGCTGCCCCTCTTTGTCCGGAAACACGAAGAGTTTTCGTGCAAAGATAAAGTGAGCGTATACGAGCGATTTTTGCCCGTTCGGCTACTCCGTGTGAAACATTTTTGAAAGATTTGACTGAACCTCTGCTTCAAAGGTTTCCTACATATCCCTCGCTAAAGGGGAATCAGGTCAATGTAGTTTGGGAAGTTTCGGTAGCTGGGACTACCATGAAGCTGTAATTTTGCTGTTACTACTGCTGCATGCTGTTACTACTGCTTTCTGACCTCCTTATTATACCGTGCTAAAAGAAGACAAGAAGCTAGACTAAACTAGGGATTACAACATCTTATCTATCTTCAAACTTGCTCTTGTAGCCTTCCTTCTGATTTCTGCAGCGGAATTTATGTTGGGGATATTTTGTTGTAACCCTCCGCTTTACTGACTCTTGACTTGAAATTGAGTGTAGTCCTCTGTGCTACAGGCGGGCTCCTGACTTCAAACTTGAAATTTATTCCTTTGTTCTACAGGCGGGCTCCTGACTTCGTTTTGAAATTTACTCCTTTGTTCTACAGGCGGGCTCCTGACTCCAACTTGACTTTAAAAGATAATACGGCCTCCATTCTCCAGGCGGGCTCTTGACTTCAACAGCAATTTAAAGATAATGCAGCCTCCATTCTCCAGGCGGGCTCCTGACTTCAACAGCAACTATTTCTCCAGAATATAATACTTTCATTCTCCGGGCGGGCTCCTGACCTCAAAAATTTCTTAAAAACATAACACCTCCATTCTCTAGGCGGGCTTCTGACTTCAACAACTTCTTAAAAATAAACACCTTCATTCTCCAGACGGGCTCCTAACTTCAACAACTTCCTAAAAATATAACACCTCTATTCTCCAAGCGGGCTCCTGACTTTGACTACAACTCAAAAAATATAGCACCTCCATTTTTCAGGCGGGCTCCTGACTTCGACTACAACTAAAAAAATATAACACCTCCATTCTCCAGGCGGGTTCCTGACCTCAACAATTTCTTAAAAACATAACACCTCTATTCTCCAGACGGGCTCCTGACTTCAACAACTCCTTAAAAATATAACACCTCTATTCTCCAGGCGGGCTCCTGACTTCGACTACAACTTAAAAAATATAACACCTCCATTTTTCAGGCGGGCTCCTGACTTCGACTACAACTCAAAAATATAACACCTCCATTCTCCAGGCGGGTTCCTGACTTCAACTTCAACTTGAAATGACAACAACCTCCATTCTCCAGGCGGGCTCCTGACTTCAACTTCAACTTGAAATGACAACAACCTCCATTCTTCAGGCGAGCTCCTGACTTCAGCTACAACTCAAAATGTAATACCTCCATTCTCTAGGCAGGCTCCTGACTTCAACTACTTCTTAAAATATAGCACCTCCATTCTCCAGGCGGGCTCTTGCCTTCAATGACTTCTAAGAAATGCGTTTTATTGTTGTTGCTCCTTCCTGCCTCCTGAACCATTTTCCTTCTAACTTGAAATTATCTTCTTTTAGAACTTCTTCCCTCAAAACTGGTGTTTCATTCCTCTGAAAACTGTTGGGGATAACACCAGTGTTTTATTCAAAAATATGTTATTTTCCTCCTTCAAAGACTACTTCCCTTAAAGCTGGTGCTTTCCTTCCACTGGAACTACTTCCCTTAAGACTTGTGTTATCTTCCTTCCGAAATTGCTTCCTTTAAAACTTGTTTGGCCTTCTTCCGAAAACTACTGGGGATACAATTTTTCCCCAAACTTGTGTTATCTTGCTTCTTTCCCAAGTGGGTACCGGACTTCCAGAAAATTTTCAAAATGAAAGAAAATTTTCTGCCCCAGTTTGACAATCTTTCTTGTATCATGATGTCTTTTCATCATCTATAAATTTCCTGTCCCTGCTTCAAATCAAAGAAAAAATTTTGTTAGTTTAAAACGTGGTGAATGGTCATGCCACTCCTGCTGGGGATGATTTTCGCTTTCTCCTTTCCCAGCTTTGTGTTCCATTACATTACCAAATCTTGTTGGGGATGAGATTATTTGTTGGGGATGATATTCCTACTGGCGATCATATTCCTACTGGGGATGGTTTTCCCTCTCTTCTTTCCCTGCTCCGTGTTGTCCGACCCTCTTGGAACTTGGTCGATAATCTGCCAGGGTTGCTCTTGTTTCTTGACGATTCTTTATTCACCAATTGTTGCTTCCCACTTTTCTCTGTACTCTCCCCGAAATCCTAGACCAATCCATCATTTGGTCTTGCAACGAACGTCTTTCTCGTTCCATTGCATTATCTTTGGCCCGTCCTATCCACATTGTGTTTTTGCACCATCTTGGCAACTGGTAATAAGCTCTGAAAATCCTTTTCAAAAACAAACTACTGGGGAGATAAAGTCTTTAAAAATAAAAAATGATGAATTTAAGAAAATAAGAGAAGAATAGTTTTCTGAAAAATGTTGGGGAGAAGAAAAAAAAAGGAAAAAAAAAGGAAAAGAACTTGTCTGAATGGTACAACCGATCCCAATGATCATGTCGTGCATTTTGGATTAACCAACCTAGTCTATTTATATCAATAAATCTTTCTGATGGCCTTACTTTGTTGGGGATATGTAGGCGCCCAATTCTTTTGTCAACTCAACATCTTTGCACTGCTTGATGCCTCGACGGATCCTTTCCGTCAATCTTATCTTGTTTGCCTCTTTTGACCCTTTATCACCTCATAGTGCCCTTCGAGGGGTTTTCACTAATAAGACTCTCTCATTTCCCTCAACTTTCGTCGCCTTATGGTGCCTGTGAAGGTTTTCACCGATAAGACTCTCTCGTTTTATTTCTCTTAACTTCCGTCGTCTTATGGTGCCTGTGGAGGTTTTCATCGATAAAACTCTCTCATTTTATTTTATTTTTTTCAGCTGGGGATTGAAGTGTTACCGATATTACTCTCTCTGCTGGGGATTCTTTCGGCTATCAATTCATTTCCAGCTTATGATCCTCTTCTCTGCGGGGGATCAGAGTGTTATTCCCGACTTCCATTTTCATGACTTGCCACTTCTCGGATACTGATCGGGAGGTCTTTTTGGACATCAATATGGGTTTTTGTGTATGGCTAAAAGAAAAGTGGTATCAAAAGGTTCAAAATAATTTTGATGGGTAAAACATTACAACTCTTGAAATCAAACTTCCTTCCCAAAATTACAAACACAACTTCTGCCCCAGTTTCTTGCTTGGGGATTTTTATTTTTATTACACTATGACCGAGCCGTGAGGCGCCTACGTATCCTTTTTGAGGAATCAGGTCAAACGTAGTTCCCAATTCTTTTGTTTTTCTTGTGACTTTTCTTTTGTCTTTATTATCATTATTTTTATCTTCTCTTTTTCTTTCATTTTCATTACTGATTCCAAAAGAGGGGTATAAAAGAATAAATAAGGCTCAAAAGGGGAAGCAAAGGTTGAAGTGTTTGGATGGAAGAACAAATTGCCTCTGTCATTTCATTCTCTGATACCATGCCAAATGCAAACAAATAACAATTACAATTAAAAGAAATCATACATAATATCTCTTAACTACGTCAGAATTGATAGCCATGTCGATGCATTTCCCTTCGATATCTGTTAAACATAAAGCGCCATTGGACAACACTCTGGTTACAATGAATGGCCCTTGCCAATTCGGGGCGAACTTGCCTTTTGCCTCAGCCTGATGTGGGAGGATGCGTTTCAGCACTTGCTGGCCCACTTCAAACTTTCGGGGACGCACCTTTTTGTTGTATGCTCTTGCCATTCTCTTTTGATATAACTGGCCATGACACACAACTGCCAATCTCTTTTCATCAATCAAGTTCAACAGCTCCAAACGGGTTTTGACCCACTCGTCATCATCAATCTCAGCCTCAACGACAATCCGAAGGGATGGAATTTCAACTTCTGTCGGTATCACTACTTCAGTTCCGTATACCAACAAATAAGGAGTTTCACCTACTGAAATACGAACAGTAGTGCGATAACCCAACAATGCCAATGGTAACTTCTCATGTCATTGTCTGGACCCTTCTACCATCTTCCTCAGTATCTTCTTTATGTTCTTGTTGGCCGCCTCGACCGCTCCATTCGCCTTGGGACGATATGGTGTGGAATTACGGTGTGTAATCTTGAACTGTTGACATACTTCTTTCATCAAACCACTGTTAAGATTAGCACCATTGTCCGTGATGATCACTTTTGGGATCCTAAATCTATAGATGATATGGGAATGAACAAAATCTACCACTGCCTTCTTGGTTACCGACTTGAAAGTTTTAGCTTCAACCCACTTAGTAAAATAATCGATAGTCACCAGAATGAACCTATGACCGTTGGTAGCTGTCGGCTTAATAGGTCCAATGACATCCATTCCCCAGGCAACAAATGGCCATGGTGCTGACATTGTATGCAATTCTGTCGGCGGAGATTGAATCAGATCTCCGTGTATTTGACACTGATGGTATATCCGCACGAAACTGAATACAATCACGCTCTATAGTGAGCCAATAGTACCCTGCTCGAAGAATCTTCTTCGCCAATACATATCCGCTCATATTTGGCTCAAAAACTCCAGCATGTACCTCTGTCATAACTGTCGTGGCTTGACTAGCATCTATACATCTCAGCAATCCCAAATCTGGTGTTTTTTTGTACAACACTTCTCCACTGAGGAAATCCATTTGCCAGTCGCCGAATGGCTCTCTTTTGATATCCGGTGGCCTGCTCCGAGTATATCCCCATCCTGAAGTATTCCTTGACATCATAGAACCATGGTTCGCCATCCAGTTCTTCCTCTAACATGTTGCAATAAGCATGATGATCACGAACCTGAATATGCAATGGGTCAACATGAATTTTGTCTGGCTGGTGCAACATTGATGCTAAGGTGGCCAAAGCATCGGCAATCTCATTATGAACTCTTGGGATGTGTCTGAACTCCACTGACCGAAATCGCTTGCTAAAATCGTGCAAACATTGTCTATATGGTATGAGCTTCAAATCCCTTGTTTCCCATTCACCCTGAATCTAATGCACCAGGAGGTCCGAGTCTCCCAAGACCAAGACATCCTGGACATCCATGTCTGCAGCTAGCCGTAGACCCAAAATGCATGCCTCATACTCATCCATGTTATTGGTACAATAGAAATGCAGCTGAGCCGTAACAGGATAATGATGCCCTGTTTCAGAAATAAGTACCGCTCCTATTCCAACTCCCTTTGCATTTGCGGCTCCATCGAAAAAAAGCTTCCATCCTGGTTCCTTGGTCATTTCCAACTCATCTATATGCATCACTTCTTCATCAGGAAAATACGTCCTCAAGGGCTCGTATTCTTCATCAACAGGATTCTCAGTCAAGTGATTAGCCAATGCTTGGGCCTTCATGGCCGTCCTCGTCACATAGACGATGTCGAATTTTGTGAGTAATATCTGTCATTTCGCCAATTTCCCTGTAGGCATAGGCTTATGGAAAAAAATACTTCAGTGGATCCAAGCGTGAAATGAGATAAGTAGTATATGATGACAGATAATGCTTCAATTTCTAGGCCACCCAAGTTAGGGCGCAACATGTCTTCTCGAGTTGAGTGTACTTAACCTCATAGCCTGTAAACTTCTTGCTGAGATAATAGATGGCTTGCTCCTTCCTTCCTGTAATGTCGTGTTGCCCCAGTACGCAGCCAAACAAATTCTCCAAGATCGTTAGATAAAGAATTAACGGTCTTCCCGGCTCAGGTGGAACCAACACAGGTGAATTTGATAAATATTCTTTGATTTGGTCAAATGCTTCCTGACATTCTGCCGTCCATTCTACCGCAACATCTTTCTTCAATAGCCGAAAAATGGGTTCACAAGTTGCTGTGAGTTGAGCAATAAACCTGCTGATATAATTCAACCTTCCCAACAGACTCATTACTTCTGTCTTGTTCTTCGGCGGTGGCAAATCTTGGATGGATTTGATCTTTGATAGGTCCAACTCAATGCCTTGCCGACTGACGATGAATCCCAACAGCTTTCCAGATGGAACACCAAATGCACATTTGGTCGGGTTGAGCTTAATATTGTACCTTCGAAGTCTTTGGAAAAACTTCCTTAGGTCTGCTACGTGGTCTTCCTGATGCTTGGAATTTATGATCATATCGTCCATGTATACCTCAATATCTTTGTGTATCATGTCATGAAACACAGTAGTCATTGCTCTCATGTATGTTGCCCCAGCATTCTTCAAACCAAATGGCATTACCCGGTAGCAATAAGTCCCCCACGGCGTAATGAAAGCTGTCTTTTCCACATCTTCTTCATCCATCAGAATCTGATGATACCCAGCATAGCAATCCACAAAAGACCCGATCTCACGTCCGACACAATTATCGATCAAGATATGGATGTTGGGTAATGGAAAGTTATCCTTTGGGCTTGCCCTATTCAGATTGCAGTAATCGACACACACCCTGATCTTCCCATCTTTCTTCGACACTAGCACCACATTAGTCAACCAATCAGGATATCAAGTGACCCGAATAACCTTTGCTTGCAGCTGCTTGGTTACTTCTTCTTTAATCTTCACACTCATGTCTGTTTTGAACTTCCTCAATTTTTGTTTGACGGGAGGGCATGTCGGGTTAATGGGCAATTTGTGAACCACTAAATACGTGCTTAACCCCGGCATGTCATCATACAACCATGCAAAAATGTCTTTGAACTCAATAAGTGCTTTGATTAGTTCTTCTCTGATATTCGGTGCAATGTGGATGCTTATTTTAATTTCCCTGATATCATCTGCATCCCCTAAATTGATGGCTTCTGTGTCATTTAAGTTGGGCTTGGATTTCTCTTCAAACTGGCTTAACTCTCTATTTATCTCTTCGAAGGCTTCATCCTCATCGTATTCCGATTCATCATTATAATCAACCTCTTGTACAATTAGTTCGGAATCAGATTGATTTTTTAGACTAGGTTGAAGATCCGTTGTGCATGCCATGTCATTAGAACTAATATAAATAGAACTGTTCAGAAAGAGAAAAGAAGAAAACAAAATAAAAACAAAATAAGAAGAGAAAAGCTTTCACTTTATTAAAATACGGGATAACAGAGTTTCACACTTTGCCGAATACAAAACAAAACTGGATTACAACCCTGTAATAATCCAAAAAAACAAGAAAGAAAAATTAGAGCCCACTACCAAGACTCCCTCCGGGTAGGAAGAGGAGTAGTCATCCTATTGTTGATATTTGCCCCAGGCCCCACAAACTGTACATCTAACCTACTGGACCCTTCTCCAGCTTCTATCATGTTGACATCGGCGAACAACCTTTCAAAGCCCTCATTCAAATCTCCATCTGGCCCAATCAGTGGTCCGAGAACTTTCGGGACCAACAACTTTCTGATACCTGCTCTGATAAATGATCTGGATAGGCGCGGGATTGGCTTGGGAAGGACCCAGACTCTTTTCTTCAACTTGCAGGCCCGTCTCACATCCGCTGCTGTAGGCTTGAACCCCAACCCAAAGGTATCCAGATTTTTGGGCAAAGAAACCGGCTGAACAATAACCTGAAGATCAGCCCCTAAACCTTTGCCTGGCACAAACCCGTTCTTCAACATCTCTGAGGCTACCATGACAGTTGCAGCTGCTATTTTGGGAGTGGGACGCTTTCACCTTCGGGAACTTTGTCCACTAAAACCGTATCGAAAACCTGGTAAACCCACGGTCCCTTATCATCATCAGTCTCTATGAATGGTACGATGGCATCACTTACGGCGCTTGCATTGTCTTCCCCATGTTCTACGATCTCTTGCCTATCCCACTCGAATTTGACCATCTAATGTAATGTAGAAGGCACTGCTTTGGCGGCGTGGATCCAGGGTCGCCCCAACAGAAGATTATATGACACTGCCACATCTAACACTTGAAACTCCATGGTGAACTCGACTGGACCAATTGTTAATTCAAGTATGATGTCACCCACTGTGTCTGTACCACCACCATCAAACCCTCGAACATAGATGTTGTTCTTGTGAATCCTGTCACCATCGACCTTCAGTTTGTTCAATGTGGTCAAAGGACAGATATTGGCACTGGACCCATTATCAATCAGTACTCGAGTGACTACCGAGTCTTTGCACTTCACGGTCAAATAAAGGGCTATATTATGTTCTGTACCCTCCATGGGCAACTCGTCGTCTGAAAAAGTGACCATGTTGACCTCGAAAATCTTGTTTGCTATTTTCTCCAGATGGTTCACAGACATCTTATCCGGAACATGGGCTTCGTTCAATATTTTCATCAATACCCGGCGGTGCTCGTCTGAATGGATCAATGATAACAATGAGATCTGTGTCGGGGTCTTCCTCAACTGCTCCACAATGGAGTAATCTTGCACCTTCATTTTCTTTAAAAATTCTTCCGCCTCTTCCTCGGTAACTGGATTCTTTGTCGCTACTGGATTGGCCCTTCTTAACTCTGCGGGAGCAAAACACCTTCTCGAACGAGTTAACCCCTATGCCTCACATATTTCCTCCACAACTTCCTTCCCCTTATGCATTACCATTACTTGACTGTAGCTCCATGGCACAGCTTTCTCGCTGATTATCGGCAACTGCATTACTGGCCTGATAACAACTGGTCCTATGCATGCCCCCTTCACGGCTACTGGCTTGCTTGATATCCCTTGCACCGTTACTTTGACCGGCTCTAGATTCTTGGCAACACTAGACGAACTCTTCCCCATCACCACCACTAGCTTGCCTTCTACCCTTTCCGACTGTACTACCGTTTTTCCACTGATCGACTTTTCTTTCGGACTGGCACGGATCATCATTACCGTTTGTGAGGGCTTCTTGAGCTTCCCTCCTTCGTGCACTAGTTTGATCATGTGGGCTTCATGGTGTGCCAGCAACAGGTTTTGATTGATGTTAGGTGCCTCTGGCTCCTGGACCTCGATCCTATTTGTGTCAATAAGATCTTGTATGATAGTCTTCAACTTCCAACACTTCTCAATATCATGCCCAGGAGCCCCCGAACAATATTCACAACTTACCGAGTGGTCCAGATTTTTGGGAAGGGGATTTGGCAATTTGGGCTCCATAGGACTCAATAGGCCTAACTGCCTCAATTTGTGGAACAGAGTAGTATAGGTTTCTCCCAGCGGAGTGAATGTTCTCTGCCTCTGCACCCTTTCATTCCTGAAAGTCTGATTCCTACGGAAACCTATTCCAGAAGGATTCCTTTAGGCCCTTGGTGGTGGATATGTGTTTCGTGGAGGTGGATATGTATTCTAGGGAGCCAGCGCACGCCATTGTGGGCAAGCCGGAGGCTGGGTGTAAGTTTGGGCATGATGGATAGAGAAATGTGGCTCTTGTAGTGGGTAGTAGGGCTGTGGAGGGCCGTATGGAATATGTGGGTAATTTGAGTGATGGGGTCTAGGTTGGTAGTGAGGGGGGTACCACTGGATCTGGACCAAGTACCTGCCTTGGCTGTTGCGACATCTTCCCTTTTCTTCTTTCCGAGCGCACCTCCCGTGCCGCTCTGGATGGCCTGAGTGGTTGCTTTAATCGCCAAATAGCTCAGGATTTTGTTGGACTTAAGTCCCTCTTCAATCATACCACCCATTTTTACTACATCATTGAAAGATTTGCCAACTGACGTCACCAGGTGACCGAAGTAAGTTGGGTCCAGAGTCTGCAGAAAGTAGTCCACCATTTCCCCTTCTCTCATCGGAGGATCAACTCTTGCCGCCTGCTCTCTCTAGCGGAACCCAAATTCTCGGAAGCTTTCCCCGGGCTTCTTCTAAAGTTTCAGCAATGTGAGATGGTCAGGGACGATCTCAAGGTTGTACTAGAAGTGGCCTGCAAAGGCTTGTGCCAGATTGTCCCAGGTGTACCACCTGCTAGGATCCTGTCTTGTGTACCATTCAGTGCAGACCCGCTTAGACTTTGACCAAAATGAGTTATCAATAGCTCGTCTTTTCCCCCGGCCCCTCTCATCTTACTGCAAAAACCTCGCAGATGTGCCATTGGATCACTGTGCCCCTCGTATAGATCAAACTATGGCATCTTGAACCCTGCCGGCAATTGAATGTCGGGGAAAGGGCACAGATCTTTGTAGGCCACACTGACTTGGTTGCCTAACCCATGGATATTCCTGAAGGACTACTCCAGGCTTTTAAACTTTCGAAACACTTCGTCTTGCTCTGGGCTCTTAGCCGCCTTTTCAGTCTCTACCGGGATCTCGAAGTGAGTATTATAAGTATGAGGCTCGGGTGCTTTGAAGGTTGGTTTAGGGGGTAATATTGGTTATCGTGAGCCTGAAACAACGGCTCGCTGGATGATCTTTGCAGCGTGGCTGGTGGGGGTGCCACGAAAACAGGAACATTTGGTGGAGGAGGGTTCTGATTGGGTTGTGAAGCTTGGGGATCATAGGCATTTCTTCCCTGATAGTATTGGTGACTAGGGAAGCTTGTCGAAGGGTCGGGGGGAGGGTATTCTGGCGTGTGTCCTGGTGGGAGAGTGGGAGTAACGGGAGGGTCAGGCACTTTTTGTACCCTAGCTAAGGCCAGCTGCATTTCTTTCATCTCCTGTCTCATCTTATCCATTTCCTCCTTCAGCATTTGATTCTCTGTCCTTTCATCTTCGACACTTTGGTCTGAACTAGTCATGCTTTTTAGTATGGGCCCTTTGGATCTTGTTTGGTAATGGTAATCTGCCAGAACGTTCTAACAAACTAACTGGTTTGAAATCTCTGGAGAAAAAACAAACTTGTTAGCGTTAGAGTTTAACACATATTGCAATTTCACATTGGGGGATGCAATGTTCCTAGGTAGTTTAACCATTTCTAACATGTCTTTGCTTCGACTGCATGCGTCATTCCAGCTTACTTTGTTTGTGCCTCGTTTAAGTGTTTCTGAAACTTTCTTTATATCTCTTTTTATTTCTTTCTTTTCCTTTCTTTTATTCACTTTGCCTTTTCTCTTTTTCTTTTTAGTGGTGGTCGAATCTTATATGGATTGGCTACGTATCATGTCCCCGCATGAATCAGACCGCGCGTAGTTCTGCCACAAGTGCGGAAAATAAAGACACCATTTTTGGATTTTTCAACCTTTACTAGCAAAACGTTTTATTACAAGGCAAAACATTTTTGAAAGAAAATTGACAGACTTGATACAGACTACAGACTTTATGCCAAAAAGGGAAATACAAACTCCGACGGACAACAGACTCTGAAGACAAGGAAAATACAGACTCAAACTATGAATGTTTCAGAGTTTTGAATTTTGGCGCCTCGGCCTCGCCGCGGGCTTTAGTGCAAGGCCCCTTTGCAGATCTTTCAAATATTCCATGATTTGGTGGACATAAATCATTATTGAAGCAAAGAAGGTGATACGGGACATATCCTCACAAGCTAGGCACTTTATGGTGATGTAGTGCCCGATATCATCGATTCTTCCCTTGATTCTGTCCCTTTCCATAAGCAATCGCTATATTTGTTGATTCCGCGTCCCCAGCATTTGAGCGTTGTAAAGGAGTTGATCCTGAAACTCATTTATCTGTTTCTCCATTCGGGCCATTAGATCATAGTAGCATTTCCTATCTTCTCTGGCATCTCGGGCTTGTCTGAAGATCCGCTCTTTGAGAGTGGATATTGTTTCTCTCAATATAGCGATATTCCTTTCGTAGTCCCTCTTCATTTGTTGCATAGACCGTGCTTGCTCTTCTGCCTTCTTTATCCATTTCACCTGGATTCTCGCTAGACCAGCTTTAGATTTTTCCAGGTCTTCTTGATACTCGAGGACTTTCTTCTTTAGACCGTTTATGAGCCTTTCATCAACCCGGCTTCTTTTCGGGTTTCTGGTAGCTATTTTCATTTCCTGGATTTGAGCTTTGAGGACCTCGTTTTCCTGAGCTAGTTTTCTCTTTTCTCCCTCATCTGCAGCGATATGCAAATCTTTCTCAAATTTCAAATCTATAACTTGCTTCTCCAACTTGCCTATTGTAACCCTGTACTCGTGCTCTTTAGCCAACCAATCCCACTGTTCTTGCGACGCCTTGATGAATTCCTGGAGATGGGGTCTTTTAGCTGGCCTTTTGTGCTCATGTTCTCTCATGTACCAAGCAAGGTATCCTGGTGCCACTTCGCCTTTAGCCTGATCCTGCACGCAAGTATCTGCTTTTAAATATTGGCATTCACTCCAGATCTGACGGACTCTTGCTTCAGGGAACTGTCCGTCAGGGCTAATCTCAATTACTTGAGCACTAAGATCTTCCTCCTGTGGCACTGTTTGGCATCTCCCGAGTTGTCTCAAAATCCGATATGGCGCGTAAGGCTGAATGCTCTTGAGCCCCATCAATAGAAAGTGGGTCCTAGCTGCCGGCATATGGATGACCTCGTCAACGGGAAACCATCCTAGTGTCCACTTTATTTGGCTAGCGGTGAGGGTCCGAAAGAATGATGTCCATGCTGTAACTCCCTCGGGTAGACTGACCCCCTTGATTCTTGTGTATAACTCTTCTATGCAAGTTTTCTTCGAGGAACCATAACTCAAGAGCTGGGAACGGTGGCAGAGATGCTCAGTCATCCATATTTGTAGCAACAAGTTACACCCCTCGAAAAAGTTCCCTCTGGCTTTGCAGGTTGTGAGAGCTCGGAAGATATCAGATACTATCATAGGCGCAAGAGTGCTTTCATCTTGAGTGAGCAAGGTACTGACGACCCCGACTATTCTCAAATCAATGTTTCTATCTTTCCTTGGAAATACCAAAAGGCCCAAAAAGGTTATCATAAAAGCCACTCGTCTATGCTCGTCCCATTTTTAACGGTTACTTTTCCTGCATAACTTTTTACCCGGGTTGTTGAATCCTCCGACATGACCGTATCTGTCATATATGAAGCGCAGATTAGAAAAACCTGCGGCCAAATCTAGGTTATGGACCATCCTGGGTATCTTTAACGAATCTAAAAATCGATGCACAGTGACAGCTCTTGGATAAACCAGGTATTTTTGCCTCAATGGAACTTCAGCATTTCCGATGTACCCGGCTATTTCCTCCAAAGTCAGGGTGAGTTCAAAATCGGAGAAGTGGAAGACATTGTGTGTCGGGTCCCAGCAGGTGACCAAAGCTCTTATCATATCCCCCCGAGGCTGGATTTCCAATAAACCCGTAAGACCTTTTAGATATTTCTTGACCTTATATTGCCCTTCACCACCTAAATCATCCCACCATAGCCGCAACGTGAAAGGGATTTTAGTCATTATTGAAAAAGGTTCATTTTGCATCGTTCTCATCCTGCTCATTTATTAAGGTGATTAAGCAAAAAATAAAATTTATTTGACTCAACCAATTGGCTATTTTTAATTTTTCACAGATTAAAAAAAGATCTGGTTCCGAACACGGCCTTTCAGCACTTCGAGAACGAAGATTTTTAGGTTGGGTGAGTCAACCAGTTAAAAATCCAAAAAATGACTACAAGTGGTTGTTTATGCAAAGTCAGCCTTCCGGCGTCCCTTTTGGGAACATTCGGCTATTTTGACAAAAACGGCGTCACCCGACTTATTTATAACGAAAATTAAAATTTTGACATTTTTGTAAAGGGGAGGTTGGACCCGATGAGGGTTGACTACGTATCCCGCACCCTATGAGAATCAAACCGGCGTAGTTCGGGTAGATAAAACAAACTTCTTTTGAAAACAAGACTCTTTTCAATGGCAAATAAAACCATTTTTCATAAACAAAACCCTTTTTTTTCATATTCTCAAAATTCGACAGAGTTTCGACGCTATTTGGACATTGATTTTTTTTCAAAACAGGCGATTAACTACCTCTATCTCTCTTTCCTCAAAGTATTCAAAAGTCGGTCACCATGCAAGTCCGAAGCAAACAAATGCACAGGTAGCAAGTTGGATGCATCAGGATGGTCTTTTGTCGTTTTGGTACACCTGTCCTAGACAGACCCAACCCCTGTGTTGAGCCTCCAAACTCAAATGCACATGATGCAAACAAACGTTCCTACTAGGGATCCGGCATGAAGCTAAGTTATTCTAGGTTCGTAACCTGGGTATTTGTTCTAGACTGTGTACCCGAGCGGACAACTCGAGTCGAGGAGGGGGCTAAGTACTGGGGACCCGCGAGATCGTCCGATTTTGTAACTTGTCCGGCCTTTTTCTTATTTCAGGGTATGACACTAATAGAATAGGAAGTCTCAACCAGTAAGCACATCCCCTGAGGTGAGAAGAGAAGGGTTTCGTAGCAGTTTATATACAGTTCAGATAATATCAAAGCAATAAAAGCAACATTTTGCACATTTAGGCCAAAATATGTAATAAGATCAAATAATAAATGAAGCCAAATAATAACAATTATTTCAGGCTCGAATTCTTGAACCCTGAACCAGAGATTCTGGGTTCCATCCCCAGCAGAGTCGCCAGAGCTGTCACACCTCCTTTTTACCTACACCCCGCAAAGGGGCGTAAAGGGAGTTTTTCCAATTAAAGGACAATCGAAACGGGATTTATTATTTAATTCAGAGTCGCCACTTGGGAGATTTATGGTGTTCCAAGTCACCGGTTGAATCCCGAATCGAGGAAAAGATTAACTCTGTATTACAGTCCACGAACCAGAAATCTGGACAAGGAATTTTGTTAACCTGGGAGAAGGTGTTAGGCATTCCCGAGTTCCGTGGTTCTAGCACGGTCGCTCAACTGTCACATTCGGCTTATTTATCTGACTTTAACAATTATGAGCTTATATGCAAGTTTTAACTCTTTACCGCTTTTATTATTATCATTATTATTTTAACAAAGAATTGCAACGTTGTGAAGACGTATCTCGAACCACGTCACATCACTGTACCCGTGGTTGTCGACACATTTCGACTCCGTTGGGATTTGGATTTGGGTCAAATAAATGTGCACCCGAATTTGAGAAGGTAATGTTATTTAAAGTACACGCCTAAAGATATTAACGTGTGGTTATTTTGGGAAAAAGGCCGTGAAGTTCGCTAAGCGGCCGATCCCGAGTTCTAAGTAATTAATACATGCATTTGTGAGGGCCTCGCAATCTATGCATTTTACTAAGCGAGGCTCATCTCGCTTATTTTAAAAGGACAATCCTAAAGTGACTACATTTTTCTATTAAGCTCGTCTCTAAAATAAAAGAGAAGAAGTCCTAATTATTTATATGTTTATAAGCTCGTGCCTCTTATTAGTTATTAGATTAAGACAAATGCAAACGGAAAATTGCAACCGAGCTTGGTCAAAGGGAGATTGTATCGTTCCTTGTTCTATTAGTTAATAATACTAAAGTTGAGATTATGAATTGAACACGAGATTGACACACAGTAATATCAAAACAAATTAACTACTCTTTGATTAATTTAAACTAACATTATTAGATGAATGGGTTATTAGAAGAACCAAATGTAATACCAAGCCATTTTTGAACTCTTTTTACAACTGTCGAAAATACCTCAATATTTGAAAATTGACGTTAGGCTAACATTATTCAAGTAACCATTTTGTTAGCTTTGAACCTATATGATGATAACTTCAATTTATTTGAATCCAAAAAAAAACTTGGAAAAACGGTAGCTCACATGGTCTAGATACAGTCCAGTTAGGTACATTTACACGAACCAGTCTTATTACAGAAAACTAAACATTATACATATGCAACCCTATGACTCATTAATCAGTCAACTACATATTTAGACAAAGAAAGGAAAACTTTATTCGAGCACAAATCTAAACAGGAGGAATTCAACAGGAACAAAGCCTGGTCAACACTTCATTTCGCTTCAAGCCAAGAGTGTACAAATGTGTACCTGGAAGGAATACAATGGGGAAGAAGAAGAGAGGAAGGTCAGCAGCAACAGTAGCAAACATCAGTTGCAACAGCAATGCAACAAAAGATAACCAGCATCGACTCAGGAAACCAGTTAAAATTCCCAACAATACCAACAGCAACACAAACACCCAGTAACTGGCCCCAAAACAGCTTAATAGCAACCAAATATCAATCAAAACACAAGCAGAAACACCCCTAGAATTCAGTAATCAAGAAAAACTCGAAAATACAACTCCACAGTTAAAGTTGAAGCTCTTTTCAGTTTCAATGGGATAGCACTAGTTGAACTAGACTAACTCTTAAAACTCTCTTCCAGTTTTTCAGAATGTTCAACACCCTTAAGATTTCCAGAATGTTCTCTCTCCTTTTTTAACTGTGTCCAGCTCCTCTCCTTTATAGCCAAACTTTTTTAACCCTTTAGCTCTTAGGAGCATTCAGCTAATTAAGAGAGTGTTTCTGCCCATGATATTCCCTGACAGCCACTACTACATGTTTTTCTCTTTTTTTAATCCTAGGTTATGGGTGACTTAACTTATTTAATCAACTTCTCATGCCATTAAGCCTTGTTCCCCACTATTACTAAACAATTCATTAGTTTATTGGTACTTTAGTACCCTACTGTCAGACCACTAAATTTAGGCCATTCTCAAACATTTTAAATCCCAAAATACCCTCCTAGAGTCCCTGAAATTGTAGCTATAACCAATTCTCCTAAGTTCTGAATGCAACCTTATGACTCACTACTATCTAGTTGACATTATCATACCAACACTGAATTCAAACCAATGTCAGATTCATTTTAGACCCTAAACAGTAGGATTCGATTCATCAATTGCTTAGGCTTGAATCAAATAGCAACAAAATAAAGGCCAAGGCTTTTAATGACTCAGAACACCCTTATAGGGCATGACACAGTAGGTTCAGGTGACAACCAAAACAACAGTTGTGACGAAGCAGTTCAACTGACCAAGCAATTCAAAATATTTGAAATGACCAAGCAATTCAAAACAATGTGACGAACGACTAAGCGATTCAAACATTGTGATGAACTAATCCTTAATTTAGCGACCGGACAAACTTAATTTTAACGAATGCGAAAAACGGAAATGTTTAAAAACAAATCGATAACCTGACTAACTTCAACAAGTGACTGAAATTAACGAGTCAACACCAATTACCAAACCAAAACAAATTGACGAGAACTACTAAACTACAAACATGAATGGATTAATCAACGAAACTATTTATAACGTATGTTAATTAATCAGAAGAAAACTGGACCGAAAAAAAAAGGTCCAAAAGAGGAGATTAATAAATTAAAAGGATGATGAAATACAACGAGGCTCAAACGGATAAACAACAAAAATGGAAAAGAAAAAGAAGACAAATACCTCAAAATTACAGGCTGAAACTCCAAACAGTTCCCCTTTCACTTCGACTCGAATATTTGAGGTCCAAATGGACCTCAATCGAGTGTTCTCGACTGAAGTCGATTAGGAACCTCAAATTTCCCCTTCACTCGGATCGGCTCCAGGTTTGATCCTCCTAGGGGTCTTCAATCGATTTAAAATCCGACCAGTTCTAGTAAGATTCGAGCCACGGTAGGGGTTGTTTGGGAACGAAAAAGGTCAGGTGGAGCTGGGGTGTGAACTTGGGGCTGGTTGGGTAGTTTTAGGATTTTGCTCGAATCTTCGACTGAAGATTCGAAACGAACCGGGATGATTCGAGGTTAAAGGGGTAGGGATTTGTATTGAGGGTGGTTAGAAGGTTCAGGGGTGTGAATTTGGTAGTCACCGAAGGATGTGAGGTTTTAGGCTGATTCTTCGATTGAAGATTCGAGAAGCTCGGGGATGATTCAAAGCAAGTCGAGTGTGGATTTGTGGAGGGGAGGGTCAGGTGGTCAAGGGGTGTTATTTTCATGGCCATCGGAGCCGACGCCGCCGGGTTTACGGCGAAGGGGCGGGGTGGCGGCTCTAGGGTTTCGAGGGGTCATCTCTGAGAGGTCTGAGAGAGACGATGGGGTGAGGGGGGTTTGGTTTAGGGGGCGGGGTAGGATTTAGGAATATATACCATGTGGGGAATTTAATCCTGGTCGTTAGATCAATTAAGATCAATGGCTAGGATCAAGGAGATTAACCAATACGGCATCGTTTGATTTAAGTAGGGGGTCGGATTGAATTGGGTAACGGGTCGGGCCAGGGAAAGGGTAAGGGAGACGGATTTTGAGTCGTTGGATCATGCAGGATCAACGGTTGTGATTGATTGTCGTTGAAACGATGTCGTTCGAACGTCTGTGAGATTTGGACCGGTCTGGGCATCTGTTTGGGCTTGAATTTGATTTTAAAAAGTCGGGCCAGTTCCGAATTTATTCTTTATTCTTCATTTCTTCCTTTTCTTTTATTTTCCTTTTTAATTCCTATTTTACAAACAAAATCCTAGATTAAATCAAAAACCAAAATTAGCTAAAAAAAATACTAATTGACTCTTAATAATAAGTAAAATCTAAAATCAAACACTAATTAAAACACAATCACATAATCGGACATTAAATGCAAAAAATACACATTTTTGTGATTTTCATTAATTCCTAATTGTAAAATTAAATCCTAAATGCACATGCAACACCTATTTTTGTATCTTTCTTAATTAAAGTAGAAATAAACACGCATGGACAAAAATACAAATAAATCACAAACAACACAAAACTATTTTATTTTGAATTTTTGGGAGTAGTTCTCGTAGGGCAAAAATCACGTGCTCACACATCCCACTAGACATGCTCATGGAGGGGCAAGCCCCAGTAGCACTGGCAGCAGAGCATGAGGCAGCAGCACCAGCATCTGGCCAGTCTAAGGAGTTGGCTGCCACTTCACATAGTGCTGAGGAGATGATCCAGATTCTCCGCAACCCTGTGGTCCCCCAGTCAGAGGATTTGTAGATACAGTTAGAGGACCCGTAAAGAGTTGATGAGCCTATGCAGTTCGAGGACCCCACTCATGTGCCTGACCCGATGCAGACAGAGACCACATAGGGAGTTTTCTTTACTCTCTAATCCTTTCCCGGATCTTATTTTGCTATTAGCATTGAGGACAATGCTATATTTTATTTAGGGGTGGTCCATTTTGATTTGGTGATGATTTGATGACATTGGTATGTAATAACTATGATACTATTTTTCTATTTTTCTTTATCTTTACTTCTCTTTATTTTTACTTTTGGTATGTATATATTCGTTACTTTCACATTTGGTAAGTATATATTTTTACCATTTTATGTATATATTCATTTTCATTTATGTATATATTCACTTTACTTCAAGTTTGTATATATTCAGTTTGATTTCGTAGTTTAGTTCATAGCTTCTTATTTCCTTTAGTAGTTTCTTTTTAAGTTGTTAGCTTCTTTTTACGTTTTTTTTGTGAACAATAAGCCTTTGGTTTTCTTAATGCCATGGTTCTTTCTAAAGGTAGATGTTGTGTGAACCAGGTGGCTCTTCCCGACGATGGATGGCGTGATATCCTTCTTAAGGGATTGAATCCGTTCTTCTTTTTTCTTTGATATGTAGTAGTAATGAATAAAAGTTTCTCAAGTAGGCTTCACTTGGGCCTAACACATTTACCTTCGACCTTATGGTCAGAAACAAGTTGATTGACAAAGAATAGTTCTAGTGTGACCTTTAGACTCTTGTGTTGACTAAAACAATCATCGAGTGGTTTTTTTGAGCCATTTGTGATGTTCAATCTTAGTTAGGGTTGTTATGGTCCCTTGACTCTGTCTCTTTAAAAATCCAGCTGCTTGAGAGTGAGTTATTGAATTGCAAGTCCAAGTTCCATGCCAACAAGTCTAGAACTTACCATGAATGTTTGTCTATGCGAAATCCTAAGTGTAGCTCGACTTGAGAAATGATTGTAGGCTCTCCTTGATCCAAATTTGAAACTTGAAAGCTTCTGTAGCCTACCAATATGATATCCCTAATCAACCCCTTTGAGCTGAACCCCTTTTTCTTTCAATAACCACGTTACAAGACTTTATCCGTTCCATAATGACCCTCTCTTGGTACTAGATCTTTCATTGGCATTCTTGATAGACAAGTAGCAAAAGCAGAAGTTTGGGGGAGAGATGAGGAATGTAAAAGTGACAAATGGTACAAAGAACAAAAAGAAATGAAGAAAAGGAAAGGCAAAGGAATAGAAAGAAAAGCCAAAAAGAAATATGTCAAAAAGAAAGTGAATAATATAGAAGTGAGGGGATTCAAAGAAAGCAATGATGAAAGGCATGGAATGATTAAAAAGGGAGAAAAATGATCGTCATGAGCAAGAAAGAGTGACAGTGTGTCTCTCTAGTTTCCCTAAGGAAGAAGAAAATGACTCAAAGAGTTAAGAAAGTATAAACCGAAATGAGAAAATAGAGTGCTTAAGGAAAGATGAAACCATCATATGCCAATAAGTCCTACCTTGATCCAAAAAGCCTTCATTACATTCCCGCAAAAGCCTTATATGATTTTGAGTTGAGTGAGCTTACATTAGTGGTGATTTATAAGGGGCAAGCTTATGGTACTTAGAGCCAGACTTGTGACATTCCCTTGAGAGAGATGAGCGTACTTCTTCACAACACTTGTTTTGAGTGATACAATCTAAAGTGAGATGTGCTTATGGAGAGTGGAGGAGGAAGAGTTTGGGTTCCACAATGATCTATGTAATAGAGTGAGCTTCCTTGGTGAATTAAGTCAACTCTTGATGCTCTAGTGTTTCATTAGAACTATGGTATTCAAAAGGTTTTGTGTTGTTGATAATTCATTTGTGTTGAGGGTAATTGTTAGTCCCAATTGATGCATGATTGATTCACATTAGGGCAGTTGAAATATCCTTCTGTTTTGTTATAGTGGAGGTGGGAATTACCTTATTTGCTTGAGGACAAGCAAAAGTTTAAGTTTGGAGGAGTTGATAAGTAAGGATTTTCACCTATTATTTGCTCTCTTTTACTTGTCTTTTGGGCCTAAAATGCATGAAGCTATTCCCGAAAACTAATGTAATATGCTTGCTTGCAGGAATTGATCAAAATAAGCCAAATGAGGCCTAATCAACTCATAAAGGAGTCAAATTTGGACAAAAACCAAGACTGGTCCAGGAAACCTGAAACGCGGACTGCACAAATATTGTACGGTCGCGGAAGCTACAACGCGGTCACGATCACAAATACACGATCTGCAAAGTGAAGAATCGGAGAGTGTATTTTAAGGCAAAATGTTGAGTGAGGTCCACGCCAAAAATGTTCGGCCACAAAGTCTTAGCATGGCCGCAATTGGAATTATGCAGACCACGGTGACTGAAATTCAGAGAGTTCACATTTCAAGCAAAAATAAGGAGTGCGGTCCGTAGTAGAATTACGCGACCGCAAAAAACAACTACGCGGCCGCGATGGAAACTATGCGGCCCGCAAAAAAAACCTCAGCCCAGACAGAAGTTTAAAACGTGGATCGCGGTCAGTATTACGTGTTCACGAAAGCAAGAGTGTGGCCGCGGTAAGAATTACGCGACCCCAAAAACTTCACATATGTATTTTTGTCCGAAAATTTCAACTTAGTATAAATAGATCTTTTGACATTTTTAGGTTAAGTTTTGTTTTTTGCTGAGCACGTGATACGGCTGGGAATTCCGTTTTGGGCAATTTGGTACTATAATTATCTCTCAACATTAGATTTTCATCTTTTAATCTAGTATTATGAATTTTATCTTTATTTCATCTTTGATTTCTATTATTTCTATGAGTAGCTAAACCCATAGCTAGGGTTGTGACCCAACCCTAGTGTGGGTATTTGATAGGCCTTGAATTTTAGGGTTTGAATGTGTATGGGTTAGTAGTATTTAGCCTAGTTCTTGCTAGAACTATTGAATTAGTGGTTGCAAATAATGATTTATGCCTTTATGACTTAGTCTCTACTTGAGAAAGAGGGAATAAGTCTAGGAAAACTAGGCTAATAAGGAATTGGGGTGAACTCAAGAAATTGATAGCCCCCAATTAAAGGGTTAAACCTAGAGATAGTAATACCCGACTTGAGCTAAATTCACTTGAATTGCATGAATATCCATTTGGACTTGAGAAAGCCAAATTGGGCAAAATCACTCAACTACCGAGAGGTATAGAGTGAGTACCCGAGTGTGACAACTATACTACGACCCCAATTAATCGCATGATTGCCCTAGATTCTTGCTACCCGTTAGACACCCACCTAGGTGGAAGTCACTACCCTAGTCCCTTTAAACCCTTGAAAATCAACAACAAAAATATTATACTTAGTTTCAAATATTGCATGCTATAGAATAGATGTAGAAGTAGAAAACAAACCAAACATTTGTGGAAGTGAATTAAGAGCAAAACCCACATCTAGACTTGGATATAAACCTAATTCCGAACAAATTAACTCCCTGTGGATTCGATCCCAACCTAGTTGGGTAAAAATGTATCAACCATCCTTACTACTCAATAGTAGTGTAGGCTTGGACCCGATCACTACCCCCTTCCGAACCCTCAGAAGAACTGGCAACGGAAGAGGATTCATCTCTCAAGTGGAATCTACTCGGGTCTTGTTCGAGTTTAGATTGGGTATCAGGCAGTGCTTGCACAGAGTTACCCTCAGAAGCTTCCCTAGACGGGAGATACTCACTGGATTCAAAGGGTTCAGGAACTCTATTGGCGGTTGCTTTCTTGCTTATGGCTCTCTGTATGGCTAGTGGTAGGTTACTTTTGCCTTGACCTCGGCCTCGGGAGGGTTCAACTCTCCCTTTAGATGTGTCGCATCTACCACGTGATCTAACCATTGTATGCAATTCATAGCAATGAGAATCAGTTATAGCTCAAAACAGTATACACAGATGCATGACAGTTGCAGGAATCAGACTACAGAAGAGGTAGTGCGAACCGCACAAAAGTGAGTGAGGCTGCAGACTGCCTTGAGCGGACCGCACAATTTTGAAGTGCGGTCACATAGCTTGTTGTGTGGACCGCACAATTTTGAGTGCGGCCGCACATCCCCAGGTTCAGTCTAGTGAGTCTCTAATCATTCAATAGTGCGGACCGCACAATTTCATTGTGAACCGCAAAATTTCACTGTGGACCGCATAATTTTGAGCGAGGTCCGCACAATTCATGCACACATATGCCCTAAGTTAGAGAACTACGGACCACACAAAAGTGTGTGTGGTCGCATAATTTAAAATTACGCAGCACTTGTTCTGTTGTTTGTAATTTTCACACAATTGAGACATGGTATTTGCAGTTAAACACGATTAATGATCTATCCAGGCCCCAACGAACATATATGATAAGACCTACATGATTCTAAGCACAAATGACTAATCAAAACATTTTAGGCCTAAAAATAACCCGAACACAAAAGAAAAAAAACTAAACTAAAAAAAATTGAAAAATCTAAAGATGTAATGAACATACCAGTTATGAAGGATGCACGTAAAAATCTACACTGATGAAATAAGGGAAGATTGAGAACTAATGGAATATGCATTGTGTTTGCTTAGGTTTCCAGAGCTCAGAGTGTGTAAAGTGTGAATAGTGCATTTAGGTCCTATTTATATGTTGACCCAGTTGGTCAAAAATGAAGCTAAGTGCAGTCCGCACTCTTTACCTGAACCTTTGAAGAAGCTCTACGGTCTAATCTTCAGAGAGCATGCACTTTTGGTCTTCCAGTTGTGCGACTGCACACAGAATTTGTGCGAACCGCACAATTTTGTGTGCGGCTGCAAATTGTTAATGAAATTTGACTGGCCAATCTTCAAAGAGCATGCACTTTTGGTCTTCCAGTTGTGTGACCGCACACAGAATTGTGCGGCCGCGAAGTGATTGTGCAGTCCGCATAATTATGGTATAGTCTGCACTTTTGTGACACTTAGCCAATTTTTCTTGTACAGTCCCTGCAATGTACACTCATTCCTGCATATACTTCAAAACCAGTTAGCACAAAACAAAGCCTATCTAATGAAGAAGAAAAAGAAAAAGACACATGGGTTGCCTCCCAAGAAGCTCCTGATTTAATGTCGCGGCACGACGCAGATTACCAATTATTTAAAATGGAGAATCGCCATGATGTGGCCATCATCAACCTTGCCAAGATAGTTTTTACCCAGTGCCCATTGACTCTAAATACATCATCATTCATATTTTTCAGGTCCATAGTATCAAAGAGGGTTACATTCACCACTTTAAATGGGCCACTCCATTTACACTTCAACTTGCCCGAAAACATCCGTAACCGGAGTTGAACAATACCACAAGATCACCTTCTTTAAACTCCTTGTTGTGGATGTACTTGTCATGGAAGTACTTCATTTTCTCCTTGTATAGGGACGAGCTTGTATAGGTATGATACTGAAATTCATCAAGCTCATTCAATTGTGCCACTCTTAGGTTTGCGGCGACATCCCACTCAAGGTTCAACTTCTTCAAAGCCCATATGGCCTTATGCTCAAGTTCCACCGGAAGATGACACGCCTTCCCAAACACTAACCGGTATGGAGACATCCCGATTGGTGTTTTGTAGGCCATTCTATAAGCCTAAAGAGCGTCATCAAGTTTTCTTGACCAATCTGTCCGGTTGGCATTCACTGTCTTTGACAAAATACTCTTGATCTCCCTATTGGAGACTTCAACTTGTCTGGTTGCTTGAGAATGGTAGGGGGTCGATACTTTGTCTGGTTGCTTGAGAATGGTAGGGGGTCGATACTTTGTGAGTGATACCATACTTTATGAGTAAGGTATCAAAAGCCTTGTTGCAAAAATGCAAACCCCCATCACAAATAATGGCCCTTGGGTTACCAAACCTCGTGAAAATGTTCTTTTTTAAGAATGCCACCACACTCCTTTCTTCATTGTTGGGCAAAGCAATGGCCTCGATCCATTTTGATACATAATCCACCGCGAATAGAATGTAGGTGTTCCCACAAGAGATAACAAATGGACCCATGAAATCAATACCCCACACATCAAAAATATCTACCTCCAAAATTGTGGTGAGAGGAATTTCATTCTTCTTTGATATTAAACCAGCTCTTTGAAATTCATCACAATTCTTGACAAGCTCACTAGCATCTTTGTAGAGAGTATGCCAAAACAATCCACAACTCAACACTTTCTCCGCCGTTCTAGCTCCACCATGGTGACCACCATATGGCGAAGAGTGGCAAGCCTCAAGAATTCCCATTTGTTCCTCCTCCGGCACACATATTCAAATCACACCATCGGTACAAATCCGAAAGAGGTATGGCTCATCCCAATAATAGTCAAGGCAATCCCATTTGAGCTTCTTCCTTTGGTTTGAAGAGAAATCATTCGGTACAATGCCACTCACAAGATAATTTTCTAAGACGTCAAACCACGGCATCCCGGTCATTGAAATGGCTAGCAATTGCTCGTCGAGGAAGGAATCTTTGATCTCAAGGCCGTCATGTGGCCTCCCATCCTCCTCCAATCGGGACAAGTGGTCCACCACTTGATTTTCACAACCCTTGCGGTCTTGAATCTCTAGATCAAACTCTTGCAATAGAAGCACCCACCGCATCAACCTAGACTTAGAATCTTTCTTGTTAATCAAGTACTGAAGCGCCACATGGTCGGTGTGAACAATCACCTTTGTACCCATCAAATATGGGCGGAACTTCTCCATAGCAAAAAAATAGCAAGTAGCTCTGAAGTAGAAGTCAACTTGAACTTGAGAAATTCGAATGCTTTCATACAATCTTCGTTGAAATGGAACATGGCATCCTTCTCCAAAAGTTTACACAAAGGGTTTATGATCACAGCCTACTCCACACTACTAATTATGTGGAGAGAGAGGGTTGGATAAGCTTTTACCCAATTTTGGGTCGGGATCGATATCCATAGAGAGCTAGAATTGGAATTGAGTGTCTATTTAGCTTAGGATTGTGTATGTTCCAAATTACACTTCTAATCATTTTTTGGGGGGGTTTCTTTATAATTCTACTTTTATCAAACTATAAATTATAATTGCAACTAGATTAAGCAAAGAGATAAGCTAAAAGGGTAATTCAAATGGTTTAAAGGGAACTAGGGTAGTGACATCCGCCTAGGTGGTCAATAGATGGGTACTTGAGTCTAAGGCACAATTGACATGATTGGGGAGTATGATATAACCGTTGCACTACTTTACCCACTCTACACCTCTCGGTGGTTCAAGTGATTTTGCCCAATTGACTTTATCAAGAACAATTGGGTATGCAAATTTACACAAGCAACTTAGGGTTCAAGTCGGGTATTACTATCTCGAGGTTTAACCCTTTAATTGAGGCTATCAATGTCTTGAGTACGCTCCAATTCCTTGTTGGATTAATTTCAGAGACTTAGACTCTCTTTCTCAAAAAGAACCCTAGTCAAGTAAATACAAACTAGTGTTTGCAACCACTAATTCAGCAATTAACCATAAAATTGACCCAAATATCAAACACCCACAGTAAATTTAGACCTAAAATACAAGACCCATCAATTACCCACACTAGGGGTTGAGCCACAAATTCAAAGAGGAAAAATAAGAAATAGATTAAGATAAACTCATATTAATTAATTACTAAGATAAAATTAAAGATTCAATGTTGCAAAGTAGATAAAATTGCCCAAAATGGCTACAAGAGTCTTTCCCACGAGCGCAGCAGCTTCTAAAAACTATCTGATACCCTAAAAATGGAAAAAGAATCTATTTATACCAAGCTGAAAATCTGGACAAAAATGCCCCTGCGGGGTTAGTGCGGACCACACAAAATGGTGTGCAGCCGCACTAGGGCTCTGAACTTGAAGATCTGGTTCTCTGAACTCGGGCTCTGTGGACCACACAGAATGGACTGCGGTCGTGGAGGCTTCTAGTGCTGTCCGCACAAAATGAACTGCGGACCGCATTGGCTTGAAAGCTCCAACTTGACACTTCTCTGATTCTCAGCTCTGCGGACCGCACAAAATGGTAGTGCGGCCGCATTGCCTTCAGTGCAGACCGCACAAAACCTAGTGCGGACGCACTGCCTCTTAGCCTGGAAATCATGCTCTCTGAATCTCCTAGTGCGGACTGCACAAAGTGGTGTGCGGCCGCACTAGGCCTGTTTTGCCTGAGCTTGTCTTGTCTTTGGCACTTGTGCAAGTTTCAGTCCTTTTGAGCTGATCTTTGACATTTTGTCACTTTGTTGAGCAAACCTTCAATCAAGCACAACTTGTGAGCCTTTCGGGACTATTTTGTGTGAATTTCTAATCAAAGCATAAGCAAGAAGGAGTATAAAATGTGTCAAAATCCTTAGTTATCAACTCCCCCAAACTTAAGATTTTGCTTGTCCTCAAACAAACAAAATAAGACCCACCCCTTAAGGGAAAATCCAAGAAGTTTTCAGCTGTCCTAAAGCACCTCAACTAGCATCAATTAGGACTAACAATTGCCCTCAATACAAATGAATCATTAACAATATTTACTCATTGAAACACCATGGGTTAAGTGCGACACAAGAGCATCAAGGGTTGACTCAACACATCAAAGAACTCTTTCAATTACTTTGGTCATTCTGGAACTCAAACTCACACATCCTCAACTCTCCCTAAGCAAGCCTCACCTTTAGAATAGTGGCACGCAAAACTAGGTTAATGGAAATTCACTCATCTCTCTCAAAAAAAAATCACAAGTCCGGCTCTAAGTACCATATGTTTGCCCCTTATGTGAGTATCCACTAATGTAATCTTCATTCAACTCAAGATCATATAGGGCTTTTGTGGAAACATTATGAAGGCTTTTGGTTCAAGGTAAGGAATGTTTTGGTCTAAGTAGGTTCCATCTTCCCTTAAGCACTTCTTTTGATTCATTTGGCACACGTTCACTTGACTCTTTGAGTCATTTCACTTCTTTCTAAGGGGTTAGAGAGACACACTGTCACTCTTTCTTATGCATTTCAAACCTTGTCTCCTTTTTCAACTTTCCACGACTTTCATTCTTTGCTTTTCTTGAATCCTTTTTTATTCTTTTTCACATTGGACATTCTTTTTGTATTTTTGCTTTTCTTTCTTTTTTTCATTGCCTTTCCTTTTCTTCATTTTTGTGCCTTTTTACCACTTTGTTGCAATCATCGTCTCTCCCCCCAAACTTATACTTTTGCCATGTGCTAAAGGAAAGATCAGGTGCCAAGAGAGGGTATCTTTTAAAACGGGTATAGGCTTGTATCATGGTTCTTGAAAGAAAAAAAGTTCCAAGGCTCAAGAGGGTTGACTAGGGATCTTATCATTGATAGGCTATGGAATTGTTCAAACTATCATTTGGATCAAGGAGAGCCTATAATCATGTCTCAAGTCAAAATTCACTTAGGATTTTGCCTCAACAAACATTCAGGGCAAGTTCTAGACCAATGGCTCGGGACTTGGACTTGCAATTCAATTACTCACCGCACAAGCTAAGGGATTGCTAAAGACATATAGTCGGGGACCCACAACGACCTTAGATATGATTTGAGCATACAATGGTCCCGAACAACCACTTGATGATTAACAGTCAACACAAGAGTTTCAAGGTCACGACTTTCACCATCCTAAACACAACAATTTAGTTTTGACCGTGAGATCAAAGGCAAATGTGCTAGGCCCAAGTGAAGCTTTGCTTGAGGTACCCTTAACTACCAACTATTAAAAACAAAAAGTAAAACGGACTCAAACCCTTAAGAAGGTTGTCACGCCATCCATAATTGGGAAGAGCCACCCGGTTCACACAACACTCCACCTTTGGAAAGAACCGTAGCATTAAGAAAACCAAAGGCTTATTGAAAACTTTAAAAACAAGAAGCTACGAATCACAAATAAGAAGCTAAGAACGAAAAATTTGCGGAAAATAGAATTAATATATACAAGAGGGGATTTGAGTATACAATAGATGGGATGAATATGTACAATGTAACATAACTTTATATACAGATCCAAAGTAAAATAAAAGTACGATAAATGTAACAAAATGTCAAAATTATATACAGACCAAAGATTAAAAATCAAGAAAGCATAAAAATGTATCAAATATATATACAATCATCTGAATGAATAACAGGTAGGGCCTACCCCCTCAAATGAAAGCTGGCATTGTCCCCAATGCCAACTAGTCTAAATAAAGCACCAAAAAGATAAGAGGAAAAAGGATATAAGAAACTCCTTATGGCTTGTCTGTCTGCATAGGGTCATGTGTGGTCCTTGGGTCCTCTTTGTGCTCGGGGACCTCAGACTGGTACCCTGTGGCATGCTGCTCTTCTACTAGGACCTGGGCCTGGACCTAGACAGGCTCAGTAGGTAGTGCACCCTGTGGTTGACTGGAAGAGGTCTCCTGTGGGTCAGCAAGCTAGATGACTGCATCATCAGCTCGAGGGATCATCTTCTTCCTCTTGGGAGGCCTCTGTGACTGCTCCGGCTCTAGATGAACTATTGATGCTGGGTCCTGGAGCAATAAATCTAAAGGAAGGTGATCCGCCTCCAGTCTGTCTACATCTACTCTCGGCTCCTTCACAGACTCTTTGGAGGCCTGTGTCTTCCTCAACTTCTTGTGCTCCCGAGCAAGCTTCCTGAGAGCCTTGCTATGTGAATCAACTGCCGTTGACAGAATTGCCTGAGTGTCGAGGATTTTCTTCTGGTTGTCTAAAATCTCTCTAAGAGCATCCTCGATTGACTGGGGAACCTGTGGGGCTGGAGGTGCCGACTGAGCCTCAACCACGGTAGTGAGTATGGACAACTTGGATGAGGTAGTCTGCATCCAGTTTTTTATACTAAGAAGCACCTGGCTCAGTCGGTGAGCAATAATAGGATGGGCCCGGGAAGATGGAATCTCCGGGCTTGCTGAGGTGGATGGACTAGTAGGAATGGTTGTGGATGTGGAAATACCAGGAGGGGTGTCTGTGGAAGTGGAGGTAGGCTCAGCAGGAGCCACTACCACAACTGGCTCTTCAGATTGGCTAATTGGAGCAGTAGTTGTACCTTTGAAGTTCTTGCTCTTGGGATTGTCATACCCCTGCATGTTGTACCAAGAAAATTAGGCTTTCATCTTGACTTTGATGTCAAAGGGCCTCTTGTCCACTTTCAAGTCCCCAAAGTACATCGTGAGGAAACTGGGGAATGGATAGTTTTTGTCATGCTCCGTACCCACAATGGTAATAATCTGTGACATCACATTTCCCACGTTAATGGGGTACCCCACCATGATAGAAGCCACTAAAACAGCCCAGTGGAGAGGAAGAGAGTTATCATATGTCGTGGGATCCAACCGGCTACATACAAAGGTCTCCCACCCCCGTGCCTCAAAGTTCAAACTCCTTCTTAAGATATCAACTCCAGTAGTCAACTAGTCCGGGGTGGTACCTGGGATTGCCAAGTATTGTGCCAACCGTGGACGGACCTCCTCGCCCATTTCCATCTTTGCCATGTACAGGGTTTCATCCTCCTCATTGAAGCCAAGGTATCCATTTATCGACTTTCCGTCGAATAACACTTTCAGATTCTGAACTTTGGTCACTTTGGAGACCTTTTTGATGTGGGCTACGTTGCAGTAGAATTCTTTGACCAAGTGTTAGTTGGCATCCACACAGTCATCCAAAAAATTCTCCCATCCAACTCTCGTCCTAAACTGCCTCCTCACGTTGGGTTTGTGAGGTAGCAAGTCTCTATCTATGAAGCTCCTCTCCGGGATCAACTTTCTCACCGGCCACCACTCCCGAAATTTATGGTACGCCACCTCACTCACAAATCTGTCCTCTCAAGCCTCAGGCTTTCTAGTTCTAGCAACGCCTCCAACATGAGGCTCACCTCCTTCTGCTACTCCCTCATCTCCCTCTACTTCCTCCTCACCTCGTATTGCATCCTCTCCAGATAATGAAGTTGTGGGAGAGGTGGAGTATTCCCCCCTACTTGCTACTGAGCCCTCAGACGACTCAAAATTCACATGTGTTGGAGCTTGGGTAGTGGGTGATGGTGGAGGAGTGTCTCTCAATGTATGCCTCTCCGGCCAGTCAGGGATGTATTCAGGAACAGAGTCTAAAAAAATTTCCCGTGAGGGCTCGTACTTACTCCCCGACATGTCAATGGCTCTGTTAGCGGCTTTTATCGCTTTCCTCATATTCTTGATGTTTTGCCTAGCTTGGGGAGTGAGTCTTCTCATTTTCTGTTTCCCTCCCCGGGAAGATTTACCTCTGTCAAGTTGTTTAGATCTTTTGCCTCGTTGTTGTACCATTGTCTGCAAATACAATTCAAATGACTTTGTTATTATCAATAGCAGCAGGCAAGAAATAGAATTATAGATAGAAGAAAAGAGTTGCAGACATGTTGCAGAAGGTACCCAATGCGGACGGCACAAAATGGCCATGTGGTCCGCATAGGGGTGGGATTCAGACTACCCACCCTCTGTATCTAGACAGTGCGGACTGCACAAAATATAGTGCGGCTGCACTGGGGCGAATGCGGTCTGCACAAAATGTAGTGTGGCCGTACTGCCGAAAGTTCAGCTTTCAGAAGTTTCATCAATGCGGTCCGCATAAAATGGTATTGCGGACCGCACTGGGGAACTGCAGACCGCACAGAAATGACTACGGTCCGCACTGAGTGCCCAGTTGTGGCACTAAGTTACGGTTTAACGGATTTTTAATTTTAAGCATAATTAATACCTAAACAATGCCCCTAAGTGATTTCCCATTATTTTTAACTACAGGAGCATACTCTAATTAAGAAATTTACAACCCTAACCTAATCAATTGAAGAAAAACTACGGGAAACATAGAGAGGGAAACAAAAAAAACTAAAATCAAAAGAAATTAATAAAATTGAACAATTAAGAGGCAAGCAATGGCAAGTAATTAATAAAGTGAGAGTTAATGAAGAGTAACAAGTCCAAGCAGTTAATTACGAACAAAGATGGTGATGAATAGTGCTTGTATAAGTTTTAAGAGTTAGGGTTCGAAAAGGGTAAAAGGAGGGCCTCAGGCTCTATTTATAGAAAAGGACCTTGGGCCCAGTCTCATTAACCAGTGCGGACCACACAAAATCGACCGCGGTCCGCACTACACAGCTTTTTCCAAGTTTGACCAAGTAACCCACTACGGTCCGCACAAAAATGGACAGCAGCCGCAGTGGTGCACTGCGGACCGCAAAAAATGTAATGCGTCCGCGGTGGTAAACTTTGGAGAGGTCATCATTTCACCCTTCACTAGTGCGGACGCACTAACAATTTCAGACACCTGGCACTTTTTTCCACTATGTCCTGCACTACACCAACATAATCCTATAACATCTCACAACCAATTAACCCAAAAATAAATCCTATCCTACAATGAATCAAAGAAAAACAGGAAGAAAAATGCATGGGTTGCCTCCAAAGAAGCGCCTGATTTAAAATCGGGGCACGACGCAAGTTACCATCACATCATTTGAAATGGGGAAGTGCCACCACATGGTTGTCATCAATTTTTCCAAGATAATGCTTGACCCGGTGCCCATTAACTCTTAAAACTTCACCATTTTTGTTAGTTAAATCAAGATCACCAAACGGGGTCACACACACCACTTCAAAAGGTTCACTCTATTTTGATTTGAGCTTTCCCGGAAACAGACGTCACTAGGAGTTGAACAAGAGAACCAAATCACCTACTTTGAACTCCTTTCCATGAGCATATTTATCATGAAGGTACTTTATCTTGTCCTTATACAAGGATGAACTGGAGTACGCATGGAATCTAAATTCATCAAGTTCATTAAGCTGCTCCACACGAAGATTGGCTGCAACATCCCACTCAAGATTAAGCTTCCTCAAAGCCCACATAGCCTTGTTCTCTAACTCAACCGGTAGATGGAAAGCTTTCCCAAACACCAACCGATACAGAGACATACCAATCAGAGTCTTGTAAGCAGTCCTATAAGCCCATAGAGCGTCATCCAACTTCTTTGACCAATCGGTCCTATTTGCATTGACCGTCTTTGACAATATGCTTTTTATTTCCCTGTTGGAGACTTCAACTTGACCACTTGCTTGAGGACGGTAGGGAGTAGAAACTTTGTGATTGACACCATACTTTGAAAGCAAGGTATCGAAAGCTCTATTGCAAAAATGAGACCCCCCATCACTGATGATTGCACGAGGAGTACCAAACCTTGTAAAAGTGCTCTTTTTGAGAAATGCAACAACACTTCGGGCCTCATTGTTGGGCAAAGTCACGGCTTCAACCCACTTTGAAACATAGTACACCGCTACAAGAATGTAAGTGTTCCCACAAGAGCTAACAAATGGGCCCATGAAATCAATGCCCTATACATCAAAACTATCAACCTCAAGGATGATATTGAGAGGCATCTCATCTTTCTTCGAAATTCCACCCGCTCTTTGGCATTCGTCGCATCTCTTAACCAAACCACCTACATCTTTGAACAAAGTTGGCCAATAAAACCCACAACTAAGAACTTTAGAAGCCGTCCTCGCCCTTCCATGATGGCCACCATAAGGAAAGGAATGACAAGCCTCCAAGATACTCAATTTCTCCTCCTCTGGGACACACCTTCGGATCACACCATCCGTGCAAATATTGAACAAGTATGGCTCATCCCAATAGAATTCCAAACTATCCCTTTTGAGCTTCTTCCTTTGGTTAGAAGAGAGCTCACATGGGATTATACCGGTCACAAGGAAATTAGCAACATCGGCAAACCATGGCATAACATTCATCGACACCGAAAGGAGTTGTTCGTCAGGAAATGAATCATCTATCTCTAGGACATCACGAGGCCTCCCCTCCTCCTCCAAGCGGTACAAGTGGTCCGCCACTTGGTTCTCACTACCTTTTCGGTCCACAATCTCCAAATCAAACTCTTGAAGTAACAAGACCCATTGCATCAGTCTAGATTTGGAATCCTTCTTCGTTATCAAGTACCGGAGTGCGGCATGGTCGGTATGAATAATAACCTTGGCACCCATAAGATATGGCCGGAATTTTTCCATAGCAAACACAATAGCCAAAAGTTCTTTCTCGGTTACCGTGTAGTTCACTTAGGCATCATTCATTGTCTTGCTCGCATAATACACTGGATGAAATATTTTGTTCACTCTTTGACCCAAAACCGCCCCAACTACAACATCGCTCGCATCACATATGAGCTCAAAGAGCAAGCTCCAATTAGGCGTTGTAATGATAGGAGTGGTGGTAAACTTATGCTTGAGAAGTTCAAAGGTTTGCATACATTTCTCATCAAACACGAACTTAGCATCTTTTTCCAACAACTTGCACAAGGGTTCATTACCTTTGAAAAGTCTTTGATAAATCTCCGGTAAAACACCGCATGCCCAGGAAAACTTCGAACTCCCTTGACGGATGTAGGGGGATGGAGCCTTGAAATCACATCGATATTTGATTTATCTACCTCAATACCATGCTTCGAAATTTTATGCCCAAGAACAATTCCTTCTTCCACCATAAAGTGGCATTTCTCCCAATTGAGAACAAGATTGATTTCTTCACAACGGGCCAACACCCTATCAAGATTCTTCAAGCATTCATCAAATGAGTCCCCCACAACACTAAAATCGTCCATAAACACCTCCAAAATGTCTTCCACCATATCGGTGAAAATGGCCATCATACACCACTGAAATGTAGCCGGTGCATTACACAACCCAAAAGGCATCCTAGAGAAGGCAAAAGTGCCATATGGAAAAGTGAATGTGGTTTTCTCCTGATCTTCCGGAGCAATCAAGATTTGGTTGTACCTAGAATACCCATCTAAGAAGCAATAGAAGGCACGCCCAGCAAGTCGGTCTAACATCTGGTCAAGGAAAGGCAAAGGGAAGTGATCCTTACGGGTCACTTTATTCAACTTGCGGTAGTCCATGCATACCCTCTAACCAGTGACTGTTCTTGTAGGAATCAACTCATTTTGAGAATTTGTAGCCACGGTCATGCCACCCTTCACACATTTCACCGGCGAAGTTCAAGAGCTGTCAGAGATGGGGTACACAACCCTGGCATCCAACCACTTGATCACCTCTTTTTTCACAACTTCTTGCATTGCTTCGTTCAATCTTCTTTGATGCTCCACGGAAGGCTTTGCATCATCCTCCAAGATAATTTTGTGCATACAGAGTGCGGGGCTTATTCCCCGAATATCAGCTAGAGTCCATCCAATTGCCTTTTTCCGCTTTTGAAGCACCGCCAATGTAGCATCAACCTGCATGTTAGTAAGTCAAGAAGAAAGAATAACTGACAAAGTAGAATTTGAGCCTAAGAACTCATACCTGAGGTGTGGAGGAAGTGGCTTCAACTCTAACACCGGAGGCTCCTCAATTGAAGGTTTAGTTGGTGGAGTCTTTCTTTTCTCGAGATCCAAAGACAATTTCCTATGCTCATAAGAATAAGAGCTCATTCCATGTAAAGCATTCACGCACTCCACTCGGCTTGTATCCTCATTGACATCAAGATTCAACAATATGGCCTCCAATGGGTCCTCCACATTGATCATTGCACTGGTGTCATCAATTATCACTATTGTGACGAGGTCAACAAAAGAGCACACCTCGGTACTGTTGGTCCACTTCATAGATATGCACACATGAAAGACCACCTTTTCATCACCCACTTGGAAGGTGAGTTCCCCTACTTACACATCTACCAATGCCTTCCCGTAGCTAGGAAAGGTCTACCCAGTATGATAGGAACTTCGTAGTCCACCTTGCAGTCCAAAATCACAAAATCAGCTGGCAAGATAAATTTGTCCACTCGGACAAGCACATCATCAATAATACCCAAGGGTCTCTTTATCTATCTATCCGCCATTTGTAACCTCATGGAAGTCGGCCTAGGTTTCTTAATACCCAAAGTTTTGAAAATTGAGTAGGGCCTCAAATTGATACTAGCTCCCAAATCACATAGAGCCTTGGCAAAATCCGCACTCCCAATGGTGCAAGGAATGGTGAAAGCACCGGGATCTTCAAGCTTCGGGGCCATTAAATGCACTATAGCGCTAACTTGGTGAGTTATCTTTATAGTTTCATAATCCATAGAACGCTTCTTTTTGACCAAGTCTTTCAAGAATTTTGCATAGCCCGACATTTGTTCAAGTGCCTCCACCAAAGGCACATTAATAGATAAGCTCTTCATCATGTCAATGAACTTTTTAAACTGATTAACATTCTTTTGCTTTGCGAGCCTTTGAGGATAAGGTGGAGGTGGCCTTGGAAAAGGTGTCTTGGCTTTAGGCACAACCGGCTCCGGCATGTCAATTATGTGTTTCCTAGATGGGTTTACATCATTTTGAGTTTCCACCTCGACATCTTGAATATCAATCCTCACTTCATTGTTCACATTTCCATCAACAACATCTTCAACTACCAAAGGGACTTCATTTTCTTGCAATTCAACATCATCATCCAAGATTTGCTTTTGGTTGGAGGCATTCACATCACCGCCTCTCCCACTTCTCGTTGTAACCGCCATAACATGATTGTTCCCACCCTTCGGGTTCACTATCGTATCACTTGGTAGAGCACCCTTAGGGCGAGTATTTAAAAATTGAGAGATTTGGCCCAATTGTACTTCCAAGCTTCTGATAGAGGTATTGTGGGAAGCTAACTATGCATCAGAATCCGCATTCTTCTTCATCATCTGTTCGAATATCATTTCAATTTTGCTCATATCATTGCCAGAAGAACTAGGACCTTGAGATGGAAATGGGGGTGGATTGTTCGGTTTTTGGTACATTGGGGGCCTTTGAAAGCCTTGCCCCCGATTTCCTTGGTTTCCATTGTTCCATCCACCTTGACTGTTATTGCCACCCCAATTGTTGTTATTACCATTCCAATTCCCTTGGTTGCCTTGATTGTTGTTCTGATTGCCCCAGTTGTTGTTTTGGTTTATGTTCCCCCAATTACCACTGTTTTGTTGTTGATTGCCCTAATTGCCTTGAGGTCTCCACTATTGTTGGTGGGAAGAGTTGCCCCGTTGGACTTGATAGTTTTTTACATATTGAACCTCTTTACTTTGGTCATCATAACCATCATTTTGAAATCAATCACAATCATCATCAAATTGCTCAGAATTCCCTTGGTTTTGTTGCCTTCTTTTGTTGACAAGCATATTAACACCCTCCATGGCATTCACTTGGCGAGGAGTTTGAACTTGTTGCAACTGTACCTTTACCAATTGGTTCATAGTAGTTGTAAGCTCAGTTATAGCTTGACCGTGATCATGTAGTTCCTTGTGCAAATGAATAACCATGGGGTCACCTTGAGGCACATTGGCTCTACTTTGCCATGCAGAAGAAATGTCAGCCATATCGTCAAGTATATCACATGCCTCATCATACGACAGCTTCATAAAGTTGCCCCCAGCAAGTTATGCATTGATTTGGTTTATTGATGCCCCGGTAGAAGGTTTGTTGTATCATAGCCTCGGTCATATCATTGTTGGGGCATTCTTTCACCATTGTTCTATAACACTCCCAAATATCATTTAAAGGTTCCGTGGGCTCTTGATTGAAAGCCAATATCTCATCACGCAATATTGCCATATGCCCTGGCGAGAAAAAATTAGCAATGAATTTATACCCAACTCATGTGTGATGGAATGGTTGGGAAGTCTCTCGAGCCAATCTAATGCCTCCCCTCGAAGTGAGAATGGGAAGAGTCTCAACCTAAGAGCATCCTCAAACACATTCGTCTGCTTGCTTCCCCAATATGTATCCACGAACCCCTTGAGATGTTTGTAGGCATTTTGATTTGTAGCACCCGTGAAATACCCACGCTGCTCAAGTAAGGTCAACATCACATTGGTTATCTGAAAATTGCCCGCCCAGATTCGGGGTGGGACAATAGCACTCGCGTAGCCCTGGTTCGGAAGTATTATGGGAGCCACTCTAGGAGGTGGCGGAGGAGGGTCTGGAACATTGTCATTGGTATTAGCATTGGCATTGCGGCCTCTACGTTGTCCTTGAGGTATAAGAGGCACCTCATCATCTCCGACATAATCTACCTCCTCCCCCGCAATCACGTTTCCAAGAGGGTCATTAGCGTTATTCGCTGCCATTTGGTACCTGAGTTGTGACACAAATAATTTAGTAACAAAGAAGGAAAGAAGAACAATACACAAAACTAACTAAATATATAGCCAAAATCGTTAGCTCCCCGGCAACGTGCCAAAAAGTGATCACAACCTACTCCGCACTACTAATTATGTAGCGAGAGAGGGTCGGGGCAGTTTTTACCCGATTTTGGGTCGGGATCGATATCCACAGAGAGCTAGAATTGGAATTGAGTGTCTATTTAGCTTAGGATTGCGTAAGTGTTCCAAATTACACTTCTAATCATTTTTGGGGGTTTTCTTTATAATTCTACTTTTATCAAACTACAAATTATAATTGCAACTAGATTAAGCTAAGAGATAAGCTAAAAGGGTAATTCAAATGGTTTAAAGGGAACTAGAGTAGTGACATCCGCCTAGGTGGTCAATTGACGGGTACTTGAGTCTAAGGCACAATTGACATGATTGGGGAGTATGATATAACCGTTGCACTACTTTACCCACTCTACACCTCTCGGTGGTTCAAGTGATTTTGCCCAATTGACTTTCTCAAGACCAACTGGGTATGCAAATTTACACAAGCAACTTAGGGTTCAAGTCGGGTATTACTCTCTCGAGGTTTAACCCTTTAATTTGGGCTATCAATCTCTTGAGTACGCCCCAATTCCTTGTTGGATTAATTTCAGAGACTTAGGCTCTCTTTCTCAAGAAGAGCCCTAGTCAACTAAACACAAACTAGTGTTTGCAATCATTAATTTAGCAATTGACCATGAAATTGACCCAAATATCAAAAACCCATAGTCAATTTAGCCCTAAAATACAAGACCCATCAATTACTCACACTAGGGTTGAGCCACAACCCTAGCTATGGGGTCTAGCTACTCATATTCAAAGAAGAAAAACAAGAAATAGATGAAGATAAACTCATATTAATTAATTACTAAGATAAAAATAAAGATTCAATGTTGCAAAGTAGATAAAATTGCCCAAAATGGCTACAAGAGTCGTTCCCACGAGCGCAGCTGCTTCTAAAAACTATCTGATACCCTAAAAATGGAAAAAGAATCTATTTATACCAAGATAAAAAATCTGGACAAAATTTCCCCTGCGGGATTAGTGCGGACCGCACAAAATAGTGTGTGGACGCACTAGGGCTCTGAACTTGAAGATCTGGTTCTCTGAACTCGGGCTTCGCGGATTGCACAGAATGGACTGCAGCCGTAGAGGCTTCTAGTGCAGTCCGCACAAAATGGACTGCGGACCGCATTGGCTTGAAAGCTCCAACCTGACACTTCTCTGATTCTTAGCTCTGCGGACCGCCCAAAATGGTAGTGCGGCCACATTGCCTCTTAGTCTAGAAATCATGCTCTCTGAATCTCCTAGTGCGGACCGCACAAAGTGGTGTGCGGCCGCATTGGGCCTGTTTTGCCTGAGCTTGTCTTGTCTTTGGCACTTGTGCAAATTTCACTCCTTTTGAGCTGATCTTTGACATTTTGTCACTTTGTTGAGCAAACCTGCAATCAAGCACAACTTGTGAGCCTTTCGGGACTATTTTGTGTGAATTTCTAATCAAAGCATAAGCAAGAAGGAGTATAAAATGCGTCAAAATCCCTAGTTATCAGTTTACCACCTTGGAAAAGTCTTTGATGAATTGGTGATCAAACCCCGCATGACCCAAGAAACTCATCACTCCCTTCACGGATGTATGGAGGAGGTAGTTTGGAGATCACCTCAATTTTTGCCTTGTCGACCTCTATACCATAATTTGAAATTTTGTGGCCGAGGATAATGCCTTCCTCGACCATGAAGTGATATCTCTCCCAATTCAACACCAAATTTGTCTCCTCACATCTAGTCAAGACCCTATTCAACTTGTTCAAGAAATCATCAAAAGAATTCCCAACCACGGAGAAATCATCCATGAAGACCTCAAGAATATCCTCTACCATGTCGGCGAAAATAGCCATCAAACATCATTGAAAAGTTGCTAGTGCATTACACAAACCAAAGAGCATCCGCGAGAATGCAAAAGTACCATAGGGACAAGTGAAAGTGGTCTTCTCTTGGTCTTCAGGAGCAATAAGGATTTGATTGTAGCCGGAGTATCCATCAAGGAAGCAATAAAAAGCACGTCCGACCAATCTATCAAGCATTTGATCAAGAAATGGAAGCGGGAAATGATCTTTCTGAGTGACTTTGTTGAGCTTCCTATATTCCATGCACACTCTCCACCCGGTGATAGTTCTTGTGAGGATCAATTCATTCTTGTCATTTGTTATCACAGTCATGCCCCCTTTCTTTGGGACACATTGCACCAGAGAGGTCCACGAGCTATCGGAAATAGAGTAAACAATCCCGGCATCCAACCACTTGATTATCGCCTTTTTCACCACCTCTTGCATTGCTTCATTTAGCCTCCTTTGATGTTAAATAGATGGTTTGGCACCCTCCTCCAAAATAATCTTGTTCATGCAAAAGGCGGGGCTTATGCCCCGGATATCCACCAATGTCCATCCGATTGCTCTTTTCCTCCTTTGTAGCACCTCCAATGTGGACTCTATCTGCATGTTAGTTAAACAAGAAGAAAGAATAACCGGTAAAGTAGAAGAAGGGCCAAGGAATTCATACCTGAGATGTGGAGGCAATGGATTTAACTCCAAAGTGGGAGGCTCCTCGATTGAGGGCTTTGATGGAGGAGTCTTCTGATTTTCAATATCCAAGGATAGCTTGCGAGATCATAAGTGTACAACCCCATCACTTGCAATGCATTCGCACACTCCACATAGCCTTCTTTCTCCTCATCATTGTCAAGGTTGAGCAAAACGGCTTCCAAATTATCCTCAACATTCATTGTGGCACTAGTATCATCAATAATCACATCGGTGAACAAATCCACAAACTAACAAACTTCATTGATATTCGGTTGCCTCATAGATTTTTACATATGGAAGACCACCTTTTTGTCACCCACCCAGAAAGTAAGGTCACCGACTTCCACATCAACAAGAGCCTTCCCCGTAGCAAGGAAAATTCTACCAAAAATAATAGGCACCTTATAGTCCACTTCACAATCAAGAATCACAAAGTCCACCGGGAGGATGAACTTGTCAACACAAACCAACACATCATCAATAATACCCAAAGGTCTCTTCATTGTACGATCCGTCATTTGCAACCTCATGAATGTGGGTCTTGGTTTCCCAATCCCCAAACTTTTGAACACTGAGTAGGGAATCAAGTTGATACTCACCCCAAGATCACATAGAGCTTTGGCAAAATCGATGCTCCCAATAGTGCAAAGGATTGTGAAAGCGCCCAGATCTTCTAATTTCGGAGCCATTGAGTGCATAATAGCACTCACTTGATGTTTCATCTTGATAGTCTCACAATTCATATCTTTTCTTTGTCCCAAATCCTTCATGAACTTTGCATATCCCGGTATTTGTTCCAATGCCTCAACCAACGGCACATTAATAGACAAACTCTTCATCATATCAATAAACTTTTTGAATTGGTTCTCACTATTTTGCTTTGCAAGCCTTTGAGGGTATGGAGGAGGAGGCTTTGGCATTGGTGCCTTAGCCTTTGGCAGTACCGGTTCCGGCATGTCAATCAAGTGCTCCCTAGACGGGTTCACTTCTTCTTGCATCTCCTTCATATTTTCATCAATACCAATTCTCACTTCTTCATTAGCTTGAATCAAATTGCTTGACTTTCATCTTCTTGAACCACAACATCATTATCCACAATTCTTCTTTGATTTGAGGTGGTTGCATCTCCACCTTTTTCACTTTTTTGTAGTCACAGCCATAGCATGTCCCGTATTATTCTCACCCTTTGGTTTCACCACCATATCACTTGGTAGTGCCCCCTTAGGACGAGTGTTCAAAGCTTACGAGATTTGGCCTAATTGAACTTCCAAATTACAAACAGAAGTGTTGTGAGAGGCTAGTAGAGCATCGGAGTCGGCATTCTTCTCCATCATCTATTTAAACATGTTCTCAATTCTACCCATCTCATTGTTGGAATATCTCGGACCTTAAAAAGGATAGAGAGGTGGATTGCTCGGTTATTGGAACATTAGGGGCCTTTGAAAACCCAACCCCTAGTTGTTGTTGTTGTTCCACCATCCTTGGTTATTGCCTACCCAACTGCCTTGATTGTTGCCACCCCAATTTCCTTAAATATTGCCTCCCCAATTACCTTGGTTACCTTGACTATTCCAATTGCCTTTATTATTTTTACCACCACTCCAATTGCCTTGGTGGGCTTGGTTGTTCCAATTTTCTTGATTTCCTTGTGATCGCCATTGTTGTTGATTTTTCCCTTGAGCATTGTTTCGTTGGACTTGATAATTCTTGACATATTGTACTTCTTCTTCTTTCTCATTGAACAAATCACCTTGGTCATACCCACTATCATCTTGCATGAATTGTTCCGGACGGCTTAACTTTTTGTCATCTCTTGTTCATCATCATATTCACACATTCCATCGCATTCACTTGTTTCAGCCCTTGAACTTGTTGAAGCTGAGCTTTGACCAATTGATTCATTGTGTTTTTTAACTCGGCAATAGCTTGACCATGATCATGTAGTTCCTAGTGTAGGTGAATGACATTTGGGTCACCTTGAGGAACATTGGCTCTACTTTGCTATGCCGATGAGGTATCCGCCATCTCATCCAAAATTTCACAAGCTTCAGCATAAGGCGTGTTCATGATGTTCCCACTAAAGAGTTGATTTACCATATATTGATTTGTTGTTTTAATCCCCATGTAGAAGGTTTGTTGGATCATAGCCTCGGTCATATCATTATTCGGGGACTTTTTAATCATGGTACGATATCTTGCCCAAATCTCGTGCAATGGCTCATTGGGTTCTTGCTTGAACGAAAGAATTTCATCCCGAAGTGTAGCCATATGTCCCAGAGAGAATAATTTGGCAATGAATATTTCTGCCAACTCATCCCATGTATGGATTGAATGATTGGGCAAACTCTCTTGCCTTTTCCCGTAGAGAAAAGGGAAATAGCCTCAACCGCAGCGCGTCCTCGAAAACAATGGTTTGCTTGCTCCCCCAACAATTATTGACGAACCCTTTGAGATGCTTGTAAGAATTTTGACTCGGAGCCCCGGTGAAGAATCCCTGTTGCTTAAGTTGTGTAAGCATCACATTGGTGATTTGGAAGTTACCCACCTTAATACAGAGTGGGACTATAGCAATTACATAACCCTCATTCGGTAACACCCGGTGTGCTGCCGCTCTTGGTGGAGCTGGGGAAAGTACGGGAACATTATCATGAGGTGGTCAGCCTCGCCTATTTGATTGAAGTTCGGGAAGAACCTCATCTCCTTGATTATCGTATACTTCCTTCCCCAATGGCACATTCTCAATGGGATCGTTGTTGAGAGCCATTCTCACACCTATAATCAATTCAAAAACAAAGTTAGTGACTTGTAAGGAAGAGAAGACAAATCACACAAAAACTTAGATATATAGTTAAATCTGTTTAACTCCCCGGCAACGGCGTCAAAAATTGATGTTGCCCAAAATCACACCACAAATATAGGTTGTGAGGCAGTCGGAGCAATAATAAAAACCCAACACAAGTCGGGGTCGAATCCACAGGGAGTTAGATTTTGGATTAGGTATATACCTAGTGTGAATGTATGATGTGCCTGAAATTACACTTTCTCATTTTCAATTGTTGTTTCTACTTCTACTTTTAAACTATCGATTGTAATTGTAGAGCTAAGAGATAATATTTTTGAGTTTTGGTTATTTTTCAAGTTATGAAAGATCTAGGATTGCGACCTCTGCCTAGTTGGTTACCTAACGGATTTAGAGCTTTAGGGCATGTTTGGTTGATCGGGATACAATATAGCAATCACACTCAATTACTCACTCTAAACCTCTCTATAGTTTGAGTGACTTTGCCCGATTTGGTTTTCTCAAGTCCAAACGGATATTTTACAAAGCAAGTGATAAATGCTCTAGTCGGGTCTTACTATCTCTAGATTGGACCCTTTAATTGGGGCTATCAATTTCTTGAGTTCACCCCAATTCCTAGTTAGCCAAGTTTTCCTAGACTTAGTCTTTCTTTCTCAAGTAAAGACTAATTCAAATAGGCATGAATCAATGTTTGCAACCATCAATTCTCAAATTCAAGCAAGACCTAAGCTAAATATCATAAACCCAATCATAAATAAACCATAAATCAATTACTCATTAATACACATACTAGGGTTGGGTCACAACCCTAGCTAAAGGTTTAGCTACTCATGAAAAATTGAAGAAATTAAAGAACAAACTAAAATAAAATTTATAATACTTGATTAAAGAAAGAAAATCTAATGTTTAAAACCTAATCTAGCACAATGTTACCCAATACAGTAAATAAAAACGGCTCAGGTGCTCCCAACTTACAAAACTTAACCTAAAATGACAAAAAGTTCTATTTATACTAAGCTAAAAATATCTAACGAAATTGCACCTGCGGAGGTTGTGCAGCCGCACAATTATGTGTGTGGTCCGCACATTGAGACTTGGCTTGACAGGTTCCAGTTTTGCGGCCACACAATTCTAGGTTGTGGCTGCACTTCTTCAACTTCTGCGGATTGCACATTTATGAGTGCGGCCGCACTCTTGATTCTGCAGACGCACAATTATAGTGCGGTCCGCTCTTCTTGACCTTGGGATTTGGCATTGTGGGACTTCTGCGGACCGCATAATTCTGAGTGCGGTCGCGCTCTTGACTATGCGGCCGCATAAAAATGGTACGATCCGCATTTCTTCTTGACCTTAAAATCCCATTTCTCTGAACTTTATCTTCTGTGGTTGCACCACAATTGTGCAGTCCGCACTTTGCAGAGCATTTCTTGTCAAAGGCTTTCTTCATGATTTACAGTCGCACTCAATATTGTGCGGTCCGCTCAGTGCCCTTTTAGCCTTATTTTTGTCCTAATCCAAAATTACTCCTTCCTGAGTTGATTTTTATTTCTTTGGCTCATATTCCAACACTCCTGCAAGAAATCATATTTCATTAGTTTTCGGGAATACCTGTAAGCAATTTTGAGCTAAAATGAAAGTAAAAGAGTGTAAATAAGTAGTCAAAATCCCTACTTATCAGCCATATCAACATCCTCACCACCTGAGTCATTGTTGTCCGTCTTGAGGACCAGGTTCTTCTCCCTTTTGGGCTCTCTTCTCTCATTATCCTTCTTCTTCATCATTTCATAAGTCTTCAGAGTGCCGACAAGTTCATCAATGGTCAGCTCCTGCAGATCATTTGCCTCTGTGATAGCATTTACTTTGCTTTCCTGGGAACCAGGTAATACACTAATTATTTTCCTGATAAGTTTGTTCTTGGGGATGATCTATCTTAGGGGTGAAGCTCATTTATGATAGATGTGAAGCGAGTGTGCATATCCTGAATGGACTCATCGTCCTTCATCCTGAAAAGCTTACTATGTGGTTAGCATGTCAATCTTGGACAGTTTTACCTGTGTTGTCCCTTCATGAGCTGTTTGGAGAGCTTCCCAGATCTCCTTAGTAGATTGACATGCTGAAATCTTGTTGTACTCATCTGGTCCAATACCACAGACAAGGATTTTCTTAGCTCGAAAGTTCTTTTCAATAGCCTTGTAGTCAGCATCATTATATTCCTTTCTAGTTTTAGGAATTGTCACTGCGGGGTCTCCAATGGTCTTCGTAGGAACGAAGGGTCCATCACGGATGATATCCCAGAGCTCTGAGTCTTCAGCCATGATGAAGTCGCGTATCCTTGTCTTCCACCATCCATAGTATTGGCCGTTGAATCTCGGTAGTCTGTAGGTAGACTAACCTTCTTCGAAGTTTGGCGGAGCATCCCATGAGGATACTTTCTAGGTGTTAGCTTGATAAAAAGAACTCGCTTTGATACCAATTGAGAGAAACTAAGGGTCCACCAAACTATATAGAGAACCAAGTTCTCTATTAGTTCTCACAGAACATACGCACAGTGCAGTAAGTAAATGACACAATGGAGTTTTACATGGAAAACTCTTAGCTCAAGGGATCAAAAATCACGACGTACCCTTGTAGGATTTGAACTTCAGTACTAAGCAAACTTTAGACTACAACCTATTGTAACCTATGAATTAACCTCTTAATCTCTCAGTAACTTGTAACAACTCTAGCCAAGACACTTTGTAATAACTCTATTACAAAGACTTACAACTCGACTAACTCTAGCTAAGACACAAACACAAGGGTTTATGATTTAAAAAGATTTTCTATACAATGCTTCTAACTAAGATAAGTAGGAATTATAAGAAGAGTACTTTAACAAAGGTTCAACACAACTAAGGACATGTAATAACTCGATATAGGGAACTGGTCTGTTGTTATGTTGTTCTTTGTTCTTGATGCCTTTGAGAGTCACGTGCCAGATTGATGGATGACTTTAGAGAATGCTTGATCAATTTTTGAATGTGCAAGTGTTTTGTTTTACCTTTGCTTGATGTTAATAATTCATTTGTGACATTACTTAAATGATACAAGCAAGTTAGGTAAAGGGCATTCCCCGTAAAGTTTACTGTTGCACTGTTTTTGCACTGTTGTGTGTGCAGGCAACAACTTTACAACCGGGGGGTTGACTTGTACAGTCACAACGGGAACTGGTGGCCATCTATTCCCTCTGTTGTTCCTTTGACTTTGAAGAGTTGAACTGTATCCCCAACTGGAGACTTGTTGATATTTAAGTTCTTGAGGATGTGTATTAATTTATGGACTAAATTTCTCCGAGCCAAATACTGTCAAAGATCCAATCCAATCTCAAAAAAGCTGGATCCTAAAGACTCTAGCTCATGGAGGAGCCTAATGGAGACAAGAGATAAAGTAGAAGATTGCATTCATTGGAAGATCAACAAGTATAATAGTCTATTTTGGTGGGATAGGTGGCTATCATCAGGGAACATCAAAACAATATCCAACCCCCCCTCCTCAAAACCAGGAAACACCAATGTCAAGGATTTCTTCAATAACCAAGGATGGAACACGGAGCTTCTTCAAGAAACTGTGCCTCAGAGAGTCGTTGATAAAATTGAGCAAATCAAGATTGGTTGCAACTATATACATGATCAAGTCGTATGGACCACCAACCCCCAAGGATCCTTTTCTTGTTCGTCTTCCTACCAGCTCTTAAGGAAAAGAAAAGACTTCTCACCTCAGTTGGCCAAAATTTGGAATAAACATCTACCTTTCAAAATCTCCTTTGTTACATGGAGAATATTGAAAGGCAGGCTACCTCTTGGTAATATTGTGGTAAAGTTCGGTACTAATAGTATATCTAGTTGTTGTTGTTGTAGGGTGCCAGAAGAAGAAACCATGAACCATGTCTTCGCAACTAGCAACACATCAAAGAAGGTATGGAACACTATGTCCACTCCACTAGGATTTCAGACCACGGGAAGGAATATTCTATGCATCATAACTCAATGGTGGAGCAGACACCCAAAAATAATGTGCATAAGTTTCTGTTGCAAATCACTCCAACCATAATATGCTGGGAAATATGGAAGGCTAGGTGTGGTAAGAAATATGGTAAGAAGACTATTTCTATTTTTAGAATATGTCAACAAGTTCTTTTTCATGTAAAAGTTTCCATGGGCCAAAAATACAGCCAAATGGATTGGAATTGGACGTGGAACAATGTATGCAAGGTGGCAGAGGATTACAAGATTAGACTAAATAGTATTATGGTTCTTTGGGAGCCCCCTGACAGTAATCAATGGAAAATAAATACAGACAGAAGTTTCTACGCAAACGCAGGCAAAGCAGGCATTGGGGGTGTTGTTAGGAAAAGAAATGGTGATGGCCTTCTCCGCACCAGTACATTTCTTGACTAACAATTACTCTAAAGTGCAAGCGGCCTTGTTTGCTATACTTTAGTGTTGTGACCATAACTGTCAAGACCTAATACTTGAATTAGACTCTCTCCTAGTTGTCAACATGATCCAAGGGAAATACAATACCCTATGGAGACTAAAAGAAAGAGACACACTTATTCAGCAAAAGGTGCAACATCATGGCATTAAGATAAAACATTGCTACATGGAAGGAAATGAAGTGGCCAATGCTTTGTCCAAACATGTTGCAACTCTCACGCAACAGGCCATCTTCCTCAATGAAACTGATTGCCTACTAAGGCTAGAAAAGCAATGACTATGGATTGAATGCATATCTCAAATTTCAGAATTAGACCAAGGAAATACTCAGGATGGATATTTGAACCTCCTTAAACGATAAGGAAAGAGATATTGTTGTAGCGAATCATATACTGTTATAGTAGCTCTTTTATAACTTTCTAGGCCTAGCCATTTTAGTTTTCCTAGCAACAATGTAACTATATAAGGTTTTGGTCTATGTCCCCCTACTTGTACTATTTTGCTAATGAATAAACAGGTAGGGGTCTATGCCAAACCCCCCAACACCACAGGAGATGAAAACCTGGGTGGATGGTTTTAATTAAAAAAATAATTTATTAGATCATCAAAACATAACAGAGATACACATATAACCTATCAATACCAATATCTACAACTAGTATTTATTTTCCTGCTAATTATATGGGTATATACATGTCACGACCCAATTTAGGATCATGACCGGCACCTAGGAGAAAGTGCCCTCAAATAAGCCTCATCGGTATTTTACAGAAAATCGGACAGAGTTTTCCTATTTTTGGACTATCCCAAAATTTTCCCTGTCTCAAATCAGCAACCAAACATCCTAATAGCAATTCAAATGACAATAAACTTATCAATTAACCAAAATAAATATCTATCTTTAGTAGTCCACTCACCAACAACTGGAAATACTACTTTATCTCCAAATTTGATAAAAATGAGCGATACTCAACATAAATCTATAATAACGAAGAATACTCAAGACACTAAAAAAATTTGACTATGGAGTGACTCTAAGAGTTCAAAGAAAAGATCATAGCAATAAATAAAATCTCCGCCCACGCGAACAAATGCGGGGCTCACCAGAAATTATCAACTTGTGCGTCTGACTAACGAAATCCTCGCCCTTCAACTGTTCTCTCTGGAAAAAAATAGCGGGTAGTGAGTCGCTAGCTCAGTGAATAATAATACTTAACCACAACCATTTTTGATTGGGGACAAGTCAGAAAATATGCCTGTATAATAATAATAATTAGGAACTATCATAAAAATAAAATGCCCTTTAAAAAAAACAATAATAATAATCAGTCTCATCATGTGTTTCCTGTAATAGGAATCAATTTAACAATTTAGTAATAGACTCGGTAAGCACTGTGTCATATCAAATCTTTATGTTTGGGAGGTTTCCAAGGAAGGATCATGTAATCTGTATCACTGTATGGACCCCTTCGTCAAAGGAGTCAAATATAATTGTAGGTCCCTACTCGAGGGAAAACTGTAACTGTATGCTAGTTCTACCTTCCCACTAGCGAGGGCTATAACTGTAACCGGTAATCTGTAAATACAAGGTGCACCAGGTCTAAAGAACCCGCCGTTAGCTACGGGATCTTTCAAAGTCTCCTCCCATTTATACTCTTTCTTGTAAATAGTAAATACTTGTACAAAAGCATTTTCAAAATAATAAAGGGCATATCATTCCTTATCAAATCGTGTAATTTTATTTCGGTAACAGTAATCATGTCTCAAGTAACAGTAAAACATATCTAGTAACAGTGAGAATACTTCAAATAATTGTAATATCTCAAGTAACGGTAAAATATATCTAGTAACGGTGAAAACATTTAGATTAATCGGTAAACATCTCAAGTAAATTGTTTTGTATCATATCAAGTAAAGAACTTGTCCCACATGCGATTTCAAAGCATCGGTAATACATTTATTTTCAAAATCATATATAAATCATGCAGGTTATGAAAACACAAATTGTGGTAAGATTACTACTCACAGTACTCGTGCCGAAATACCAAATGTTTCACCTCGAGCAATTCGCACAAATTCCTCCAATCAATCTATAATTACATAATATCGATCTCATATTAATTTCCATGTTTAGGGTAATTCATAGCTAATTTAGAATGTCCAACCCTCGAGGTTTGATATTTGACTCCTAATTCACCGGATTATAATAACCCAACTAATCCCTCTTATTCCACTCGAAATATCAAGACCCATTTCGGTATCCCAAGTCACTGCTACAGTTAACTTAAACCAATTCAAAATCTATTAAATATAGCCAATTCATATAATATACCCAGTTAATTCATGAAAAAGTCTCATGAGTTTTGCCCAAATTTTCTAAACTTTATCTTTTAAACTCTTAATTCAATTTCAAAATCATATCTACTGAGTCATATAAGAATCATGTATACAAAATTTCTACTATTTCAAAAGGAGGAAAATATATGTAATTACCTGAAGCTTATCACTGAGACTCAAGAATGTAAATTTACTTTGCAGAACAAGAACTAAACCAGCGCTCCTTTCTAATTTTTATGCCCTATTGAATCTAAGACAACAAAGTCCCTTCTTTGCTTTCTTTGTCTCTTACCTGGATGGGCCTTCTTTAATTTTTTTTTTCTTTTTTTTTTGTTCTTAAATCTCAATTCTACTCTAATTGAAGCTTCTGTTTCACTGCGTCCCCTTTTTCCCAAAATCCGTTTAGCCCTTTTATTTCTTTTTCTTTTAATTTTTTTTTCCTATGCCCTCACGTTGCTGATGGGTAAGGCCCATTTACATACTTCTTTTTGTTTTGTTTGTTTTATTAGTTCTTTTTGTTAGATTTGGTTGAATTTTCTTTCTTTTTGTGCACCTCTTTTTTTAATTAATTACTAAATGACCAATATATGGGTATATATATTATCACACCATATCAAAATCCCGTTAGTTTTCCACGAGGCGCGAACCAAATTGTCATTTTGTGCGTGAAAATTAACTTAGTGTTTTGCAGTTTGATGATATGTTGATTAAGAAGGTGTTGCTCACCTAAGAATTAGCTCAGATGACCAGTTTTTAGACCTCTTCTAAATATTTAGTTACTGTTCAAAATATAATTAAGAAAAAATTATTTCTTAAGGCAAAATAATATTTGGATAATCTAACGTTAAATAAAACATAGAACAACTTTATTTCAAAAAATTCCTAGAGCTACAAATGCAGTTCAGATTCTAGGAAAATTTTCAGGAGTTTTGAACTGTGGTAGTTCAACTCCAACATTTCTTCCTTAATTTGAACTAACACATTTCAAAACTCAAGAAAAACTGCAGAAATATTTCATGGAGTTTATTATGATTTTCTCTTTTCTCAAAGTTTCTCCGTAGGGTTTTCACGAATTCTTTGCTTTATTCATGGAGATCATCAATCTAGTCAGAGTTCTTCTTTCATTTCTTATAGACAACAGATTTTAACTCTAAATTCAAAGTACATTTAAGAATACCTAAGCTTTCACTTATCACGACAGCACGACCCTTACTCTAATTTAACTAATTTGATGATCTAGACCATTAAAAAGTTTTTTTTCCTTTTTTTTTAAATGCACTTGCCTCTTTTAGCGCATCTTTCCCGAAAAGATTTTTCCCCATAAAAAATTAGAAGCAATTCCTAGAACGTGTAGACCTTCCCTCCATCACTCCACTTCTCGACAGTTGCAATATATGTAGAGTTAGTTAAATGGAGAGAGGCTTGAACGTCATCAATTTAACATCAGCTACAGCTAGCTTTAGAAAATTAATTGATAAAATTATTTGATTTTTAAAGGAATCAGCTTCTTAAAATTAAATACTACGCTTGCACAGGTTGACTGAGTTAGTTGGGTGAGTGGTTTCCCACATGAGAGACATGGGATCGATTCCCCTCACCAACAGCCTCCTCAGCCAGAGCTCGTCGTGCCGGACTTGCCTAGTGTGGTTTTGCAGCTCATGTGTGGTCTGCGAGCTATTACACAGTGAGTAAATTACCCGATGTAACATCAGAAGAATAGCGACTGCGCGTTTCCCAGCGAAATTTTCAAAAAATAAATAAATACTACTCCAATTAGTATCTATTATTATTCCCTACTTGGAGGTGCAAAGCACTTCTTTGATCTGATCATGATGAAATATTGATCATCAGTATACAATATCAAATGCCTTATCAGTGTAGGAGCAATTCTTTTCTCCCACTTTCAATCTATTCATGTAAAATATTGATTATATTGATCCATCTTATCCAGCTACATAAATGGGGAAATAAAGAAAGAAAAATAAATAATTGTTCGCTCTAATTTAATTAAAAAGAGAATCTACAAAACTCAATTATGGTTTGTCAACTATGTTGGTATTATTCCAACAGTAGGTACGTATTCTAACTTCTAGGACTTTAGGTATTCTAACTTCTAGGATTTTAATTTGAACATTGTACAAGGGGAAAAATTAAGAGAGAAAAAAAGGTTAAAATTTTGGAGTGGCCCTAATTACCACCGAGTATGTGATTTTGGGGCAAAAAGGAATAATAGTGGTTGAATAAAGGGGAAATAAGGGTTTATGCATCCATCTTTTTCCTTGATATAAGATAGTATACATTTATTTATTTATTTTATATATAAGATAGTACACATCAAATGCAATTAAACATGATATTTAATTTCTCCAGTTGTAAGTCTTTGCAAGACTTTAGGGATCAAGGGCTTCCACAACAGCATAATGTGGACAATAATTTGTTAACAATGAACTTTGGATTTAATTTTTGACACTGGGAGTTTTAGAGAATATTATAGCATAAAGTCAATAGTTCCCAAAACCGTATAGTCTATACCCCTGCTTGTAGAAATAAATTAGAAATAATAAAAAAGTCAATAATATAAGCAATTTGCAACCAAGAGCTTAAGTGCCAAACCCTAATCTTCGCTGACAGCTATACTACAAGTTGCTTATATATTATAAATCAATTCATCAAAAAATAAAGATAGTAACACCTACGAGCTAAAAAAAATTACATATTTCAAATATTTTCACCCATTGTTGTCAAGAGGAAACGTAGCAGCTAGCCAAAGTCGTCGCACAGATGTTAAAAATGATTTTCTTCTATTCCTTCCTATTTATGGTTACCGTAAGATAAGAAAAATGATTCCTTTTTTGATTTACCAATAGCAACAATAAATCTAACCAACAGCAAATTATATCAAGGGCAAAATAATTATAGATAAATTTATATGATTAATATTAATTTGTAATATAATAAATGAGATACGATAAGTTTATAAGATGGGTAAATTCTCCCGTAATAGATCGATCACTATCTTGGGCCCTTGGTGGCCAGTGCTCTTGAAGTTTTGCTTTTCATGGTGTAGTTATTATTAAAGATAAATTATCCAAATGGTATAGATAGAAAGTAGCATATATAATTTAATCTAAGTGAATTTAAGATAATAAAATTAATATGTTACGCAAATATCACGAAAGCTTAATTACATGGCAGCACACATAAACTCAACATATTAATATATTTCTTGGAGAAAAAGCTGGTAAATTTAAAAAATGAACTAAGAGAAACCCTATTCTACACATAAAACATGGATTATTATATTATTTAGTACTTTGGTACATTATTTTAGCCTCTTGAATGAGAGAATCCCGTCCAATTCTTGCTTCCAAAAGGCAAAACTTGGATCTTTAATTATTTTCCAAACTAATTTCAACCCTTAGGTACTTCTCCTATTTAAATACCTTCTCACTGTTCCTCCAACATTACCAACATCCTTTCTTTCTTTATTTCTTTCTCTGATCTGAATCCAAACTTTTGTTGCTTAAAAGGGAGAAGATGAAGCAAATCACAAGTGAAACCATTAGCCCAAGTTTTTCTAAACACAGCATGCATAAAGATTCACATACAATAACCAAAATGAAGCCAAAAATACGAATAATTCATATAATAGCACCAGAGATCATCAAAACAGACGTAGAGAATTTTCGCGAGCTTGTACAAAGGCTCACGGGGAAGAATGCTGCACAAGTCAAAGGAAAAAAGACTAAAAGGGACATGAGAAACCAAAGGAAGAACATCGAATTGTCACCACAAAATCATCATCATCATCATCAACATATGAACATGTTGCAAGATACTAATTATAGGATGAAAGAGGAAGAAAGTGATGGTATATCATATGGAAGTGTTGAAAATTCATCAAATGGCTTTTTGAGTGGTTTTGGAATGGAGGGATTTATTCAAGATTTAAGTGAATTTCCTATGTTTCCTTTCAAGCTTCCTACACAGATTAATATGTTTGGTGAGGTACCCCTTTGCTAAAAGAAGAATTCTTAGATTTGTTCTTGAGAAAGGAATTCAAGGTTTTCTAATATCTTAACTGAATAGTGTGCAGGAACTGGGTGACGCCATATGACTTGATCTTGATCCTATATATTTTTCATCTTTTTTGGGTTGGATTTGGAGTGGGGATGAAGTGATGTTGATTGATATCTTGTTTTCTCCATTTTGTATAGAGATTCATTCATGTGAATATAATGTTCCTTCATATGTTTGTAATTGTTAACATCTTTTTGTGATTATTTGGTTTTCTTTTTTATAACCCTCTCTTAACTCCTATCTTTTTCTCGAAATATTGAAAGCTCTTGTTGTTGCCCTAGCTACAGTGTATTAGTGCATATAGAATAGGTAGAATTCATTTAGTCTTACACTTTGTATTCTAAAGAGTCCTTGTTTACATAACCTTATACTCTAGGTAGTATCCTTATTGACTTAATATATTATACTTTGTATATATAATAGACAAAGCTCTCACGTATAGAGCATCTTGGGCAGAATACTATTTTTCACATGGTATCAAATAGCCATTATTAGCCAAACCTATTTCACAAAAAGTTCTTCTCAATCGAATATGGTGACATCTACCAAGGAAACACCTTCAGCGCATGTTTCTTCTCCAACAGATCCTATTATTCCTTCTAATTTATCTGCAACTTCAGCCACTGGAGCTTCCATAATTCCTCCTCTCTCAAACACTTCCACCATTCTCCTTTCCTCCTATCTCTTATTCAATTTCCTCGGTGCAAACCTCTCTCCCTGGTCAATCTTCCTCTCTTAACACTTTACCTGGTTCGTTAGTTAGTAGTGTTGGTTTACCCTTTCAATTGCCATTTACTAGATCTTTGGACCCGACATCTCACTCACAGTACAATTCCATCTCCGCTCTTGCTGCACCAAACGTCACAAATATGGTAACTATAAAGCTTGCCTCTGTTGAAGACCACCTCACATGGTGTCGCCTCTAAATCGTAGGATTCCACCACCACAGCTTGAATCTTCTGTGTCTACCACTGCTCCATCCTTACATAACACGTCTCATGTATCTCAACCTTTATCCTCTAGAACTATAGATTCCACAAGTTTTCAGATCTCTCCTGCAGAGCCTATTTCACCTATACCTAGCCTTAGCGAGTCATTACCTGTAGGTTCTTCACCATCTTTGTCTACCTCATTACCTATTACTAATTCCTCAACTTGTCATTTACCCCTTCCCCGCATCCAATGCAAACTCGATCTAAGTCTGGTATTTCTAAGCCAAAGAAACAATTTTCCTTGAGTGCTAATATCCATAAACAGGAACCTTCTTGCTTTTCTCAAGCTGTGAAAAAATCAAAGTGGCAACAAGCAATGGAAGATGAATTTAATGCCCTTTTAGAGAATAACACTTGGATCCTTGTTCTTTTTACCGCTAACATGAACTTAGTCGGTTGCAAATGGGTATATCACAAAAATATAATTCAAATAGGTCCATTGAGCGATACAAGGCTCACCTTGTAGCACAAGGTTTTCATCAAAAGCCTGGCATCAATTATCATGAGACATTTAGCTATGTTGTTCGTGCGACAACTGTGAGAATTGTTCTTTCCCTTGCTGTCTCTTTTTCTTGGCAAATTCATCAGCTAGATGTTAAAAATGCTTTCTTGCACGGGGTTCTTATTGAGGAGGTCTACATGAAGCAACCTCGAGGTTTTATTCATCCTGACTATCCTAATCATGTTTGCAAGCTAACCAAAGCCATCTATGGCTTGAAACAAGCTCCTCGGGCTTGGTTTCATCGCTTCAGTGCATTTCTTAATTCTCATGGTTTTGCTTGCAGCAAATCTGATAGTTCGATGTTTATTTATCGCTCTCCTTTTCATGTCCTTATTCTATTACTCTATGTCGATGACATCATTTTCACAGGTAGTCATAATGGTCTTCTTGATCAATTTATTTCTCATCTATCCCATCAGTTTGCTATGAAGGACTTAGGCAATCTCCATTATTTTCTTGGTATTCAAGCAGTTCGTACATCTCACGGTCTTCACTTGTCTCAGCAAAAGTATATTTCTATTTGTTACTTAAATTTCATATGCACACATGCAAACCAGTTCGTATTTCATATGCACACATGCAAACCAGTTCGTACTCCTATTGCTTCTCGCTCTTCTATTTCTCTAATGGACGGTGAGTTACTTTCAGATCCTAGTGAATATAGGAGCATGGTTGGTGCTCTTCAATATTTGACTATGACTCGTCCGAATATTGCCTATGTTGTAAATGTTGTCTCTCAATTTATGCATGTTCCCCGTACCACTCACATGCATTGTGTCAAGCGTATTTTCCGGTACTTGCAGGGTACTCTGACTTATGGTCTGACTTTGTGTGCCCTATCGCCGACTTCCATGGTTATTGCCTACTTGGATGCTGATTGGGTTGGTGGTCCAGATAGTCGCCATTCTACTTCGGGTTTTGTTGTGTTTCTAGGATCTAATCTTATCTCTTGGCATGCAAAGAAGCAACCAACAGTTTCAAAATCGTCTACAGAGGCTGAGTACCGGGCTATTGCATACACTGTTGCTGAGACTTGTTGGATTCGTCACATTCTTTGTGAGCTTGGTATCTTTCTACATGAACTAATTCGTGTATTATGTGACAACATCAGTTCAACTTACATGACCCGTAATCCAGTTTTTCATGATCATTCGAAACATATTGCTGTTGATTTTCATTTTGTGCGTGATATGGTTGCACAAGGAGATCTTATAATTCAGTATGTTCCAACACATTTGTAGTTAGCAGATATCTTTACAAAGGGTCTGCCTTTATCTCACTTTTGTTTTCTTCGGGACAATCTGTCTGTTACTTCCGTCAGTTCAGATTAAGGGGTGTATTAGTGCATATAGAATAGGTAGCATTCATTTAGTCTTACACTTTGTATTCTAAAGAGTCCTTGCTTACATAATCTTGTACACTAGGTAGAGTCCTTGTTGACTTGATACATTGTACTCTGTATATATAATAGACAAAGCTCTCACGTATAGAGCATCTTGGGCAAAATACTATTCAGTATTCACATAGTGTTGGTATTCACTTCTTCCATGAGCAAAGGGTTTTAATTGCTTGTTGTCTATTTCAAGCAAGAAAAAATTGATAATGACTTCGAACTACATACTGAGCATGGCATTTTCACCCGATTATGTATAGTGATGTTGTGAGTTCCAACCAAGAGGTTGTGAGTTCGAGTCTACCCAAGAGCAAGGTGGGAAGTTCTTGGAGGGAATAGATGCCGAGGGTCTATTTGGAAACAGTCTCTCTATCCTAGGGTTGGGGTAAGGTCTGCGTACACACTACCCTCCCCAGACCCCACTAAGTGGGATTATACTGGGTTGTTGTTGTTGTTGTTGTTGTTGTTGTTATGTATAGTGATGTTGGTGAAAATACACTAACCTATATATCTGCGTATTTATTAGCGTAAAGGTTTTGTGGACCTTTCGAAAGAAGCAACTTGTTATTTCTAAATCTTGTTGTTCCTATAAAGAACCTTTAACTATAGGAATTTCCCTCATATTCCATGAGTTGGTAATGTACATGGAAATATGTTTTGTCCAAATTATATACATTTCACTTATGTGAACCTTAGTTTGGAGATTCCTTTTAATGATTATCACTATCCAAATTGTACATTTAGTTTTTGTGAACTTTGACATTTCTGCGAAAATAAGCACTTATGCATTACATAATATAATTCTTATTGAAGACTAGCGCCACTATGGTAATTCTAAGCATGCGAGGAAAGTGTTAGGTGTTTCTCCTAATTTTTTTATTATATTTGATATTTCTATTTCTTGAAGGAAAAAACAACATATTTATCATAATTGTATTTTCTTTCTGCTAGAAAGAAGTTATAAATCTCCTATAGTTGGCTAGTCCCTTTTCTTGGAAGAAAATGTTTGGACTTCTATAAATTGAGGATCCTTCCTTCTCATTTAGTAGCATCCATAATGCAGCCATAATGGGCTTGAGAATCTTGGTTAGGGGGAGAATTCGGGATAAGTATTAGCATGTCACTTGTGTTTGCCTCTTTGTGAGGTTGTTCTCTCGATATTTTGTACTCTCTTTTATATAGTGAATTGCTCATCTTCGTCGTGGACGTAGGTCAATTGACCAAACCACGTTAATATTTGTGTTTCTTTTGGTATATTTTTTCTTTTGTTGTATGATTTATCGTCGTTCAAAGTTTGCTCTATTAGCTTCCACATGACACCTGATTATTTTGATCCTAACAAGTGGTATCAGAGTGATGTTCAAGGCAGGTTCATCTTGGCTGGTTTAATTCTAGCCGCAACCTATTTAACGGTAATCAAGATTTTTGTTTGAGAAATTTGACGAGAGTATTGCTCACATTGAGACAAACTTTATGGTGGAGTTTTGGAGATGTGACTTATTGAAGATTATGTGAAGAAGATGGATCGAGCTTATTTTGTCAGTAAATTCAGTGTTTATCCTGATTTTCTTATCATATTTGGTTTTCCTGTTCCTTGCAGGAAGAGAAACATATTTACCATAATTGATTTTTCTTTTTACGAAAAGGAAAATATAATTCTTTCATATTTGGCTAGTTCCTTTTCTTGGAGGAAAAGGTTTGGACTTCTATAAATTAAGGATCATTCCTTTTCATTCAGCAGAATCAACAATGTAGTTATAAGGGGCTTGAGAGTCTTGTTTAGGAGAAATATTTGGACAAGTGTTAGTCTGTCACTTGTGTTTGTCTTTTTGTGAGGTTGTTCTATCGATACTTTGTATTTTTTTTATATATAGTGGATTGCTCATCTCTACCCGTGGATGTAGGTCAAATTGACCGAACCACGCTAAATATTTGTATCGCTTTTGTTATATTCCTCTTTTATTGTCTGATTTATCGCCATTCAAGATTTGCTTTACTAGTTTCTGCATGACACCCAATTATTTCGATCCTAACATAAAGTACTCTATTTATCCATAGTAAGAATGAAAGAAACTTATCACGATTGATATATAGGACAAGTCATAATAGTTTCATTTCTTGCACTTCTATTTCATACAACCTAGAGAAGGATAGGGTTGGTGAGAAGGGTGTCAATATTTTTAGGTAGGGGCGTATATAGATCGGGTTGGTTTGGTTTTTATCAAAACCAAATCAAACCAACTATATTGGTTTGGATTGGTTCGATTTTGTCGGGTTTTCGGGTTTTTTTGTTACATGAATATTATTTCAATCTTACTTTGTTAAAATTATAGATAAAGCTTTGATAGGTGAATATATGTTTAGTAAATATAGGAAAAAATTGACAAACATATGATCTATTAAAATATTCTAATGGGAGAATTTTTTTTAGTAACACATGATAGTTATTTTCTTAGTCGTCTAACAATAATTTTTCGTTAATTTATGCTTTCAAGATTAACACATGAGAGGATCCCAAATATTTCTACATTTTCTAAAGAAAATTCACTATAAAGTCTTTAAAATATAAATAAAATTTATATATTTATATGTCGGTTTCAGTGGCGAGGCCAGAAATGTTTCCAAGGGTGTTCAAACTTGAAAGAAGTAGAAAAAAAAATTCTGACAAAGGGTGTTCAATATAGGTTTTATATATCTAAAATCAATATTTTACTTATATACACAGTGTAATTTTTTATAATTTTTCGGCATGGTCGATTTGGTTCGGGTTTTTTTACTGAATACCAAACCAAGTCAAATCAAACCTAGTCGGATTTTTTTAACAGTTTGATTTGGTTTTTCGGTTTGGTGCGAGGTTGTAGCTGTGTTAGATATGTTTTCTTTTTGACGTGTAAATATACATATTAACTAATTTTATTTGTTTATATGTCAATTCGTAGATACATTTTTACGTCTTGTGGATTCATTTCATTTTTCATATATTACTCTCTTAGTTCCAAAATACTTGTCATATTTCGGTTCTCGAGAGTTAAATTACATAAATTTTGATCATTTTTTTTAATATATACTTTTTCACCATATTAATATAAGAAAAATGTAGTTTTCGAATATCATAATTTAATTTTAAAAAATTAAATTAGTCTTATCTAATTTTGACTTCAAAAATTAGTTGAATTAATTCTCGAGAAGCAAAACATGACAAGTATTAGTAGAGCTATTAGCTGGAATATACTTAAGCTCTTACCTGCAAGTTGCTCTTACTTAACTAATTGACTTCTTTTTTTCTTGGGGGGAGGAGGGAACACTTAACTTTATATTATAAAATGCTCTAAAACTTGAAGCGTTAAAAATTAAATCAAAAAGTCGTTGATTACACATTATCGTCTACATTGTTAATTCTGTTGTGGAACCCCATGATCTCCGTTTAAAGTCTTAACGAAGAATCACATAACTAAGAAATATAAGTGTCCTGTTTGCATCGGTCTAAAATATTTTAGGTAAAAAGAAATGGACGCTTGAAATAATGTTTTGCCCATTAACAATGAGAATACAATTGCAACCAACCTATTGTATGAGAGATTATTTCTATTGATACCACTAGATTATAAGTCTTGGTTCTATTGATCTATCTTTAGTTATTTTTCTCTTATATATACATACATATATGATATATGTACGTACGTATGTATGTATTACTAGGGATCGTCCTTCCTAGCTAGCATGCCTTGTCCCGAGATAGCCATGAACAAAATGTCTCATTACAAAGTGTTGATAAGAGTCGATTATTTTTCTTCTCATCCAATAGTTAGCTCTAACTTATTGGGGTTCGGATAGTAAAGATAAGATTTATTTAAGCGTTTAAGAGTAGTAATCAGTAGCAATAAAGTATAAACCTAGTCAAGTCAATAATCCCAGTTAATCCAAGTCTAGCTAGCTAGTTGATGTAAGTTGGTTCAAAGGGGACTGCATCTGAGAATGACATTGGAATATAATCCTTATGAACGTAATGGCATGATTAAATTAGGAAACAACACCTACTCTTCCACATTAGCCAATTGATAACATCAAACGGTAATTAAGAAAATTCAAAAGTTGCAACTAGTCGTGCCATCTTAAAGTTGACTCTCTTGTCACCTTCTTGGCGGTGCTAGCTTTATTACATAAAAATATTACACAAGTTTGTGTTTCATGATAATTTATTAAAGATAATAATACAAAAGGGATAGAGATGGAAATTAGCTAGCAGATTTAATATAAGTTGACTTGACTCTTGAGATTAACTAATCTATCAATAAACATCATAGTTAATTACAAATAAAAGGCGGCTGCCATCAAGTCAATATACCAATGGTAAGCTTTTGCCATGTATCTTTGATATTATCACTTTCCTTACGGCAGCATATGTTACCTATAATATGGTTTGCGCACATCTGTCCGTTCAAAAAGTCTTATGAAATTGTTGCACTGCATCTGACATGTAAAGCTTGTAGGAAATGATCGACATAATATGTTTGTTACACTTGAAGGATGGTTAATAAGGGGAATAATATAAAACTAGGTGAATATTGAGGTGTATATATTACCTCAACCGTTCACAAAAAGTAAATCAATTAGAAGTTGGTGAGTTAAAGAGTGAAATTTATAAGTTCACCACAAGGAAGTAGAAATTCTGAATTTTGGAGAATTAATAACTAATTTACTTGCGTCGTCCAAGAACAGTAAATTCTAGTGTTTTTACTATTTAAAACTACCTAGTAGTAACATGTCTTGAACTAGAGAAAAATCTGGTACTATTATTGTTCTTTTTATCAAGAAGCAAAGTGTGAAAGGCCGTATGTGCAATAAGATTACACCAATACGAATTGCCGTTTTGGTCTAAAACTGAAAATGAACAACGGGCATTCTCATACGTGGAAGTTCAATTTTTTATTCTTAATTTCTTAATTAATAACTAAATGGGTATAATAATAGAGAAGGGTTAAGTAGTCAAATTGTAAATTTTGCATTAATATAAGTAGTTTAAAACAATTGTTACAAAAAAAAAATTAAGGACAGTGAGTATAATATCACAAAGATGCAAGCCGTAAGAGAGGTTAATGTTAAAAAGTAAGCCAAAGGAGAAGTATGTGAACTATTTTTCCCAATACATATTAAGAAGCATAATTCTTGTCAAAACGAGGCAACAAATGTCTCTGTTTCCTTTTTCTTTAAGTAATAGTAGCAAATAAATGTAGCAACAGAGACACAATTAACATGTAGTTCAAAAGGATTACAATAATACAATAGCCTGCTCGGAAGTGGTACATGTATAAATTTCTTAATTTCACACATGGGATACAAGAAAAACACAATTATGTAGGAATACACGGATCTTTTAGTATGTGCCTCACTATGTTTCGTGGTTTTGAAACATGCACATATACAGCCTCAAAATCCAAATTGTAGATTACTTGCTCAAGTCTAGTATTTTTACCTGTTGGGTCACCTTCCTCTCCGTTTTCTGCTCCTATATTTCTCTTTTTTCCTGGTGTCTTTGATGTCACATACCTACAATGTAAAGTGAAAAATTGCATCATTGTTAGTTCAAAGATCTTCAATACGAGAAAGAGCAAATTTAAAATGATAATGCATATTAAGTAAAACAAATAGAGTATTAATGAGTAAATGCAGATAAAAGAATTCTGACAAAGACTTAATATTGTAGGAGAATGCCCATTACCAGATGAACTTCATCTCCAGGTTTTATGCTTAGTGAAGACTAGCACTCAAGTAGCCCACTTTCATGCTCTAGTCTCACGATAGTGACTTCCAATTGTGAAGACCAACTCTTTATCTTCTAAAGACACTTCCAACGGATGTGTAAACCAATGCTTTTACCATATTGTCAACATCTAAGTACAGTATTAGAAGGTCACAATTGTTCCTTTTGCATAACTACCACGACAGATGCATTAAGTGAAGATCAAAGCAATCTTCAACTCTACAACAATGGTTAAGGTCGCACTCGTTCCTTTTGAACAACTATCATAACAGATGCATTAAGTGGAGTTCAAAGCAATCGTCGAATCTAAAACAGGTTGCAAACTCTTTCATGTACACAAAGCTTTGGGTTGATACTCTGCCAATTCTTAACAACAACCAACCAGCTTAATCTCATACGTGTGGCCTGGGGAGGGTACTGTATACGCAACCTTACCCCTACCCTATAAAGGCAGAGAGGTTGTTTCCTATAGACTCTCGGCTTAAGAAACGGTAAAAATAAAGCAACAGGCAATATCAATAGTAATGTAATAAGGTAATGGAAGCGAGTGACATAACAAGTAATAAAGAATTAAGAATAAAAGAATACAAGAATAGTACTAGTACTAGTACTACTGGTAAACCCAGGAGAAACTCACAACTACCTGTCAACCCACCACCTTAATACTCGACATCCACACTTTTCTATCGCGAGTCATGTCCTCGGTTAGGTGAAGCAATGACATGTCCTGCCTAATCACCTCCCCAATACTTCTTTGGCCTAACTCATGGTCAACCTCTCACACCTCTTGACCAGGGCATCTATGTCTCTCCTCTTCACATGCCCAAGCCATCACAACCTCATTTCCCGCAACTTGTCTTCCATAGAGGCCACTCTCACCTTGTCCCTAATAACTTCATTCATAATCTTATCTTTTCTGGTATGTCCGCACATCCATCTCAACATCCTCATTTCAGGACCAACACTCAGCTCCATACAACATAGTCGGTCTAACTACCACCCTGTAGAATTTGCCCTTAAAGTCTAGGCAGAACATTCTTATCGCATAAAACCCCTGCCTCCATCTCATCCACCCCGCTCTCATGCGGTGAGTAACATCCTCGTCAATCTCCCCGTTGCCTTAAATTATAGACCCAAGATACTTGAAACTATCTCTTTTGGGAATGACTTGAGTATCAATCTTCACTTCCACTTCCTCTTCATGCCTCCCATCACTGAACTTGCACTCCAAGTATTCAGTTTTCGACCTACTCAACTTGAAACCTTTGGACTCCAGCGTCTATCTCAAAACTTCCAACCTAGCGTTAACACCCCCTCGCGTTGCGTCTCGTCAAATAGTACTATCTCATAGCAAATAGCATACACCATCGCACCCTCCCTTGTATGTGTCGTGTCAGCACATCCACCGCTAAGGCAAACAAAAACAAGCTAAGGGTCGATCCCTGATGCAACCCCATCTCCACAAGGAAATGTTCCGGGTCTCCTCCCGCAGTAATCACCCGAGTCTTAGCACCTTCGTACATGTATTTAATCACCCTAATGTACGCTACCGGGATTCCGCTAACCTCCAAACATCTCCATAGCACCTCCCTCGGGATTTTGTCATAAGCCTTCTCAAGGTCAAGGAACACCATGTGCAAGTCCTCTTTCCTCTCCCTATACTGCACCACCAATCGTCTCATAAGGTTAATGACTTCTGTAGTTAACCGCCCCGGCATAAATCTGAACTGGTTCTTAGAAATAGATACACCTGTCCTCATTCTCCTCTCCACCACCACCTCCCAAACTTTCATAGTGTGACTCAGAAGCTTAATACCCTGTAGTTGTTGCAGTTCTGAATATCACATTTGTTTTTGTACAACGGAATCATCAAACTCCACCGCCAATCTTCGGGCATCTTCTTTGTCCTGAAAATAACGTTAAACAAGCTAGTAAGCCACTCCAAGCTTGCCCTACCCGCTTCTTTCCAAAATTCCACCGAGATCTCGTCAGGCCCAGTAACCTTACCTTTGCTCATCTTCCGTATTGCCACATCAACCTCCTTACACTTAATACGCCTACAAAACCCAAAATCTCTCCGACTCTCTAAGTTCTCCAGCTCACCCAGCACGATGTTCCGATCCCCTTCCTTGTTCAAGAGTCTATGGAAGTACTCCTGCCATCTACGCTTGATACACGCCTCTTCCACCAATACCTTACCATATTAAATAACATTAAATTCCCAAGCGAAAGACCAACTTGATAGGCCTACTCCCATCCCAATACAGACCTATAATACTGAAACACAAAATAGCCAAAGCGTTTATGCAGTAGCACTAACCACCTCAGCACTCATTAAGTTCCTGCACCGCAGCCAATAAAAAGCAGATAACATACGAGGTAAACGGGTTTGTTCAGTTATTGCTATTAATCGCAGACAGATAATGTTGACTCGTACATCAACACAAAATATGAATATAATATATAGTAATACACTTCAAGCTCTTTTTATAATCGAGAAATCCATGCGGGCCATCTAATCCACACATCACACACTGCGCTCTTACCACTAGACCAAAGCCCGTGAGGAATATATTTCGAGTCAAGTTGTGCAAGCTCTTCTTAATGTACCTATTACAAAAACTCCAACAAAAATTGAATACGAAGTCTGGTCAGATTCGAAACAAAAGGTTCCCAAACGAACCTCTGAATTCCAATACATCACCTAGTTATTTATGTAACCATCTCTGAAAGAAATATGTTTATACAAAAGCAAAGAATTAAATGGTCAACTATCTTTATCGACTTGGATAAGCATAAATGCAAACGTAAAACCTCGGGTTCAGGCTTACAAGGCTCTCAATGAAACATCCCATGACTCACTATTCAGGTCAAGAAAGGAAAAGTCATTTCTAACATTTCCAATAAGTTACCACAATTTGGCCAAATTAGTAAGGAGCATGAAAAACGTGATATTGGAAATATGGAATTATATTTTTCTTGTCTTAATGTCAGACTCATAACCCAATTGAGTCGAGACCAATTGACTGAAGGAAAGTACTAATCAAATTTACAAGCAAATAATATATCTACAACCACAAGAAGAGCAAATTCCTAAGAGCCAGTTGAGATATATACTGATCTAGCTCAGGACAAATAACTACAAAACTTCGAAGATTCGAAAAAATTTATGCAGGCAAATTTCACTATTTATGAGATGCTATAACTGTAGTCGAACTGTGTTTCCTCAACATGTAGTGGAAACCTAAAAGTGACAAGAAACAAATGAGGCCACCAAAACTTTAAATAAAGTATTGAAGAGAAATTACGGGAAGGTGCTTAAATTGACCAACAAATAGCATACATACATCATTGTACAATTCAGTGATGAGCACCGAAACCCGATATATTCCATCCATCATCCACCAATATGTATCATCGGCCTATTTGGAGTTTTTGCAATATCAAACATCCCAGCATGAGAAGCTTTCTTCCTTTTGACCTGAAATAGGACAAATGAATTAAAACAAATGTAGATAATATTGTAAATGCCAAATGAATCCTAAATGCTAAAAACAATATGGAAGGCAGTTTATCTTGCCCTGATGACAGGATGACCCTGCAAAATATAAGGAACAAAAGAAAAAGACACAAATAGCAAAGATGTAAGCAACAAATAGTATTGGAATGGATTAGTAGCTACATACTGCTGCCCCAATGATCTCCCTAAGTTTATCATCACCTTCACCAAGACGAAGAGGATCCCTCAAGCTCACCTGGAGAAAACAAAAATAAAAGAAAAAATAGTTGTAACACAAGTACACCCATTTCATAATTTCTACAATAAAGTTTTGTCGAGCCATTGTAATAAATCCCAAACAACAGCAGGTGTAGAGACGATGAAAATTCAGTAGTTAATGAAGCTACAGTCTAATCTATATTAAATTGAATCCCCTAGAATTAATAGGAATTGAAAAATAAAAGGCCTAAACAAAGGAATCTAGGAAGCACTGATGGGACTAAGTTTATAGAGGAATTTCACGAAGCTGCATTTACATCATATAAATATCATTGGTTCACCTGACCAAATAATTCCTTCTTCTAGACTCTTCAACCAATCGGGATAGATAGAACAGGAATGAGGAAAAGGTACTGCATTGATGAATTGTATACAAAATAAGAATCATTACACTAACTTATAACCAAAATAGTAAGTCGTGCGGGACGACGATGCAGCTTTTACCATCAGAAATGAGGTCTACAGATATGACAATATATAGTTGATAGGACGAACCTAGGGGTAAATTTTACAGCAATTTATTTTTATCCAACTCTTAATTGCACACAAAAGCATACAACTTTCATGAGACAAGAATACAAGATAGTCAAATATGGATCTTCATCCTCATATTTTACAAGGAAATTGAACTTTTAGTACTTCTTATTTTAATTTTCATTATTATTCGTATTTTATAAAATATTGGCGTGAGATGAGTTAAATAGAATGACATGATCAGTACCGAGGGGTGGTAGTTGTTGTTGCAGTATCCTCATGTTTTATCTCCTTTTCTCTACCTAGGATATCCCTAGTGACTGGAATTGAACAAGTAACTACAGTTGATATTCTAGTGGAAGAAATCCTGAAAAGGATAGCATAGGCAAAAGAACAAAAGGGACATCTTGCATCAGTGCTACCTCTCTCTCTCTCCTGTATTTCTTTATTCCTTTTTTTTTTTTTTTGTTCATTTGTTCTTTAAGCTGGGAAGACAGGACTTGGGAGCGTTGGCGGAGCTTTTGGTGAGAACTGTAAACATTCTGGATTTTAGATCTTTTGGACACTTTATTCCCCTCTAATTTTGCCCTAAAGACAGTTAGTTTTCTCATCCACTAGTAGCAGAAAAGTGAAAAGCACCATATTATCTACCCTAGTTTCTCATTTCTTTTCTTTATTGACTCTTTCCCTCTATTTTTTTCTTCGTTTTCTTCAGCAGCAGAGTAAAAGTGCTAGACCAAGTTCCATTACTCTACTCTTCTTATTTGCTTTACTAATTTCTCCCTTCTCTTCCCAGCTACTACTCTTTCATCTCCTGCATCTAATGGTTGGAGTTCATTGCAAATTCTTTCTTCTTTCTCTCCTACTTTGTCCCTCCTTGCTTGGCAAACTCACCAGTGAGAAAAAATGTTAGTTCAAAGTTATCAGGCTGATAAAGAAGACGATAATAGGAACAGCTAGAACAGAAGAGAAAACAGAAGGATAGAGCTGATAACGGGATAATGTAGCATTAAAGCTGAAGAAGATATAATAAAGTAGAAACATCAGAACTGTAAAAGAGAAAAGAGGAGTAGGAAGACAGGAAAAACGTGTAATATAGTAAATTTCTCCATTAGTGGAGGATCGAAAAACACACTGTTACATGTCTTGTCTGAGAAGGAAAGGGAGCTATGGGTGTTAGTTGAAGTAGCGGGAGCTTATGATCAGAAGAAAAAATACAAGGTGTGACGTACTCTAATTGATAAAAGAAGATATGTGCAACATGACTTAACAGCCTATGCAAGTTTTCACAAATTTCACAAATTTTAATCAAAAGGATATTCACCTCCGAAGGACCAAAAAGGCAAACTTTGAAGTTTCCATCAGCTAAAAGTCGCAGTCTGTTACAACCAGCACAGAAATGCTCAGTCATTGATGTAATAAATGAAACCGAGCCTTGATGCCCATCTATCCTGAAATTCTTAGCTGTCTCTGTGGGATGATCTTGAATTCTCTGAAGCCCTGTAAATTGTTTACCCTGTTCAGTAATATTGAGTGACTTAGGTAATGTACATAACTGACTTATAAGAGAAACATCTGACAAAGTCTACCATACCACTTTGTCCAACATTTCAGCATAAGGTACTAGCTTCTTGACATTCCAAACATTCCCATCAAATGGCATAAACTCAATAAACCGCACATTGATTGGCCTTTCACGTGTCAACTCAACAAAATCACAAATTTCATCATCATTGAATCCACGCATTACAACACAGTTTACCTGAGGTACAGCACACACCAAAAGATAACATAAATAGTGTAACACAAAGCAGACTATCAGGCCTAGTTGAGGAACTGCTTTCGTCAGAAAGCTTGCTCTTCAAATCTAGTCCTCAAAAGGATGTTCCATTTCCATAGGTACAATCTGAATTATGACGAACCTCAAGCTAAAGCTATAGATTTTCATGAATAAACTAGCTTTAAGAGCATCATCGGGAAGCAAAACAGGATAGTGTTGCCTAAGTTCCATTTTTCAGTTTTTTACAATTTAACAAGTCAAAACAAATCCTACTTTAACCATGATATCTTAATGTCTTCTGAACTGCTTCTCTATTCTACATTGGTAATTTGTCGTTCCACATGTCTATAATTTTTGACAAATAAATAGATTACCAAAGTCTGGCAATAAACCAAAAACATGATAAAGCAAATCCTCAAGACCCAAATTAAGTTAGCTGACACAGGAGGGAGCATCATTCTAGGGAGAATAATAATATAACCATGCTAAAGAGAACTTACTTTGACAGGATTATATCCCAGCTCTACTGCAGCATCAATTGACTCCATTACTCTTTGATGCCCTTTGCGCCTAGTCATAAACTCAAATTTGGCTGGAACCAATGTGTCTAAGCTTATGTTCACCAAATTAAGTCCAGAGTCTTTCAGCTTTGGAAGTTTTTTTCCTAGAGTAATCCCATTTGTAGTCATAGCCAGGGTTTTAAGACCCTTCAAGCTTGATAGTTGTAAGCAAAGTTCTTCGATATCCTTCCTAATAGTTGGTTCCCCACCAGTCAAACGAATTTTGTTCACTCCAGAGCTAACAAACAAACTTGCCAAGCGAACAATCTCATCCTGAGATAGAAGTTGAGGACTAGGAGTGAGTTCTACACCCTCAGCTGGCATACAGTAGTGGCACCGTAAATTGCAACGTTCAGTCAATGATATTCTCAAATACGTGTGCAGCCTTCCAAATGAATCGATCAACATGTCAGAAATAGGTTTATCTTTGGGTGAATCTTCGGACAATGTCTCGCATGAAGTCGAATACATCTTTGACGAGGATCCATTGAGCTGACTAGTCGTTGTATTTTGACCACTGCTGCTTGCAGATAGTAATGATGCTCTGGATGAAAAGCTAGCCTGTAGATTAACTATCAGCCAGTTGCAAGTACATAGTTGAGGAGTAGCGAAGGAATAGTTATAACTTCACAAACAAATGGAGAAGAAAAGTAAAGGACCAAGCAAGAGGACCTGGATGCTGGCAGTGGAAGTAAAATATATCAACTTGTCCTATTTATTTTCCTAAATGCCAAAGAACAAGAGGTATGTGAAACACACAGCTTCCTGAACAACTCAACTTGTCCATTATTAATCAAACTAGAACAAATCTCAAGCTCTAATACAAGCAGTTGAGCCACTGCGAGGCACTGACACCTACTCTTGTAACATAGGCTGACTAGTGACTTCTCTACCAATCATATCCACCAGGCACGAGCACGACATATATCACACGATAATATATTGGACTTATTTCCCATCACTGTGATATAATATCATGGTTTCAACTTTCAGGATGTCATCTGCTTCCCAGGACCAAAGAAGATATGGATATTTCACCCATATTTTATGGTTTCACGTTCATGATTGAATTTTCAATTACCAAAATCTTATCTATAAACAAAATTATAAATACTTGAAATTCTATTTGGAACAATCATACATCTTCTTTATCTGCATTTGAATGATGAGTAATTCAAGCTCTATTTATTATTTCAAGACCTGTGCTCTTAGATTTTTGGCTCGAAGAGCTGATCATGCCTAGGTAGGTTGAGGTTTAGCTTGAAATAACCTTAGCGTAAGACTTTCTTAGCATGCAACAAGTCATCTGTGTTGCGTAGACTTCTAAAACTTCCAAAGGATGCCGCATCCATGTCAACGTGATGAATCATTAAAGAAATCACGGACATACCAACGACCATGTCTTTCAGGCTAGTTTGTAAAGAAGTATTTGTAATTTCACTTATTGTGTCCGAAAGAGTTGCACATGTTTTATATCCTTCTTGTTTCCATTAACCAAGATATGCAAAGGTCTATTTTTGAATTTGAAAAAAACCTAAATAGATTACCAAAAACAGAAAACGGAAAGGAAGAGGAACAACAGAATCAAACACCTTTTTAGTCTATAGAAATAATTCACAACAAATAGAAGTCTACGCATCAAGTACATGTAAATACCTTTTAATCAAATGAATTACATACATGCACACTATATAAAACAAAAATATGATAAAACATTCACTAAGCAATCGCCTTTCTGAGAAATGCAGTATCTGGACATGATCCACGTGTCTTGTTGAATGTGTCGGTAAGCACATCAATCAATGTAAGGAAAAAGAATAATGGGTATTCCGTCACTCAACAAGGGCTCTACCACCCAACTAGAATGAAGTCTACTCATAAGTAATTGACATAGTGTAACTTCAGAGTAGCATAGGAAAAACTATTGATCTAGTTGGAGATTTGAGTTCCAAAATAAACAGGCCTCTAGAAAATTTATCCAGAAATTCCGAATTTCATTATATCAAGCTCAGTATTATTTTTTAATCAGGATGATATCAAGCTCAGTATAAGTCCACGATGTAACACACTCAAGACTTGAGGTCGAATCATGAAACAGAACTCCAAAAGGGGAGTAACCCTGAATCAGATAAATTTAATTCGACAGCGCAATATGTTTACGCGCAGCTATCAACAATTGATTACCAGAGAAGTATGCACATATGATGAGAAAGGCTATACGTGTGTGTGTCTGTGTGTTTGTGTTCGATATTGACAAAATTCAATCCAAATCACAAAGCCGTCAAAAATAAGTAAAAGAGCAAAACGCCGTAAGGTAAAAGGGAAGAACATACAGAGCTGAAAGACTTGTGACTCAGATGCCATTGGAAGAATCTAAAGGTAGAAGGCCGCATTTGCAAGAGCTGAAGAATTCAAAGAATCCTATTGGGTTTTGGTTTAGATAGAAAGGAAGAGAAAAGAGTATCGAATTGGATATTAGATTATATAGAATTTAAGAAATTGAGAGGGAAAGATGAGCGAACGGGTAACGACTGAGCATGTGGGTTATTCGTACAGTTGTTGGGGGAGGGACCAAAACCAA